>NC_082621.1:2088151-2727488 GCF_030936135.1 Gavia stellata
GGCGCCGCGCGGCGGCAGGTGGAGTCGCGGTTGCCATGGCGACCGCGCCCCGATAAGGGCGGGCGCGCGGGCCCGGCGGCGGCCGCAGCGGCGGGAGGGTGGCGGCTCCGCTCCGCTCCGCGCCGCGCAGCGGCCCCGGCCCCGCCCGCCGAGCCGAGCCGAGCCGAGCCGAGCCGAGCCGAGCCGAGCCGAGCCGAGCCGAGCCGAGCCGAGCTCGTCGGCGCTGCGGATCCCGGGCCGGGCTCACCTGCCGCAGGTACCGGGGCGAGCGGGGTCCGGCGGGGGCGGAGCGGGGCGCGTCCCTCCGCGGGGCGGGGGTCCGGCGTCGCGATTCCCTCCTGTACCCCGGGGTCGCCTCCCGCTGCTGCAGTGCTCCGACCTCCCCCTCCCCCGGTGCCCTGGTGTCCCCCCCCCCAACCCTCCATCCCCCTCCCCAAACGGCCCGGTGTGTGTCCCCCCCCCGAGACGCCGGTCCCCCTCTCCCCCACCCCCATCACCCGCCGGTGTCCCCGATCGTGCCCTTCCCCTGCCCGCGGGGCTCAGCCCCAGGGCGAGGGACCCCCCCCCCCCCTTCCTCCAGCCCCCCCATCCCCTTTCCTGGGGGGCCCCGGCAGGGAGGGGGTGGCTGTTCGTGGGGTCCCATCGTCCCTGCGTTGCCCTTTGGTGCAGAACCGGGGGGGTCCCCCCGCTCCCCCCGGGTGCACATGGGGCCGTTGCAAGGCCCTGCAGTGGCCTGTGCCAGCCCCCCCTGCGCAGCCCCCATCTCCCCAGGGCAGCCCCGCGTTGTCACCCGTGTCCCCGTCCCTCTGCGGGGGGACACTGCTCCCTCTCCCCTTCCAGGCTGCGGGACGGGCAGCCGGCGAGGGGCAGATGGTGGCCTGGGCACACAGTGTCCCTGCAACCATGCCGGGGCTCGGCTCGCCTCCAGCTCGCTCGCCCGAGCCCCCTTCCCGCGTGGGGACCCGCTGACCCCCCGGGTGCCTGCCCAACCCGGACCTCCGCAGCGGGAGGTGCAGCTTGATGGCATCTCGCTCCGGCCCCCCCCAAAAGCGCTAGAGCTGGGCACACGGAGAGGTGCCCGTGGCCTCGGCGTGAGGTTGGCATCGTCTTGTCCTTGTGGGGTGCCTGGCCGGGCTGGGGGTGCCCCCCACACAGGCAGGGCACGGGCTACCTGGACACTCTGCTTTTGCAAAACCCGTGGTGATGGTGGCTTGCGAATGCTGCCCGAAGTGAAGCGGCCGGTGGGGCTCGCTGGGGCAGTGGGAGCGAGAAGCGGGGCCCTTCCTTGCTCTTCCCGGGGTCTGGTCTTGGTCTCCAGAGGCGGAGTGTGTTGGTGAACCGTTGCAAACTGCTGTAATGGTGGAGGAGAGCGTGCGTGGCTGTCGGCAGTAGCATGAAACGAGCGCGTGTGTGTGTCCCTATGACTGCAGCCAGACAGAGCTGTCTCTATTGATTCTCTTATTTTTCCCCTACTGGGAGCAATTCCTGGCTGATTAAAGAGACCTGGCCCACGGTTTGGCTAGGAATCAGGTCCCTGGGAGCTGGGAGTCATGCAAGGGTCTGTGGGTCCCCCCACTTCTCCTTGGGCTTTATGCACAGAGCAGGGAGGAAGCAGGTCTTGAAGCCCCTGAGAAGTGGGCAATAAATACGGTGACAGTGATGGCAGCCCTGGGGAGGGCATTAATGAGCCCATGGTATAATCCAGCAGGGAGATTCCCAGTGGACGCCCATCAGGAATTGGATCCGACTCCATCCCAGTGGCAGGTGGGACGTGCCTGGCGCGCTTGGGCTCCCGGCGCTCCCCTGTTCCTCACTGCGGTTCAGGGGAGCGCAGTGCCGGCGCTGCCATCGGGGCGGTGAGCCTGGAAGGGGTGTGCATGTTCCTGCCTCTCCGGCACACACGGATGCAATGACATGAACGTGTGCATCCATCCCTGCCCCGCCGCCCAAAGTTTCCTGCTGTTCCTAACCCAAGATCGGCTCCTTCTGCCGGTGGCCTCGGGGGTCCTTGTGAGACAGCCACGGGCTGCTGCCTCCCCCGGTGTCGTGGCGCTGGGCTGGCGCCGAGTGGGGTTAGGGGAGAGAATGCCAAAAAGCTGCAGCAGCCAGAAAGGCAGCTCTTCTGTCCCCGCTGCTAATGCAGACCTGGCTCCGGTGGTGCTGGCAGCGTTAGGCAGGGAGTGAAGAGCAGGTTGGTCTCCACCAGCAGCTGTGTGTCGGTGCCCTCTGCCTCTGCCCCCCCAGCTTTGCTGCTGGCTGGGCAGGGTGGGGGCAGCACCCTCAGCTGCACCCCACGGTGCTGGTACCCCCCGGGGACCCTGCGGTGGGACGCAGGGCTTGTGGCACAGGGGGACGCGGCTGCCGTAGCCCCACGGGGAGGTGGTTGCAGCGCTGACAGATCACAGGTCCTAGAAGTCCAGGGAAACCCTGCGGAGGATCCGGCCCTCCTCGCCCTTGGCATGGGGTTTCCCAGGGATTTGCCTGCAGGGATGCGCTTCCCTGCATTTGGAGACACCTGACGGAGGGCGGAGGTCACCCCAAAACTGCTGGGGCTTGGACCCTGGTGCTGTCCCCGGCCGTGTGCGGCGGGGAGCGGGTGGATGCTCGCTGCCGGGTTTACCTTGCACATCCTTACTGTGCTGGTCCACCTACGCCGTGCCGTTGCCATAGCGACTCTGCAATCTCATCTGGCCAACTTCTGCCTGGTTTCCCTCTGCCTTCCCCCCAAAACCTTTGGCCCTGCTCCCTGGCTGCCCTCCCCGTGCCCCGGGAGCGGGATGGAGGGCAGAGAAGACCTTGGCCCCTGTGCTGGGGTGCACGGGGGCCAGGCAGCGATGGGGCAGAGACCCCCCGCCCCGTCATGAGCAGGCTGAGGATGCTGTGAGCACCAAGCCTGGACCGCAGGGAGCCTGCAGCACAAGAGGGGTCCCCGACCTTGGGCGTAGAGGCCACAGCAGGGAGATTTTAAAGCCCAAGCAGGCAGTTGCATGGCTGATCCTTGGCAGAGCATTTGTCCTGGCGCATCGCTACTTGGGGGTGCATTGCTATAAACGGATTTGTGTTGGCGTCAGGGATGGAGGGGGCTTGAGTAAGGGTCAGGAGTGCGAATCCACTGATGTCCAAGGGCACTTGTGCTCCAGTATCACCCGGGCTGCCTCAGACGTGCTGCCTTATAGGTGAAGGCTGTAATTGCTGCTGGAGAGCTGACGAACCTCTCTCGGAGGGAAGGCTGGTGCGATGGTGCGGTCCTGCAGGAAAACTTTGAGCAGCGCAGCCGGGCCAGGGGCCTGTCGGTGATGCCTGCCATCGGGTTGCTGTGACAACCTGCTGTGGCGTCTCTGCTGACATCTCTTGACGGCCATCGCAGCCTCTTTGGGCTGGGGACTGGAGAGAGGCGTCGTACAAGCCAAGCCCAGCCCCTGCCGAAAGATGCCAGTGCCTGAAAGAGAAGCGGCAAAGCAAGCGCCTTGGTGACATTTCGTGGTGGGGGCTGGGTTGGATGGCTCACCGAGGGCCCTTAGGAGCCCAGCTCCGACGGGAAGTAGCCCCAGCGCCCCTGCATCCCGCCTTGTCTCGCGCTGGCCTCTCCTGCGTGCTGGGCTGCTCGGGTTCGGGAGGTCCTTTCGCGATAATTGCGAGACCTCAGATGACAGTATCTGCAACGCACAGTGTCGGTGTCGCTCTTCACTCTTATCTGGTTACTGTTTGCGTTCGACTCTCTATCTTGTCATTTTGCTATTTCCACTTTAATTCAGTTTCTCCTGAGCTGAAAAGCATTAAAAAACTTTAATAAGGAGAAACAGATTAAATTCACTTTACTGTTATTTTTCAAGGAGGTTTTTGTTTGTCAAGACATCGTGCCTGAGGGGGACTCTATCAGAAACTGGAACTCCTGAAAATGAGTTAATTAAAAAGCCAATGAAACTGCTTCTGTCCCTCCTTTCGGTGCAGCTTGCTGGGGATGCTGCCGCTGCCCATTTTAGCGGGACGCATTCGGTCCTGCCTTGTTAATCACTAACAGATTTGTGTTATAATTGCTAACCAGAGGAAGTCTGCCTTGGTCAAGGCAGTGACTCACCTGGATTTCATTTACCTCCTGGTCTTCTCCTGGGACAATCACAAAGACTATTTTTTTTTTTTATAACTTAACTACAAAATGTTCTTCGCTCCATTCCCCCAGCTCTGGTTTTCCTCTTCTGCAGGGTGCGTGTGTGTGTATGCGGCTGCACCTCTCTGAGCGTTGCTGTGTGCATGGGTTCCCTCACAGCCATGGGCTCACAGGAGCATCTCAGCCCCCATTTTGCGCTTGCACGCCTGCTCCAGCTCCTAAGCGCACGCACGTGTGCACGTCTGTGCTTTGGGGGGGCCCCCGGTCCTAGTTAGTCCATCATTTTGCGGCATCATGGACATGACTTTCATTGTAATTATAATCTCAGCCTTTGTAATTCTTCATACCTTCTGCACAGCTCTGCTGCAAGCGAGCTGCCTGTTTTATCGGTTGTAACAAGGCTGTCGCTTCAAATCCTCTCTCAGACCATTATCTCCCTTTGATGCTTTTGAAGAGCCAGCGATATGTTAATTCTACCTTGGCCCTCTCCTCTTCCCTTCTCTTTGTACAAATCCACCCTTGCCAGCCTGGCTGGCTGCCGTGGTGCTCGCAGGGGAGCTGGGCGCAGCGCTCGGGCTGTCCCTGCTCCGTCCCCCGGCTTTGGGGGAGCTGGGGGGAGGTGGCTGCATTTAAGGTTGTGGCTGCTTGCGCTGCCCTGGTCCCCCATCTCCTTGGCCCAGCCTGTGCCCCGCAGCGGGGTACCCATGCCGGGGGAAACGCGTCCTCTTTGCTTTGGGAGATTTGGGGTGGGTGGAGGATGAGCAAACGGCAGGACGGGCTGGGCAACGCGCCGGTGCGGCAGCAGTGCCTGCAAGGACAGATGGAGCCCGCGAAAGGTCTGCGTGGTGGTGTCCATCGCCCGCTTGGCCCCGGCAGACAGCACCAGATTGTCGGCCCTGGACAGTCCTGCCGCTCGGCAGGGTACGGGCAGGGCAGGCAGCGCAGCCCTAGCCCCCGTGCAGCCTGCAGCCTGGCCGGCGGCAGCAGCCCCGCTGCAGGCAGAGCTCTGCTTGGGGGTCCCGCACCGCTCCCGGGGCTGCCAGGGACCTGGGGCCGGATCCAGGGACCTGGGAGAGGGCGGGTGCCATGCTGTGCCATCCTGGCGTGTGCTCCGGGTCACGCTAAGCAGCCCAAATCTCTTCCAGAATGTTCTTGATTCCCTCCCACGGCATTTGGGGTTCAGACAAGCTCATCACCGGTTTGATGTGGAGTGGCTGTGTGCGGTGGGGATGTAATTTATGGACTTTGTGATAAGCCTGTCCAGTCATCCTAAAATAATAAATAAAATACATACCAAGGGCTGGCACGAGATAGGATCAGCAATATCAGGGTCTGAGGAAAATTACTGAGACTCTTCAACAAAATAAAGAGCATGGAGGGGGAAAAAAAAAAGTCGCAAAAGGAAAAAGTCAGGAGCATCACCTCCCACCACAGACTGGGTCGGGGCCCTTCGGGGACTGGGACAGACTGGTTTGGCCACAACTCTTTCCATCAGTGCTCAGAGTATTTGGCCGAAATACCCACTCCCGTTGTGGGGGCCCATTGCAGCCGTTCAAAGCACAAAGGAGTTAAGAGGGGTGAGCATCCCCTCGGTGTGAAGGCAGCATATCCATCCCTCCAGGACCAGGGGTCCCTGGCGCATCCCTCCCCGGGCGGGGGGTCCTCACCCCCTTCCTTGCCCAGGTGTACCGGTGGTGAGGTGGGGAGAAGCAGCTGCTAGAGGGGGCGAGTCTGGCAAGGGAAGGGGATGAAGGATTTACTCCCGTCCATTTGAAACCGGCTGTGATTTATGAAGGATCCCTCGCGCAGCCTTTCCTGGGAGGCGGCATCCGAGTCTGGCCTTGGGGAGTTGGGGTGAGGACTGCCGAGCAGAAGCACAGTTAGAAAACTGCTGCCCTGCGCAGCTTAACTCGAGACGTTTCCGAATCGAGGCACGGCATGTCAAACCCTTTAGGAGCTGATGCAATCCTGCTCACCTCTCGGAGACAGCGAGATGGGCTGTTGTTTCCCGCGGCTCCTCTAGCCGAGGAGGAGCACGCTGCCGGGCGAGCGGCTGCAGCAGCCTGAGCTTCTACCCAGGGTCAGATGCTTTGGCTTGACACATGGCAACGCTGCAATTTGGGCTTTGCCCCCCTGCGTGGCCGGGCAGGTACGGGTGCTGCCGGCTTGCCTTGCGCCTGGCATCTCGCACCCAGAGCTCAGGCTGCGGAGAGCTGCTGGTGCAGTGGCGTGTTAATTGCTAGATAGGATGGACGGCTTCGTTTAGTACCAAGAGGCATTCTGAGGCGGTTTCTCACTTTTAAGCTCCCAGCGTTTTGGAAAAGCTTTACGTGCCTGGGATAGGTTTGGAACCTGCTGGTTGTTATCTAATAGTGCCTGGTAATCACGGCTCTGGACTTCTATTTCTGGTTCTGCTTCTGAGTCACGGTGTGCCCTTGGAAAAGACCTTTGTGCCTTGAGGCTTGTCTGCATGAAAACACTGCCCTGTTTGACTTAAATCACTTTTAAAACAGTTTTGGTTTGGTTGAGGCAGAACTTGGTCTGGGTCTACTGATGTCTGATGGAATATTAATGTGAACTGCATCTTGAATTGGAGTAAGAGCATCCTGCTGATGCTTGAGATGAGTCTAACAGGGGAATTTGTGTTTATACACGTAGACTAGACCTCTGTTTACCTTGTCAGCAGAAGGGTTAATAACCCAACAGCAAATCTGCTAGTGGATTGTTAAAGTCCTTGGATAAATACTCCGTGATGGTCTAACGTTATTGCAGCTTTGCTCCCAGAGCACTGCGAGAGAAGACTCCTTGGCAGCCGCCGGGCATTGCAGGGCCTGGGAGCTTGGTGCAGGAGCTTGCTTTCTATTTAAATAACAGTAATATAATCATCCTCTAAGTAACGAACAAGGTTTGCAGCCACGGTGATTGTGGTCGGGAAATAAATGCTGTAAAAAAGCAGGGCGATAGGTGGGTGTGAAAGGGGAGAAAAGAGCAGTCAAGAACTCTGATCCCAATAAAAAGACCGTTGGGACAAAAGCTGCTCTGCACCCATTTCTCCCACCCCACCCATCAGCTGCACCTCTCGGTGATACCAAAATGCTTCCCCTTCCAGCAAGGTGGATCACACTTCTTGTCACCAGATCTAACCTCCTCCCTCCTGCGTGCGCTGCCTCCCCAAACACGGTCTCAGGGCAGCGGGTGCTGCTGCCCGGGCTGGGCTGCGCGGGCGTTAGGGGACCAGCCCCGGGGTGGGATGAAGCTGCTTGCGATGCTGCCGTGCCAAGTGCGTGCCCCGCTCCGAAGCGCTCGGCTTCGCCCGCAGCAGCGGGGAGCTCGCCTGTCCCCATCCGGCGGCGGGGTGTGCTGGGGATGCTTGGCCCTGGGGTGCTCTCGGTCCCCGCGTTGTCCTCTGAGGACTTGCTGGGCTCCTGCGGCCCCGTCCTGGCTGTGCCAGCCCCGTGCTGCCCTGGGAGGGGGGCCCGAGTCCCCAACCCACGCGCCGCTCCGCTGCCCGATGGTGGGTGTTGCAGCGAGCCGCAGCGCTGAGCATCCTCGGGACTACCGGTGCCATCTTCCACCGGTGATTATCAGCGGGTGGCTTGGGAGAAGAAAGCTCCCAAGCTCTCCAGCTTGCTGGGCTGTAAGCGATGCCAGTTCCTGTCATTCGCTGTAGCACATTGCCTTGACACCGGTGGAAACGCCACGAAGAGGCAACCGAGAGAGGTAGCAGGAGTAAAGAGGGGGGATTGGGAGATCCCTTTGAAAATGAAAATTACTCTGGCTTCCAGCACTGACTCCCGGGGCAGCAGCCTGACCAGCACACGCCAGGATGGTGTGGGCATATCGGTGACTCCAGTACTGATGCTGGGCTGCCGTCCTGCTCCCCGCTTTGCTCTGCTTCAGTTACCTTGCCCCCCGGTCTGCATTCAATACCCATTGCCGTCCCTGCCCGCTTGCATGATCCTGCTTCCCCTTTGCCAGCCCTTAGCAGCATGAAACTTAAGCAACCCGTTGGGAGGGGACTTTGAGCAGAAACGAGAGCAGGTTTAATGCTGCAGTTTAAAGTCAACAATTCTCAAAAGGAAAACAAAAGTCAAACCAGAATCTTAATGGTATTTTTTGTTTTCTTTTGTTTTGTTGTTTTATTTTTTGTTAGCAACCCAACTACTGGAGCTTTAAGGTCAGTATTTCTGATTTTTCATGCCTCTGTTCAAAATGCATGCACTTTTCCACCCTTGCCTCATCTCTGTGTCTGTGTCAGGGGGCGGGAGCTCGGGTTTTTTGTTGAGGATTTCTGTGCCAAAGTAGTTCGTTCTCAGCTCAGCAGGAGTTTAAGCTCATGAGAAGGGTCTTATGCTTTTGGGTTGAGTTGTGCAGAGACAAACCTGTTCCCTGAGAGGGATGAATCTGTGCCCTGCCCTCATTTAGACCACTATCGCCCCACCGTCAAATCCTGCTGCTTTATTTGTTGCAGCAGAGACCTTAATTCTGGGAAAAGGACAGAAAAGAGCCTGTTCCGGATGGGCTCGGAAATCCACCTGCGGAGCTCCGTCCAGGTGCCTGCTCCCAGGCAGAGACACAAGGGTTGCTCTGATTTCCAGCCTCCTCGTCGGAGGAGGAGGAGAGCTGCTGAGCAGAGCCTGTCCCTCCCGGCGGTGGCCCTGCCGAACGCTGGGACCTGCCGTGCTTCCCATCGCACGCTCTCTCGCTCACTTATCTGCACTTGACCATTTGCCCAGCACCGCTTCCCCCTTCGGGCTCCTCATCACGCTCTCCCGAGCCCCTCGTTCCCTGGAGAGCCCAGGCTGATCCCATGCTGATGGGTGGGAGACGAGCTCGGGGGTCTCGGGACGGGGGGTGCTGGCGGGCTGCTCCCTAAAGCTGGGCTGTGCCTGCACCTTGCAGGAGGTGGGGTTGGCGGAGAGGGAGGAGGAATGGGCTTTCCAACACGGATGCCGTGCCGGACTCCAGAGACCGGCGTGCGTTTGGCGTGTCGAGGGACCTCTAGACCAGACAGCAAAGTTCTTTATTCGGCTGGTGGCGTTGAGCCCTGCGGGAGGGGAAGGGGCAGCTCTGTCCTGTGTTGGCCATCGCATCTCTGTCTCCATCCTCTGCTCTGTCGCTTGGGCATTACGGTACCAGCCTGTTCATCAGGAGTCCGCTGCAGGCGCGGCAGAATGGAGAAAGCATTAGTGTTTGCTTTATTGCACCGGGATCTTTGTGCCTACGCCCACCTCTTCCAGGCTACACAAAGGGGACCCTGACGGGAGCCTCCTGGCAGCGCCCAGGGTCTGTGCCCGCCTGGTGATTCCTGCCAGCACCTTGCAAACAGTTGCCCTATTGTCTGGCAGGGTGAAGTACGCATGTCTTCGCAACTCCCCTTCCTCCCTCCTCCTCGCCCAGGGATGTGGTGGCAACACTTCAAGGTCAGGCGTGTTGCTGGATGACCTTGGCGTGTTGTTCCCGGTGGGTTTGCTCTTCCTGTGGAAAAACCAGGCACTTTCCTTGGTTGGCAGCGGAGAGCGGAGGAGTCGTAAAATGCATAATATGCGCACTTGTTCCGAGTTTTCATTCTTGAAGTACTTGCAGCGTAAAACGCCTGCGAGCAGCAGCTCCCCAAATATTCAGCTGTCTGAGTTCTCACCGGCTGGTTTCAGCCACATGCTCTTGGGGACATTCCTGGGACGGCGGGGGAAGGCACAAAAGCCTCAATTTTATTGTTTTTTTTCTTTCCATTTTTTGCGAGTAAGAAATAAAATGGGGACGAACTTTAGGGGTCCAGCCACCCCAGAGGGGTCCTCCTCAGCAGCGGTTGGGGGTTTGCAGCCACAAAGGGTGGCTCCCACCCGAGCCTGGAAGTATTTGCATTGCAAGCGGAGCATCTTCCCCGGCTCTATCCGCTGTGGAAATGCATTACGGGTTAAATTGCCCTCCGCTTCCCTGCCCAGGGAGGTCCCCAGCTGCCTGACCCCGCTACCAAGTGGGGCATGAGCCCCAGGCAGCTGGGGACGGCTTGTCACCGGGAGAGCCCTGCGGGGAGGCTGAGCCCGGCAGGCAGGTGCTGGGGGCTTCCTCGAGGCCACCGCAGCCACCTGCGTCCCCTGGGGTCTTCTGTAGCTGCAGGCTTGGCCTCCAGCTGGGAAAGCTGCCTCCCACCCCGCTGCTCTCTCCCCAAAATAAAACTTTCATGACCCTTTAGGTTCCCTGCCTGCGTCCAGCTGCCACCCTCCGCTGCTGGGGCTGCAGAGCCAGCCCTTCCCCGTCCCTCCGCCAAAGAGGGGGGGCTGCAGCCAGAGCCCCAGCTGATGGGGGACAGGGGGGGATCGGATGGTGGGAAGGGCTGTGCCGAATTCCCAGGGGCACCCAGGGACGCAGTGTGCTGCTGAGGGGTCCCCGGGGCAGGACCTGCTCTCCTCCTGCCCTGGCATCCCCCCTCGGCCATGGGACAGGCAATGGCATGTGCTGGCTGCGATTTGGGGCTCTCCAGGGATGGGCGTTGGGGGAAAGGGGGCCCCGCGTTGCTGTGTTTGTCGGTCTCGGTGCTGAAGATGAGCAGATGCTCTTGCATGTGGGTGGTGGTGCCGTCATTGCGGAGAGGGGTCCAGGGGACCGTGCTGTCCCCAGCCGTTCCGTCCTCTGCATCCCCCCGTGTCTGCGGGTGCTGCCGCTGCCCTCTGCCCTGCTCCGTCCTCCTGCCCCGTGCCCCAGCGCATCCCTGGGATTTCTGTACTCGCTTCTAGATTGAGCCAGCCCCGCTCAGCTCACGAATGTCCCTTCCCACCAGCTGGGTCGGGCTGTGTGCTCGCACGGAGCCATCGATCCAGCCGCTCCGTGGCCATCGTCACGCTGCTACCAGTCCCCGAGTCCCCAGGCAGATGCTCGAGTCCCTCGGCCGGGGCAGCCTGGTAGCCACCCGCCTCTCCATCACCTAAACCGCATCCCAGCTCACAGCCTGCATCCCTGCCGTTTTGGGGTGACTCAAAACCATACTCTGGGTGTCAGCCCCTCCAGGGCAGGAGCATCTCAGCCCCATGGTTTGCAGGGCTCGGGGGCTCCAGGGACGCATCCCTGGATCTGACCGGGGGGCAAATCCCTCCCTAGGGACGCGGCAGGGAGGGGGCTCTGCTGCGGAGAGCGGCGAGGCAGGACTGAGGGCTGGGGGCTCCCGCTGCGCTAACGCAGGGGGTGGGCTGGCTCCTTGCTGTCACTTGTGGGCTGGAGGAGGAATGGGAAGAAGCGAAGGCAGAGCCTCGCATGAGCTCCTTTGGTGCTGGGACATTGAAAGAACATCAAAGGGACTAAAGCAAAAGCTAGCGGGGGAAAAGATGACTGGGATGTGGAAGGGAAAAAGGAGTGGGACAGGATGCATTTAAAACAAGCGTCCGGGGCTGTGTCACCCATGTAGCGCTGTAACTGCATGGCTCCTGCTCCAGCCCAGCGTCGGTGGCCCGATCAGGGCTTGGGGCTGTGGTTCCGCTTCCTCCGCCCCGACACGGCTGCAGCAGCGTGCCCAGGGCACGGGGCTTCCCGGGAACGCCTCGTCTCCTTAGCGGGAAGCCATTTCCATCCCACCGGCAGGCCAGGGACTCGAGGCGGTTGCCAAGCCGGTATTCTAGGCAGGCAGCGGTATTTACTTGCAGGAGACGAGCAAATACCAGGCAGGCTTAGCTCCTGTAATCCTGCCGCTCCTGCACCAGCCCTCCTCCCCGCACCCTCCCAGCGGCTTTGGCATCCGCCGCACTCCTCAGGGACCGGCGTTTGCTGCGTAAGATTTTATTGCTCGGAGAAGGAGGGCATTGGGGTGTACCCAGGAGGGGGGAGCAGCTGCTGAGCGCCTGCTCCCACCTCCTCCTCCTCCTCGCTCTCTGCTTTTGGGGCACTTGCTGGTTTTCTGACCTGTCCGCAGGAGCTGTTCTCCAGCGCTCGGTTATCTGTTGATCCTGGGTGTTGTCACTATTTATTATCGCAGCAGGGATGACAGTAGCGTCCTTAGTGTAGGAATGGGGAAACTGAGGCACGGTGGGACTAGGTGGCTTGCCTGAGAGTACCCAGGGGAGATGCATGAGCATGAGCTGCGGCAGCGTCTGGGCCGGCATCGCAGATTTGGGGCTGTTTACCTACAGCTGTTGCTGCTGAAGTTGGGGTTTTTTTGTTTTTTTTTTTTTTCCATACTTCAAACCAGCCCCTCCAAGCCTTTTTCCCAAGAGGCACCCACACATGTTAACCAGAGCCTGGCCTCCCTTATACAGCTGTTAAAGCAAATCATGCCTCAGATGCCAAAGAGCTGAGCCTTGTCACCTGTCACTGTGAAGTCCCCGTCACTAATGCTTCTAACCCGAGTGTCCCCGCTGGTTTGCAGCCTGTACCGGCTCCCCTCCCTCGGTGGCTGCAGCCCTGCGACCCCCAGCAAGGGCTTGTCCCTTCTCCCCCCCATCCCCTTTCTGCTGTTTTCTCACGCTTGGCTTTGCTTCCCATCTGCCAGCGTCCCTGAAGGATGCAGTAATTTGCTTATTTTTGGAAGATGCTGTCACACAAGGCAGCGTCGCCAGGAGGCAGGGATCGAACGTGGCCGCCGCTCAGCCCCGGTGAGGAAGGGGATGGCTGGGGTGAACGTCCGCCCAGGGTTGAGGTAGCAGGGATGGACTGGCATCCTCACCCCAAAAGTATCTCCTGCCACGTAACCCTCCATAATCCGTGTCCTGGGACCACCTCCACCTCCGGGGAGGTGCTGGATCAGGCCTATTTCTGGACCCCCCCACTGCCCGTTTGTCCAGGGTCTCACAGAAGGGATGCTCCTCTCCCCACGGATGCCAGGCTGGACACGCCTGGTTGAGGCATGGGGAAAACAACTCAAGGAACAAAAGCCCGGCTGCTTTTGCTGGGAGGTTAATGATTACCCTCCCTGCGGGAGCCAAGGTCGCACCCAGCACCGGGAGATGCAGATGAGCTCCAGCCCTGCCCTGGGTGCCAGGACCTTCTGCTGCCCCACTGCCAGCAGCCAGACTGCTCCACCCCTGCGCTTTGGGGAAGAAAGCGAGTGCTTTGGGGACTGAACAAAGAGTCCTCAGCATGGCTGGACTCGTGGTGCGGTGCCACAGGGACAACCCTTGGAACTGCCTTCTCCCATGCAGGCATCCCGATCCCCTTTGCCGGGCAGGTGCTGCCGACCACCCCGTTGATGCCGACCCCGCTGCCCGTGCCTGGAGAGGGACTGAGAGGGACCATGGTGGGCAACCAGCAGCCGTCAATATTCATGAGGCTGCAGAGGATCCAGGCTTTTAAATATTCATCAGGCAGGCAAAGGCAGGAGGCTGTCAGTGCCAGCAGGAAGGGGAAAGAATGCAGAGAGGGGGCAAGCAGCCACCCGTGTCCCCTGCAGAGCTGGCCGGGCCATGTTTGAGGGCAAAAGGGTGTTTTGTGCTTGGAAACACGACATCCGAGTGTCGGGCTCCTGCTCATCACCTTCAGAGGGCTGGGCAGCTCGTGTGCTTTGCAGGGTAGGCGCGAGGGATGCTGGTGTCACGGAGATGCTTGTAGGGGTACCCCGTTTCACCCGTGCACGGGGCCCATCGCGGGGTAGCGAGCTCCTGCCTGGCTCCTGCTCACATCTGGCTGCTGGTAGTCAGGCTGTGCACATCTGGTGGGGAAGGCCCCTTTCTTTAGTCAAGGGGTCCGGTTTAAAAAACTAATCCGATTTTAACGCTAATCCTGTTAACATTGAGATCAGGATTAATTCTGGGTTAATCGGGATAATCCTGACAAAATGTTGAGCATTAGACGTTGGATGAATTATTGGTGCTGTGAACGGTACGCTTTTAGTTTGGTGGCGAGACCCAGGCGGGGTGAGAGGGGCGGGGGCCGGTGGAGAGGGATGGAGAGGCCACAACCCCCTTGGATGGGGGAGACTCCTAGTATATCCCTTCGTATGATGCTCAGAGCACCCTGGGCCTCTCCTTTCTTCCACCTTTGCTGCTGCAGCCCCAGTTGCATCCAGTTTTTTCCCCCTTTTCTTCCCAGCTGGGCATCTCCTGGCTCCTCCGTCTCGGGAGGCAGGAGCTGGGCTGCTGGAAGTCCCTCCCTGCATGGAGGCTTTGCTGCAGTTCAGTGCTCCTGGCTGGTGGAGCTGGTGTGAAACGCCGCACAAGGATGCAGAGGGCTTCAGCTGCATCCGCTCGGCCCCTGCTCGCCGGGATCAAGCCCCTGAGCTGGGACGTGCGGGAGGAGCACAGCCCTGTGCGTGCAGTACTGGGACAGCTGGGGCTGCCCCGTCCGAAACTGGTTTCAAACTGGAGAGCTGATGCCTGGGCTGGGGCGGCGGTGGCAAGGTGATGCCCAGGTGCCGGGGATGCTGCATCCCGGTCGGGGATGCTGCGTTCTGGTCGGGGATGCTCCCCAGGAGGGATTTGCAGCCAGACTGGAGGTGAGGAGGTGTCTGCTGGGGAAGTGTCCCGTTACCTGGGCTCTGCTCCTCTTACAAAGCAGCCGGCAGCTCTTCGCTGACTCACTCCCTGGGAGCATCAATAATTAAGGATGAGCGGAGTTCGTTAGGAATGAATGAATGAATGAATGGAGCAGTCTGTGATGTGCTGGCGTCGGTTTGTTTGCGGAGGGGTCAGCGCCGTGTTGGGTGGGGACCAGGCTCCTGACGCTGTGAGCAGGGCAGGCTGGGGCATCTCAAAGGAGTTTTCCAGACACCAACTAGGGTTCATTTTTGCAAAGCTCCACTCTCCCCCACCCCGGGGCACTAACGGCACAGCGCTCCCCACCCCCAGGAGCCCCTCCAGCCATTACTGGGGCTCAGGAGGGGACCGAGGTGCTGGGCTCCCATCCCAGCATCTCGGAGGGAGGGAAGAGCAGGTACCACTTTGCTGAGACCTGGGCTGAATGAACCCCCAAGCAAAGAGATGGGTCCAGGTTGTCCCGGCTGAAACCCCCCAGTGATGTTGTGATGGGGCCAGGCAGGCAGAGCAACGGGGGGGCAACATTGGAACAGGCTGCCCAGGGAGGTGGTAGAGTCACCCTCCCTGGAGGTATTCAAGGAGCGTGTGGATGTGGCATTGTGGGATGTGGCTTGATGGGCATGGAGCTGTGTGGTGTTGGGTTGGTTGGGCGTTTTTTTTTTTTTTTTTTTTAGGTTGGACTTGATGATCTTACAGGTCTTTTCCAACCTTAGTGATTCTGTGATTCTGTGATTGCAGGACACGTATCTGGAAATCCCTCCCTCCCTCCCTCCCTCCCCTGCCTCTGTTTCTTTAACAGCTCCCAGAGCTGCTTCCAAAAAAAAATTTCAAATTTCAATTAAAATTTTCCTTGGAAATGTTGACAGAAGCAGAGCTGCGGGAGGGACAGATGTTGTTTTTCTCCAGCCTGCTAACAGCTTTATTCGCTGCCGACCCTCGCTGGCAGCGCAGAGACGAGTGGCCAAGGCTCCGGCCCCGCTTCCCTGCACGCCCTAAGGGACCGCTCACCCGGGTGGGGTCCCAGCGGGACCGGGGTCCCCAGCCCCCTTTGGTGCATCCTCCACTTTTCCAGCGCCCAGGCATTGGGAGCATCCCCAGCTCCGCAGGGAGAGGCTTTCCCCCGTGGAGCTCCCCTGGCACAGACACATTTCTCGAAAGGATGGGATGGATGAGGCTCGGCTCTGTCCCGGAGCAGCCCAGGGAAGGAGCACTGAGCCTGTGTGTTTGGGGACAGGGGTTACACCTGCAGTGTCCACAGAAAGGCTTTTCCAGGTGTGGGGAGGGCGAAGGGACCGTGTCCGCTGTTTTTTTCCCCATCCCTTTGTTTCTGAAATCCATTTACCCCGGGAATGGTGCGGGCTGGGAGCAGTGGTCTGGGCCAGGCTGTCAGAGATGCTCCCCTTCAGCTCTGGCTTGTAAATACTGACTGGCCCATCCAGCTGCTGACACGCTGGCCCTGCCCCTCGGAGGGTGCGCTGCCATGTCACGGTCCCTGGGCTGCCAGGAGGGATGTTCCCCTCTAGCTCCAGTGAGCCAAAGTCTGGGAATTCAGGGCAGGAGGCCTCAAGCACCAGCCCAAGGGGATGTGCACGCAGGCAGGGATGGGGATGCAGGTAATACCTGAGATAAATAGATATTTTAATTATTTTTTATAGATATTTTAATTTTTATTATTTTTTTATAGATAGGGAGACAGGCAGGGATGGAGAAGAGTGATGGAGAGCAAGGGTCCAAGAAGCATCAGGCGAGACCCCATGTGAGGGGTCCGTTACCCTCTCCCATGGCTCTTCCCAATGCCTGCTCCGAGGGATACTGTGCCAGGAGATGGCAAAGATAGGTGCGGCAGCTCACCCTGGTCCCACAGCAAAAGCCCGGGGTGACTCCCAGCACAGCTCAGCGATGGCTAGAGCATCCGTACAGCAGCGATGCCGAAACATCCTTCCCCACTCCCAGCATCGCAGCTGAAGGCCGGTGGGGTCTCCTCATCCCCAGCACAGCCCGGACCATCGGGGTGCTGAGCTCCAGTGCCCTTCCCAAGAGCTCAGCACACCACCAGATGGGACCTGTAGTCAGATGCTGGATTAAATGATGAGAGGGGGATTATGAGGAATTAATCCAGATCAGTGTCCAACCAGGGGCTGGAGCCGGGGGTTTATGTACTCGGTAAATAACCGGTTGCGTTGCTTTGCCCAGGGCTGGGCTTGCCAGCTCCATGCCAGCTGTCTCCCAAGCTGGACGGAGTGGATTTTAGGGGGTCCTCGCCTTTATCCCCATCATGTGGCGCGGCAGAGGAGATGCAAACAGACAGGAGCTGGGAAGGCGGTAGCGTGGCAGAGCAGCACGGCTGCCCGGGACCTTTGCAGGGCTCCGTCCACCCGGGCAAGGGCGATGCCCGGCCGCACTCCGGTGCATCGTCCCTGCCAATGGGGCAGGATGGAGTGTGAGCTGGGGGGTCCGGGGGCTGCCGCCAGCCCCAGCCCCACAGCAGCTGCCCAGCGCAGCCCGGGCTGCTTTGCCTGGTGACGGTGGGGTCCCGGGGAGAGGCTGAGCTCGGGGCCAGACGCTGCCTGTGGCATTAGCACGGCAAGGGCTTATCCATCCCAGCTGCGAGTACAGGTCTGTATCGGTGCTTGTGGGCTGTGTTCTGGCTGTCCCGGCTGGTTTTTGGGGGGGAGAGGGCTGGCCTCTCTGCCGGGATGGGCTGCAGAGCTCGGGCTGAGCTGGGCTGGGTGTCAGGTCAAGGGAAGAGGAGCCCTGGGCACGTCTCAGCGAGGTGCTCGGGGACCCCCCTTCTACTGCCCGGTCTCCTTGTTGCAAATAATATTCTTATCGTGGCTGAAACACCCCTGAGCACCGCAGGTTGCTGAGTGCTGGTGTGTGTGATGTACAGAGGGGTCAGGCAGAAACGGGCCCGAAATGGCTGCTTTCTTCTCGGGTCGAGTCCGACACCGCCCTCGGAGCCCGGTGTGGGTAGGAGCAAGGTGCTGGCGGAGGCTCGACTGCCTCCGCTGTGACAAACCTTCTGCTCCGGCTCCGCGGGTCCCTTTGCAGGTCAGGCTTGCTGCCTGTCTTAGGAAGTGAGTGGAAATATTAATGAGCGCAACCAGCTCCGGTGGCTTTGAGTTTTGCACGGGAACAGCTGCAGAGTGCCCTGCTCCATCCCGACGCAGGATCCTTTCCCCATTTTTTCTTGTTTTTTTTTTCCCTCCTATCTTCTTCTAAGTGCCCTGCGGGAGGTCCAGAGCTGCTCCTCTGCCCCAGCTCTGCCAGCTCCGCTCTCCCCAAACTCCTTCTGCCACCATCCTCTGTGCCCCTGGTCCCTTCACTCCTCTCCTAAACTCTCCCCCTCTTCCCTGCAGCCATCTCGTCTCTCCATCGAGACCCAGCAGCTCCGCTGCTTGCCCCTACTCCAGCGGGATAACTGCAGTGCCCATCACCGCCGGGTCCGGAGGGACAGCCCGCTCCTCGCCCGGGTCCCCCAAACACCGCTGGCACCTCGGCTCCTTCCCTCCCTCCCTCCAGCCCTGGGCGTTCAGCCCGCAAAGCTGGGGAGGGTGATACTGGAGGGGGGTGTGGAAGAGGGGAGGGAGGGATGGGGAGAAGAAGAAGGGAGCGGGGAGAAGGAGGAGAGAAGCATCCTTATCTAGCCGGGCAGATATAATGAAGCCGCTTCTGCGCTGACAGTAAAGGGATTGTTGGGAGTTTTAGGAGCTAAAAGAATCACTTAATTGTATCTTTTTTTAGCTCTGGGGAGACAAAAGACAACCCCCCCCGCCAAGACTCCCCCTGTTCCACCTCTTTTACATAAGACTCCCAGGGAGGTGGGGGGGGGCTGGGGATGCTCCCGCCTTCACAGAGGGGCCCGGGGGGGAGCCGGGTGCTTTGTGGGTGGGTTTTCACTGGGAGAATCACCAAAATAGCACCCGCGGTGCACTCCCAGGGCGGAAAGGCTTTGCCGATGCTTCTGCACCAGCACCGATTCCTCTGCTCTAGCACGCAGGAGGCTCCCAGCGGCTTTAAGCCATTCCCTGGCAGAGAGCAAGCAGGTTTCTTCCCCAGGGCAGGCTGCAGCGGCCCTGCCCTTGGTGCCCACCACCCCAGCTGCCGCAGCCCTGCCCTCCCAAAAGAGAGCTGCTCGACACCTTTCCCGCCCGCGGTGCCAGAGCTCCCGAACCGCTGCCCGGCGGCCTTGAGCGGCTTTTGTTTTGCTTTTGGGCAGCTGCACTCCCTTCGCCTTCCCTTCGCGCTCTGTCCATGAACCCGCTGCTTCCCACGCTGCGAGCCGTGGTGCGGGGCAGGCACCCGGACCCCGGGCTCGGGAGAGATGCTGCGGCTGCCCCTGACCTGGGGGCTGAGCCAGCTCTGCCCCAACGGCTCCCAGCACACGCTGCCGTGGCAGAAATCAGCCCGGCGCCATGTTAACCCTGTGCTGCGATGCTAGTTCAGCAAGAAATGGGTCATCTCCCAGCGTGGCATTGCTGCGGCGCAGGGACAGCAAGCAGGAGAGCTGCGTCCCCTCCCCTCCAGCCCCTCGCGGCCGCTGCGGGTGGGTTTCAGATGCCGCAGGGAAAGATCTCGGGGTCCACAGGGGATGTCGGGCTCTTCTGAAGCTGCAGGATACCGAGCCCTTTACATGAGGGTCTGGGCTCAAGCGAAACTGCCCCTGGGGGGTCATAACTGAGAAGCAGGGGGCAAAACGCCTTTGTTCCCAGACTGGGGGTCCAGGGTGGGTTTTGGTCACCTCCTTGCAAAGCACTGCTGCAGCAGCTGGGATTTATCCTGCACCCCTAGAGCCTTCCGCAGCTGGGAGCTGCTTGGGGTGGGATCCTGCATGGCCGCAGCCGGCAGCGTGCACAGCAATGCCCTGGGTGGGTGCATGGGTGCCAGCAGCGATCCTCGCCACAGTCTGGCCGTGGGGCTTTGATACGCAGCAGGCAGGCGCGTAGGTGAGGTCTTTGCGATGGAAGGTGCTCCCGAAGCAGGACAATACTGGGATCATTATTGTGTGCTCAGCACTCGAGTGTTGCAGCCTTTGATATCTCCTCCTCGGCTGCGGTGTGTGATACGGTCTGGGCCAGACGGAGAATACCCTTTCCCTTCCAGAGATGGTGGCGAGGGTTTGATATTTATTTTCATCCTGCATCGGACTGAAAGCTCAGCCCACGCACCCTGAGCACGGGCCCTGGCAGGCGTCCGGGGAGCCGGAGCCTTACGTGCCCCCAGGACCAGGGCAGCGCCCGCAGCCTCATGTCTCCCCCTTCTCCGGATGGGCAGCGGGACAGCTTTTGGTGGCATGACATGTTCCCCCGTGACAGCAGGGGACATCCATCCTGATGATGCAAACACCGGTACAGACAGGTCCAGGCACTGTTCATCCCGGGGTGGCACCCAGCAAGGCAGGATTGGGTCCCCCCAAAGCATCTCCAGTGAAGCAGGGATCTGGACACCCATTTTAGACTCCACGGTGGTGGATGAGAGTGTCAGGTCCCAACACGCTCGGGGTGAGGCATGGCCTTGGTGACTGTGATCAGGTCCCCCCTACTCTGGAAGGGCTCCCAGTGTGGTGAATGGGGCTGGGGGGGGAGCAGAGCCGCCCCGGGGGCTGCCGGGGGCTGCCGTGCCACGTCGGTACCAGCCGGTGGCAGGGGCGGGAGGCAGGATGTGTGGGGGCTGCGTTGTCAGTTAACGTATTATCATATAGCAGGGTAAGTCATTAGCGAGGCAGAGCAATAAAAAACAATTCCCTCGGAGTCAGCTCATTAATGGTCTGCTGGAGGCCAAGGACGGAGCAGCCGCTGCGCTCCCCCCTCGCCGGGCATCTCGGCTCCCCACTGCGGCTTCCAGGCTCCATGGGCACCCAGGTCCCGTGGCTGCACCCCCTGGCCAAGCTGGTGTGGCCGAAATGTCCATGGGCAAGAAATGGCAGAGACACCCCCCCCCCATAGCACTTGGAGCCCCCCCCTCACACCGCGGGGTCTGTCCTTTCCAGCTCACCAGCACCCTGCGATGGCCCCGGGGTAGGCGGGTGCCCTGCGCCCAGCAGCGGAGGGTCCCGTGCCCCCGGAGGTGCCCTGCAGCGAGGGGTGCCAGGGAGGGGGGTGTGCGGCTCTCGCCATGGTGCCAGCGAGGGCTCTGGGGGGACGCTGGGCTCTGCTGGGGCTGGGAGAGCCCTTCCCTGAGCACATCGCGCTGAGCGTCAGGCCAGAACGGTCCCTTCCGGGCTAAAAATCCATTAATTTCCATCTTGCCCTTTTTTCCCCTTTTTTTTTTTTTGACTGATGCCATAATTAGCTCCATCAGATGAGCTTAATTACTTGAGGTCAGCTGCACCCCCGGGGCAGAGGCAGAAGGCGGGAGGGGTCTGGGCTCACCTGGTGCAGGGCAGCTCTCCCCCCACCCCGCTCCCGGTGCCATCCCACAGGCTATAGGGACGTCGTGCTATAGGGGCTGTGGTGCACTGGGGTGTTGTGCTATAGGGGCTGTAGGGACTGGGGTGCGTTGGGACGTTGTGCTATAGGGGCTGTAGGGACCGGGGTCCGTTGGGGTGTTGTGCTATAGGGGCTGTGGTGCATTGGGGTGTTGTGCTATAGGGACTGTAGGGACCGGGGTGCATTGGGGTGTTGTGCTATAGGGGCTGTGGTGCATTGGGGTGTTGTGCTATAGGGACTGGGGTGCGTTGGGGTGTTGTGCTATAGGGGCTGTAGGGACAGCGGTGCATTGGAATGTTGTGCTCTAGGGGCTGTAGGGACCGGGGTGCATTGGGGTGTTGTGCTATAGGGGCTGTGGGGACTGAGGTGCATTGGGGTGTTATGCTATAGGGGCTGTGGGGACCGGGGTACATTGGAGTGTTATGCTATAGGGGCTGTGGGGACTGGGGTACGTTGGGGTGTTGTGCTATAGGGGCTGTGGGGGACCGGGGTGCGTTGCGGTGTTGTGCTATAGGGGCTGTGGTGCATTGGGGTGTTGTGCTATAGGGGCTGTGGGGACCGAGGTGCATTGGGGTGTTATGCTATAGGGGCTGTGGGGACCGGGGTACATTGGAGTGTTATGCTATAGGGGCTGTGGGGACTGGGGTACGTTAGGGTGTTGTGCTATAGGGGCTGTGGGGGGCCGGGGTGCGTTGCGGTGTTGTGCTATAGGGGCTGTGGGGGGCCGGGGTGCGTTGCGGTGTTGTGCTATAGGGGCTGTGGTGCATTGGGGTGTTGTGCTATAGGGGCTGTGGGGACCGAGGTGCATTGGGGTGTTATGCTATAGGGGCTGTGGGGACCGGGGTACATTGGAGTGTTATGCTATAGGGGCTGTGGGGACTGGGGTACGTTGGGGTGTTGTGCTATAGGGGCTGTGGGGGGCCGGGGTGCGTTGCGGTGTTGTGCTATAGGGGCTGTGGTGCATTGGGGTGTTGTGCTATAGGGGCTGTGGGGACCGGGGTGCGTTGGAGAGTTGTGCTATAGGGGCTGTGGTGCATTGGGGTGTTGTGGTCTAGGGGCTGTAGGGACAGCAGTGCATTGGAATGTTGTGCTCTAGGGGCTGTAGGGACTGCGGCGCATTGGGATGTTGTGGTATAGGGGCTGTGGGGACCGGGGTGCATTGGGACATTGTGCTCTAGGGGCTGTAGGGACCACGGTGCGTTGGGGTGCTGTGCGGAAGCTTGCACACCGCCACAGCCCTTAGCAACAAGGATGCTACGTGGCAACGCGGTCTCCGCCATCCTGTCGTGCCGGGGGGAGGTGGCGATTCCCCCCCCTTCGGCTAAATCCGTTTTTTCTTATAATTATTTTCTCCAGATAAAACGCGTCCTGGGGAGGGGGGTGTGAGCCAACGGCCTTTTGTCATCTCCTGTAAAAGCTCGACAGCTTGTAAAGCCCAGCCCAGGCGTGGGCTCTGGCTGGGGGGTGTTTGGGTGGGGGGAGCAGAGAGGGATGGATGGAGACGGGGCAGGGTGAGGCCCCGCTGGCACGGAGCAGGGAGGAAAGGGCGGCCAGGAGGGCAGAGCCAGGCTCAGGTGCAGCCTTGGCAGCGTGGGTCGCATCCTGGCCACGTCCTGCCTGCCCCATCCCTGGGCTTCCCTGTGGTCAAGGATCCGCCCTGGGTCGGGAGCTGGGGGACGGCACCGCAAACCCAGAGGAAGACCACCGGAGATGGGGGTCCACAAGCACTCAAGGTTTCTTGGGGCTCTACAAGGGCGGAGAGCCCCAAAAACCAGCTGCTGCGCCCCAAAGACCTGCACGCCGTGAACATGGGGCAGAGGGGACCGGATCCCTCCATCGGCTCCTGCTCACTGCAGCTGAAAGCCCCCCATGCCCCCCGAGGGTGGTGCTGGTGGGTGTGCTGGCCCAGGTTCGGTCCAGCCCCACTTCCCTTTCTTGATGTAAGGCTTTAAGCATCTGCGCTCGCAGCGTGCTTTGTGCTAAAACAACAACAACAAAACTAAGCAGTCAATTTTCCAGCAATTAGCTACAGCGAGAACATTTCAAGTCCTAGAAAACCCCGCCCCGCAGGATTAATTAAATCTTCCAATTAATGTCTAATTTAAATGATGATGATGGCTGTTATCATTTCATATTGATTTTTCTTTTTGGTCTTAAAATAGAGCTGTTGTCCCTTCCATGCCGCCTTTTCCACACCCCAGGAGCTGTTTGTTCTCTCCGTTTGATTTGCCAACGTTAAACATGTGTCTGGAAAATCAAGCCTCGTATTTCGGGGTATTGACAGGCAGCATTCGCGCCGCTGCCGGGCGGGTACCTGTGGCAAGGGGACCCGGCTGCGTGTTTGGAGATGTCTGTGCAGAAAGCCCATGTCTGTAGCCTGAACTTTTATGCAGTGGATATACGCTTGGCCGTGTGAAATTGGACTCCTGGCATATTAAATTTTTACTGCTATAAACCCAAAGCCATTACTTTCCCCCGGCTCAGGCAGCCATAAACCTTGCCGCTGCTTTGCTTCCAGAATAAGCCGGGCATTTATGTTTCCCGGGAGCTGGTTCATTGGCGTAATGGATGTGTAACCTCCCGTAATTGTTAAGGTTATTCCAGTGCTTGCATGCGAGCCCTGGCTCTGTCACCAGCTAGCTAGCGCTGGCTTTATTTCCAGTGGGTTGCTGGTGGGGGAACTCAAAGGTGCCTGGAACGGCACCGGGAGGCTTTGAAATGCAGAGTGCTGCCAGCCTGAAGCGGAAAACATGAGCGAGCAATTGCAGGAGACAAGGGGATGGTAAAGGGTTGTACATGCTTAGAGCAGGAGATGGAGGAGGCTTCGAGCTGGCACCGCGTCTGGACCACGTCGGTGTGCTGACTCAGCCGGGGATCCAGGACTGAGCATCCCTGGATGCGGCTCAGCCTCACCTGAGCCTCTCCATCCCGGCACGGGCTTTGGAGGAAAGGCAGGAGCCGCACACCGCTGCGTCCAGGGGAGCAGACCGGGGCTGGGGTACCCAGTGCAGCTCTCCTCTGACCTCTCTCCTCTCCCCTTCCAGACGAGAAGCTCCCGACACTCCCAGGGCTCCCAGCCCGGCTTGGCCGATCAAGCCAAACTCTCCTTCGCCTCGGCTGAATCCCTGGAAACCATGTCGGAAGCGGAGCTGCCCCTGGGGTTCAACAGGATGAACCGGTTCCGGCAGAGCTTGCCCTTGTCCCGGTCCACCAGCCAGACGAAGCTGCGATCGCCAGGTACCCTCGGGGCTCAGCGTCCCCCAGGACGGGCAGCACGTACCTGCCTGGCCACTGCCAAACACCTTTGCCCACCTCTACGGGCAGATGCCGGTGTGTGCCGGCTGTGGGATTGGTTTGTATCTGCCCAAATAACCCCCAGGAAGAGTGGGGGGCACTGCACGCTGTGTGGGGGTGGCTGAGGGCTTCGGCCTCGCTGCTCCGGGGTGAGGTTGGGTGGCCAGAGGTCCCTGAGCCCTCGGTTGGGCGTGCACAGAGACCTCCAAGCAGGTGGGCAAACCTGCATTGCTGACCTCAGCACGTCTTCGGCGTTGCGTGGAGAAGGGGTATGGGCACACCTCACCGCTTTCTGCTCCCTCTGCTTCCAGGGGTCCTTTTCCTGCAGTTTGGGGATGAGACGAGGCGCGTCCACATCACCCACGAGATCAGCAGCATGGACACCCTGCACGCCCTCATTGTCCACATGTTCCCCCAGAAGCTCACCATGGGGATGCTGAAGTCTCCCAACACTGCCATCCTCATCAAGGACGAGTCGCGCAATGTCTTCTACGAGCTGGAGGATGTCCGGTGAGGGTGGGGGCTCAGAAATCCACCACAGTTTGATTTTCCTTTCTTTAAGGGCATCACGAGCAAGGAAATTAGTGGGATGAAAGCCAAAGGGTGGGTGTGGGTGCAGTCCTGTGGCTGGGACTTACTGGGGGCTCAGCGGCTGCCCGTCCGGGATGCTCATGGCTCTGCCTCTCCTTTCAGCGATATCCAGGACAGAAGTATCATTAAAATCTACCGAAAAGAGCCACTCTACGCCTCGTTCCCAGCCTCGCACATCACCAACGGCGACCTGAGGGTAAGGGGGATGGGGTGTCACAGGGAGAGCCTTCGGTGTGGGTGCACCTGGGGGGCAGGGACCAGTAACGGAGAGAAAGCGATGGAGACAGGGACTGGTAATTGCGTGTGTTTGTGGAAGGAGTAATGACCGCGATTTGTCTTGCCCGGTTCCAGCGTTGTTAAGTGTTACTTTAAAAGAATGGATGTTTGGGGCCTGACGGCAGGGTAATAAACATTAGGATTAGGGGATTCATCAGAATAAATCATCCGGGAGCTGCTGTTTGCCAAGGCCAGGTGAAGATGCAGGAGCTGCAGGTCTTGGTCCTTGGAGGGGTGCCAGGCAGAGCAGGGGCAGGGGGCCAGCCCTCAGGGACGCGGTGCTGACCCCCCCTGCCCCTTTCCGCAGAGGGAGATGGTGTACACCTCCAGGGAGTCGTCTCCCACCCGTCGGCTGAACAACATGTCCCCAGCTTCCCACCTCACCTCCGGCTCCCCTCCGCCGGTGCTCCAGTCCTCTTCCCCATCCCGCTCCCGCATGTCCTACAGCGGGGGCCGCCCGCCCTCCTACGCCGGCAGCCCCGTCCATCACAGCGAGCGTCTCTCCAACCTGCCACCCGCCCAGGGCGTCTCGCCCAGCCCCAGCGCCATCCTGGAGCGCCGGGACGTGAAGCCGGATGAGGACCTGGCCGGGAAGAACGTGGTGCTGGTGAAGAACGAGGGGCTGTACGCTGATCCCTACGGCATGGTGCACGAGGGCCGGCTCAGCATCACCTCCACCCAGTCCCTGGCTGGCATGGGAGACCCTTTTGGCTACTCGGGGGGGCTGTACAAGCGGGGCTCCGTTCGCTCCCTCAGCACCTACTCGGCGGCCGCCTTGCAGACGGAGCTGGAGGACAGCCTGTACAAGCCCAACGCACCCATTTACAGCGACACGTACGGACCCGGCTTGGGTTTCCGCATGCCCCCCTCCTCCCCGCAGAAGATGGCTGATGGCCGGCTGGTGGATGTGCAGCCCGGGCAGAGCCCGCACAGCCCCTACTCGGGACCGCCCAGCCGCTCCTCGCCCGTCCGTCAGTCCTTCCGCAAGGACTCCTGCTCCTCCGTCTTCATGGAGAGCCCCGTCAACAAGCCACGCAATCCCAGCTCCTCTGGCCCTCCGGAGCTGTTTCCCGGCCCCGGTGATCGCCCACTCTCAGGCTTCGGCTCTCCTGGACCGGCCAAGGACACGGAAACAAGGTGAGAAGGGAAACTCCC
Organism: Gavia stellata; assembly: GCF_030936135.1. NCBI lineage: Eukaryota > Metazoa > Chordata > Aves > Gaviiformes > Gaviidae > Gavia > Gavia stellata. Next base: position 2,114,461 of record NC_082621.1, read on the forward strand.
CCCCACCACAGACACGAGCTTTGCTGCTTGGGTGGTCGTCCATCGGTGCAGCTGGGGAGGTGGAGGAAGAGCGGAGGAAGGTTTTGCCCCATCACCGCTGCGGCAGAGGTGCCAGGATGGGTAATGCAGCACCAAATTGTGCAGGGCTGAGGGGAGCGATTGGGGGTAGCTGGAGGCAAGAAGAGAGAGGGAATGAAGGGGATGGATGTAGCTGGTGACAGCAGCGCTGCCGCCTCCACGACGTCCCTCCTGGGACTCGCAGGGACCCGGTGGGTGGGCACGGGTGAGGCCAGGACAAGCCAGAGGGTGTCCGCGGTGCCGGAGCCAGCTCCTCACCCGGCCCCTCTCCCTTCCCCATGGCAGGGAGCGGATGGAGGCGATGGAGAAGCAGATCGCCAGCCTGACCGGACTGGTGCAGAGCGCGCTGCTCCGTGGCTCCGAGGCCGAGACCCCCAGGTAAGGAGTGGGAGGGCAGGCGAGGGACCCTGGGGTCTGCTGTGGGGAGGGGATTGCCTCCAGCTAGGCTGTTTGCTGCCGAGGCTGGGGGCTCCTGCCCCCCTCCCGCGGGACGCCAGCCCCCCGCCACGCTCCTGTGGCCCCCTGAGCTGGTGAGGACGAAGGTGCCCGGTCCGCGCTTGCTCCCCTCCTCTCTTTCATTGCAGCGAGAAGACAGAAGCCACCAATGGTGGGACCCCCCCATCAGCATGTAAGTGACTGGAGAGCCAGCCCCTCACCCTGCAGCACCCCCTCCCTCTGCCCACGGCTGCTGGGAGCCCCAGGGTGGGCCCAGGAGTGGGGCTCTGCAGCCCCCACCATATGCTGGCAACCAGTGGGACCCCCCCATCCTGCTAAGGAGCAGCTCTGGGGTGGCCTCTCCCTGGAGTCAGTGTGGGGGTAGTGGGTAGACCACCCAGAACTGCTGGACCGAAGCACGGGGTGGGGAAAGAGAGGTCTTTCCCAGGAAAGCAGAGGAGCGGAGTCTGCGGTATCTTCCCTCAGCAGCCCCTGCTTGCCCTCCCCACAGCGACCAGCCGCAGCGGCATGGGGACACCAGTGCCCGCACCCCCGCCGCCCTCCGCCACCAGCACGCCAGCGGGGCAGCCCACTGCCATCACCCGCTTGCACATGCAGCTGCACCTCCACGACCTGCAGCAGAATGCCAGCGACCTCCGCAACCAGCTGCAGCAGCTCAAGAAACTGCAGGTGGGTACCGGGGCGGGGACCCCATCCCGGCGCAGCTCTTAGTGGGGTGGCTCCAGCCCCGGAGCTGGAAAATCCCCCTTTCCTGGTGACTTTGCATGGGGCTGGGTGTGGGAGAGCGAGGAGATCCCTCTCCATGCCAAGCTCAGAGCTGTCCCTACAAGTGGCCAGCCCTGCACCCACACCAGTCCCCACTGGGGGGGTCTTGCCCAGCCTGAATCCCCCCCTCCTCGTCCCCGCAGCTGCAGAACCAGGAGACAGTGAAGACGATGCTGCGGCGGACGGAGACGGAGATCAGCGTGCGGGTGACGGACACCATGCGCAAGCACGAGGACCCCCTGCAGCGCCAGCGCAGCTTGGTGGAAGAGGAGCGGCTCCGCTACCTCAACGAGGAGGAGCTGATCACCCAGCAGCTCAAGTGAGCCGGGGGGGGCTGCAGGGCTGGGCATGCGGGTGGGGAGGGAGTCCTTGCATGCGACCTCGATGGGCCAGATCCTCCATGGGTGTAAATCAACAGCTCTGCGCGGTGCCAGGTCACATCCTCGACCGCACACCCAGCATGGAGGGGTTCTTAGCCCCGCTCCCCTTTGCCGTGTGGGGGCCTGCCAGGCTGGCCACCCCTGGGGGTCTCCAGCATCCCGGAGCAGCAGTGACACCCCTGCCCTGCCTCTGTGCTCACAGTGACCTGGAGAAGTCGGTGGAGAAGATCCAAAAGGATTTGGCCCACAACCACCGGCTCATCCCTGTGCAGGAGCTGGAGGAGAAGGCGGTGGTGCTCAAGCAGCTGGGGGAGACGCTGACGGACCTCAAGGGTGAGGAGGTGGCCGTGCCTGGGGCTGGGTGGCAAGCGGAGCCCACCTGCATCTCCCTGCTCCATCCTCATGCGTGGGATGCTCCAGGTTGCCCATTGCCTCTGGGTTTGCATGTTTGTGGCTGCCGGTGTGTTCACCTGCATCCCCAGGGCAGGTTCCCCCGGTGCCTGTCGGCGTTGTGTGCGTCCCGCAGGCTTTGGGCTGCTGCAGGGGTGGGGGCTGCACCCCACACTCCCGCTGCCTGCCCCTGTGTGCTCTGCTAGCTGTCCAAGTCACTCCTGCGGACTCTGCCTGAGTCTCCCCGACAGCTCACGGTTGCTCGGAGCTGCTGCCTGCCCCTGTCCCGCGGGACCTTGCACTTGCCCACCCCCGTGCACGCTGCCCTCGTTTTTGCTGCTCCTGCAGCCTCCTGTCCCCGGGCTGTCCCCATCCTGCCTTTCGCAAACAGACGCCCTGCACCTCGATTCAAAGTGGCAGAGCTCCTCTCTGCCGGAGCCAAGGCAGGCAATAAACGATGATTTGGCAGCGGTCGCTGAGGTTGCGAGAAGGGGGGCTATGGGGAGGGCGGGGGGGCACAGGGCAGAGGTAGGAGCTGCTCCGCTTTCCTGAAGCCTTTCCATAAAGTCGGGCTGATGCTGAGCAGCCGGGATGGTGAGCAGAGCACCGGGCAGGGAGCCAGGAGCAACCTGCTCCATGTCAACCCCTGCCACCGAGTCCCCAGGGTCCTGGCCACCAAGCCCCCAGCTCCAGGGCAGTGTTTCGTGCCCGTGGATGTGGAGGGGGCACCATCAGGGGCTACAATCAGTGCCTGTGCATGGACGGAGGAGGGATGACAGGCACAGGGAGCAGGAGCTCCCCAGGATTCATCCTGCTCTGTCTGGCAGAGTGCCTGTGCCACGGGTATGATGGCCGTGGTGGTTTTGGCAGGCGTGGGGTGCCCTGGCACTGCCAGCCAGGCTCCGGGAGGGGCTCCCCATCACAGCAGGGCCCTGGTGACCCCCCGGCTCTCCCACCCCAGCCCAGTTCCCCAGCCTGCAGAGCAAGATGCGGGTGGTGCTGCGGGTGGAGGTGGAAGCCGTCAAGTTCCTCAAGGAGGAGCCGAACCGCCTCGATGGTCTGCTCAAGCGCTGCAAGACGGTGACGGACACCCTCGCCCAGATCCGCAGGTGAGCACCAAGCCCTGACCCCGGCCCCTTGAGCACCTTGGAGGACACAGCCGGTCCCTTCAGTTGTCCCTGTGCCCCCCGCGTGTGTGCCGGTGCCCTCTCTGCATTACTTATGCAAATCCCAAGGGCTGTTGGAAAAAAGCTCATTCTTCTGCTAAGGAACTTAGAAATGCCCTCGGTCCTTTCTAGTGTGTATGTGGGAATCCCTCTTTCTAAACTGGCTTTTCCTTATCACCTTGAAAAAAGCGTGGTCGTATATCCAGATAGGGAGGCAGCCCTTGGCATGATCAGCAATCTCTTTCCTGAGGAGCAGAAAAACGTTCTGCTGGAGAAAAATCATCTTCCAGACCTAATGATAGTGGCAGGCTGGGCCGTGCACCGTGGCTGAGCCCACCTGCCTCTTCCCATTACGAGACATTTCGGGATGGCTTACAGCTCGGCCACGCTGCAGGAGGAGTGCTCCGGCACCGGGCTCGCCTCGGGCTCATTGCTAGCCTGGTTTTCTGCGGAAATGAGCTTGTATGATCATGCAGTGTCTGAATCTGCCTACCTGTCATTCCCCGGCTCCAATAACTCCTGAATCCAAAGGGCAATTTCAGCCAGATCTGACAGCGGGGCAGGATTCGGAGAGATCCAGTTTCCTACAAAGTTCATGAAAATGGACAGCCGGGTAGGGGAGCTCGTTCGTGTGCTCCCCCAAGAGAGGCTGTAGCATCAACTCCAACCCCTTCCTAGACATCAGAGAACCTAAACCCTCAGCCATATAATGCACAGTTGCAGGAGAGCAAGTTTTTTGTGGCGTGGCTTGGAGAGGGGGCAGTAACCCCGGTGCCATGCAGCCACCCAGCACCTTCGCTCTGTCCCTGGCAGGCAAGTGGACGAGGGCGTGTGGACCTCCCCCAGCAACCTCAGCCAGTCCCCCAAGAAGGTGGCCCCCGAGACAGACTTCAGCAAAGGGCTGGATCTGGAGATGCCCACCAGCCCCCCCATGAGCCTCCACCACCTGACGGCTGGCACCGAGACCCTGGGCATGCCCAGCTTCGGGCACAGCCCCCCCCAAACCCAGACCCACCCCTCCAAGAGCAATAACCCTTCCCGAGCTCCGGAGATGGTACCCGCCAAGACCCAGACGGGCCCGGAGACCCCCAGCAAGAAGAGCGCAGACAAAGCCGTATCCGTGGAGGTGAGAGCCTGGGGTGGGTTCCTCAGCTGGGGGGGCTCTTCTAGAGGGTCTAGCCCTATGCCTGCCAGCTGAAACTGGGAACAGGAACTGGGTCCATCCTCCTCCTTGCTGGGTTTGTAGCCGATGGGGTGTCTGGAGGGTGGGGAGCCCCAGGTGATGCTGCCAGCTTTGGGAGCGACCCAAATTGCACGTTGCGGGGTGTGCAGCTTGGGAAAGGGGGCAGCGCTGGCCCCCCCTGCTCCTCCCAGCTCGGCAGCAGGTTGGGGGGCAAGCAGCAGGGCCGTGGGTCACATCCTGCCGGCAAGGGCAGGAGAAGCTGCCGCATGGGTGGGGGCTGCAGCCGGCTCTGCCTGCTGTCCGCAGGCTGCCGAGCGGGACTGGGAGGAGAAGCGGGCGGCGCTGACCCAGTACAGTGCCAAGGACATCAACCGCCTCCTGGAGGAGACGCAAGCCGAGCTGATGAAGGCCATCCCCGACCTGGAGTTCGCTGCCAAGCACAAGCAAGGCACGGGCAGCGGCAGCGCTGCCTCCACGCCCGAGCACAAGCCCTCCAAGCCGCAGCACGCACCGAAGTCGGGGGGCAAGGGGGACCCCAACGGCCGCCGGGGCTCAGGTATGGTGTGGGGAGGGCAGGGGTCTGCCTCTGGATCCCAGGGCTGGGGTGCCTGGTCCTGTGTGTGCCGTGGCTGTGCTGTCACCAGTGGGTCTCCCTGGGCTGAGTGATGCTGCCCCGAAGGGAGATTTATTCTGGGGAGGCAGCGGGAGGGCCTCGGGTGTTGTATTAGAGGGGCAGGGAAAGGTCTCGTGCCCTCACAGCATCGTTTGTGCCCAGACGAACTGACAGTGCCGCGGTACCGGACTGAGAAACCCTCCAAATCGCCGCCACCTCCTCCTCCGCGCCGAAGCTTCCCCTCATCCCACGGGCTGACCACAACCCGCAGCGGTGAAGTCATCGTCACCAGCAAGAAAGAGCCCGGTTTTATAAAGGTAGGGAGCGGGGCCATGGCACGGCTGCTGGGCTGCACTGAGCGGGTCACCGTGGACAGGACTGGCCCCGGCTCCCAGTGCCCCCCACCCCTCACCACCCTGCTCCCCCATTGCAGAAGGCTGAGTCAGAGGAGCTGGAGACCCAGAAGCCCCAGGTGAAGCTGAGACGGACGGTGTCGGAGGTGGTCAGGCCGGCGTCCACCCCTCCCATCATTGCCTCTGCCATCAAAGACGATGACGACGAGGACCGCATCATTGCGGAGCTGGAGGTGAGTGCGGGAGGGGCAGCGGGATGCCCCAGCTTACCCGCACAGGAGGCGATGCCCACCCTGCCCTGTCCGCTCACGCGTGGCTGCGTCCGGCTCCCGGCATCTGCGGGGAACACCTTGGGATTGGGTCCGGGAATGACATCCGAAGCATCAGCCCAGTGGTGGGCTTCCCTCTCCTCACCCGTCTCCCAGCAGGAGCACGGTACCGTGGGGATGGGCAGCAGGGAGCAGTTGCACCCTGCCGGACCCCTCGCTGGGTCGAGGTGCTGCGTGCCTGGTTCACTGTCTCTCTTCAGCACTTCCACCCCGCCTTGGGCTTTAAGCCAAACGCTTTTGTTTTTTAACACCACGCAGCTTGAGCTGGAGGTTCGTTGGGTTTTGTGCACAGGGTGCCCTGCAGAGATCGCACCCGAGACGCCGTCCTGAGGCTCTGAACACCCCCAAGCTGGCTGTGCCACATGTCCACCCCCGTTTGCTGCTGTCAAGGTGCCCAAGTGGGTCATGGATCGTTTTTCCCACTGGTTTTCCCCCAGGATGCAGGGGACCGGCGATGCTGCAGGCAGCACAGGGACGGGGATGCCGCCACGGCTGCTGAGAACAGCCAATGTTTCACTCGCTGCCAACGGCTGCCGAGCCCTGGTCCTGGCTGACCCTGGCAAGCATCCCTGCAGGCACAGGCTGCGTTGTCGTTACCCCCAAGCCTCCTTCCTCCAACCCCCCGTGTTTGACTCCCCAGGTGTTTCAGAGAAGCTCTGCCTCCCCTTTCCTTCCCAAGCTCCGTTACGATCCGCTTGCGGCTGCCGTCTCCCCTGGGCACGCAGACTTGTGGCCCAACGGAGCCTCCGTTGCAGCCGAAGGATGGAAGGTAACAGCTCGCTCCGAGCGACGATCCCTTCTGCTGACGGGCTGCACTTTAACCACCTCCTCTCCTGCCTCTTTTTAACTCACTTCTGCTTCTTTCTCTGATTTAACAAACTAATGGCTTCTCTCCACTCCCTCGCTCACCGCCACTGCGTGTACGGCACTGACACGGCACAGGACTGAGCACTAACCCATGCAACGGCAGCACGGGGCTGCTGCAGCTCTTGTGAGGGCCAGATCCTGCAGCCCCAGGGATGGGAGGAAGGAAGGGGCCACCCCAGCACCCCACTGGGCAGGGCACGGGGAGGGCTCGCCACTCTTACGCTGCACTGGGTGCCTGGGGAGGGTGTCACTGAAGGGAGCCGTGGCGGGCGATGCATGTCGTGCCCTGCGCAGAGAGACCCTGCTCCACGTGCATGATGCGGGTGGAAGGGGAAGGGCTGGACCGGAGGCCGGTGGCCGCTGGGACCCACTTGGGCTTGGCCCCGTCTCCCATCCCGGCTGCTGGGGCAGGCGCAGCCTGGCTCCCTCCTGGCCCGGCTGCCCTCCGTCCTGCCCTGGGCTCCGGAGTGGAGAGAGCAGGAGGAAAGGAAGGTGCCCGGAGAGAGGATGGGATGGAGCAGGGGATGCTCGGGGCGGATGGAGAACGAAGGGACAGACAGCAGGACAGAGGATGCCACTGAGCCCCTCACCAGAAAGCATCTAGTGAGGGGAACTCACCCCGGGCAGCTCAGCGTAACCGCCGTATCACCTTGCTCTCCTGTGAGGCTGCGGTGCCGGCACCGGCAGCACGCGGAGCCCCTGCAGAGGTGGCAGCCCCCCCTGGCCAGGGCAGGGCTGGGGTGTGGGGCAGAGGCCCCATGGCTGCAGCTGCAGGGGGGCACCTCTTCTGCCAGAGCATCTCTCGCCTTCCCTCGCCTGGGCAGAGAGCACGGCCGGCTCTACTCCCCGGGGCGTTGCACGGCTCATTGCACCTCCCTTGGGACAGGAACAGAGAGGTGGGGGAGGAAGGACAGCGTTTTCTAGGTGACTTCTTGCTGCTCAGGGTATTAAAGGTCTGGTGCCGCTTGGCAGCTCGTTTGCCATGGCTCGTCCCCTGCCTTCAGCTCTGCGGGGAGCAGCGGTGTCCTGCGGGGCCAAGCAGCCCGCGAGGGCTGGGCTCTGCTCTTGCACCAGTGCCGTGCCAGTTTGTACCAGCATGGGAGAAACCCAAGCCGGACTGTGGCAGTTGGGTTTCCAAAGGTGTTCAGGAGGTGCAGCAACACCGACTCATTTTTGCTAAAGACTCCCGGCAAGTTATTGCCAAAATCTCCCCGACCCAGGGTGCCTTACGCATAGTAGAAAACCAGTCCCTCTCTGTGCTGTGGGTACCGATGGGATGTCAGGGCTGGGCAGGAGGGAGCCGAGCATCTCCCTTCCTGGCCGAACACCTCCCTGCAGCACTACGATGCCTGGAGGCACCGGCAATGGGGGACCCATGTAGTGTGCGTGGACATGTAGTGCTCCCTGGCAGCTCCCCGCTTCCTCCCACCGCTCTCCCCCGGCTCTTAATCTGTCTGAATTCTCTACCTAGGAGCCGTTGGCCCTGGCAGCCCCGGGGAGCAGGGCTTTCTCCCTCCCGCAGATTGTGCTCACCGAGTGGGTGTCTGAACCGCCATCCCCCGAAGCCGAACCGGAGGTGTGGGTGGAAATGGGCTGTTCGGAGCACGGGGACCCGGCTGGCAGCGGAGGAGCAGGAGGGGAGCTTACACCTGAGGGGGGAAGGAAATGCCGTGTGTCTTCTGGCATCTCCAAAAAGTCTCCGTCCGCACCTGGGTACCCTCCAGCCTCAGCCCCGCAGCCCCCGAGCAGCCCATCTCGGGGCCGTGCCCCTGCAGCAGCAGAGACTTGGAGGTTCCCTCTAGCAGCCAGCAAGGTCCCGTCTCTCTCAAAGCATAAAATGAGCCGGCCCGCGGGGGGAGAAGGAGGGGACGCTGCTCTGAACACTGCGGGCAAGCAAGAAGGCAACAGCAAGACTTCTCACCAAGGTCCCTTGGCTGCACAGCCTCCTCGTCCGCGGGGGGATGCCACGGGTCCTGGAGCTGGAGAATCAGCGCTCCCCTCCACCGGTGCAGGCAGCAAAGGGCTCGGCGCCGTCCCCCAGCTTCCCGGTGATGGGGACCCCCAAGAAGGAGCCAGCCAGAGCATGCGGGAAGCATCGCTCCCTCCTGGAGACTCTGCTGGGGCTTGCAAACAAGCCCGGAGGGAGGACAGCTCGCCAGCCCCAGCCTGCCCAGTGCCAAATCCCGGAGCTTTCCTGGGCAGGGATCCAGCGCCGGGGGGAAGCGGACAGTCCCAGGCTGAGCATCCCCAGGAGCAGGTCGCTGCTTTCTCAAGGCAAAGCCATTGTGCAGCATCCCCGGGCCGGGGCGGGATGGCTCCGGCTGCCGAGGGAGAAGGCGGCGTGGAGGACACCAGGGCGGGGGGGAAGGTGGCGGAGGGGCTCTGCAAAGGGCAGTTGTCCCCTTGCCACTCCATGACTCTGCGCAGCAAGGAGATTTATGAAGGCACGTACCAGAGACTGGATAGCCTGGAAGAGACTATCCGTGAGCTGGAAATAACCATCAGTGAGATCAGCAGCCATCCCTCGGTTGAATTTGTGTTCCCTAAAGAACTGCTAGGACCAGCAGGATCTAAGGATGCCAGTGAGGAGACCGAGGAAGGTCTGGGGGATCTCAAACACAGTAGCTGTGATGGTGGGACTGCCCTGGACCTCAGTCAGGCCAAAGATGATGCTCCCAAGAGTCCATCTCCAAGCAAGACCAAGCCACCTCTACTACCCAAGCCGCATCTCCCCCTCGACGCTCCGCAGGTTTATTTTCTGTTATCCCTCTTGCTGTGCTCTGCCCCGGACTCACTCTGATGTCTCTCTTCCTCCACCTCTACCTGCTCCCTCTCTGTGACTCTACCTCCAGGCAGAGCCAAGGCGGAAAACAAATCTCCTCTTCCCCCTGTCACTTGAACGGGTTTGGGAAGTGCAGGCAAGCAGGAGCGAGACTGCAGGCAGCAGAGTCGGCAGCATAAAGGCAGACGGTGCCAGGCGGTCCTGCCGTCTGTCCCTCGCTGGTGCCGGTGCCGCCTGGTGCCCATCCCTTGCTGTGCACCAGCACTGAATTAGACCCCGGCTATCTGGTATCTTCCGCCCTGGCAGGTTTTGAGGCTGAGAATGCTGTTCAGTGGGTCCCGGGTCCGGTGGTGAGCACCCCCCGGGTCCGGTGGCCCCCGCAGGGCTAGCGAGGGCTGGGTGCAACTGGGTGACGAAGCAGCGTCCCTCATTTTGCCGTTTTGCATAAGCACTTTTCTAATGAACTGCAGTTTGAGCGTGACAGCTGTTTCTCCTAATTAAATCACAGCGCGGGCTCCCCGAAGCCATCCAAATTGGTTTCTGCTGGAATCCGCGGCAGCCGCTCGACCGGCTGAATAGCTGGGAAAAGAGGGGAAAATGCCCTCAGCCGCTCCAACATCAGCCTGCTCCTTTATTAACAGTCAGCGCTGGGGAATAAATCTCCTTTTTCATTTGCAGCAATTATCTCAGCCCCGGTTCTCGGTGACGCCGCGGCCCCGTTGTGCTCTCGCTGGGTGAATGGGCCATCAAGTGGGTGTAGCTGCAATTTCTCCTGTTGTCAACTCCCGCTGCACCGCCGGAGCCCGGCAAACTAGAAGTGGAGCTGCGGGATGGATTTATGGCTGTGGTTGGCACACGCGCGGGTACGCACAAAGCAAAGCTCAGCTCAGGGTTCGGCAGGAGAGGCTGCGTGGCCAGGACCGGCTTAGTTGGTCCCGAAAGCAGAGCGGGAGAGGGCAGGTCTCGTGCCACCTTTCAAGGATGCTGCGAGTTGGTTGTGAAGGCTGAGATCCAGTGCCTGCTTGTGCCCGGGATGCTGGGGCACCGGGCTGCAGATGGGAAGCAGATTTCCTTGTGCTGTGGGGTACAGGAGTTCCCGTGTCCCATCCGTGGGACCACTGAGGGTCACAGAGCAGGGCAGGCAGGACAGGCAGGGCAGAGAGCTGTGCCTGCGCTGATTTACTAACCTGGCACTGCTGCGGTAACCTGTTGGCCCTCTCCTGTCGGAGGTGCCATCTGGGCAGGAATTGCGCGTCTCTGAGGCAGCATCAGTGCCTGCAGCAGCTGGTCCGGACCCCGCACGGGGCAGGCAGGAGGCAGCAGCGGTGGCAGGGAGAGGATGTGGGGTGCCCCAGGCAGTGGGGGGACGCGTGGCAAGCCTGCGGCGTGTAGCACTGCCCGGGCTCACGTGCAGGCACCGCTTTAGGGACCTGCAGTGCCAGGGGACGTGCGTACAGGTACCACTTCCCTCGCTGCTGCTCTTGCAAGTCTTTATATCTCCGTCTGTGCACAGGTAGTTAATAAAAACCTCTGTATTCCCACCTGGAATCTGCTTCTGCCTGCCGTTGCCTCTTTCCCTTTCTCTTAGCCGTGCACCCCTGCCCCGGCGGGGATGCTCTCCCCCTGCCCTTGGTCTCCCGGTGTTTGCTGTGTCTGCCCCTAACTCCCTATTTGCAGCGGTGGCTGTTGGTAAGTCCTGGCTGGTTTCTGAGCTCACCAAAGCGCTGCCTGTTGAGGGCTCCTTTGGCACATGGAGCCGGTGTCCCTGGTCTGGCCTGGGTTTGCCGCCGTGGGCTGTCCGGGCAGGGACAGCACGGTGACGCTGCAGGGGCTCGGCACAGCTCCAAGCATCCGACGCCCAGTGCTGGCAGTGCCCAGCTGCCAACGGTGCCGGTGTGGGCTTTCGTCTGTGGATTTTAACCCCCTTCCCCAAATTCTCTGTCCCGACAGAGCGGTGGCGTTTCCATCCCAGCCATGAAGGTGGTGAACCCGGCGTCCCGGCTGAAGCAGAGCCAGCAGGGCAGCCCTGACAAAAGCAAGCACATAAAGCAGCGGATGGAGTACATGCGGATCCAGGGCCAGCAGCAGGTAGTCTATCTCTAGTGCTGTCCCGGCCGGCTCTCCTGGCAGCAGGGCGAGCCGCAGGCTGCCCACGGCCCCGGCATCTCCCTCGCTGCCTTGTACGGGGCGAGGGTGTTGGTGGTGGGCAGGGGAGACCCTGCGGGTGCTGCTTTCGAGCCTCTCGGTGCCTTCCTTCGCCTTGGCTGAGCCTGGTGGGGCTGGGGGGTGCAGGGACCCGGCTGTCGGGGTGCAGGAGGGGCTCTCGCCCTGGTCTGTGCCTGGCATGGTGGTTTCCATAGCTGGCTGCTGGGGACGGGGACACGACTTTGCGCTGAGTGACAAACTCATTGCCAGTGTGGTGTGAGGCTGAAGCCGGAGTAATTTGTTCCCCAGCCCTGTGTGCCACTGCAGCGCTGACAGACAGGGCTGAGCCCCAGCGTTGGTCCCCTCGCCCCAAGGGACCCCGAGACCTCCTTGCAGAACATCTTGGCCACGGTGATGAGCGTTGCAGAGCCGTGTGCTCGGCACAGGGGCTCCAAGGGGCTTCACTCACCTGGGGCTGGGGCTGCCCAACCCCTCCCAGGAGGTTTCGGTGAGCCAGGACCCTCCATGCACCGCGATGCCTCATCCGCAGAAGCAGCTCATCCTGGGAGGGGGGTGTCGCAGGCAGGGTGATGGTAGCGGGGCACCCAGCAGCGTGGGGAGAGGGGGGGGGGGGGGCACAGCAGCTGGAAGAGGAGCGCTTTGGGATGGGATGGTGTGTGTGTGTGTCCCCGCCCAGCACCCACCTCTCTCCCATCCCCGGGGACTGCTCCTGCCATGGGCGGCGGGGCTCCCTCCCCTCTGTTCTTGCTGACACCCCGGTGCTGGCGGTGGCTCTCCAGCTTGCTCAGGCCACCGGCACGGTAACCACAGCCAGTTCACTGCCCTCCACCCCCCCAACCCCTCTCCTCTCCCCCCTCCCAGCCCTCCCCTCCTGCCTCCTGCCTCCTGCCCCCGCCGTGGGCAGCAGCACCACGAGCAGGTTCACCCCATCCTTTCCTCCCCACTCCCCGCTCTGTGTCTCAATCCCCTTCCCTGGGCCTGGCGTTAAAAAAACACCCAATAAACCCAATTTTGCTCATTCTGTTGGATCCATAAACCCTGTTGGATAAAGCGAAGGTTTTTCCTGGCTATCTGGAGCTGGGGGGAGGGGGCAGATTTCATGCAATTTGGGCAAATGTTGCACGAGCAAAACTGGCACTTTGCCCCCCCCCGCCCCCCCGGCTCCAGCAAGAGGGCTCAGCCCCCCCGTGTCCCCCTCAGCTGCTCCGTCGCCGGGTCGGAGCCGTGCAGGTGCTGTTTGTCATGACTGCAACCAAGATGGTCCCAGGGCAGTGGCGAGATGTCCCCAGGCAGGGTCCATCCTTGAGGTTGGGGTTTCCGTGCCAGCCCCCCCCCCAACATACATGGGGGCACGTGGGTTTTCACACCCCGCAGAATCAGGGAGAGACGGGGGGTTCCCTCTGCCCCCTGTCCAGGGCTGCCCCACCGGCCGAAGGGGATGTGCCGGGAGCCCTGAGGGGCCGGGAAGCGTCTCCTGGCCCCAGGCACGCCAGGGAGGCCACCAAGTCCCCTTCCCCAGTGACCACACACCAGCACAGTCCCGGCTGTCCAGAGTCACCATGCTCCTCCTCGCCCCCCCCTCGGGGCACCCCGTGGCAGTATCGGTCACCCGGCCCCCGGCACCCACCGATGCTCTCGCTGGGGTGCCCAGACCAGGAGTTTTCTGTGGTGTTTTTGTCCTCGCTGCCCTCCCTGTGCAGGATTTGGCTGTCCCCCCTACTCCATGCAGCAGCACACCCCCCTGCGGTGGGGGGCGAGGGGGGGCTGGAGGAGCCCCCTCCCCATTCCGAGAGGGTTTGTGAGCATCCTTCCTTCCCGGCACCCCGGCTCCCTTTGGACCAGCTTTTGCACGAGTAGGCTTGGGGCGTATCGGCGCTGGTGGTGATCGCACCAGCGCGGTGGGCGCAGCGGGCCAGGGTGGGCACCGTCACCTCTCGGAGGAGCCGGGGTTGGCGTGGGGCTGCCGAGGCTCTGCCCTGCTCGGCTGAACGGCACCTCCGCAGCAGCCCCGGCGCCGGCCGGCGGAGCTGGGCGCTGTGCCGCGCGGCGTGCACGCCCTGTCTAACACTGCCCTTCTTGTCCCCCCCTCCGCCTTTCTGCCCTCTCCCCTCCGCCCACCCGCCTCTGTGTGTGCCTGTCTGTCCACATGTCCGTCTGTCTCTCTCTCGTCTCTCTCCTCCTCCTCTCGGGGACGTCCCCTTCCCATCCAGTAATGCGTGGGACCAGCTCATCTCGTGCTCTGTTTGTGGTGGACCTTTTCCAGCTGCTTGACCTCAGGCCTAACTCAATGCTGCTTCTGAACAAGCTCCTGTTTGGTTCTTGGTTGTTTTTCTTTTCCTTTCTTTTTTTCTTTTCTTTCTTTTTTCCTTTCTTTTGTCTTTTTTTTTAAGAAACCGTTTGACTTTCCTCCCCTTTCTCCTCCTCCTCCTCCTCCTTGAATCTTGCTTTTCTTTCTAGGCCGCTAGACCATCTAAAGAGGCTAGTGAGACTTCCCCCGCGGTCTCAGAAAAACCCGCATCTGGCAGAACATCCATCCCCGTATTGACTTCCTTTGGGGCAAGGAACTCCTCCATCTCATTCTGAGCATCCTTGCCAGCTCCACCCAACCGCTCTCCTGCTCCTGGGGCCGGGCTTCTCTCTTCCTTGGGCTCCTCCTCCCTGGGACTTGTCTTCTTGAGGCACCTGGAGGGATCGCCACCCGTCCCTCTCTTTCTGTTTTTTCAATGTCTTGCTCCAATGTGGCCGACCTCGTGTCTCGCCTCTGCTCCGCCGCGGCCCGACTTGTGTCTCGCCTCTGCTCCGCCACGGCCCGACTTCTGTCTCCCATCTCGCTCCGCAATGGCCAACCAGCCACTTTCTGTTTCTCTCTCTTTTTCTCCTCCCTTTTTCTTTTCTTTTTCCTTTTCATTTCAATTCGTTTGGGTTGCTGTTCGTTTGGTTTTTCTCCCTCCCTCCCCCTCCCACCCTGCCATTTTCTGTTTATTTAAGAGCTCTCAGAGCTTCACTCCACCAGTTTCACCAGCTTCAAGCAAGGAAGACGCCGGGCAGCGCCCGACCCCACTGCCCGCGCGGGCAGCACCCATCCCACCGCGGAAAGGTGGGAAACAGCGGCTGCCGAAGATGCCCCCGACACCCCCCAACCCGACCGCTCGCCCCCCGCCGCCGAGCATCCCGGCATCCGCGACGCCCACCCACCCAGAGGAGAGGATGCTCGGCGCTCCAGCCAGGTCTCGGCGGTGGGTGGCGGGCAGCGCCGCGGCCGGGCTGCGTCCTTCGCTGGCCGAGGGGTCGGTGCCGTCCCGAGGGGGTCTCGCTGCCACCGGCCGCCCACGAGGCACCAGTCCCGGCTCCCCCCGGGGACGGGGGACAGTGCGAGGACTGGAGAGGAGGGAGCCGGGAGTGGGGCCGCGGGGTGCCCGGGCGTGCCGGAGGGGCCGAAGGCTGAGGATGTAAAATGGGGAGGGGGCAGAAACGGGTCGAGTCGGGCTGCCCGTCACCCTCGGGTCGGAACGTAGCACTTTAAATGGTCGCCTGGGTGGGCGCGGTGGCTGGGGCAGAGGGATGCTGTGATGCTCGGGGGGCTCCGACCGCACGGGGACACCCTGCCGGACCTCTGTCCCCTTCCCGAGCGCCAAACGCCCTTGGGGACAAGCAGGCAGGACAGGTCCCCGGAGCCCCCTGCTCTGGCAGAGGTGTCGGATGGGGACCCCACACCGGTGTCCCCACGGTCCTTCCCGGGGCGGGGGGAGCAGCCCCAGCCCTGCCAAACCTGGGGGACCCAGGGGGTCCCCAGGGTGCGTGGCCAGGCGATGCCTGCCCATGTCCAGCACCCACCAGCACGGCCGAGCGTGCACCGGGTGTGCACAGGGTGTGTGCACATGGGTGCGGGTGCGCTGGGTGCGCCTGTACCCAACGCTGCCGGGAGCGCAGCCCAGCCGCAGTGCAACACGAGATCGAATCACTCCTTTCGTTGGCTAGTTTGTCCTTGGGTTGGTTTTTTTATTATTTACCTTCTTTTTCCCCCCTCTCTTTTTTTGTATATCAATCATTTTTGTACAGAAGAACGAGCCTTTTTTTGAATAACAAAGAGAAAAAAAACAACAAAAAAAAACCACACAAAAAAAAAATCATGATGCAATTTCTTTGGATTGCAAAAAGCAACTCTTTACATTTAAGTGAAGTGTCTTAACATTTTATATTGTTTTAAAAAATATATTTACATATTATATATATATAATATACGCAATATAAATATATATATAAATATTTAAAAAGAAAAGAAAAGAAATAAATCTCTTCACGTCTGGTATATTAGGGGGTGGATTTTCTTCCCTGGTTAGACTATAGCTCCTTGTGATTTTGAGAGGGTCGGTTCCTAGCGGCTTGTTAGCCCTCGTGCTGAGTTCGCATCCTCCGTCCAGCACCTTCCTTGTCCCGTCCCCATCCCCGTCCCTCGCCGGAGCAGGGGGTGGAAGGGGCCGGGTGCCCCCGGGGCCGCTGACACCCATGGGTGACGGCCCCGGGGTGCTGCAGCACCCACCCCCTGGCAGCAATAGCAGTCACTTGATGCGTTTTATTTAATTTTTAATTATTTTTCTTGGTACCAAAGTGAAACACTGTAGCAAAGCCGCAGCTTCTTATGGCCAGGATGGGGGGGGTGTCCCCCTCTCCCCCAGCCCCATCTCCCCCTCCACAGCCCCCCCGACCCTCACCCATCCCGGTGCTGCTGCGGGGCTGGATGTGCCACCCTCTGTCCTGCCAGCACCCATGGAGGGGACCTGCAGACAGCCCCCCCCCGCCACCTTGCTGTCCTGGGGCTGTGAGGGGGACAAGTGCCACCAGCCCCCCCAAGGGACACAGACATGTGGGTGCAAAGGGGTCGGGGGGGGCTGTAGTTCATGCAGCCCAATCCCAGTGGCACCCATGGGTGTGCCAGGGCACCCATCCCGCTGGCAGCAAGCTCTGGCTGTCGGGGGGGCAGTGTGTGTTCCATTCCCTTTGCTGCACCCGGCTTTGCCGCGGGTGCCAGAAGCCCCCTCCCAGGCACCGTCACTTGGGGGTGCCACACTGTGGCCCCCCCACCTCCAGACCAGGAGGGCGGCACTGGGTGATCAGGGTGCACAGCGCTGGGCGAGGGGGTGCCCGGTGATGGGTGATGGGGTGCACGGTGCTGGCTTGCACCCATTTCTTCCCCCACCCCCACCCCCCCCACCGCTGCCCATCAGGCTGGTTTCTCCGTGAGCGTGTGTCTCTGCGTGCGTGTGCGTCCGTCCTTTCATGGCATCGTGCAAACCGTCTGTGAGCACCGACCCCGGTGCCTTCGCTGAAGCAAAAGGACAAAAAAAAAAAAAAAACTTGATTTTTTTTTTTTCTGGTTTAAACCAGAAAAAAAGAAAAAAAAGGACAAAAAAAAGGAAAACGTTGCAAAAATGATCCAAAAAAAAAAAAAAAAGCGCTGCCTGCATTGTGCATGTGTCGGAGGCGCCCGCTGCATGCGCACCCCGCTTTACTCGTCTGGATGTTGTTTAAAAAAGGCTACGACTTTTAAAAGGACAAAAAAAAAAAAAAAAAAAGAAAGAAAAAAAATTTCCTGATACTCTTTAGAGGCTGTTTTGGGGTTTCTACAACGTCGTGTGTCTCTTAGCATGAATTTTCTTGTGAACTGTTTTAAAAGAAAAAAAATAATTTGAAAAAAGAAAAAAAAAAGGCCTTGCACAGGGCGGAGGCGGGGGCCGGGGGGGGGCTGGCCCCCCGCCGCCCCCGCCCTGTGCCCATCGCTGTCCCTGTGTCGCTGTGGGTGCCATGGGTAGTTCTGTGCGCAACGTGACCATTGTAACTTGCAAACTCCGATGACAAAGGGTTGCTTTTTATTTTTCTTTTCCCTTTATTACTTTTCTTTTCTATCAGAGTGTCTGGCTTTAATAAAATTACTTTTTTTTTTTTCTCTCTGGCACTTTTTTCCCCCCCAGGTTTGGTCTCTTGTTGTGTCGCTGGGCTGGTGATGGGGTGGGACATCCCCGGCCCCAAGACCACCCCAGTCCCGCATCCCCCGGGGACGGGTCGGGGGGTGTGGGGGGTCCAGCTCCTTCCCCCCAGGCTCAGAGAAAAGCCGGGATAAAACCTTCCCGGGATACTGCCGGTGCTCCAGGACCCGCGGCACAGGGAAACGCGGGGGTCCGCATACTGAACCCCCCCACGCAGGGGAAGCAATAACGGCAGGAAACCACCTCCTCGAATAACCAGTTTATTTCCAATATATAGAGCGGGAGCGGGCGGGGGGCAGCGTCCGAAGCGGGGTGGTTTTGTTGGGGTCTGGTTGGGGTTTTTTGCAGTTTTGCATATACCGGCTTCCACGGCCGACTCGTACAACACGCCGGGGGGGGCACATGCAGGAGGGTTTAAAAAGTCAACACTGGTCCAGCACGTCCCCTGGTCGGGGCTGGCCTTTCAGCTGAGCAAAGCTTCTTAAAAAATCCTTATAAATCCTTTGTAATATGTTACACAGTCAGAGACAATATTTACAAAAAAAAAAAAAAGAAAGAAAAAAAAAACCAACTTTACAGCAAATATTTGCATAACGTATGAGAACGACATGGAGAAACAGTGACGTGACTTCACACCCCCCCCACGGCCCCGGCAGTGGCCGCCTGAGCCCGTGGCACGCGTGTGCCTGCATGGCGAGGCTGGGGGTCCCCGCACCCCCACCAGCCGCAGCCCCCCCGGGCAGCTGCACCGCACCCCCTTCCTAAAGTGCTTCTGGCCTGGGGGGGTAGGAAGGGCAGCGGGGCTGGGGAGGGGGCCATGCCGTGCCGTGCCATGCCAGGCAGCACAGCCGGTCCCGAGCTGCTGCCGGATCGTGGCTGCAGCTTACGGCGTTGCAGGGGACAGCAGTGTCCCCCCCGCACCGCAGGGTGCCCCTCTGTGCCAGCCCCTCTCGTCACACCCGCTCCCATGCAAACACCCATCCCAGGGGACCCCGTCCGTTGTGCCGAGGGCCACCCCGGCTCAGCCGCGCCCCAACGTAGAGCCCAGACCCCCATGGCACACGTGGCACGGAGCACGCCCGGGTCAGTCTGATGGCACCGAGGTCCCCAGGGTCCCCAGCTCGGGGAAGGCCTCCAGCAAGGGCAGCCGCAGCACCCAGGGAAGCGCCCGCACTTCGCACCGCCGCGGCCGGGGACAGCAGGGCCACCACCGCCTGGGGTGGGGACAGACCCCATGAGCCCCCCTCCAACCCTCCTGGCACTGCCCGGGGGCCGGAGCACCATGGGATGGGGCCAGGCTGCGGCACGGGACCACCACGCGACCCTGCCGGTCCCCAAAGCAAGGGGGACAAGGTGGCTTTGTCCCACCTGTGGCGCGGTGGCCACGGAGACTCGTTAAATAACAGCAGCTTGTCCAGAGCACAATTAAATACAAGAACGAAGGCGAGTCCTTAAATTAAACACTGGCTGGGAGGGGAAGCCGCGGCGAGGGCATCTCGGGAGGTCAGAGACACTGGGGGAAGCGCAGGGGGGCCGGGGGGCCGGGGCTGCCCGGGGGGCTCTTTGTGCCCGGCACCTCGCTGGCAGTGCCGGGCTGTGCCAGGGTGGGTGCTGGGGGCCGGGCTTTGGTGGACTCCAGGCTGCTGAGCCCCGAGTCCTTGTCACGGCAGGGTCCCGGGGACATCTCCAGCCCCCGCGGCTCCTTCCACTCGTTGAAGTTGAGGTCCTTGAGGCCACCAGGCACCACCACGGTGTGCCGGCGCCAGCTGCTCTTCTTGCGGCGGGTCTCGGGGGAGTGGGCTCGGCGCAGGCGGACCCCCATGTCATCGGCCGAGGCTCGCAGGCGCTGCCGGAGCTGCTCCCGCAGCGAGGGCCGCCCGGGGGAGGCCCAGCCCTGGTCCTCCCCGGTGGGCACCGGGGTCTCGCCGGCTGGCCGGGGCCGCCCCAGCTTCCTGCGGGCCAGTGTGTCACACTGGATCAGGCGGTGGGAGTTGAAGGAGGGGCGGCCGGGGGGCCCCTTGTCCTCATCCCTGGTCCCCCCATCCGCCTGCCCCAGCCGGGGCCGGGTGCCCTCCCGGCTCTCCGTGTCCGTCTCCATGTGGCTGAGCTCGCTGCGCTCGTCATCCGCCTCCTCCCCGCGGCTCCCGGCCACCGACTGCACCTCGGAGCACAGGCTGCGGTCCATGGTGGACAGGGTGGAGTAACCCGACACAATGGAGCGGGCGTCTGGCGCCGGCTCGGACCCGGCACCCTCAGGCTCCAAGGAGCTCTCCCGCTCCATCCCGGCTGGGCTGGGGGCCGCCGGCTCGGCACCAGTGCTGCGGGGGGCTTTGCTGGGTCCCAGCGCGGCAGCCACGGTCCCCTCATCCTCCTGCTCCCAGCCATGGATGTCCCTGCGCTCCGCATCATCATCGGTGCTGCTCCCAATGCCCTCGGCCTCTCTTCTCTTCTTCCTCTTGCGGGCGGCAGCCGAGACGAAGGGGATGGCGAGGAGCTCCCGGTGCGACGGCGCCTTCTGTGACGGCCACGTGCCCTGAGAAGACGGTGACACCGGGGTTAGGGATGGTGGTGCCAGGGTCAGGGATGGGCTCCGTGCCCCAGCCATCGCATCCCTCCCTGCCAGCCCCCAGCCCGGGACCCTCTTACCTTTGGTTTGGCGGAGCCGCTGCGGGTTGAGCCTGTAAAGCAGAGCAGAGAGGGGGGTTAAGCCGGGCCCTGGTGAGTGGGCACGTCCTGGGGAGGGGGTTCAGTGGGTAGAGCTGGGGGATGCTGCTCCGTTCCCCCAAACCGGGATGGGGACATGCCGAGGCCATCGGACGGGCTGGTCCCTGGCAGAGACACCAGCGCCAAGTGGGTTCGTGTGCCGGCAGCTGCAGGAGGTGCCGGGAGGCTGGGGGGGGGCTCCGGTGGTACACGGGGGTCCCCAGCACTGCTCGCCCACTGCAGAGCCCCAGGTGAGGAGTGGGAGCAGGAGGGGGACACGCAGGCACACACAGCCAGGAAACACAGCCAGGACCCCAGCGGCAGGACCCCAACCCTCCCACGGCCACGGGGCACAGAGGGGACTGGAGCTGGGCACGGTGCTGCTACCGCCACGTCACCGGGACGGGGCACGGGGAGCCAGCTGGATACCACATCCAGCCTTGGAGCGGGATCTGGGACAGGCTGTGCCAGAGGGGACTAGCACAGGCCATGGGGCTGCCCCAGCTCCCTGGGAGGTTAGGGGGCAGGTGGGGACAGGGGGGTGACAGGCAGCCCTGGCCCTGCTGCCGTGGTGTGAAGGACAAGGACAAGACAACACACACCCTCTCCCGCCCCGCACGCCCCGGGATGGGGTTAGCAGCTGCTGACGACGAGAGAGGGGGAGGCAGAAAGGGGGTGCTGACCCTCCCCAGGGCATCAGGACCCCCATACCCCAGCGTTCGGGTGTGCCAGTCCCAGGACCCCCAGCACCCGTCCCTGCCAGGGAATGCCAACAGCAGCCCCAGTGCAACCACAGGCACCAGCCAGCAATGTGGGAGAACCAGGGTTAAAGGATCTGGGGCTCCCCAAGGGCTCAGCTGCCCCTCGCGATGCTGGGGACACTGGGGACGGTGGCTGGGCAGGATAGGGCCCCCTCCCCTCCCGCTGCCCCCCGTGCTCCCACTCTCTCGTGGTCACCCGGAGGAGTTAGTGCATGAGCAATGCACCCAGGATCAACACTGTACCCGCTCTAGCTCTCGAGGAGGTCCGCTGGAGAAGGAAGAGGAGGAGGAGGAGGAAGAGGACAGCACAGAGAAGTTCAAGGAAAGAACGTAAGAAATCAGTCGAACATCAGAGTCTCCCGGTCTCCGGGTTGGCAGCATGGGCTGGCGCGGGGGACCGGGCACGGGCACGGGCAGGGGTCCTGTGGGCTGCTGGGGCACCGCAGCCGGCTGCGTTTGCAGAGGGACAAGGAGCAGCCACGGAGAGGAGGGTGACCGGAGAGGGCAGGGAGGGGACTCTGCTGGCACCCCCAAGGGGGATGTCCCCGCTTTCCCGTGAGCAGGGTGCCGGGATGTCCCGCTCCGGCACGCACGGGTTTGCCATGGCCACAGCGAGCGGGGCTGGCTGCCCACGGCGGTGTGAGCATGGGGGGATGGAGCAGCTGGAGAGGCACCCCGGGGTGCCCCGGTGCCAGGACTGGAGGGGCCGGTGCCGCGGGCACTGCTCCTCACCTGCGGCATCGCCAGGCGCTGCGGTCCTGCCGATGTTGGGGAGCAGGTACTCAATGTTGGGCACAGACTGAGCTTCCTTCTCATCCACGGGGGTCTGCAAGGGGAGGGGACACGGCGGTCAGGCAGCTGCTGATGGCACCCTGGCTCCCAACCGGGGCTCTGCACCCCCCTGCCCCACAGCAAGCCCCCCTGGCAGGGACAGGACTCACCTTCTCGCCCTTGTCCTCCTTGTCACTGAAGAACCAGTCCGACTGTGGGGGGAGACGGGAGAGGGGTTAGGGACCGGCAAGGAGCAGTGGGAGCTCGGCACAGCCGGGGAGCACCATCCCCGGGGTGCGGATCAGCCCCTTCCTCCAGCCACGCCGATGCCCGCCTGCCCGCCGATGCCACTTACGTGCTGGATGAGGGTCTCCACGATTTTGTAACGGTCAGGCATATGTGTAACCATGTCGGTCATGTTGTCCTCAGACGTCCGCACCAGCGTGGGGCCGAACACCAAGGCCAGGTTTCGGGGCTCCATCTGCAACCGGAGCTGGGTTTAGTGCCTGCCCGTGGCCACCGCTCAGTGTTCGCTGCTCCATCAGGCACCGTCTCCCTTCCCACCCCACCATGAGCTGAGGCTCAGCCCAAGCTGGGGGGGTCGAGGTGGGACAGGGGTCCGGGAGAGCCTGCTCAGCCCCGGGATGGTGCCCGCATGCCAGGGCGGGCGGACGGTACCTTGTTCTTTTCCGAGTGGTCAGCGATGGTCTTCAGGTGGCCCACCAGGAACTTGAGTGTCTCGTAGTAGTGACCTGGCAGGTCCCGAATCTGCGGGGAGGCACCGGGTCACCTCTCTGCTCGCCCCCTCTGCCTTCCCCACCCACACCAGCACCCAAGGCGGGGCTCCAGGGCTGTGCCCCCCACCCCAGCCCCTGCCCCATCTCCCTACCAGTTTCCGCAGCGTCCTCATCCTCTCGCTGGCATCCTCTATCCTGTTGGCCTCGATAAAGTCATTGTACTTATCTGAAAGTGGGACATGGGGGGGTCAGAGCCAGGCGGAGGGGAGAGGGCACCCCCCGGGACCAGGGACCCCCGGATGCACCAGCTGGAGATGCTGGGGAGGTGGCTGGGTGCTGGTGGGGTCCCACTGGGATGGGGCACAGTGGGGTAGGGAGGGACAAGGACAAGGGCTGGCCCAGGGGGCTTAGCGAGGAGGGGGTCTGCAGAGCCCCCCACCTTGGGTGGGCGCTGGCTCACTCTGTCGTAGGGTCTGGGGACCTGTCCCCAACGTGGGGATGGGTGGGACGGGCTCTGGGGCTGCCAGTCAGCCCGGTATCAGCCATCGACACGTGGCCATCGGCACAGGGTCATCTGCGGCCACTTTGGGGGCCCCGGGGGAAGCGCACGGCCAGGGCGCAGCGACTCACCGTCAGTGAAGAGGGGCTCAGGCAGCTTTCGGAAGAAGGATTTCAACAGGCTGCTGATGACATTCAGATCCTGCCACCGCTGCGGGGAGAGAAGAGGCTGCTCAGTGGGACCACGCCGGGCAAACCCAGGTGCCAGCGGGAGAAAGTCCCCAAGCTGAGGGAGTCCCAGGCCACCAAGACCGAGGGGGACACCAGCCAGCACCACGGTGGCCATGAGGTCGGCAGGATGGCTGTCCCCACCCTGTGCCCCTGCAGCAATGTGGCGAGATGCAAGGGGACAAATGTGTCCCCAAGCTGCCACCTACACTGCTGCCACCGACCGCTAGGCGGCCCTGCCACCCCAGGGAAGGTCATGGTGATGGAGACGGGAATGATGATGGAGACAAGGACAATGATCATGTTGGAAACAGGGATGATGATGGAGACAGGGATGGTGACAGAGCCACGGACCAGGACAATAGCCCCAAGAGCATCTCAGAGGCATGGGGATAGGGATGGGGATAAGGATGGGGACAGGAGTGGGGACAGGGACATGCAGCCCGCCCTCCCCTCACCTCATCCTGCAGGTTGATCTCGGTGGCTCCCTTGTTGAGCTGCTCCTGCAGGCTGGACACCACCGCGTTGTTCCCGGGCACGCGGTAGATGCCCATGTACTCCAGCCCTCGGTCCTCCACCACCTTGCAGCAAGCTTCCACGATCAGGGGGACATTCTGCGGGGACAGGGTGGGGGGTGACGGAGGTGCTGGGGCCATGCAGGGTCCCCAAGGGCTGGCTTTGCTGACGCGGCCGTACCTTGTTGTTCGGGGCAGGCTGGCAGTCCTCCAGCCTCACGCCGAAGGCCCGGGGGGCAGATTTCTTGTTCTTCTTCATGATGTTGATGCCCCACGGGGCTTTTTGGGAGCCGCTCTCATCTGGGGAGAAAACCCCACAGGATCGTTTGCTAATGAGCCAGGAGAAGCGGGAAGAGCATCCCTGCCCTGGGGTGAGGCCCCCCTCCTTGCAAAGCCCCTGGGTTTGCCATGCCAGGGTGCCCCACGCCGCAGGGAGGGACCTACCTTTCATGACGGCCGCATCCTGCCTGGGGGACCGGGGCGCGCTGGTTCCCGTCTGCTTCAGGAACTCGGCTCGGATCCCCAGCCCGCGAGAGCCCTTGGGCGAGGAATCGGGCTTGGCACCCGCGGGGCTGCGGGGAGAGCGGGGGGCTCAGGCGGGGCACGGCCGGGGGCACCAGCCCGGCGCAAAACCTCCCAGCAAACACTGGCATCTCTCCTGGGCTGCCTGGCATCCTACCCGTACCCATGGGGCTGCACCCCACGCGGGGTAATGGGGACCCTTGGGGAGCACTGAGCTGCTTTAACCCTTTGCTTGGTGCCAGTTTGGCTGAACCGGATCCTGCCGGCACCCTGAGCAAAGCCGGGTGCAGCCGGCACCTCCGGCGCTGCCCCATCAAGGGAGACACTGGCTTTGCTCCATCACTTTAAAATTGAGGTGAATAAAGCACTCGGGGTCTTGGTGGCCACCGCCCCGGGTCCGTACCTCACTTTCCGGTAGTCGTTTAACTTCTTGTTGATAAGCGCTTGGCTGGCAAAACCGGGGTCCTGGGGAGGCAGAGAGAAGAGGGGAAGGGAGAGCTTGAGCAGCGCGTCCGCTGGAGGTCCCAGGCAAGTCCACGCTCTGCCGGGCACCGCACGGGGCCAGGCAGGACCAGCGAGAGCAGGACCGGGTCCCCGCTGCCCTGAAACAGCCGGCGCCCGCCAACGCTTGCCGCCCCGCTGCGGTCTGCGGCACTCCTTGCCGTGGTGCGGGGCGGCACGCGGGCTCCGAGCTGGCCGCAGAGGCTCGGGGACAGGCGTTTCCCTCGGCAGCACGCACACCTCCATCTGCCCGCGCCAGACGCACCCGCTGCACCATGCAGCGTCCAAAGACACGCACCCATTCCCGCGGGATGCTGCCTGCCCGGTGGCACCACAGCCCCAGTGGGTGCCCAGATGGCTCCACGTACTCCGACCCGGCAGCACCTTCCCTGTGCCGGTGCTGCCAGCCCCGCCAAGCCCCCTGCGCCCTCCGGAGCGGGGCTGTGCCGCAGAGAACCAGAGACTGCTCCGAGCTCAACGCACCCTCCAGGGCCGGAGCCTGCCACAACCCTGGCATGATCGCTGCAACCAAACGAGGCCATCCCGGCACCGCGGGGAGACGGCACACAGCCAGCCCAGCGCCGGCACATCCAGCCCTGCGGATCCTCCGCTGGAGCCCATGGCCCCGGGGAGCAGCTCTCCCCATCTCAGACCCGAGCGACCCATTGCACAGACCACGGCTGCCTGGCGAGGGCTCAGCCCCAACTCGGCACCAGCCCCGGCAGCACCGCGCAGGCACCAACGCAGGCAGCGATCTCCCTGCCAAATCTCTCTCCACCAACGGAGACACAACACACCATGGCAGAGCCACACATGCTCCTCTCCCACCGCACAACCAAATGCCACCGGTGGATCCGGTGCCGACCCTGCCTGGAAGCGCCGCTGCGGCGCACAGAGAGCCATGCTGCCGAGCGCCCCGGCGCACCCTGCCCCAGCCGAGGCTGGCGGAGCCGCGCTCTTCTTGGACGCCACGGTGCCCGCGAGCCCCTGTGCACCCCTGGGAGCACAGCACGGGACCGGTGAGCCCCACGCCGGCCAGCCGCGCAGGGGCCGGCCATGGCCTGGGGAAGCAGCACAAGGCAAAGAGCCGGAGAGAGCCGAGGCGGTTAGTGCCGGGAGAGCCAGAGGCAGCCGGGAGCCCCATGTGGCTCTCACCTCGCCCTCGGCCTTGCTGTTCTCCCTGATGACTTTGATCCAGGCCAGCATGTCTTCCCGATCCTCTGCCTGAAAGAGATATTCACAGAAGTCAGCGGTCGTCAGCCGGAAGACGTGCTTCCTCTTGGTCTCGCTGTAGGAGATGTCCACCAGGCACGCTCGGATGCTGATCGGCGGCTCCTCCTCACCTGGGGCCGGGGCGCAGGTCACCGCCTCCCGCCTGTCCTTGCACAGGTACAGCGAGTGGGTGCGCAGCACGGCGAAGACGCGCTTCCACTGCCGGATGCCTCCACCGACCTTCTGCGGGGAGAAGGGATGGGGCACGGACCTCAGGGATGCTCGCGGCAGGGAGCGTCCCCCCAGCATCGCCGGCCGGGCTCGGGGGGCACCCGCCTACCTTCCCCTTTTTGGTGAGGATCTGCTTGCAGTGGAGCCAGCCCTCCTTCCTCACGGCGCTGAACGGGACGTCCGAGAGGTCGGAGGTTGAGTGTCTTTTGGAGCGGGCGTCTTCGGACGTGCCAAGGCTGTCCAGAGACTGCGGGGAGGGACCGGAGGGCACCGTTGGGACGATGCCATCAGCACCCCGTGCTCTGCCAGCCCCCTGCCCACCCATCCCCACGGGCAGAGCAACACCAGGCTGCCCTTCTCCAGGTGGGGGGCACCCCCAGGACCCCCAACCCTCGCCGTCACCCAACACTCACCCCATCGGTGAAGAAGCTCCTCAGCATGCGGAGGCTGGGGACCCGGCTGGGCATCCTCCTGGGGGGGTGAAAGCAGCCCCCGTGAGTGGGATGGCAGGGAGGGGATGGGAACCGTGCGGTGGTGGGACCGGGAGGGGGGGTCCAGCCCTACCTTAGGATCTTCCCCTCATCCCGAAATGCATTCAGACCATCGTCGCAAGACTTGGAGCGCTCGGTGGTGATGGCCAGGAGGTAGGACGAGCGGCGGCCGGCCTTGATGCTGCCTGCGAGGGGGAGAAGGGCAAAGCACACGCTGCTCAGCCCAGCGGGCACGGGGCAGAGCTCCAGAGCTGGGGGCTGCTCCTCCCCATCCCACCCCCCACGGACCCGTCAGAGCCCCCCCAGCACTTACTGCAGTCCTGGGAGTAGTGCCGGCTCAGGGCAAAGGCGAAGGTGGGCGAAGAGGGGCTGGTGGCGACGGCGGGCGCGGAGTTCATGGCGCTGGAGACCACCGAGGAGGCGGGGACGTGCTTGGCCTTCAGGTCGATGCTGGGGCTGGTGGGTTCGTCTGTGAGAGGGGTGGGCAGCGTTGCAGGAGGGGTCGGGGCAGGACTGGGGCAGGGAAGTCCGTGCTGGGACCCCCCCGGCGCTTCTGGTAACTGGTGCGTTTGCAGGTGGCCGGGCTGGGGGACATCCCACCCCCAGCAAAGCCAGGAGCCACCAGTGCCCCCCAACCCCACCCCATCCCCTCCCTCCCCGTCCAGCCCCGGGGTCCCTCCCTGGGAGCAAGCACGGGGCAGGCTGCGGTGCGGGAGGGGGCAGAGCTGGCACTCCCCCAGACCCCTTTGGGTGCCCCCAGGCAGAGGTGGCCGTGCAGGGAGGTCCTGAGCAGGACGGGGAATGGGTCATCCCGGACATGTCACTGTCCCCACTTTGGGCAGGGCTCCAGTTCACAACCAGTCGTGCCCAGTAAGAGGTACCAGGAGCTGGGCAGGGGGTTCAGGACAACAGAGGGAGGGATGAGGCTGCTCGAGCCCAAACCCTGGCACCCCATCGCCAACGTCTGCAGCCCTGCTCGGGGGCAGCAAGCCCAGAGGGGTGCAGGGCACTGCGGAGTGCTGAGCACTGCGTGGTGCTGAGCACTGTCATGCTGCTGCTGTGGCCCCTTCCTGTCCCCACACTGGCCACGGACAGATGCTCTGAAACCGTGCCACATGCCCTGTCCCCCCCAAAACGTGACCTCCCTGGCATGGGACTTACTAAACCCCCACCCCAGAGGCAGCCACCCCCCCGCCGGTGAGGACCCCCCGACTCACCGATGAAGGGGATGGACGCCAGCGAGTCCTCGGGGGCCGCCAAGGGAGCCACGCGCCGGCCTTGCCGCTCGGCTGCCAGTCTCTCCCCTTTGCCGCCGGCCGGCGGGGGGTCACAAATGTCCGTCTCCTTCACCCCCTCGGGGAACACAAAGTTCATCTGCCGCAGCGGGGCTGGCATCTTGCGGCCCGTGGGCGGCTTCTGCCGCAAAACCACCTCTTCCCTCCGCTCCTCCGGCTGCTCGGGCACCCGGCTGCTCTCCGGCCACTGCTCTCTGGGTGCGGCAGGGACTGGCGGGGGACCGGTGGGTGGTGGGACAGGGGGGACCACCCTCTCTGGGAGCGGGGCGGCCGGCCGCTGTGAGATGCTGAAGGTGGGCAGGCCACTGAAAGCCGGGTCACGGAAAGAGAGGGCGTGCAGCAGCCCGGTGCGGCGCTGGAAGGACGGGCTGTAGCTCCGGTAGCCGATGTAGCCTGAATCATCCGCGCTCTGCAGGTTGGGCTGTGATGGGTGCTTCTGCACGGGCGCCGGCTCCCGCGAGGAGGAGGTGGAGGAAGAAGGCGCGAAGGAGCTGTGCGGGATGGGCTGCCCGGCAGCGGTGACGGTGGCCCGGCAGACCCTCTCGGGTGGCCACGCAGAGCGGTCGAGGCGAGGGGAGAGCAGGGCGCCAGGCTCCAGTGCCTCCATGGAGCGCCCATACCTGCCCAGGTAGTGGTCGGAGCGGGCGCGGGGCGCCCAGCCCTCGCGGGAGGGCTGCAGCAGGGTGTCATGCGAGGCACTGTGGGGCCAGCCCCGGTGGGCTGCCGCCGAGCCCCCCAGCCGGTCCTGGGACACGCTGCGGTAGCGGGGCGGCATGGCGTGCCGCCGCTCCTCCGAGGCGCTCCGCCGCGGCTCCTGGCTGCAAAACCAGCGGGACAGAGCCTGCTGGCACTCCTGTCGGCCGGGCGCCCGCTGGCTGCCCGCCGCCTCCCGGGGGGGCCGCCCGGCCCCCGCCAGCCCCCCGACGCCCTCCTTGAAGCCGCAGTGAGTCCGGTGCTCCGGGAGGTGCTTGGGGACCCCGTAGCAGGAGGGAGTGGTGGGGGGGACCCCGTAGCGGTCGGGCAGAGAGGATGCGGCATTGCTGGGGCAGCTGGTGCGGGAGAAGGAGCCAGGGTGCCCGTGGGGAGCGGTGGGGCGCGGCGGGGGACCCCCGGGCTGCGGCTCGTCAGGGCGGTGCGCGGGACTGCTGCCTGCCTCGCTCCGGGTGCTGGCGAGCATGGCTGTGCCCAGCGGAGACGAAGGGCCTGTGGCGGCGGGGCGGTGGGCACGGGCGTCCGGCGGCTGGCCCGGGGTGGGCTCGGCGCCCCGCGCCTGGAAGGGGTACGTCTTCCGCGGGTAGCAGATGGGAGGGGGCTCAGGGATGCTCTGTGCCCCGCCGGAGTACGGCTCGTTGCCCTTCAGGTAGGCATCCTGCGAATACGCCTGCGGGGAGACGGGGGGTCAGGGTGGGGGGGCCAGGGCCGCAATGCCCCGCTCCCACCACAGGCAGTGTGCCACGGGGATGCTCTCTGCTCCTCCCCAACCCGTCAGCAAACCTCCCTGTCGGGGCGAGCTGGGCAGGGCTGGCTGCAGCCCCCCCCAGTCCTGCTTTCCCATGGGGCCCCCCCAGCGCTGAGCAAGGCTGCCACCAACACCAGCCCTTCCGCTCTCTCCGCTGCCCGGCCGCCCTCCCTTCCCCTTCCCTCCTTCCTAAAATACCCCGGCACGCCTGGCCGAGCCCGGCTCTCCCTTCTCACTTTTCACAGGTGCCTCCAACATCACGCCCGGGGGATCCTCAGAGCCCGGGGCAGGCACAGATGTGAGATCCCCCCCCTCGCCAGGGCTGTAAGACCCCCCCAGCCCAATGGAAGCGGGTCCCCCCGGATGGGGCCAAGCAGTGGTGCCACCTAATAGCCACGCCTGGGGTGGGTGCCGGCAGCTTTGGCAGCAGCACTGCTGAGACAGCCGCGGGAGGCAGCCGGGACCGGAGGAGCACCATGCAAAGCGCCACACGCACCCGTCGGCTCAGGCCACCCTGCCGGGGTGACCGCTGTCCCCGTACCCCAGCTCACCAACAGCAGAGCCACTTGGGGTGCTCCAAGGATAAGCCAGACCCCGAGACCCAGAACAACTCACCCTCCAGCTAAGCCTGAGGATGCCCCCCCAAAAATCAGGGGCCACATCCCCCATCCTTCCTACCCCAGATCCCCGGTACTTCTGTTTCCGTACCCACTGCTGCTCCAGGGATGCTGGTGGGGCCCTGTCCCCAAGTGTCCCCAAGTGTCCCCGGCAAAATAGGGCCACCTGGCCACCCCCACCCAAGGCGCGGGAGGAGCGTGGGCAGGGACGGACCAACCCCTCAGGTTTGGCACAGCAGGAACACTGGCACAGCCTGGGAAAGACACGCCGAAGAACCCCTGCCTGGTCCCCGGCACCCGCCCCACAAACTCACCAGCTGGAGGATGTCCTCGTCCTTGGGCATGATGGAGAGCTCCAGCACATCGTCACTGCGGGGAGAGGGGACAGAGGGGTCAGGGTGGCCGGGGTCGGTCCCTGCCTGCCCCCAAGGAGGCCAATCTCATGCTCGAACGGATCCTCCACGAGGAGATGGACGTCCCCATCCCCACGTGATGGTCACAGCACGCTGCTGCCTGTCCCTGGTCCCCTGCAGCACCGCTGCCTGCGGGCGCCCAAGCGACTCACCGCTCCTGCCACCCTGGTGACACCCGGGGGGACAGTGCCTGCTGCGACGTGTCCCCTTCATGTCACCTCCCCAGCTCTGCCCATCCCCACGCCCCTCCCAGCCCCGGACAGGGGACTCACCTGTTCTGGATCAGCGCGATGACCTGCGAGTAGGTTTTCCCAATGATGCTTTCCCCATTCACCTTGACCAGCCGGTCCCCTGCAGAGCAGGGGGAGAAGACAGTGTCACCGCAAGTCAGTGGGGAGGTGGTGGCACTTGGCTGTCCCCACAGTCGCTCACAGCAGGGTTTGAAAACGGCCAGGGTTTTTGCCAGGGGCAGAGCCAGGTCCCGTGTGGCAAGGGGAGCTGTGGCGACCCCGCAGCCAGCTTAATCCATGGGGACTCCAATGCTGCTCTGGGCACCCCCAGCCCAGGGATGAGAGAACAGAGCCCCCACAGCACCAGGGAGCAGAGAGAAGGGTGGGGGAAGAAAAGAAGGAATGCAAGAAAAAGAGCAAAACAAGCAAGAAAGTCCCCGGCAGAGGAGGGAAAGCATCCCGCACATCCCACGAGCAGCCTGGAGCCACCTCCGGCTCCAAAACCCTGCCAGCCCCGCTGCCCCGTGTGCCCCCACTCACCAGTGCGCAGCCCAGCCTGGTGTGCCGGCCCGTCCTCCCGCACGTTCTTCACGAAGATGGTGTCCATGGGCTCCAGGCGGCTCCGGGGGGGACCTGCTCCCCAGGGACAGAGCGTCAGGGAGCCGCCGGCATGGCTGGGCCCATCCCACAGCAAGAAGCTGTACCCCCCGCGGTACCCTCCTTGCCTCCCCAAGCCCACGCACGGCCGCCCTGCCTGCACCCGGGACCTGCGGAGCACAGGTCCTGCCCCGGGCAAAATCCCCTGTCTCGGGCAGCCCCCCGGCACCCGTCTCCCCGAGCCGTGACGGCTCCCCGGCGTGGCTGCAGCCATGCACCTTTGCAAGAGCAAAACCCATCGGGTGCTGCAAGAAATAGGTGGGTGGGTGGGCCAGGGGGGCAGAGGGACGGGGCCAACAAGGGATGCTGAATCCCACGGGGACCTCCTGGAGCGAAGCTGGTGTCCCCCCAGCCCCGACACGCGCTGGGTGCCAGGTCTGGCCACCGCTGCCTGCACCGGCTTCCCGGGGAGCGCAGCCCTGGTGCCTCGTCACCCCGCCAGAGCACCGATCCGTTCCGACACCTTCACATTCGCTCACGTCACTGTCAGCCTCCGGGAGGAGAGCGGGGCCGTGTCCCCGTCCCCAAACACCCCGCATTCAGCCGAACCACCCGGTGCTGGCCATGCCGCAGCCGGTGCAGGGACCGGTGCTGGCCATGCCGCAGCCCCTCTGGCTTTGGGACAGACCCCCTTGAGCACGAGGTCCAGCGAACCTCCCAAGGGCTTTGGGGACACCGAGCCCGTCTGCCACGCCAAGTGCCACCGAGCTGCCACCAAAGCACTGCACCGCTTCACCGCCAGCAGATATTTCAGGCCACGGTGCCAGCCAGCAGAGATGGCGGACTGTGTCCCCCGGCTGCAACACCCACTGCGACCTGTGACAGCCGCGCACCCCGGGACCCCTGTGCCCACCAATCTGGGAGGTGATGTCCCCCTGCGCAGGGGGGTCCCCGCAGCGGCACAGCACCAGTGCTCACCTGCTCGGTTCCCGTTCTCCTCCTCCTGCTGAAAGAAGAGAAAAACACTTATTTGGTGGCTGGGCCAGGACAGCCGCAGCGGGGGCACCAGGAGGGGACCGGAGGGGTGCCAGCCCCAAGAACCCCCTCGCAGGACCTGCACGTCCCTCTGCCCTCCACCACCCCCGGCTAAAATTACCTCCTGACACCGGATCCGGCCGGGCCGCCTGCACAGCCCCGCCGGCGGGCAGGGAGCGGGACCCACCGCAGCCCCCTGGTACCCAGCTGCTGGGGAAGGGGCCGGTTTTGGGGCAGGGGAGTGGGAAGGGACCCAGCCAGCCCCACGGTGGCATCTCGCCATTCTGCCGAGACACCGAGCCTGGCTGGGGACAGCCCAAGCCCCCGCACCAGGGTCCCGGGGAGGGATGGCAGTGCCAGCTGGCACCCATGCCATGCCACCACAGCACC
The DNA here is from genome assembly GCF_030936135.1 of Gavia stellata. Classification (NCBI taxonomy): domain Eukaryota; kingdom Metazoa; phylum Chordata; class Aves; order Gaviiformes; family Gaviidae; genus Gavia; species Gavia stellata. Next base: position 2,147,179 of record NC_082621.1, read on the forward strand.
TGGGCAGCGGGTCCTGGCGACAGGGACCCCCGGGAAGGGGATGGCTTTGCGCAGGCGTCCTCGGAGGGGCACCGGCTGCCAGCGGGGCTATATTTAGCCCTGCAATTATTCAGCGCGGGGAGCGTGTCCAGAGGGGGGGCCGTCTCTGCAGCCTCCTGCTGCATGGGGCAGGCTGCCAGAGCTGCAGCGGGCATTGCAGGGGGGATGGCGGAGGGCTCCCAGCCCCCCCTTCCCAGCCACGGGCAGGGGACAGCCCTGGGAGCCATGTGGCTCTGTCCCTTGGTCCCTTGGGGTGGGAACTGCGGCCGTGGGCTCCTGCCCTTGTCTCTCACATCCTCCCGTGGGGACTCCCCTGCAGAGCCACACTGCCCTGGGGGGTGCCCAAGCAGGGGCAGGGCACGGGGTGCTGGCACCCACATGGGGCTGCACCCACACTGCCGAGCCCCCAGCCCTGCCACGGAGGCGGCTGCACCCCGGGCTGCTCAGCCCCACGCGTGGGTCCCAACGAGGGACCCAGGCACCTGGAAGGGGATTTCTCACTCCGCAAGTGCCGGATCCTGCTGTCCTGCTGTGGGCACAAGCCCGGCTCCAGCCAAAAGGCTTTGCCAGCAGCAGCTCCCTCCCCAGCCCCCAGCCAGTGCAGGGCAGTGGGGACACAGCCCCGATGTCCCCAGGGAGGGCAGGTCCCTTCAGGGTGCTGGGAAGGGACTGGTCTCCATCCCGGCGTGACGGGGGTGAGGAGGAGGAGGGGGCTGGAGGCATCTCTCCGTGGTGTCCATTGAATGGTGGGAAGGAAAAGCCATGTCCCATGGCCTCAGCACACAGCCAGCACCGTTGCCCGCACACCGAGTAGCTGCCGCGGTGCCACGGCAGGAGCGTGGGGCCACCGAGGTCCCCTGGAGGCACGGACTCATCCCTCTCCCTGCCCCTCCTCGCCCTGCGGCACCCCGGAGCCCTTCTCGGCCCCCCGGGGCAGCCCGGCAGCCCCGCTCCCAGGGCTGGGGCCAAGGCTGGGTGCGGCGGTGCCAAAGCATGGCACGGTGAAGGCAGCTCTGCCGTCACCCTCCCTGCTGAGTCAACCCCACCGAAACTCAGCCCCCAGACCTGGCCACCCGCCGGCACCCGCGGGTGCTGAGCCAGCCATGCCGCACCCTGCCCCGCCAGCCCGGGAGCGCCGGCTTCGGCTCAGACGGGTGCCGGGAGCTATTCCCAGCCCCTTTCCAAGAGCACCTCCGCCTCCCGGCGCTAATCTGGCTTCTTCCCACGCGGTCCCGTGTGCTCCCGCCCTGGCGGGGCTCAGCCCTGGTGCCCAGCACTGTGGGGCAGGATCAGTCCCTTGCTCTTGGAGGATGCCTTAGGAGGACAGGGGAGAGGTAGAAGTGAGTGGGTTGGTTTGGAGCAGCTTCAGGCCATCCCCACGGCAAAAGCCCCTTTGCATAGTCACGCTGTTGGAGACGGATCAGGTCCGTGTTCCTGGTGCCGGCAGGAAAGTACAGGCAGGAAGGATTTGGGAAAGCAGAATCAGGAGCCTGGGAAAAGCGCTGTGACGGAGGATGCTGAGCAGGGACTCCAGCGAGTTGCTTCTCCCCACCCTGTGACTCACTTCCCACCGCAGTTCCCTGCCTGCGGGGAGGACGCAGCAAGCACCGGGCCATGGGGCAGCCGGAGCCGTGGGGCAGCTGGAGCTGTGGGGCTGAGGGCAGCTGTGAAGCTCTAGGGATGATGGGAGCATCCAGGTCTGCCCACCCTGGAGCAGGGAAAGGGCTGCAATGGACCACGCAGCTCCCAGACGCTTCTCTCTTCATCTGCACAAAGCTGCAGCTGCAGGAAACGGGGCGCGAGGGGGATTTCAAACCCCGGGGGCTTGGAGCGGCACGGCAGGAGAGCTGGCTCGTCATCTTCGGGTGCAGAGGGCACAGTCCACGCTGGAAGCTGATGGGTGGTTTCGCAGGGTCCCTCCATCCCGGAGGGGAAAGGTGCTGCCCGGATCGGTGCTTTTCGACGGCTCAGAGGGCGCAGGAGGCGATGCCCAACCCAGGGTTGGTTCTCCCCAAAAGGCAGCAGCTGGGAAAGGTCCGGGCTGCAGCTGAGCCAAGACACGATCGCAGCCACTGGGTCACGAGGCGAGGGCCTGCCGGCACTTCCCGGTGCTCGAGGGGATGAGCTGATGCTGGTCAGAGGAGGAGGAAGGTTGCGATGAAGGGCTCAAACAGTATCCTCTAAATCGCCCTCTCGCAGGCTCAGCTTCGCGGTGGCCATGCGTGGTTCACTTCGGCTCCAGCAACGTCCCGCTGCGCTGAGCCTGTCCCTGGCCTCGGGGGCTCTGAAGTGCCTTTTCCTGCCGTTCCCGGGGATGCCGGAGCCGTCATTCGGAGCCAAGGGATTCTCCCCGCTGCAGACAGCCGTTTCCCCGCCCCGGGACGTCTCCGGAGGCGCTGCCGACTTGCTGCTCGCTCAGAGCACGTCTCCCAGCAGCTCCGTGGGCTCCTCCATCCCAGGGCCACCCATGGGTGGGGGCAGCCCCAGGCACCCCAAGAAGGCAGGCAACAGATGGTCCACTCCATGGTTCCCCAGACCCCTCCTGCCAACCTCCAGCCCGGACACAAGCATCCTGCATCCAACCACGGCACCTCGGAGCCCCGCTCCGGCAGCCCCGGGGGTCCCTGTGCCCCCCCCCAGCCCAGCCCCCCAGGTCCCAGCCCTACCTTGGCGGTGGAGTGCACCGCCGACTCCGGGGGGTAGACGATGAAGTGGCGGAGGGTGAAGCCGAACCCCCCCTGCGAGCTCTTCCGCAGCACCACCGTCTTTGGGCCCACCCAGGGGAAGGGCCCCTCCGGGGGTGCGTTGGCATTCGGGGACGCCCCATCTCTCCGGCCCGGTGTCGGCTGTTGGGGACGAGGAGGAAGATGTCACTTCTGGGGGGGGGGGGAGTGGTGCAGGAAGTCAGCCCCCCCGTCCACCCCCCCAAAACCCTGCGCTGGAGGCTGAGATCTGCCCAAAAAGCCATTCCGCTCCTCGGAACGCCCTCCCTACTCCCGGGAAATTCCAGCCCCCAAAGACCACCCCACCAGCATTCCCCGAGACTCCTCGCATGGGACCTTTTGGGAGAAGATGCGTGGAAAGGAAATTAAAAAAAGGAGGGGGGGGAAACGAGCCGTGCCTGGGGGTCTGGATGGGACCCAGGAGCCGGCACGGCGGGAGGAGAGATGGGGGCGGATGGGGGAGTTGGGGACAAAAGGTCCCTTTCCGATGACGCTGCGGTAATAACCTCAGGCAAGCCGGAAAGAGCCGCCCGGGAGGTGGCTGGATGAGTGATGTTTCCCGAGACGGGGCAGGGACCTGGCACGGTGTTGGGCTCTGGCAGGGACACTGCCTGGAGCAGCAGACGGGGCCAAGAGGGACGTGGTTCTGTCCCGCAGGCCCTGGTGCCGGTGCCAGGAGGGGGAACAGGGCCACAGCAGAGCCGGAGCAGCCACGGGCATCTCGCCTGGTGCCCGGGCAGAGAGCTTGGTGAGATAGCAGGAGTCCTGACACCTTGGCTGAGTGCGGGAGGGTTTAGCACAGCCCCAGTGAGGGATGTTGCTGTTCTCCGTGGCTCCACATCTGGCTGCACATCTGGCTGCTGGGGTGGGAGCAGCCCCACAGCCGAAGGGAGCAGAGGGCCCTGCTCGCTGCCCTGGCAGTGAGCTCCGATAAAACCGGAGATATCGGCAACCTGGGAGTGGGTAGGGACAGGCAGGGCAGCGGCAGCCCGGCAAGAGGGGGTCCGCCGGGGTCCTGCCCGAGTGCCGACTCCTTCCCCGCTGCGGCAGCTGGAGTCAGCCCATCCCGGGGCGAGGGTGTTAAAATTCAGGCGCCGTCTCGGTTGAAGCGATGGATGGGGAGCGGGGAGGGAGAGGGACACACAAAGGGACAAGGCACAAAAAGCCTTTGTCTGTGCCTGTGCTGAGTGGGCCTTTTCGCTGCCGGTGGGGAAATCTGACGGCAGCTCAGCGGGGCCGGGCTGCACCCCCTGTGCCGGCACGTCCCGCACGGGGCCCAGCTGCAGGTGGGGCTGGGGGTCCCGTCCCCCTGGGGACAGGGTCCCCGTGGTGAGGGCACAGCTCTAGCACTGCAGCCCAGGAGGCATTGCCCTGGCACGGCACCCGCTGACCTGCTCCATCACTGCTGGAGCAAACCCGGAGGGGTACAAGGGCTTTGGGTGCTCGCAGACACCACAGATACCCCAAAACAAAAAGAGAGCTGCGATGCTCCAAACGCCAGCGCAGGAGATCCAGAAAACCCCACTACCAGCACCATACAGGGGGCAAAGCTCCCCACGAGCCCCCAAGCCCTCCCTGCACTGCGCACGCCCCGACCGGTGACCCAAAACCAGATGGCAAGGGACACCCCACACACTCCCACAGGGACCCCCATCATTTCACCCTGGGGCCACGAGCATCCCGGCGCGGCGCCTGTCCCCATCTGCGCCCTCCATTGTGTCGGCCGCCGGCTCGCCGGATTATTTTTAAGCTGACAGCTGAATGTGCCCTGCTGATTTTAACCGGCACAGACAAGCCTCGGAGAGGGTAGGGATCGGTGGAGACACCAACAGCAGCACCGACCCGTAGGGATGGGGACATGTCCCTGTATCACGGGCGCGCCGGAGCCGTGGTCACGGCTCCGGCACGCCCGTGGTACAGGGACACGTCCCCAGCTGTGGTGTACCCGTTACAGCATCCGTGGTCCCCTGGACCTGGTCCCCTGAGCCTAAATCCAGTCTTACAGCCAAGCAAAAGGAGATACCTGCATCTCAAACGACCTTCCCAGGCTGTTTTCCATCTCCATCCCAAGGTTCTGTAACTCACAGCGGAGGAGGGATCACTTGGGAATGCTCCCATCCCGCAGGGACCCAGCACCCTGACCCCGTTGCCAAGGATGGGTGTTTGCCTTGCCCTGATTAAGTCTCCTTTAGGAATTTCACTGCCTCAACACGGTACCTCTCCCCCTCCGGATCCCAGCTCCCCCTTGTCCCCAAAGCCTGACGTGGGAAGTCACCCACTGCAGAGACCCAGAGACGCTGCAAAGGGTGGTGGGGTGGGCAGAGCAAACCACCCCAGACCGCTGTGCCTCAGTTTCCCTCTTCGCCCACCCTGGCTTGGACCTTTTTGGGCTGCAAAGCCCCCAGCTATGGGCTTGGAGATCCCCCACTAGCTCACAGCCCCGCAGATGCTCCAGCTCCCCCGACAGTGGGGTTGACACTTGATTTGTCACCTCAGCCATTTGTCTTCAGCGCCCTGTCCCCCCTCCCCACAGGGGGCCGGTTACCTCCCGCCTTTTCGGCTTTATTTTAACCTCAGCCCGGCGGTTTCCACTGTGCTCCCACCAGCTGCGTCCTGCTCGTTAGCCCGGCTCCCCCAAAGCCCCGTCCCGTGAGGACTGTGGACAGCGAGGACGGGGGGGAGCCCCTTGCTCCTTGCAAGAATGGCTCCTGCAAGCGGCTGTGCCCCGACCGCCCTAATGCCTGCGAGGTCCCTTGCCCCCCAGCACAAGTGTCACCGTACCACCTCGCTCCCCCCATGGGGACACGATGGGACAGGTAGCGCCCGCCGGCATCCCACTCCTGCAGAACAAAGGAGTGGTTTCCCTGCATCCTGCAGAGCCCTACTGGGGGGCAGGATCTGTCCCCCCTCCCGGACATGGGGAGCAGGATCTGTCCCCCCTCCCGGACATGGGGAGCAGGATCTGTCCCCCCTCCCGGACATGGGGAGCAGGGCAGCAGGAGCAAAACACCCGGGCACTGCCCTGCCCTTGCCGGCAGCTGCCAGCCCTGCCTTCGCGGCCACCGGCAGGGCCGGAGCGCAGACCCCCGACCCGGAGCCCAGACCCCCGACCCGGACCCCAACCCCAGCCCTTCCTCCAGCATGGGAGGGGACAAAGGGGCCGCACCACTGCCCGGGCGCTGTGACAGCCCCAGCACTGTCCCAAGACACACTCCACCCAGCTCCACCAGCCCCCCCTGCACCGGGGGAGCCCCCCATCCCCTGCCCTCCCCTGCAAAGCATCCCCACCCCAAATGAGGCACGACACCCGGCGTCTCCGGCACGCGGTTCTCACCCGGCGGCACTTGTCGGTGCGGGGGGGCACACGGCCGGGCCGGGGGGCCGGGGGCCAGCGGTGCTCCGGGGCAGCGGCGTGCCGGCGCAGGCTGCTCAGCCAGATGCAGCGGGGCTCGGGCGAGCTGCAGTCCACCCCGACGGCGCGCTCGAAGCGCCAGCCCTTGCTGGCTCGTTCCACGCTCCACAGCCCCTTGCTCACCACCCTCACGGGGCTGGGGGCTGGCGGGGGCCGGGGGGAGCCCCGCAGCACCCGTCGGGACCCCCGCTCGCCTCCGCCCGCGCTCTCCTCCACCATGCGGCCGCAGTCTTCGCGGCTTCGGCAGGCGAGGTGCAGCAGCGTGGGCTCTCAGCCGGCGGCCGGCACAGCCATGGGCTCACCGTCTCCTTCACCGGCTTCAGCCCCCGAGCTGGGCAGCACGGCGGTGGGGGCCAGCTGCCAGGGGCGGCGTGGGGCCGGCTATGCCGTCTCGCATGGCTCGGGCGACGTGCGGTGCTCCCGGCCCGGCGATGCTGCACGCACACGCTCGCACGCTTGCTCGCTCACTCACACCCCCTGCGAGCAACACAGCCCCGGCACGACGGGCGGCAGCCGGCCCCCACCCAACCACCCGCGCTGTGCGGGGATGGACGAGAGTGGGATGGATGGATGGAGGGATGGACGGAGGGTGGGATGGATGGAGGGCGGGATGGACGGAGGGCGGGCGGCCGCACGCCCCGGCTGGGCTGGCGGGCTGGGGCTCCAGCTGCTGGCAGGGATCAGCGTGCCCAGCCCACCGCCCCCCGCGTCGAGCCAGCCCCCACCGCCTGCAGTCTCGCTTTGCCCAGACTTTCCCTTTTTTCCTTCTTTCTCCTTCTTTTTTTTTTTTTTTTAATCCGCCCCCTACTTCCTCCATCACCCCGGGCAGCATCCCACCCTCCCCGCTTCCTCCTCTCCCTCCTCCCAGCCCCTTCCTTCCTTCCTCCGCTCGCTCTCCGCAGGGCACTGGGCGATGCTGGGGACAGGGAGGGGGACAGCCTGCGGGTGCGGCAAGTGTCCCCCCTGCTCGGCCAGGAGACGAGCCACCACCGGGTCTGCAAGGGGGGAGCCAGTGGGGGCTCCGAGACACCCCTGGTCCCTCCTCTGTCCCCAACACCCAGCAGAGTCCATGCAGCAGAGACACGTATCCAGCCCCAGGCTCTGCTGGCGCAGCGCCCCAGGGACCGACACAGCCCTTTGGGGACCAACAAAGCCCCCCGGGGACCAGCACAGCCCCCCCGACCCCCTGCTCCGTGTCTGCGGCACAGGGTGGTGGCTCCAAGGACGCTTCCCACCAGGAGCGGAACCAAGAGTCTCCCCCCAGCCCCATCTCCCATTTCAGGAGATACCCAGGGCTGCAGGAGTGGCAGGTCCCTGCTGTCCCCCAGGCACGGAGCCACCAGCCCCCCCCAGGTCAATCCTGGCTCCCCAGTGTCGAGCCCGCAGGCTGAGACGGCAAACTGCCCTCATCACCAACACCCAGGGGCTCCCGTTGCTCCGGTGGGGACAAATCACGCTTCCCCAGCCCACCCCACACCCCCTTCGTGCCCCCTGAGCCTCTCTCCACCGCGGTGGCCAAAACATGGGAGGAATAAGGAAAACGGCAGCGCCTTGGTGAGTCTGGCACCCATAGACACCCAACTCGGGCAGGGGCTGTGGGTGGGCAGCGTCCCCCTCCCCTGCCTCCCCCCATACTGCTGGTCCACATCCCCGCACGAGGGGGTCCCGCGCCGCATTCCTGCCATGCTGGAGGCCAAGGAGAGGCACGTGCGGCCGCGCCGGGGAAATGCCGGGCATTGCTGGGATTGCAGCCCGCAGCCTCGGGGCCGGCCAGCCCGCTCCTGCTTGCCACAGCTCCCTCCTCTCCTCTGCCCCCTTCCACCCCATCAGCGTGACCAGCCCGCCGGTCTGATGCCATGCACCCACGTCCCGCAGCCACCGGCCAGGCTGGCACCGGACACTAGCAAGGGGACAGTGCCCAGGGTGCGATGCCACATGGACCCCCTGCATGCCGGCAGTGCTTTGGCATTTGGCACATCCCCAGCGTCTACCCTGGCCAAGGTGCCATGGCTCTGCCCCGAAACAGCCCCAGTGCCTGCCCCGAGCCCTGCCAGGGGGCTGGCTCGACCGGCTTGCTGGCAGCCACGTCCCCAGGGACCCGGCTGCACACCCCCAGTGCACCCCACGACACTATCCCAGTGCCTCCGTGCCACCAGCCCAGGGAGAAATCAGGACGCAGAAACATGGGAGCCAAATCCCTCCCGTCGCTTTCCTCCCCTGGCCACCCCCCGGGCCACCCCAACGTCACCTGGTGCCAGGGGTCTCCCATGGGAGCCACCCCGGGGGCTGCCCCACGCCTCCGCCCCGGGGACAGGCAGCGTGCAGAGCTGCTGGCGTGTCCCAGCAAGCAGAGCTGCCCGGCCGGGGCAGCGAGACGGGGTGACACAGCTGTCGGTGCGAGCAGCGCCCGAGGGGGCTTCGCTTTCCAGCTGAAAGTGGGGAACGAGCAGCCTGCCATGGTGGGCTGGCTCCGGCCGGGGGTCCCGGGGCAGCTGGAGCAGCTCCAGCTGCCCCAGGGACGGCAGGTCTGATCCTGCCACCTCCGCTCACGCCTTTCCCGGCGGCGCTGAGCAAGCAGGCAGGAGCTGCCCCAGCAGCCTGGGGGTGCGGGGGCCGGCTGGAGATGGGGTCCCCGGCCCCCAGGGAGGGGATCGAGGGGAGGATGGGCCCCAGGATTGTTCCCGCAGCCCAAAGCGGGAAAGGTCAGGCGGCGTTCGCGGGGGCAGATTCCACCCCGAGGAATGCGAGCGCGTCTGGACTCCTTCCAAAATACTTGTGTTTTGCACAGGAGTGTCCTAAATACGCAGCCAAACAGGAGCAAGGGGGAAGGCAGCACGCTCCCGGCATGCACCGCCGCCGCTGCCAGCACGCCGGGGCAGGCGCGCAGGCGTGGGGACGCGCACCCACGCGTGCACGCGCCCACGCTGCCGGCGGGCTGCAGGGCCCTCTGCCGGCATCGTCTCCCTGCTTGCACCCCCAGCCAAACCCAGAGCTCCACGAGCTGCTGGGAAACTGAGGCACGGAGGAGCCACGCAAAGGCAACGCTGCCCCAGCCCCCTGCCCGCCTCTGCCCCGGCGGCAGGGAGCACCCCAGGCACCGCTGCCTTTGCTTTGCCTGCCTTTATCGGGGGGCTCTCCCTCTTTCGCACTGATGCAACCCCCCTGCCCCATGGCTGCTGCTCTCCCACCCTGCTCGGACCCTGGTGACACCCTCAATCCCGGTGTCCTGGCCCCGCCAGCTGCGGCCGTGGGTCCCTGCCAGCGTGGCCATCGCAGCCCCTGGCACACAGCGAGAATAACGTCACGCTTCGGGCAGGAACAGAGGACAGAGGGACAGGCAGCTGCCGGTCCTGCCACCACCACAGCGTGCTGGGCTTGGCCCCAACCTCCATCCTCCGGCACCACTTTCCGCCCGGGAAGGAGGTTTCTCCGGCGGCAGCTCAGAGGGCCGGGGCGGGGCGGGGGGGCAAACACTAATCCCTCCCGAACAGCGAGCTGAGATTAGGGTCAGAAAAATGAGGTTTTAATAGGATTTTCAGGGAGGAGAAAGCCATGTTGAGACAATAACCGATTCCCAGCCCTTATATGGCAAAGCTGCTGCCTGCTCCCACCTGCAGCGGGTCCCGGCGGGGAAGGGGGGACGGGGGTCCCACCCACGCCCCTTGGTCCCAGCCAGCTCAGGCAGCATTTGCGGAGGCAGCATCCCCGAAGGGAGCCGAGACGGATGCTCCCCTGTGGGCAGGGGCTGGCTGCACCCACCCACACGCCCCGTGCAAAGCTGGGATGCTCTGGCAGTGGGACCTGGCTCAGGGGACGTGGTGGCAGGAGAACAGGGGGACAGCACTGAGGTGACCACACCGGGAGGAGCCGGGCAGCCCGCCTGGCCGTGCCCCAGCCTCCAGGATTACCGCCCCGCAGGAGAAAGCATTTTAATTCTCTTTAACTCAAACCAGGGCTGAGGAGCTTTGCAGCTCAGTGGGGATTTGGGGGCGTGCTTGCTTGCTTGCACACAGCCGGCACGTGCCCCCGCATCCCCTGGGATGCTCCTGCCCCAGCACGGCTGCATCCCCCAGGGAGCGGGAGGGAGATGGGCTGGGAGCCACTGGGGAGCGGATGCACATCCCAGGCGGGAGCAGCAGCACTGGGAACAGGAGGCAGCAACACCTCGGTGATGGAGAGAAACCCCCCAGGCACCTCCCAGTAACCCCCCCAGGCTGCCGGCAGCCCCAGTGCCGCATCCCAGCCTGGGCAGGGACTTACCGGGATGGATACACCATCCATAGGCAGGGTGGGAATCCTGGGGACGGCTTTTGGCTGTGAGGACAGGGGATGACAGTAGGGTTTGCTCTGAACATCCACTAAGATGCCCAAGTCTCCTCTTTTCCCACTGGCCTCCCAACCGCCCAGCTGTCGGCACCACCCAAGCACCCACCGAGCCGCTCACAGCACCGCTGTGCCCCGGCAAACCCCACGGACCTCATGGAGGAACCGGAGACCACCACCGGGACCCACGGCTCCAGCACGGACATGGAGCTCCCCATCCTCACAGCCAGTTCTGGGGACGGCACAGGACAGGGGTCCTGCGGGAGACGCTGGGCTGGCAGCACGGAGCGGCTGGATGGGCGCTGCCAAGGGCACGGCTTGACCGCTGCCAAATCCCACCCCACGCCGAGCCACCTGCCTGGCTGGGGACCCCCACCCACATCCCCATCACCCGAAGCAGCCTGGAGGAGGGTGACATTGCCCGGGTGACACTGAGCCAAGTGCCAAAGAGAAGCGGAGCGGCGAGGAGGCCGGAGGAGCCGCAAACTGGCTCTCTGACATTCCTCCCGCTCCGGTTTGGGTGTTAACGCAGGGAAGGAAATGCCTTGTTCCTTCCCAACGCAAACTTTTATCTTGACAGCATCTCCTCCGCAGCCCCGTTGTCAGCCCACGCCAGGTCCCCGCTTGGCTCCGTCCCCTCCTGGCTGCATCGTGACCAAACTAGGCTCCCTCCTGGCAGCCTCTGTGCCAGGGACACCAGCCCCAGCTCCGCGGGGTTCTCGTTCCTGCTGTGTCTCAAAGTGGCAGCTCTGGAGGGCTCCGGCTGGCCCAGCCGGGGGTCCCTGGGGCCACACTGAGAGAAATTTGGGAGTGCAGCCAGAGAGCCTCATCCCCTTTCCTGACCTCTCCTCGCCAGGCTGCCAGCCCCAGTGCCCACCGCAGCTCTCCGGCCACGTGGCTCTGCCTGTGCTGGTCCCCACCACTGCTGGCATCCCTGGTCGAGCTCCTGGGGCAGGATCATCCCCGTTCACAGCCGTGCCAGTAGCCATAACACAGGCTGATGCCACCGCACCGATGCAAGCGCGTACACGTGGAGCCTGCCCACGCTACCAGCTCATGTGCCACCTCCACTCACGGCTCCACGTCACGATGCCAGGGCAGGATGCGGCTCCAGCTCGGCCCTCCCGAACGCCCAGCGCCACGCTCTGCCTGCGAGAGCCCACCGTAGCACCTCCGGCCCCGGAGTGGAGGTACCCGCAGGGGACAGACCTGCAGAGCCAGGGGATGCCCATGGCTTCCCAGTGCCGCATCCCAGGGCAGCTCTGCCAGCTGGGACAGGTTTGGGGATGCTGCGTCCCCTACTAACTCAGCGGCTCCCTGTGGCACTGACGGTGCCACCGTCCTGCCGCAAAGCCCCATGGCCTCTTTCCCTGGGGCATCCCCTGTGCCAGCCTCCCCTGTGCCCTCCGTCCCGGGTGCTGTGGGTCCCCAGCCCACACGCCTCATCCTTAACACACGATGCCGGCAGGGAAGGCGGTTCCGAGGAGGGGACAAGGTCTGGGGACTCACACCAGAGCCGCAGCAGGTTCGGACCGGGATGGGCCTGATGGTCCCTGCACCAGCTCACCGGAGAGGCTGGGAAACACCGACCCAGAGCGACACCGAGGAGGAGTTTTATCTCCCAGCCCACGAGGAAGCGAGACCGAGCATCGAGCAGGGGGGACGAGGGCTCGCTGCCAGGGCTGCCTTCATCCCCAGCTCCTCCTCCTCATTCTCTGCCCTGTCCTAAAACCGGCGTTATCGGCAGCGAGCCCTAGAAAAGTAACAGGATTCCGTTTCCTGTTTTTCCCATGGAAACCCTCAAATAGAAGCTGGCCTCATTATTGCAATTTTTTGGGTCTCTTTTTTTTTCAGCAAGGCTAACAATGAGCCATTTCCTCCGGCGGCTCCGAAAGGCACCTTGCGCTCTGCTCCCGCTTCTCCGCGGCGGAAAATCCTACCCAGGGAGGTCAGGGGAAGGCTGCCTGCTTCTTCCAGCCCCTGCCTCGCTCAAGGCCGGGGGCCCGGGGTGGGGGCTGCGGCCGTGCACCCCTCGCACACGTGGGGTACCCCTCGCACCTCCACGGGGTGCAGCCCGAGGGCTGGGAGGGAGCGCAGGGGTGGGCAATGCTCGGATGGGGGGAAGGCACAAAAGTGCCAAATCCCGTATCCCTCGCTGGATGGTAAACATAAAAAAATGAGCGGGGTCCTGAGCCTCCCTCCGGCCGCAGCGAGGACAGGAGGCAGCTTTGGGACACGGCTTTGGGGTCAGCCGCGCTCCCGCAGCACCTTTTGCCCCGCTGCAGCCCCAGCACCAACACTCGATGGCTTTTTACATTTTTTCCGCAGCCCACACGCAACCGTAAGCCAAACGGCCAGCCCGTCTCCCATCCATCACCTCCCCACCCCTCCGCTGCCCCCCCCAGCCGGGGACATCAGCGTCCCACCGCTGGTGCCACACCAGTCACCGCCAGCCCCGGCAGGGACCACGCTTCACCCCGAAAGCGCTGGCACCGCAGCCCGGCCCCCCGCCTCGCCCGACAGAAAAAGAGCCTACTATGTGCCACAATAGCACAATTGTCCCCCGGAGCCACCGGGCTCCGTCCCACCCGCCCCAGGGCTGCCCCACGCGCTCGGCCCCATCAAGGGACCCACTGTTGCCGTCAGGGTGGCTGGAGGGGGGGCTGGAGGGGGGGCACGGCTGCTGTGGGCACCCCCACGCCTGCACCCCGGGTGCGCAGTGGCAGGTCTGCGGGTGCTGCACTGGGGGTGCCAGCGATGGCGGATATTTTAAGGCAGAGCTGGTCCTGCGCAGTGGGTGGCAGGGCAGAGGGGGGTCCCAGAGCCCCAGGACCTGCCTGGCTGCCTGTGGTGGGGGGACACGGCCCCCCCGGGGCTGCGCCAGCAGCTGGACTCAGGGATCATGGAGGAACCTACTCCCTACGCCGGGTCGGGCACGGCTCTCTGCAGCCCCGGCTCCCTCCTGCCGCAACGGGGTCTCAAGCCAGCAACGCGCTTGCAGGTGCAGGCAAAGGGACGCCGCTGGGTCCCAGGGCAAGAGCAGGATCAGTCCCCACAGACACCGGTGTTTCATTTTGGCCACTTTGCAATGACTCTCGACCCAGGTTTCCACCTCCTTTCCCTGGGGAGAGCCCAGCTCCAGCTTTGCCCTCTAGCTCCCAGCTCCCTTTTTCCCAGCGTGGCTGGGGAGCGGGACCGACCCCCCCATCCCGGCATCCTCCCACCCTAGGAAATCAACTTGCTCCAGGGGCTCAGGACCCCGTGGCTTCACACGGTAGAGACCAAACCTGCCGGGCACGCGGCTGATTCCCACCGAGGCGGCGGCACTGACCTGCCGGACCGCGACGCCGCGGGTCTTGCGACACACAGCCGCGTCGGCGGAGGTGTGCGCGCTGCGGCGCGGCCCGAGAAGGCAATTAGGGAAGACTTAATGAAATCCTGGGGATAAGCAGCCGCGGAAAAGGAGTCAGCCGCTTCGGGTGCTCTGAGCCAGCGCCGGAGACGTTTGGGATGGGGCCAGGAGGTCGTCGGCAGGTTTAAAGCAGCCGCCGTGGTTTGCAACCTGGGGCATCCCAAGCCGGGCCGGCTTCTGGAAAGCCGGACGGGTTTTGGGAGCAGGCGGCGTGGCATGGCACGGCACAGCTCGCGCAGCCGGCCCCACCGCTCCCGGCCTAGACACAGCCAGGTCGATATTTTCCAACTTGAGAGCTTAAAATAGGTCATCTATCTCCATTCCTTTTTAAATCAGGTCTTGCTGCCTGCTGAAGACAAACTTGGTTTATTAATGGGACGGCACCGACTTGAAACCTAATCTTTTTTTTCCGTTTAATGAGAATAAAAGACCATCCCCGGGGCTCGGTAGCTTCCCAGCACGATCCCCCCCATCCCTCCGTGTTTTCTGCCAGCGAGCGGCTCCGCACGATCCAGGGAGAAGCCCCGCCACCGGCTCTGAGCGCTCCCGGGAGCCGGTCATGCAGTACCCACCCACACCCCGGCAGCACCCACACCCCGCGGGGGGCACGCGAACCAGCCCCCACGCTCTGACCCCAAACTGAGAGCTGTCACCACGTCTCCCCTGCCAGATTTGCAACGTCAAACCCCTGAAGACCACAGTCCCTGAATCCTAAATAATGCCCGGCGGTAGTTTGCTGGCATTTGACGCTGCCGTTGACGGCACGCGGGCAGCGCTGCCAGCCCCGGGGGGTTTAGGACACTACACATCACCCAGCAGTCCCCCTGCGGCATGAGAGATGGGTGCCAGAACTCCCGGCCGGGCACAGCGCGTGATACACGTCAAGGTTAAAACCGCAGTGGCAGCGAGGTCGGAGCCCTCCGCGTGGCCGGGGACCCACGGCTCCGAAAACCCTGATGCCACCAGCCGGACCCCGGCATGGCATCACACCGTGTGCCCCGACCCGGCGCCAGGTTTCACGCTTGCAAGGCGGGATTGCGGCAGCAGCCCCGAGCACAGGCTTTTCCTGTCTTTCAAGTTCAGGGTTCAGAAAGAAAGGAAAAAAAAAAAAAAAGGCATTAAGAAACTCAATTTGCCGAGCAGCACCGGTAAATAGAGACGGAGGCAGCAGCCGTGTGGGGACGAGGGCAGCAGCCGCCGGCCGAAGGCTTGGGGACAGTGGGGCGCAGCCCCTGCCACGCAGCCCCGGGAGTGGCCGTCAGGCGGGATTTCTGCTTACACAGCACAAAATCCTCACCAGAGGATTGCAAAGCGCCTTCCTCACCGCCGTCCTCCCCGGACACGCAGGGGGAGGCAGCAGCGGTTAAGTAACTCCCCCCAAGTCACCCAGTGCCCCAAGTCACCCAGCGAGCGGGGGGGAGAGGTGGGCACCGAGCAAAGCCCCCACGCTCCAGGTGCTGCCCCCCAGGAGGGCACATTTCACTCCAAAATGCAGCAGAAAAGCAGATTTTGAGACCTGAACCCCCCCTGAAAATCCGAACGCCGGCGCTCAGCAGCATGGAGTAAGCAGGGAGGAATCTGAGGAGAAACCATGATTAACGCTCAGCCGCTGCAACGAGCAGCACTCCTCATATCTGAACCATTTCGCACACCCCAATTAATCCTTTGAGGCTGGTTATTAGCCCCATCGCCGGGCCAGGGAAGCCAAGTTCAAATAACCAGGAACTGAGGAACAGAGGCCAAATTCAGCTCCGGGGAAGAGGACGTGCAACCTCTGCTCAAATTAGCAGGCGTTGTGCCAGTCCGACACTGCGGCCCGCATCCCCACCCGGGCGCTACCCTGGCGTGCCCCCCGCCACCGGATCCCAGCCCCGGGTCCCCCAGCGCCATCCCCATCCCCACCCAACGCCTTCGCCGGGATTTGGCAAGAAACGGGCAGGAAATAGGGTTTTAGCTGGCAGCCGGGCCGGCCTTCCTTGGCACCACGCTGCTCCCAGGGGAGACGGGAATCGCCCCAGTGCCCTCCGGTTCGGCACCGCCGGCCGATGCCGGTGCCCACGCCACGGGAGGAGCATCCACAGCATGGGTCAGCAGTGCTGTAAATACCCGCGCTGTTTCGAGGCCGGGGGGGCTGCTCGGAGCCGGGGGAGTCAGACGCGGGGGCAGGACACGACCTCGAGGGGCTACGGGCACACTGGGGGGAGTTTGCCGCCTGCCCAGTGCCGGGAGCTGGCAGGGATGGAGCAGCCGGATCCACAAGGAGACAGCCCAGCCGGGAGTTTCGGAGGAAACACGCGTGGGCGTTTGCGGGTCTTGTCCCGGAGAAGGGGAAGCGCAGCCCCAGGGTCTCGCCTCCAGCCCCGCGGACGGATCCAGGCGCCTCAGCCCCACCGCCCTGCCACGATGCCACCGTGGCTGGGCACCGGGGACAAGCCACCGCAGCCAGCGTTGCCCATGGCACGCAGCCCGGGGTGGGTGGCCAGACCCCTCCGGCTCTGCCCCGCTCCCACTCCCGTCCCTGGGGTGCCCGTGGCCCCCGGTCGTCGCCCAGCACCCAGCCCCGCTGCCAGACCACGCACAGCCCCGCACCCCCAGTACCCCCCAGTTCCCCCAGTCCCTGCTCCCACAGCCCCCCCAGTCCACCCACTCACCGCCGGGGCGGGCGGCGGGATCCCGACCAGGCAGAAGGCGATCCCATTCATCGGGGCGCGGCGGCCCGGCCCGGCTCGGCTCGGTCCGGCCCGGCTCGGCTCAGGAAGGCGCGGTCCCGGCCGGTACGGCCCGGCCCCGCACGACCCGGTCCGGCTGGGCTCGGCTCGGCTCGGGCTGGGCCGGCGGCGGACCCGGCCCCGGTTGCGGCTCCGCCTCCTCCGGGCGCCCGCGGCGGCGGGCGGGGCGCGGCTCGGCACGGCCCGCCCCGGCGGGAGGGACCGCGGCCACCGGAGCGGGGCGGGCACCGGCCCCGGGACAGCGGGACGGGAACGGACACGGGTGGAGCACCGGGACGGGGACCAGAGCGGGCACAGACGGGGGACACCCGGGGACCGGGACCGGGCAGGGGACACCCGGGGACCGGGACAGGGATGGACAAGGGACACCCGGGGACCGGGACCGGGCAAGGGACACCCGGGGACCGGGATGGACAGGGATGGGCAAGGGACACCCGGGGACCGGGATGGACAGGGCACACCCGGGGACTGGGATGGGCAGGGGACACCCGGGGACCGGGACCTGGCAAGGGACAAGGGACACCCGGGGACCAGGACAGGGATAGACAAGGGACACCCGGGGACTGCGACCAGGCAAGGGACAAGGGACACCCGGGGACCGGGACAGGGATGGACAGAGGACACCCGGGGACCAGGACCAGGCAAGGGACATTCAGAGACTGGGACAGGGATGGACAGGGGACACCCAGGGACCGGGACCAGGCAAGGGACACCCAGGGACTGGGACAGGGATGGACAGGGGACACCCAGGACAAGATAAGCCAGGACAGAGGGACATGGACCGGGAGCAGAACCGATCAGGATGGGCACAGAGGGAGTGGGCAGAGGGATCGCAGGACAGTGGGACAGGGACAGCTGGACGGGGACCAGCAGGGCAAGGCCGAGGCCAGGCGATGCGGGAGAAGGAGTGTGGAAGGACACACGGACAGGAAACGCCAGGACAGGGGGACAGGACTGACGGGGACTGGCACAGGCAGACACAGGGACGGAAACACCCGGGTTGGGGCTGACGGAGGGACAAAGGCTGACACAGACCCACGGGGAAAGGAAACGGTGAAGACGGGAAACAGCAGGACAGACGGACAGAGGCTGGCCTGGCGGACAGAGGGACCGGGACAGCCGGACAGGGCCTGGCCCGGCTCAGACCGCTTGGACCGCAGAAGAGCATCCCAAAGCCGTCATTAAGCAGCCGCCGAGTAAATTAACTCCCACACCTGAGTCTCGGGGTGCAAACAGCACCTCAAAGGCGCTTTGGTGGCGGCGGGTGGCCGCGATGCTGCGGCACGAGCCCTGAGTCACCACGGGCTTGGCCGAGGCACGTGGCACACGGCATGGGGCGGGCATGGCCGGGACCCAGCGCCAGCCCTGGGGTGGTGGGGGGCAACGCTGGAAGGGAAACAGAGCCGCATGTGACGGGAAAGCGGGAGGAGACGCAGGAAACCAGGGGGGAATGACGGCCACAGCCCATGGGGACACACGGATGCAGGGTGGGGAGGACAGACAGCCATGGCAGCACCGGGGCTGGAGCCGGGGTTTGGCCGGGGCCAACAGGGCTGAACCCAACCGGGGGCTGAACCCAATCGGGGGCTCGGGCCAGGGCACAGCAGAATGGTCTCCCAGTCTCCCACTGTGGCACCCTGAGATGGCTCCTCCGCTGTTGGTGGGCGTCACCGTCCTCACCCCGGTCCCCAGTGGGGACAGGGCTCTGTGCACGGGGCAACGGGGTGAGCAGTGGGGGCTGGCCGCTCGCAGGCGTAAATCCGCAGAGCACCCCGGGGTGCAGGGAGGATGCCAGGGCCACACGACCTCTCCCTCGTGCCGGACACACGGTGCAGCCTGGGCTCATGCCAAAAGCTCCGGCACATCCACGCGATGCCCCCGCGCCCAGGACCAGTGCCACCCCCGACCCACTCGCCGAGCCCCTCCTGAGCAGCCATTTCCCTGCCCGCACCCAAGCTTTGCCCGCGCTGCCCCGCACGCCCCGGGGATACCAGCCCGCGCCACGCAGCGCAGACCCAGCTGCCGAGCGCAAGTTTTCCGTGACACAATTAAGAAAGTCTGTGTCAACAACGACTTCCTCCGGGCGCCCGGAGAAACCTCAGCACCACCAGAAAAAATAAATGACCCAGCATCGGCTGCCACGGCGGAAGCGCCGGGAACTTGGGGCTGGAGAGAGGCCGCGGGACCTGATCCTGCTTACGGGCACGTCCCGCCTGGCTGGCGGCTCTCACAGCGCGGCTCACCCTCCGCACACTTCACACGCAGCTGCAGACACACAGCCACAGGCGGACGGTACAGTCGGCCATCCCAGGATGCTGAAACAGCCGCCCGTGGGTACAGCACCCGCCACCCTGGTGTACAGCACCCGCCACGCAGGGGTACAGCACCTGCAGCAACAAGGGGGTGGGATTGGGGATCCTGTGCTCTGGAAATGTGCGGGTGCCAACATCCGAGGGGGACCTGCGGGAACGCTGCCACCACCGCAGTCCCCTGCCCCGGCCTCGGGAACCGTCCCAGCAGCTGGAGGGAACAAACAGTCGGATGCGAGTGACGGGACGTTTCCTCCCTGCGAAGGCGCAGCCGGACGCCCGCACCCCGTCTCCGGCCACCCTCCGCCCATGCTCAGCACCTCCCAGCCCCGCGGCGGGTCCCTCTGTCCCCAGCCCCGCTACGTTGGCCACCTCCCGCCTGCGGTGGAGCGGAGCAGCTCCAGGTCCCGCCGGGATGCGCTGGACGGCTGCCCTCTGCCTGCCCTCACCCTGCCCAACCGCGGCAGGACTTGCCAGCCTGGCTGGCTCCACCACGGCCTCGCTCCAGAGAGACTTTCCAGGAAACGTCCCCTTCAGCCGGGTCTGGCACCGAGTAGCGACCCGACCAACGTCCAGCCTTTCCCGGTGGCTGGTCAACGGGAAGGAGTGGAGCCATCCTCCGGCTGTGCCCGCTGGCCACCCGCTCCCACTCTCCGCCTGGCAGCACCGCTCCTGGGGGTCCTGCTTGTTGTGTCCCCCCCAGGAGGGGACGCATGGTCACGTCCTGCAACCCTCCCAGCAGCCCCCGTGGGCCAGCCAGGAGCCTGGCACAGAAGAGCCATTGCCGGCAGGACCCGGCTGCGGACCCCAGGGCTCCTGGGTCCCTACGTGGCCTCCCCAGTGCCACCCTCACTGGGGAGGTGACACAAGCCAAGCTGGCCACAGCGGCCCTGACCCCCCCTCTGTGCACAGGGATGGACCCTCGCGCGAGGTCAGGGAGAAGCAGCCACCCCCAGTGAGGGGTGACCCCCATTCTGGGGTCCAGTCGGGGGGGGGGGGGCTCAAGGAGAGCCCCCAGCCCCACTCCTGAGGCAGCTTTACCACAGGGGTCCCCACGGAGCCGGGTGCCACCATGCACGCAGCCAACCGATGCTCCGTCCCTCCTCCCAGCCCTCTTTGTCTCCCCCAGCCCCACCCCAGCACCAAGACCCCGTTTGCAGCCCCCCGGGGACACCCAGCTCCTCCGTCCCCACGCGCAGGGATGGGACGGCACACACCGCCCCAGCAGAGCATCCCCGAGCTGCCATCGCCACTCACCCCACACCCCATTCCATAACCATCCACCCAAAAATCACCGTGCTGGCTCCCGCCACTGAGGCAGCCGCCCCCCTCGCTGCCCACCCTGCCCGATTTAGCAGAGCAGATCTATCACATCTCAACCCCCCCCCCCCCCCCCCCCGCCCTGGCCCAAATGCCGGCAGCCGGAGCTGGGGGAACACGAGCCCCCCGCCTGCCCGGGCTGCCGCTCCCTGCGGAGCCGCTTCCGCGTCACAGACAAAGGGAGCGAGAGGGGAATCCTGGCTGAGCGATGGGTTTTAACCTAATCCGACGAATTAAAATGAAGAAAAGCAAAAGCAGGGCGCTGGAGCAGGGCTGGCACGGCCGGAGGGGCAGCGGCGTCAGGGCAGGGCACGGCGGCAGCACCGCTCGGCCATGGCTTCCCCGAGGCCGGAGCGGGACCATGCCCTGCCCATGGCAGCGGAGCTGGGGACTGGGACACCGGGCGTTGGGTGCCCCATCGGGGTGGGGTCTCAGGCAGACCCTGCTCGCCACGGCACGGGTGGCAAAGCCGGGTGCATGCCCTGGCACTCAGCACCCTCCCGGCCCCAGGCAGACGCCTCCCGGCCGAGAGCTTCTCTCCCCTCTCGGCAGCCACCGCGGCACGAAGCCATTTTGAGCCGGCGGCGGAGAGACGAAAGGGTTACGGCCCCAACCCCTCCTTCCCCTGCCTGCCAGCGGGTCTGTCGGGGGATAAACAAGAGCAAGGCCAGGGGGATCTGGGATGGGATCTGGGATGGGATCGGCAAGGAAACCCGGCAGCGAGGCAGAGCAAAGCAGGGCAGCACGGCGGGGGGGTGCGGGGGGCTGGCGCAGACTTACATGCTCATCCCACATCAGGGAGGGGCCGAAATCCTGCTGGGAATTGGGGTACCCCAGGGACCCCTCGCTCCGTGCATCCCCGGCTGCTGTGGGCCATCGCAGCCGGCAGCGGGAGAGGGGAGGGCGGTTGGCCAGGGCTGCCCCCGCTGCCAGATCCTGCCTGCCCTGCCCGGGTGCCGGCAGGCACATGCCAACCTGCTGCCGCTCACGGCCTAAAATTACCACGGCTCCTCCAAAGGCGTCGCCGCCAATCAGGGCGGCGGGGAAGGCGTGCGAGCTGCTCCGGAGCTCCTCTGCATTGCAGCTGGATGTGCGCGAGGGGGGATTTTTCCAGCGGGAAAGCAAGCCCAGAGACACGCCGGGCAGCAGCGGGCAGGCAGGGGGGCTTTGGATGCGGTGGGACTTGGTGCTCACAGCCCCAGGGAGGATGCTGTACCCGGGCTGCAGCCCCTGAATGGGGATGTCAGCACATCACGCGCAGCCCCCACGGTAGCTTTTGCCGCTCCAGTGGGGCGGATGCGCGCGAGCTCCCGGGGGTCCGGCGGGGCTGGCGAAGGCGTCGGCGCGTGCTCGCCCACGCTGCGCGCACACCCGCACGCTTCCCTGCGCCGCCTCTCCCGGCCACGGCCCCCAACGTGCAGTGAAACCTCGCTGCATGCTGGGGACATGTCACGCCCAAAGCGGTGGCTCTGCCCCGGTCCCCGGTGCAGCCCCAGACCCTCCTGCCCCGGGCAGGGGGCACGCACGAGGCATTAAATCCTGCGCTCAGAGCTGGGTCAAGCCAGAGGAATGGGGCAGGTGGTGAAAACATGAGGCAGAGCCCGAGGGGCGCAGGGGCTGCGGGAAGGGAGCTGGACCCCTGGCCTGGGTGCACAGCGGTGGGGTGTGGGGAGATGCCCGAAGGGGGAATAACCCAGGGAGCCGAGCTGGGAAAGCCCCGTCCACGCAAAGCCATGGTGCGGGGGGCACTGAGAGCACCCACACCTCCGGGTGGGCACCAGGGAGGGACACTTCAGCCCGGGCACAGAGGCCAGGACGGCTTCTGGAGGCGTTGGCTGGTGAATAACAGGACCGAGAGACAAAAAAGCCTCATCCGAGCCCCCCCGAGCTTTTCCCACACCCCACAGCAGACACCCCACGGCGGCTCCAGCCCCTTCCCTGAGCAGAAACCCCTTCCCCAAACGATGCTGCTCGCAGCAAGCAGGGCAAGACACACCTCAGGCTGCGACGGAAACCTGTGGCAGAGCGGGAACCGTCCCCTCCCGGCCACCCCTCCCCTCCACACTGGGCGAGGGGCCCGAAACCGTCCCCGTGGCAGGCACCTGGGCAGGGTGAGCACCCATGGGTGCTCATGCACATGCAACAGCTGGTGGGAGCACTGGTGTTGGTGGGGCAGGGATGGGATGTGGGGGAACCAGGGCGGGCAGGGGCTCAGCCCCAGGGCTGCGTCTCCCAGCAGCGGGCAGGCGTCGGTGGGGGCCCTGGTTGAAGCAGGCGGGTGATGCTGGGGGTCCCAGGGCGGCGATCGGGGGGCAGCTGGTGGGTGATGCTGGGGTGGGGCGCAGGCGATCCCGGGGAAGCAGGTGGGTGATGCGGAGGTGGCGGGGGGGATGCCAGGGCAGCTGCTGGGGGGGCTTAGGGAGGGTGGGTGGGGACCCGGGGAGGCAAAAGGGGGTCCCCGAGCAGCAGGCGGGGAGCAGGAGGGTGGCAGGCGGGGTCCCCCCGGCAGCAGGCGGGGTTCCCGGGGGGGGCGGCCGGGGGCCCCGGTAGGCGGCTTTCCCCAGCCTCGGGCTGGACCCGACCCATCCCCGCCGCGGCGGTCCCGGTCCCGGTCCCGGTCCCGGTCCCGGTCCCGGTCCCGGTCCTACCTGCTCCATGGGGCCGCTCAAGGCGCCGCCGCGGCGGACCGGCCGCGGGCCATGGGCCGGTCCCGGGGCCGGTGGCGGAGCCGGCGCGCCCCGGTGCGGCCCCGCTGCTGCCGCCGCCGCCGCCGCCGCCTCTCGCCGCCGCCGCCCACGCCCGGCCCCGCCCGGCGCATCCCGGGAGCGGCGTCATGTGAGCGGCGGCGGGAGGGGGCCGCGCCCGGCCCCCCCCGGGGCCCCCCCGCCCGGCCCCCCCGGCCTCCCTCTCCATCCCAGTGCCCCTCCATCTCCCCCTCCCTCCATCCTTCCATCACAGCCCCGCATCCTGCCTCCCACCTCCCTCACCCCCCTTCCTTCCTCATCCTCCTTCCTTCCCTCCATCCATCCTTCCACCCCTCCTCACGCCTTCATCCTTCCATCCTCCCCTCCATGAATCCTCCCCTCCATCCATCCATCCATCCATCCATCCATCCATCCATCTGCCATCTTTCCACCCATCCCCATTCACCCTTCCTTTCTCCTGCCCATCCTCACATCCTCCGTCCATCCCGCTCCCCATCCATCCCCTGTCGCCCCAACCTTCACCCATCCACCTGTCCGTCCGTCCGTCCACCCTCCCTTCCATCCCACCCCCTCCTCACCACCCACCCGCCCACCCTCCCTCCTTCTCCCAACCATCCGCTCACCCAGCTCCCTTCTCCCGGAGGCCCCCGGGGGCTGCAGAGGTCCCAGGGGTGCCGGGGCTGTGCCCAGGGTTGGGGTGGCACCGGGGCAGCGGGTGGGCGGCACTGGCAGCCCCCCCGCGAGCGGCGGCTTCGTGGCCCCTGGCCCGGCCGCGGCATTTCCCAGCGCGGCGGCCAAGCCCTCCAGCCTGGATAAATATTAGCTCGGAGGCAGCGCCGGTGCCAGGCCCAGCGCGGCCCGGTGACCCGCTGGGGCACTGCCAGCGCCCTGCATGCCTCAGCCAGGAGCACCCGGCCCCGCGCCCAGCCTCGGCTCCCCGGGCACGGCCCCACACTCTGCCTCGGCTCCCCTGCATGGCCCTGTACCACGCCTCAGTTTCCATTGCATGGCCCCACGCTGTGCCTCAGTTTCCCTTCCGTGGCTCCGCATCTGCCCTAGCGCATTGGGACGAGCGAGGATGAGGAGGGCCAGAGCACCCACTCCATCCCCTCGACATGGTCCAGCCCCGAGCTGATGCCGCACTGGGGGGACAGGATGCCGCGTACCCCACCTCCGGGTCAGTCTGGCCTCGCAGTTCGGTCAGGGCTGGCCGAGGAGCGCGGTTAGGGGTGGGGGGAGCAGCGCAGTGACACCCCAACGGGCTTTTTTCAGCGGGGGACCTGGTGCAGGGCTGGCTGCACCGGGATCCAGCGACGCTTGACCCCCCGGGTCCCCCCGCCTCGCCTGAGCCCGCACACTGGGGCCACCGCACCCCGCTGGCCCTGGGGACCCATGGGGCAGGGAGGGGGGCGGGTGGGGGTCCTGGGGGCCCCATGCTGCAGCAGCACCCCAGGGGCCGGGGGGGGGGGGGGCGAGGCGAGCAGGGAGTGCGGGTGGGAAGAAAGCGGCTTTTGTCTGGGGGCTCCGAACCTCGCGGGGGACCGGGGAAAATTTGCTGCTTTCTGATGCTAATGAGATGTTAAAAATAAGCTCTGCGCAGCGCAGCCATGTTGGGGCTTTTCCAGGGCGGCTCGGAGGCGGCCGGACAAAGGGGCTTTATGGGGCTGCGGGGGGCACCGAGGGGGTGCCCCATCCCTGCCCTGGGCACGTGGCTCCCCGCAGCCCCGGGACAGCCTCCCTGTCGAGGGCAAATCCTGGGGTGCAGCCATCCCTGCCCCGCGGCATAACCCTCCCCAGGGCTGGGTGAACCCCAAAACCTCCCCGCTCCCCTCCTTTGCCGGGAGCACCCTGCCCGGCTGTAGGCAGGCGATGGAGGGGGCCGTCGGCATCTTGGCTCCAGCCCTTGGGCTCAGAGCAGCCGAGGAAAAATTCAGGAGGAGGCCCCAGATGTCGGATCCCGCCTGGAGAGGCCGTCTGGCCCCGTCAATGGCGCCTTTGTCCCCGCACAGAGCCCTGTCCCGGGGACCGTGCCCGGGGCTGGGGCACAGAGCGGGGCCAGGACCATGGGAGCAACCCTGGGGCCAAGACCATAGCGGGAAGAACGGAGCCCCCCGCCCCGCTGCACCCCAACACCCACGCCCAGCGATGGAGGAGGAGAAGGGGGATGCAGCCCCCCCAGGGCTGCGAGCCCCCCGCACACGCAGGCAGCAGCCGGGGTGGGGGCTGCGTGCCGCTCGCCTCAGCCCCATTCTGTCGCTCCGCAGCCTTTGATCTGCCAAACTCGGGGGCGTTCAAAGCGCCCGAGCGCAGAGCGGGGGGAGCACCGCCCGTGGCTCCCGCAGGGCTGGGGCAGGGGCCAAGGTGAAGTTGGGGGGCAGGAGCTGGACCCGGGCATCTCCATCCCTTGGGTCGCCATCCCACCCCACAGGGATGCTGCAAGCATGGGGGCAAAGTGGACCCCAGGGCAGGGGGAGTCAGTGGCTCGGGATTCAGACAACACACAGCACATGAAACAATTTCCAGTTATTTTATTTCAAACCCCCACTCTCTTCCCTTCCCACCTCCCACCCCAACCAAAAAAAAAAAAAAACCAAACCTAACCCCATCAGTCAAAACGACGATAGAAATGAGTTACAAACACAGAAGTCAGCTCTCCCTCCCTGACAACTTACAAAAAAAAAAAAATAAAAACCAAAAACCAAACCAGGAACTTCACGCCAGCTTCCCCACCAGGACCCGCAGCAGTTACTAACGTCTCCACACGAGAGGCCAAACATGCCTATTAATACAATATATACAGACAAACCCACAGGTACAGCCAGGCTCCCCCTCCCCACCCCAAAAATATCCAAACACACCCAAAAGTGCATTTGTTGTGTTTATATCAAAAACATTTTTTTTCTTCTGAAAGATTGGCCTGCAAGTCTGTTTTTACCATTTAGTAACTTTTTAATATAGTTTATGAAAATAAATTATACAGCAACTATTTTAATAAATTAAGCACACACCAAAAAAAAAAAAGATAAAATTAAGCAAAGCTGCATTTCTACCAAAGGGTGGTTCAACAGTCCTGGCGATGAGCAGCGCGAGGTCCTGCACTCGGAGCTGCCGCTATCTGCTCATTCCTTCTCTAAAGGCAAGTCCGGATCCAGTGTCACTCGCTGCCCATCAGCGATTTTCGGAATAAAGCCCTGGATGGGTGGGGGAGCACCCCGGGGGGCACCCAGAGCTCGCCCGGGGATGCCACTGCATTTCTGGGCACCGGTTGTGCTTTTCAGCTGGAGGCACGGTCGGAGGCAGCACTGCCGGGACCCCGTTAATCCCAGGGGATGGCTGGGAGGGGGGTCCCGCCTGCCCGGTCTCACCTGGAAGACTGTGGATGAGGAGCGAGGGGCCGGGGAGGGGAGCGCTGTGGGCGCTGCTCGCAGCACGCCCATAAATCCCTCCACCCTGACAGCCGAGGGGGCTTGGGGGGGGTGTCTGGGTCCCTGACGAGCCCTCCACCGGGCAGGCTCGGACCTGATGGACAATTTTACGGGTAAAATCATCCCAAGGGCAGATCTTAACTGCAAAGAACAAAGGACAACAGTCAGTTCCCTTCCCACTGGAAGCAGGAAGATCCTTCCTTTTGCAAACCCTGCTTTCCAGTGTTTTCCTCCCCAAAATGCTCCCAGACAAGGTATCAGCCTCGACCATCACCCGCAGCAGAGCCTGCCCGGCCAGGGCACAACCCTGCACATCTCCCTGCGCCTTCAGGCACATGCGCGGTAACACAGGTCCCTATTAAAAACACTTTTAGGGTTTAAAACCTGGCCAGATATGTAAGCGCCACGTGCCTGGTGCTTTCAAAACCACCGATTCTCTCTTGCATGAGCAGCTCAGGTGGTTCCCACCCTGCCCACAGTGGGTCCCACCCAAACCAAGCCAAGAATGAATTTTTTTTCCCCTTCTTTTGGCCCCAAGGAGGTCAATGCTGAGCTGAAAACTGCCATGTGAGAAAACTCCCCTGGTTTATCAAAATTTCACGCTGCAGGAGCAAGCCAGAACATTCCCCACCTTGAAACGGGCTGCAGGGAGAGGAGCGGGGGCCCTGCACGGAGCAGCCGGCTCGAGCAAACTGTGCCATGGGATCTTGCCAACCTGATAACCAGGTACAACACACGGCTGAAGGCTGCACCCATCCAGCGGAAAAAGCACCAGCTCCAGGTGAAAAAGGAGCTTTTCCATGGGTACTCTGTGCTTCAGTGGTTTTTATGGTCTGTTTCATTCTCCTTCTGCCCCTGATAGAGGGAGGAGGACAGCATCAACCTCTGCAGAATTCAACGTTGGACAAAGGAGGCTATAAAAAATGTTTTCCAAATCAGCAGGATAAGGGCACCCTCCAGAACCAACCTACAAAAGCATTCCGGGCAGGATACAAACATCAGGTGTTTCTCCCCAAACAGGGATGGGGATTCACCGGCAAGACAGGACCGAGCCACCTCTGAGATCTCACCCGTGTCCGTGAAGACCATCACCCCCTCGGCAGAGACCGCTCTGCTTGCTCCACTCACACCCAGCCTCAAAAGAAAAGCTCTGGACCTTTTCCACGCCCAAACAGCAGATCAAATCCCTCCTTCCCCTTCCACCTAGATGTGAAGGAACTCTAGGAATGGCTTTATTTTAAACAGATTTCAAGAGAAGGCTGTTAACTACAGTTAACCTTGGGATCTTATCCAGCACTACTAGCCACAGGCAGCAGGCTGGCGCTGACCACGCTCCAGCTCCCCTGCCCGTCTTGGAGCAAGGAGAGGTGGAGCAGGGCCCTGGGAAGGCTGAAGAGCATCTGCCACCTTCACGGCAGAGCTGATCCCACCGCTCTTGTGGGTGCGGATCGATGGGGGGGTCTTGTGCAGCTACAGCTGACACCAAGCACATCAGCGTGCCAGGCTGGTGTCCCGCCATCACCCATCCAGCTCCTCAGAGCACGTTTCCTCCGTCGTTTCAGCTGCTGCAGACAGACCCCAAACCTTGCTGCTGGCCTCAGTTTGGGGAGGGCTGCCCCCGCCGTGCGCAGGGTTCAAGTGACAGCAGAAGCACCGGCAGACTGTTGGGAGAAGTCCTCCCAAGGACAGCAACAGCAGATCAAATACACGTAAATTCAAGTATTGCCCCTAAAGTCTGTTCTTCAACAGCTCCAAAAGCCGCAGAGCCACCCCATCCACCCTTACAGGGAGCTCTGGGGGTACACAGGGAGCTCTGGGGGTACACAGGGAGCTCCCTGCATACCCCCAGAGCTGCCTTGGAGGGGCAGGGGATGGAGCGGTGCAGGACGGCTCTCCTGACCTGCCGCGGAGCAGGGTTGTGCGTTTCACCCCAGGCAAGCTCAGCGTCGGCAGGACGGGCTCTGCACCGATTCCCAGTGTCCAGCAGTTTTTCCTGGTCTGCTCTCCAGGTCAGCTGCTTTCCCTTCCCAAACCCAGCCTGCGCCTCTCCATCCCAGAACGGGGAAGGAAGGAGTGAAAATGCTGTCGCCACCATCACACGAGGGAGAGGACCGGCTTCTCCCTGGCTTTGGCAAAGAGAAACTCACAGCTCCCCCATTTCACGCATCCCACAGGCCATCACCTATCCACATGCACTGGTCCACCCCATCGTATCCTTGCCTCCGGGGTCTCTTTGGAGAGAAGCTTGACAGGAGACATGTGCACCAGGCACACTGTTCTTCGCTGGCAAGGAGTTGGGACACTTCAGGCATCGAACCAGGCTTGGCTCCCGGGAAGGTTTTCCTTTCCAGCATATGGATAAGTTGGAAGATTCAAATCTTCAGCACATGGACAGCCGAGATGCAGCAGGGCCAGGTGCGTGGATACTTGAGTTTCACCTACACAAGTACAGATGCTTTTTTTTCCTCCCCTCTGACATTCACCCAACGTGCTGTGCGTTTTAGTTGAAGCAGTTACACTTATTTGCAGGCTCCACTGATAACTTGGTGTGAGACGCAGGTCTACAGCCGAGGGGAGGGAACGCAGCGGCGGCTGCGGAGGGGTGAATGCTGGTCCCCACACAGAGGGGACACAGTAGCTGTAGACTAGATTAGCTCCAATTTCACCAAGGGTCAGGATATGCTGTTCAGGACGTCTTGGGGCAGCTCCTTCCTGATAACCACTGCCCCGAAAACGCAACACAAAGTCAGTAGTGAGTAGTGTCCAATGAGGTATTTCTACAGAATTTGAAGCTTAGTTGTTAGTTGCATCTGGAAGCCAAATCTGTTCTAAATAACATACTTTTTCTCCAAGACTGAAACTGAGGCCAGAGGTGACGGAGAAGAAAGGGAGGGCAGGATTTGTTAGCACCCTTCACAGCACGGCTTGGCAGAGGCAGACAATCAGAATTTTTCCAGGCTGCTTTAAGATCCACACGACTGTGTCTAATTCAAGGACATAGATCATTCTGCAGGGCAAGACCAAAGTCCTAGCAGCTCCTGAGTGACTGCAGCCAGCTCACAGGGCACCGACCTTGGATCCGGAGGCCGGGGCCACACACACCATCGCATTTTCAGACCACACTGTTGGAGGATGGAGCGTTTCCTTCACTCGGGTTGAGAGCACAGGAACACTTGCTCGTTTAAATACAGGAGGAAAGATGCTTCTCCAGACTTCTCAGCATCACCTCGGGCAAGCTTTAAACTTCACCATGAAATGCAAACTCTTTGCAGTTGCTGCAATGGATGAAACAGCAGAACGAGGATTTGAAGGGGCGTGGGTGAGTATTTCAGCTCGTGCCAAGCCCAGAAACACAGCAAGAGCTACCACCTCTCTTGGCTTTACTGTTTCTGAACTGCTGTGGTTCCATGGACATCCCAGGAAGAGGAGGAAGCAGCAAGCAAGCTCGAAGAGATCAGATGCCGTTCTAAAAGAACTCTCAGTTATCTGTTTCTTGCTCCAAGTCACCCCACAGATGCCTCTTAATGCCCCAGCGACTCCTGATAAGGATCCTTCACAGCTCTACAGAAAGCCACTTCATTCACAGCTTCTGGACACAGCCAGAGAAAGGCTGAAAGTGCATGTCCCACGGCTCTGAAAGACTGAGATCACTACAGCAAGTACCTTTGGTCCACGGACTGCTGCAACAGTTACAGCAACAGCTTTGCCACCTTCCTTCCACTTATCACAGGGGTTCAGCGAAATCTTCCAGTGTTTGCTAAGGGAACAATGCCTCCTCAGAGGAGCAGCCCTTGCTCCCCAGTGCAGCAGCAACCGTTCCCTTTGGCAGAAGGCTCCAGGACATCCAAATGGCTCACGTGTTCTTCCTTCCTTGGACCCAACTTAAAAGCATACAGGACCACCCTGCAAATCCAGTTGCAAAGCTCAGCTGCCCAAGACTAGGTTCGGTCCCCTTCTCCCAAATCCTGGAAAGCAGGGGAGCTGTGCAGCTGCCCGCCGTTCAGAGCACCATGCTCCCCAGAGGTTATTCCACGTAGCTGCACGTGATTCTGTCTCAGGCTGCCTCCAAGCAGCTTTCTGGCTGCATCTCCTCTTGGTGAGGGCCAAAGAACAGTCTTGCCATAATGCCTGGAGCAGATGATCTTCCTAAAGAGTCCCCTTCTCTCTCTATCTCTCCCCACCTTGAAGTTTCCAAGGGAGGATAATAAAATTCAGCTGATCATAAGACAGTATTTCTCATGCTGAAAATAAACAAAAAAAAGACGACATCAAAAATAAAACTTTCAAAAAATTGTAAATAGTGCCATGACATTCTTTGTTCTGCAACGAGTCCACGAGCTGGGCTCAGCTGTCTCCAAGACCCCTCTCCCTCAGTCAGGAGCCAAGGCTCTTATTCCCGTTCTGCTGTGCTTCTTAGGAGTCTTGAACCCTCTTCTCTGTACAAGAGAGCTTGAGAGCAGAAGCGGCACCGCAGAAGCAGACTTCACCGTCGCGTGCCTCCTTCCCACCACAGCCTGACTCGGGCTACAGGATGGCAACAATCAAATTCCTAGTGGGGAAGAGAGAAGGGAGAGGGATCAAACAGCCCGCCTGATGCGGCAGGATCTGCCCCAGACTGCAGCTGGTTTGGCACAAGTGTGAGCATAGGCGTGTGTGGGCACAAATATGCACAAGAAAGC
This sequence comes from Gavia stellata, assembly GCF_030936135.1. Lineage (NCBI taxonomy): Eukaryota > Metazoa > Chordata > Aves > Gaviiformes > Gaviidae > Gavia > Gavia stellata. The sequence continues at coordinate 2,178,255 of NC_082621.1, forward strand.
AGCAGAAGCCTTGTTCCCCTCCCCAAGGAAAGCTGGACAATGGTAAAAGACCGTGGAGTGAATAGCCACAACTTCTTCGGAAGGGTTTTGTGTTTTCTTTGCAATCAGAGGGAACAGCGATTTACGTTTGACCCCACAGGATGGGGCACGGACCAGCAGTACACACGTACCATCAATGACAGCAACAAGACGGGCGAGGCAGCCTCGCTACGTGGAGGATTCGGTCTCCTGCTTCTGTTTGGAGATGAGCTGAGCTTCCTTCAGCGACAGATACACCTCCTCCTGCGGGTCGTAGTAGTAGAACTTGCGGATGTAGGAGATCAGGGGCCTGGGAAAGGAATGGGCAGAAACTTTAACCCTGAGCCACAACCACGTCAACCTCCACAAAGGACAGCCAGAACCTCTCCTCCAACCCACCCAGCACGGTCACCTCCAGCAGGAACAGCAGCCTGTACCTGGAGGCTGCGGCACTGGCAGGTAACACCTCACTCCTGAGCCGGTCACCATTCCCACATGCATCCCTACACACCACAGGACATTTATCTTGCTGTCCCAAGGCTGAAGAAGTCAACTACGCCCTCCCAGAGTCCTTGCTGCCGATACAGATGCCTCCTCACTGCCTGCTGCAGCAAGGGTCAGGGAGAAAACCAGAGAGACTCGTCCCCAGGCCAGCCCTTGAGACTTACTTGGGCAGCGGGAGCTCGGGGATGTGGTCTATTCGGACCAACTGCCTGATCCGAAAGCGGCAAAGGTGCTGAAGGGATTTGACATTGCTGAACCTGGAGACTGGATACAGGAGCTGGACAGGTGTTGGAGGGAGACCTTTGGAAAAAGGCAATGTTGGAGACAAGTGTTATATTAAGAAAAGAACTGGTTCAGAAAGCAACCGCCGGCTCTTGGGAACCAGAACTCTCTGCAAGCCTGTGTCCGACAGCAGATATCCCCAAGAGCCCGCTGCTTCAGAATCGCCTGGGGCTGGGGAGCCAAACCTTCCAGGGGTGATACTCTTTGGGCTGCAAAATATCTCCAGCCTTCCTCACAAGGCAACAACAGGTCTGATGCCATGGGGTGGCTGTGGAAAGCAGATCCCGGGACACTGCAAGCTCCTAACCACCCCCCTCTCCCAGGACTAGTAGACGAAGCATCACTTTATACTGAGAAGCAACAGGGTTTTGAAAGGATGCAGAAGAAAGCTGAAGCAGAAGGCAGGCAGCATGACCGGCACGTAGGCTTTGCTCTGCATAACCCTTTGGGTAGTTCTAGCGAGGCATTAAAAAGCTGGGGGATTTGGTCAGCTCAAGCTGTGCCAGAGTTGCTCATTCTTGGGGTCACGAGGCTGGGCACAAAGGCAGAGGCGGCAGCAGCTTCGCTCGAGCCAGCTCCCCATGCAGGGAGCAACCTCGCAGGGCTGAAAGCGAGTTGCATCCAGCTGTCCCCCCACCCCGCAACCTCCTCCTCCTCCCCCAAAGTTAAGAGCAACAATCGAGCCCACAGAACCGAGAGGTCAGCAGGAGCACCAGGAAGGATCTTTGGGAGCTGGGTTCATTCACAGCACAAGGTTTTATCTGTCTTTACAGAAGGATTCAAAGCTAGTTACACTCTAACCCCCTCCTGCTGGCTTGTCTCTGAGGGCAGTGAAGTGAAAGGAGAAAAGGGAAAGCTCTTCACACTAAGATGGGCTCAAAACTGCTCCAGGCAGCTCAGGAAGCTGTGAGCCAGCTTTTGAGAAAGCAAAGAACAGCAATCAATTGAAGGCTGGATTCTCCCCCCGCCTCCTCCTTATTCTCCTACCAAAAAGGAATTAGCCTCTGGGAGCTCAGCCAGCAACTACAGGGACGAAGCACGAGCTCCGCACGCTGTGCTAGCCACATGCCTCACTGCCAGGAGCCAGATGCAAGCTGGAAACAGCCCCCTCCTCCGAGCAGCAGTTAACATTTCAGCAGAACAGCACTAACGAGCCCACTGGGGAGATGCAGATCCTAAGTGTTCTCCCATTAAAGATCAGGCATCAGTGTGAGACTTTGTTTTTCAAGGATCAAGGCGCAGCGACCCTAAGAAGCGCCCAGGTCCGATGCTGCACCCAGATGGAGAGGGGCAGGACGCAGAGCCAGCAGCACAGCTGGCTGGTGGCTCAGAGCAGGGACCAGGCAGCAAGGGACTGCTCAGCAGATGCACAGCGCTGTTTGAGGGGGGGAATATTTTCTTTTTCAATTATATTTTTCTAGACCAAGTCCTTTCCAAGGTATTTGCCTGGAGTCCTAAGCTCTCAAAGCCCTATTCGCAAGGGGAAGAGATCTCAGGATCAGGATGGTAAAGTATCTTTAAGTTGAAAGGATTTTTTGAAGGTAGGGTACATTGCAAAACCAGCTTTGTATCCCTCTCCTCCCCAAAGCACAGCCACATTATAAATCAGCTTTCCAGTTATTGGCGGTGCCTGCAGCAGAGGGCAACACTGAACAGATCTGGGCTGCGACTCCAGCGCTGCTAGGAACCCTGAAGAGGGAACATCCCATCCCTCCTCCCCTCCAGCCTCTTCTAGACCAGAAACTCTTTGGGCCGAATCCTCTCCGTGCTGCAGTGCCACGGAGAGGCTGCTGTCACCATCAGGGCCTGCAGGCATGATGGCAATACGGATAGGGAGCAAATTTACTATAATTTCATTTGCAGATTTACAGCAGCAATCCTGACGCTCTTCCCGCTCCTGCCCCTCTCTGCTTCACTGCCGCCACCCGTCTCACCACGGCAGCGTTCCCATTCCTGCTCTGTTTTGTTCAAAGCACCACTGCTCACCCGCCCTCCAAATTCCGTCCCCCACTGCTGCTCTCTCGCAAGTAAAGAGCACAATTGCCTATTTGGCAGACTCTTCGCTTCCCTTCACATTGGATTTTTTGGCTAGCTTTCTAGTACGTCAAGACAGACCAGCAAAAAACAGAAAAAAAAATAGATACAGAAGATACTGGTCCAGTTGCCTGCCCAGATTTAGCAGGAGGGAGATGTGAGCCCATTTAAGGAACCAGAGTTCGATGGATGGGGAAACAAGCACTCTGCAATCCCAACAGCATGCAATCAAACATGCTTCAACAAAGCTTCACTAGCACTCCCTCCTTGCTTGCAAGCACCTGCCTGTTGATGGGCTCTGGCATCACTGTCCCCCCCCAGGGACTCTGAATCTACAGTATCTATCACTTGAAGCTCACTTTGAGCTCACACTTGGAAACGCTCCCACACGCTCAACTTAACGTCTCTCCCCTCGACAGCCCCAGGTGGGTCTCAGCTAAGGGAGAACTGAGAAACTACAAAGCACAGAGTGGTTCATAAGAACAGCAGTACTGAGACTGAGGGAGGGAAGAAAGCGGAGTTTTAGTAGCCAAATAATTGCTTGTTGAGGGAGTAGCTTTCCAGTCTCCAGCTCCATTTGTCATAGTGTGAGACAGTATCATGTTTCCATACCCCTGGAAAGAAAGGTTTGGGAAGTCTCCTTACCACCACAAGTAAGTGGTGCAGCTGCTGAGTGAGAGATCTGCTCCTCAGGATCCTTCAGAGAAGTCTGGGCAAGGATGCAGACCGGGGCACTGAGCGCAGCAGACTAAAGCCACGTTAAACTGGCTCTCTAGGACAGACCAGCAGCTAATCACAGAGCAAAGCATCCCCCAGACTCAGAGCGGGAGACTCACCTGGAACCCTGGATCGGAGGAAGTAGAGAAATTTCCCATTTTTGGAGTGCATGATTGCTCTCTTTATGAACTCCACCACAGACTGGCAGCGGTCTTCAAACTTGGGATGGCACCACAGGCTGAAGGTCCCTTCCAACAGAACAGAAAAGGTTTCACGTTATAGGAGCACCGGTGGCAAAAGGAGACGTTTAGTCACAAGTCTGATGTTCTCAAAAGCCAGGTAAATGCCCCAGGCTGACTCCTTCTCATGGAGCTAGGACGAGACAGGGCACCAAGAGGAAACACCAGTGGCACCAGCTTGCAAGGATGCTGTTCCACTGGAACCAGTGCTCTCCAAGAGCTGAGGATATGCAGAAAAGACATGACAACGTGAGCACTGTAACCCAAGCATGGCCACAAGTCATGCTTGCCTGAACTTGTAAACAGCCTCCAACGACTGCTGGGTCTAAAACTTAAACTATCAAAACATACTTTATCAGAGCGTTAGCAGATGCCCCTCCATGGTATCCCATCAACAGCACTCCCAAAGAAAGCTAGCACATCAGAGCTGTTAAGCCCACACACAGAGGTATGTAAAACAGCGATCCAGGTGGTGAAGTCCTCTTCTGCCAGCCCTATGCCTGTCAAGGATCACTTATCTCAAAGCAGGCATGGGAACAGCTCCACGTTCTCGACAGCTGTTTCAAACACCTTAATTCAAATTACTGTCAAGCCAGAACCAGAGTCAAGATACACCGACACAGTCCTCCCCATACTGCCACCTGACACGACATATGCATTGCGCTCGAGCGGCAAACAACGAAACTAGAGATGGGCAACGCAGGAAAAGCAGGCTCTCTAACCGGTTTACAGGTCTCTAAATAGGTTAGTTTAAGCCTCAAGTCACACCAGTCTCATGATCTCTTTGTGCTGCAACCAGACACCCCCTCCTTGCACCAAAACACAGCCATTTATCCCCCCTTACTTGCCAAAGCACTGCCTACATCCCCCTCCGTCCCCCCTGTATCTCCCTTTCGATCTGCAGATTTGCCAGTGCTCCAGCAAGAGCCAAAGAGCGGAGCTTCGCCAGGAAGAGGAAAATGGGAAAACAAGGGCTCTGTTTAAGACAGAGCCCATCAGGAGCCAGAGCCAGGCTCACGCCTGCAGCGGGGCGGATTCCAGCGGGAGGTGTGTGACACCACTCCTCTGCGCAAGGACTGTAGCCCAGAGCCAGAAAGGCAGCGGAGTGACTTTGAAAACACCCTGCATCCATGTAAAGAACTTGTGCTAAGGAGAAGGGGTAGCCAAGTCAGAGGTACCCAGTACATCTTTCAGGCCAGGGACTTTTGGGGGGAGCAGCTCTCCCAGCAGCATCACAGGCTCCGCAGCACCAACCTGTAACAGAAAAACTAGAGGAAGTAGCTCTGTAGGATGTCCAGCACTCACGGCTTTCTATAGGGTGGACAGCAACCAGCAATACAGAGGGTATATACAGCCCACAAGATTAAAACACACCTCCTCTCCCCACAGCTAGGCCTGGTAGGCTTTACTGGGAAAAGATACCTCTCACCCCTGCCAAAGGGAGCGATGAGCTGGGTTAGCACCTGCTAAACGTCCAGGATCAGCAAGTACAAAAATAATTCTTCTTGGGAACCTCGGATCTGAACGAGCCCTTAAAAGCAGCCAGTAGATGCAAAGGACAAAGCACAAATATCAGCCTCCCCAGCCCACCTACTCCGCTCGCCTGAAAAAAGACAAAGAAATTCTGGTTTCTTCCTCTTATCTACCTGAAACCTGAAGGTCAAGCATTTCTCTCTTTACTGTTTCCCCAGCCTCACCATTTGTCATCTTCATTGGTTTATCAAAGTGCTCAGGTCTGCAGTTTTCCACGGTGCCGCAGCGCATTCAGCACAAGGCAGCTAGTCCTGGGGGGAACGCAGGGCTGCCGACGCAGACCAAAGCGCTGCGCCCAAAAATGAAGCCCTTGATGCAGTGCCATGGCTGGGAGTGCTGCTCTAGGCAGGGTGGCAGCACCACCCTCCATCCATACAGCAAGAAGGACAGCTTGGGGAAAGGGAAGCACACCTGGCTAAGGAAGCTCTGAGAACGGACGTATCCCATCCCCAAAATAAGAAACCAGACCAGCAGCAAGAGAAGTTTGTTCCAAAACTCAATTGTGGAAAAGTATCCACTGTACAGGCAGCCTCACACCTCCTCCAGCTGCAAGAGCTTCTTGTAATTTCTCTAACGCCAGGGTGATGAAAGTCCTTACGCAATGGTCAAGCACAGGGGAACTGGCTCTAGACGAGCTAGAATTAACACCGGGGCATCTTCCCATCAGAGGGGCTCAAGACCAGAAGTGCTGCCAGGTTTCGCGAGCAGCGGTGGAAGACGACAACAGTGGCATCCCTGGGGCAAGGGCAAAAAGGCGAAAAAGATGAGCTTTGCTCTGAAAGGTTGTAAACCACTGTTTTCTGCAGCAGGCTGGCTGGGAAGCCTCCGAACCCATTATTTGCAGGCACATTTAATGACAAGGCTCTACAGGCAGCTGTTATTAAAGCTTACCCACTGGTTACAGCGCAGCTTCCCCCCATGCATTGAGCCTCTTGGGCATTTCACTCAGCCTGAGGACAGCTGTCTGTACAAGGGTTCGATACAGAAAACCACACGTGAAGATGAGCAGACAAAGGGCGTGGGCGAGGTGAGAAGCAGCCCATGCAGGAGGGCGAGCACAGCAGGAAGAAAGGGCATGAACAGCATGCCACAAGTTCTCAGAATAAAAACCCACCATGGTGGAGCTACAGCCTCAGCCTGGGACAGGTTGCAGCTGGTCCCACTGCCGAGCATCCCTCGGGCAGGGGGAGAACAAAGCAAGGCGACGAGCCGCGACACCAAAAGATCACTTCTCATTTGACAGGGAAACAAGCTTCATTTCGTGAAGCACTGACAGCTACGAACAGTGGCTCTTGCTGTACATCACATCTCAGCAACACAGGATCCCAAAGACCTTGCCATCATCATTTTCTTCGAGTCCCGTTTTCCAAAGCAAAGCCTGCGGACAGGCACAGGGAACTCTTGTATTCCCCAATTTTTCAGAGTTATAAGGAGAGTCGCTACTTGACGCACAAGAAGCAAAGTCAAATGCAGCTTCCGAGACCTCTTGCAGAACCTCAACATAAGAGTGAGGACACGTTGCTGCTGCTCCCCCTCTTCTGCCAGCTCTGTGCCCCGAGCACCACTTTGGGACCTTGCGATCAGACCGGTCCCCAGTCACAGCCCTCCACTGTCAGCAGCATCCCCAGAACCGCCCGTGGCTCTTACCTCTGTAGTGCTCCATCCTGGTGTGATGGGTGATGCCCTGCGACCGAAAGCTGAGGCTCAGGATGTAACGAGGGTCAGAACTGTCTCGGACCAGAAAGGACCCATCCGGCTTCCCCTTCAGCTTCATCTCTGCGTCCTCCCAGTTCATCGGTCCCCAGTACCACCCACACTAGGAAAAGAGACAGCTAGAACGTCAGCAGATACTAGCAAGAAAGATTTTATCAGCAACCAAATGCAATACGATTTGCTCTTGTTAATTCCCTTTAAATGCCAAAATGGAAGTGCCTGGTTGTATCCACCCAGGACTATGGATGGGTGGGACTCGTTGCTCCTAGATGAGAGCACACCATCACATCCCTTACCATCCAGAAGTGGCAAAAGAACAGATGAGACTACAACACCCCTTCCATACACAACAAAATGCTTTTCTAGACTCAGAGACCTCACTGGGAGAAAGGCAGGAGGTTTTTATTCAGTCCTATCCTAATCCTATGCTCCCAAGTCTGTAAAAGGGATGATCAGTCCCCAAAACCAGAGCCTAGAGCTGCAGTCTTTTCCTTCTGGCTGCCACCACCCCCCCGCCCCGTTACCATTACCTTCTCCAGCTCTCGCAAGCTGGCTGCAAAGCTGCTGGAGTCCGGGCGGTAGAGCGGACACTGCAGGTGCGGGGCGGGCTGGCCGGGCATCGCCTCCGTCGGCCTCAGCGGCACAATCCGTGGGAAGGCGTCTGCAGAGGGAGAGACAGCCCAGGCCACGGTCACCCACGGGGAGCTCACCCCAAGGACAAGTCGCCCCCGTCCCCCTCGCACGGCTCTAGAGGTCAGGGCAGGAGGGGCAGAGCTGCAGGGTGGAGGAGGAAGCTGGGCTGACCGATGGAAGGACAACGTCCTTGTGAAGGACACAGCAGGAATCACCACCTGGCTCTTCCCAGGCGACTAACTCAGTGCCTTCACCTGCGATTCCCTTACACTAGCTCAGAGGGAAGGCACAGGCTGGCAGGAATGAACACACATCCTGAAAAAGGGGCAGTTAAAGCCCTCTGGGTCCTGAAGGAAACAGAAAGCAAGCACAGGAAACATCCTCATGTGCTGTTCAGTTGGACTGCACACCAGGCTGGCTGTCAAAGCTGGGGCTCCTGCACTGAACCCCACTCCCACAGCTCTTTTCCAACATCACTGACGCTCATTAACACGTTATCTGATACACCGTAAATCGGGGTGGGCTGCACTTCTGCTGAACCCAAGAGGAACCAGGAGAGATGCTGAACTGAGGATAAAGCTGGTGCAATCATGAGCTTCAGCAAGACTACTGTGGGCAACAAGAGCCACACCGCACGGAAACCAGAGCCTTGACACAACGGTGCCTGAGCGCTCAGCAGCATAAGGACCACGTGTCCCTGAGCGGGCAGTGCCGGCAGCACCGTTGCTCTTTAAGGCTGCACTTCGGCCTTTAAGTTTACCAGGAAAACCCCCAAAGTCCCTATCTCTGAAGTGAAAGCCAGAGCCTTGCTGCTAAAGCTAAGCTGACCTGGGGCATGGGGCGGAGGAGGCGGAGGCAGAGGGAAAGACTGCAGGGAGGAGCCCATTGGACCCACTAGGACAGATGTAGGCAGCGTCCCACTGATATCATCTAGGAGAGAACAGAGGCAAGAGATTCAGAAAACAGGAAAGCGAACGAGCACCTGACAACACGGCCCAAGCAAACCGGCACTCGGCGCTGCCTGGAGAGGCAAAGATGGAGCTTTCCACCAGCAGCTCACCATCCTCCTCTCGCTTCCGAGTGCGGGCAGCTGCTGCCGCTTCACACCACCTCGGAGCCTCGCACACACACATGCATGCTCACACGCACTCCTAGAGTGAAGGAGTCCGTTTTTCCAGCCCAGCTAGCTCCTCGCATGCAGCTTGCGGCACAAGACAGGCATTTAGAGGAGGTTTCACAGACCCGGCACACGGGACGTGCAGTTTAAGGTGCCGCTCACTAAGGCTGACTTTACCCATCCTAAGCTGCTCCTGCTCAGAGGAAGCTCCTCCAGAGGAGGATGGAGAGCAGCTAAGCCAGGCTCCCGGTGCAGCAGCCTCCCAGGGAGCCTCCACTTCCACCGACTAGAGAGCACAGAAAGGAACCGGCCTCGCTGGGCAATGGGTAGGAAGGCGGGGGGGGAACTTTCCAAAAGCAGCAGAAATGCTACGAAACCAGCACGTTACTTCCCACCTCACATTGCTCCACCACCCCCCTCCACTCCTGGCTGATCTAAGAGACACACTGAAGCTTTCAAGGAACAGCAAAAAAAATCCTCCGCCAGGGAAGGGTGAGCAGGCGTGTTACGGGGTCAGATGAGCAGGCAGCGAGCCCGCTGCCAGGGACCCTCAAGACGCTCCTCCGCCGTCCCTGCAAGGGTAGACGGGCAGTTCCTACACTCCCGTAGGGACGCACGGCAAAGGACGCTCTCCAGGACGGTACCTAGCAGGCTGAGGCTTCTTCGTGGTGGAGGTGGCGGAGTCGGAGGGTGAGGGGAGGTCAGTCCTCGCTGAGAGATGTCCACGTCCACTAGTGACACTGTTTCACCTGAAGGTTGGTGGAGCAAGACTGTTAGTATCGCACCTTCTCCGGGGCATGCAGAGGCTGAGCGCGCGGAGGCAAGGAGAGAGGAGAAGGGGCAGTAACCGCTGCAGGGTTTGGAAGATGATCTCGTTAGCTGTTTTCAAATTGAGTTTCCCTGCTGCACCGCTTTGGGGACATTGATCAGCTCAGCTACCGCAGCCCAAAGGTCAGGCAGAAGGGAATGACACCGGTACGCGTGCCCGAACCCCGTCTAGTCCAGCACCAGGAGGACGTGATGAGGAAGGCATGGCCAGACCTTTTCAGCACCAAGTTCACATATCAAGCAGAGCTCATCAACGGTTGCACAGGGCTGGCACTTTGTATAGTGCTTGGGAAATGGTTTCACGTGGGACCCGCTGGCGCAGGACTCTGAGATAATGCTCCTCTTAATGCCAGTCTGAGTTTGCCTACCAATGCCTCAGATGATCAAACAGAAATACCTTTTACCCCAAAGGCCATGAAGGTACCAGCTCTTAAAATTAATAAGAGGGAGCTGGGCAGGCTTTTACATTAAATAATTGGAATTCACCAAAGCCTAAAGGCTTTGGATCCAGGACACGGCTTGGGAAAATAATGACACAAACTAAGATGTCTAACTTAAACCCAGAAAAGCTTAAAATCGGTCTAAAATCACAGGAGAGAAATGAAGCCATCAAATCAAAGTCAAAGCATCAGCCTCAGTACTGGACTGGTACAGAGTCAGCACAGAAAACACCTAAATCCCCAAGAGAGACCCTAAGTGGTGTTACCACAGCCAAGGCTTTTTTTTCCAAAAAAAAAAAATCAGTCTAACCAGGCTTTGATGAACCACCAACATAAACCAAATCATCCCGAACACCTGAACCATGGTCTCAAGGACAACGAAAGCTGGCTGCCTTAGATTGCAATTCCTGTGGGCAGGGAACTCCTCTTCTGCTCCAGATACCACACACTGCATCATCCACCTCTTGGTAAGTACCTGACAATGTATTTACCATGCATTACACAGGACAATACTGACTCAGCTTCCTTCTGCTTTTAAAAGTCCTATCTATTAAGCCACCTTAAGAGGAGTATTTAGGGTTGGTTATTATCCGAGGTACCTTCTCCCTGGGGGACTTATGGGTGTGAGCGCACACGCATGCACACAGCCACTCTTTCATTTCCACACCCTGAAAATGAAGTGCCTGGGCTGCAATCATCTTGTACAAACAAAAACAAGACAACCAGACTAAGAGGGGTTGCAGTAACTCAGCTTCCAAATCCTTCCCAACACCAGCTGCGGTGGACTTACGGAGCCAGCACATCCGAGAGGCACCCAAGGAGAGGTCGGGAAAGGTGAGGACAGCGTTCCTAAAAACCTTCGCTCGCCCCACACACTAACCTGAAAGCAAATCACTGAGAAGCTCTGCAAGTTGGGCCAGGCATTTGAATTCTGTCCCACTTTGGTGGTCCCAGTCACAGAAAATCCTCTGTGCAGCAGCCATTAAAGAAACCAAGACTGGAGAAGTCAACAACAAACCAAAGCAATTAAAATCCAGACATCCACTTTGGGGACGCTTCAACGGTCTTCTGCAAAGGAAAAGCTCCTATGAGGGCACAGCCAGTATTCCACCAACTGGCAAAAACTGACATAAGTAATTTCAAAAACAGTTAATGGGATAAACTAACAATGAATCAAATCAACCTCCCAAATTTAAAGCAAAAATTTGTCAACGCCAGGTTCTCCTCTGTGGTTTCTTTTGAAGAAAAGCAGCTCTGCACACACATCCACGTACCCCCCTCACCAGCACACAGAATTACAGATTTTACACTCACAACTTCCCCTAGCAACAGCTGACAAAGCAGCAGAAGCAGCCCTCACTTTCAGCAGCCTTCATTTGCTAAATAAAGGTACATGATGCTTACAGGAAGCCAGCTGCATCACACGAGGAGCATGTCCTCCGCACGCTGCCCAGCTATCAGGACATCACCTGAAGGGATGTGGGAATGGAGAAGAGGACAAGAAGCACCACCGCTGAATTGCCGCCCGCTTCTGCAAGAGCTGAATGAGCTACAAGAAACCGCAGGAGCAGATCAGCAGCTTCCAGTTACCAGTTTCAGGTAAGTCAAGCAAACGCTCTGCCTTGAAGGTCACTTGTCTTCCCAAGAACTGGTTTAAATCTCAAACATCACCACTGCTCTCCAAAGAGGCTTTCGCCCTACTCGGGAACACAAACCACGCACCAGGTCCCGCACCGAGCTCTCCAGCCACTGACTGCTATCAAACACCTACACCAGCAGCGAGAGGCTTTCAGCTCTACCCACCGGCTTTTCCTAACACAGCTATCGCTACACAATCACATTTTGACTCCTTTGCTCTGCAATAAGACCCTCAACATGAATTCATTTTGAATCTGACCTTCATAACAAGCCACATAAAACCCCAGGCAACTGATTAAAAAACTCACTTATGACCTTAGATTCCTACTCACGCAAGTCTTGAGACAGGATTCTCCCAAGGAAGCCCCAAGCCCTGTGGCTAGGACTGTTCTGACGATCAGCACACACCGCAAGAGGCACATGACCGTGACTAGGAGCTTTTCAGTACTACAGCTTTCAGCCGCCAGCGGAGCAGGACTTCCCCCTCGCACCATTTATAAACTGGCCAACTTCCCCCCCGCCCCCAGCAGAAAAGCGAAGGTCAGAAAGCAGCAGGACGTGGGGAGAGGGGGGAAACACGCAGAAGAATGTGCTGCTCCACAAAAGAGGTTTCAATTCCCACTGCTGTCACGCAGCAGAGCTGCTGACATCGGCGTGCAGTCCAGGTGGGACGCGGGGCTTGGTCTCAGCCCCTCTCAAGCCACAGGAGGGGAGCACCAAACTGCACTTGCTCTGCAGGGGATCTTCCAAATTACTTTGATGCAAACAGCCCCGCGCAGAGGAGGGCCCTTCGCCTCCGAAAGCACAACTCAAACTTGCGTTTCAACAGGAGGAATTGCAAACCGCCGACGTGCAACAGCCACGTTCTTTACAGCTCCTCTTGTTCAGGGTTCGAGGCCAAGCAGGACAGAGGGACTCTTCACAGAGATCCCGGTTTGCACGCGGAAGCAACGTTCGGTGTCGATCACTAAGCACACACTGCTCTTTTCACAGCAAAATGAAATGCCATGCTGTAGATCTTTCAAATCCTTACCTGTGAAGAGGGGGCTGAACACAACCGGGGAAAAGGCACTTTGAGTTCTTGTCAGTCTGTGTTTCCTATTAGAAATAAGAAAAACATCGTTAGTGGAGATGGGGAGACTCAGTGCATCCCCACAGAAGAACACACCGTTTGATCTTCTCAAACCAGGAGAGCTTTCACCATTCTTTACAGAAGCTCGAGACAGCTCAATGCCGCGTGTTTATTCAACTCCTAGAGCAGTGCTTTGGCTTAAGTAGGGCAGTCAACCAGTAAAGCTAGGTCTCCGTCCTACTACGAAGCAAATCTCTAACTAGGTAATTAATAAAGTCTTTGGAAAGAAAAACCCCAAGCAAGTGTGGTAACCGGAGCCAAGAAGCTGTTTCACAACAGACGTCACGCTATTTCTCTGGATCAGGCGTTGCCAAACGCCTTTGACAAACAGGTTGGGTCCCTGTGCAATTAGGGGTTGTGCCTAGAGCGAGCGCATCAAATGCCCTCGCGCTGCGTTTGGAGGACACCATCCCCCAAAGGGTTTCAAAATGCAGGTGAAGGGTAGGCGAGCTAAACCCAGAGCCATCGAGATGGATGGAAACAGCTAAAAACGCACCTCTGATGAGAACCTAGGAATACCAGCAATTCCCGTGAAGCTTGCTTTCCAAACCAGCAGTTTTGTAACAAGGCTGCAGCCAGCCCTGCGCTCTCCCCACACAAAACCACTCCTTCCAGCATCTTCCCTACTGCAACGCTAAAGGGCTTTATCCAGATCTAGGCAGAGAAAATGCTGGTAAACTGAGGCACAGAGTATGGCGCCCCGAGGACTTGAATCTATGGTTGAGGCAAGTAGAGAAACGAGTCCCTGGTGCCAGAAACTCCCTCCAACCTCAGAAGGGAGCACAAGAACAAAGCCAAGCACAAGCGCAGCTCTCGTGTGCCGCAGCCTTGACAGAGGTCTTTCCAGCATCCACAGTACGTCGTGCAATGCCCATGCCAGCACCGGACAGTCCGTAGGTCTGTACTGGGTCAGACAAGGTTACTCCAAGTTAAATAACGCAACTTCACTGTGCTGGCCAGAGAAACTGGTCCCACTGCATCCAGGTAAGCATCTGCACCGCGAAGGTCTACAGGAGCTCAGAGACCAGTGCTACTCACCACCCAGAACACCACCCCACCTCCACTGCAAGCAGCCTGTTACACCGTTCCTCTTGGATGTCTTCCTCACTCTCCAACCTCCTCCCAGCATGCGTTTGATCCTGAACCTTAACCCTATCCTGTGCTTCAGATCAGCTCTGCTCGCCGCCTCCTGCAAAGCCTGGACAAAGCTGCAGATAAAACCGGCTCTGAGCAAGGACTGCCGCCCCTCAGGAAGGATCGCACCGAGCGGATGCAACTCAACCACCCTACAGGGAGAAGAAACCTGAGCTCCGCTCATATTGCCGTGCACTGAAGAGCCCCGGGGCGTGTGGAGCAGATGGGTGCACCCTCATCTTCTCACAGGGCAGACCAAATGCCTCTCTCATTTGTGTCCCGACACGTCACTGGGTCACACAGCTGTGAGTAAATGTTTAATACTAAAAGTTTGCAAATAAAAATACCAAGAACACTCATCATCCTGATATATAAAATCTCATTAAAATGTTTGGAAGTGTTTTCATTTTAAGCTTCTCGCACCTGTTTGAGGGTTGCACTTCCCCCCCAGCCCCGAAGGAGAAAAATTCGCCAATTATCAGGCACACATGCACACACAAAATTACACTTCTGGACTAATATCAACTAACCTTATAATATAGTAACAGCTCTGTTTCCACCCACTAAGCCAGACGGAAAGGAGAATTGCTGGCATTTTGCTGTTACCAAAACAGCCACATTTTATGCCAACATTTTACAGCCATCGACTTCTGAGATTTCTCATTTCTAGCAAGCTCACATCAGCAGCAGGGCGAGAGCAAGAAACGATTCACATGGACTGAATCCCCCACTTCCCAGCCCAGTCTCCACCATACTTCCTCCTCCTGCCCTCGAGTTCTGCAGCACCCAAACGATGCTGAAACCCACGGAGAAGTAATTACCTGTGATGGGTACCTGAACGCTGCTGCATCGGGTCAGCACAGCCCTGCAGAGCTGGAGAAAGCCAAAGGTGGACGTTGCCATTCCGTGACGCCGTGGGCAGATTCTGCATGGATTCGTGCACACACAAAGCTGGAAAACCCCTTGAGCTCCAGCACATAAGGATTTTTAGGGTCAGTTACCCACCAGTTCTGCAATAGCCGCAGCTACTGCCTTAGCAGCCGGCACTTCCCACGGCACTGCCTTCACTCGTCCCAAAGCGCTGTCCTGTTAACACTAAGGCAAGTCTTACCCAGCCACCCAGGCTGGCTACGTGCTACTTTATGCATGTAATAATACAGAGACATGTTAAAAAACCCAAGGCCATCCGTACAGCTAACTTACAAGACCTGGGGACCAACCTGGCAAGCGATCTGCAGCAGATGCAGCTGCAGCTCAGGTATGCCTGCACCCACCCAGCTGCAGAACCGGTGCCAAACCCTGTCCCCTTCCCTCCCGCTACCTCTGCAGCACACATCGCTTCCAAAAAAAAAAAGCCGTTTCGCTAATGCCACCTTTAAATCTCACCTCCCAGGCCCTGGGTGAGAAGCCGCACGTTGGTATCTCCACATTTAGTTTCTGAGCCTCTTGCAGCTCAGCAGCACCCAACTATTTATTTTAGATAATGGGGCTGTTTCCTTCCCAGCTGCACCGTGCTGTCTCCAGGACCGGCAGCACGATGGGAAGCTTGGGCAGCAACTCCAAATACCAGGAATTCTGCTTCTTGCGGATGTTTAAAAAAGAGCCGGACTAGATAACACCCACCACAGACCAAGGGAGCACCCTTCACTGCCAGCCCACGGAGAGACTCGCAAGACAGGAACAAGAGCCCGATAGCAAGCAGAGCCGTGAATTAACCCAAAAGTTGCTCCGAGCCCACCTCGTCAGCCACGAGCGACTGCAGCAGCAACTCACGGTGAACACCAGATCCATCCTATATTAATGGGGGCCGCATATTGGGAGGCAACAACCTCCAGCTCTTAGCAGAACCCAGGAAAGCTTTTTTTCCCCTCCCCAGTCAACAAATGAAGACGGGTGCAAAGCAGCAGACGGCATTCACTAGTGTGGCATTAAATCCAGCAAAGACCACAGCAGAAAATCAAGTTACTGCGCTACTTATCTCTGAACTGAGGGACCAGGGCAACTGGGAAAGGAGAGGGAAAGAAAAGCAGCATCTGCTGAGGCCAAACGTTCACTTCCCAGCAAGCCCAGCTTAGTTAAACTGCGTCTAACCTGCTACGGGCATCCCAAACCACTCGTCCTCACTGACGACAGCGGGGCCAGACAGGACTGTCCCGTCAACGTGCAGGAGATGCGGGCACCCAGCATACCCATCCCGCATCCCACCAGCACGGGAGCTGTGCTCCACAGGAGCAAAAAGCATCGTTCAAATAATCCAGCCCTCGTCGGCAGAAGGGGACTCTTGGAACTGGAAGCAGCAAAGCTGTCCCTGAACCACAAAAGTTGCTGCATCAGGCACCTTGAAGTAACCTTTGTTAAAATACCACCTAATTAGCACGGCGGAGTTGCACGACACGGGAGCACGAGAAGCGACCGTTAAACTCCCCGAGCAGAGGGAAAGCCTGGGCAGCGATACGGTGCTTCTCTGCTCCCAACCTGCTAAGACACGACTGCCAACTCCACCGCCTAATCCCGGCTCGGGGAGGTCCTGAGGACTCCTCGCTCTCGTCAAGCGCAAGGACCGAATAAACCACAAGCCCATTAGCAAAACATTATGTCATTACAGGCAACTTGGCTCGCTACCGTTTGAGGCCCATTTAGTCATTCATGGGGAACGAAGCCGCTGTATAAAAGTGCATCACCACCCCACATGCAAAAGCCAGGCTCCTCGCGGGGCACACGAGCTCTACGGAGGACTCGAACACCCTGACCAGCTGCAGGGCTGGGAGCTGACGCTGCCCCATCTCAGAAACCGTCCCCTGCTTCAAAGGCGAAGCAATTTTGGCCTCCGCTACAGCCTGGCTGCCTTTTGGGCTGCTGAAGTGCCCAGGCACCACAAGCCAGTGCTGCGGGTCGCACCTGACCCAAGGTCAGCATCTTCAGAGCAAGCCTGGAGAAAGTTTCCCGCTCACCCATCAACAGGTCTTCAGCTGCACTGAGGAGGCAACACACCCCAAAAGCCTAACGTGAGGTTAATTAATCCCGCAGGGAAAGGGCTGTGCTGTAATACCCAGAGTCCATTCAATTATTTAATGCTGCTCCCGGGCTGGCTGCACAGACCTTGGGCAGGCTCTCCCTGCCTCCTCCACGAGGAATTTCAGTTCTGCTGCTGGAAATGCTACAGAAAGTGTTTTCTGGAGCGCAGGAGGCCCACCCCGACCGCAGCCCGGGCAGCGGGCACAGATCAGCCCTTCACCCTCCCCAGCTGGTATCAAGCAGCTCATGTCTTCTGCTGAAACACGAGGCTGGAGCAGGGCGAGCCGCCGAGGAGTGCCGGAGCCGACAGAACCGGGCTGAGGAACAACGGGGGGAGCATGGGGTCCCACACCGACAGGTCCCAGGATTTGCTCCTCCAGCCTAACGCAACCTCTGGCTGCCAACGCTTCCTCCGGCCACGTCCTGCCACCGAGCACCAGGAGAACACGGGGAGAGCAGAGCCCCCGTGGCAGCACCCACCGCCGAGGCCGAAGCCCAACTGCGACGCTCGCGAGCCTCAGGAAATCGTTCTGCAAGACGCGGGAGGGCGAGAGGAAACGCCAGCCCCTTGGGTCTCAGCGCAGTGTCACCGGAGGCCGTTGCCAGGGCACACCACTTCCTCGCTCGGCCGGCGCCTGCAGCATCCCGGGGCTCCAGCGGCTCCTCCAAGCCACCCGCCACCTTACCGGTCCTGCTCCTGGACGTTTTTCCGCCATCCCCGTTGGGGATGCAGGGCCCGGAGCAGCGTGTTCCTCCTCCGCCGGCCTCTCCCGGGCTCCGGCTGTGCTCGCCGACCCCGCTGTGAAGGCGAGGCCTTGACAGCCGCTCAGAGGAGGCCTGAGCCCAGCTCGGAGCCGACGGATGGCCACGGTGCCCGTCTGCGGGATGGCACCCGCACCTCACAGTCGTCCTCCACCTCCAGCAAGGAGTGACGGCACCGGCACCCCTTCTCCCCCCGTGCCGCGGGGCCACACCGTCACACCCCCGGCTTTCTCAGCGGCGACAGCCCCGAGGTCTGCCGGGGCTGCTCCCCACAACCCCCCTCCTGCAGCCCCCCCCCCCACCCCACCGGCCACCCCCGGGCCGGGGGCAGCCCCCGCCCCCCGCTCAGCCCCCCGGGCCGGGGCCCGCGCCCCCCCTGCCCCCGTACCTGCCCGCCTCCTGCTCTCGGCCGCGGGCCCCGCAGACGTCGGTCAGGCTGCCGGCCGAGGCGGGCAGCTCCCCGGTGCGCCGGCCCTCGGTGGCGGCGGCGTCCCCGGTGGCCGAGCCGCCGCTGCAGCTCTTGGTGCGGAAGAGGCGGCTGAGGCGGATCTTCAGCGAGCCCTTCCTGGCGCCGGGGCCGGCTCCGGCTCCCCCGGGGGCCGCGGGCGGCGGCGCGGGGCCGGCGGCTCCTCTCCCGGCGGCGCGGGCGGCCCCGCGGCCGGGGGAACCCGGCTCCTCCTCGGAGCAGCTCCCGGCCTCGTCGGGCTCCAGCGCCTCCAGCACCAGCAGCGCGTCGCTGGTCTCCTCGGCGGCGGGCCCGGCGGGCGGCGGCGGGCCGAGGCAGGGGCAGGGGCAGCCCGCCGGCCCCTTCGCGCCCAGCCCGGGCGGCCGCAGCCCCAGCGCCGCCAGCTGCAGCTCCAGCCCGCCCGGCGGCGCGGCCCCCCACCGGGCCGCCGCCTTGGGCTCCAGGGCGCAGCGGTGCCGCGGGCAGAGCAGCTCGCCGCCGCCCGCCGGGCCCCCGCCGCCGCCGCCGCCCGCCGCCGGGCCGCCCTCCTCGCCGGGCCGCCCCTCCGCCGCGTTGCGGAACACCATCAGCTGCGGCGGCGGCCGCGGGGCCCGCAGCGTCCCGCCGCCCGGCAGCGCCGCCGCCGGCAGCCGCCCGCCGCCGGGGCCCAGCGGCCCCGCGCCCGCCGCGCCGGTAACGGCGCCGCCCGCCGCGCCCGCCTCCGGCCCGGCCCCGTAGCCCAGCAGGCGGCTGAGCACCCGGTAGGAGGCCGCGGCGGCCGCCGCCGCCTCCCCCTCCCGCAGCTCGGCGCGCTGCATGGCTACGGCCGCCGCATGGCTCGCCGGGACCGGGCCGGGCCGCCGCCGCCGCCCTCACACGGCCGCCGCCGCCGCCACGGCTCCCTCCCTCCTCCGCGGCGACGGCCGCGCGCCGCCACGCCCCCCCACTTCCGCCGCCGGCCCCGCCCCCTGCCCCAGCCACGCCTCCCCGCTGGCTGTAGCCACGCCCGGTGTTGAGGCCCCGCCCCTCGCCCCCCCCTCCACGTGGAGCGCGGCCGCGGGGACCCGCCCCGAGCCCCCGGTACCCACGGGCGGCCCCGGCCCCGGCGTGGGGGGACACGGCCGGTGGGGCAGCGGTGGCGGCCGGGGCGCCTGGAGACGCAGGCCCGGCCGCGACCCAGGGGACTCTTCCCCACCCCGGGACAGGGGCGTGTGGTAGGGGAAACTGAGGCACGGGCGCCCGGCACCTTCCTATTGCGACCCCTGCACGGCTCTGCAGAGCGCTGCACGGCTGCTGCACGGCTGCAGCACAGGTCTTGCACGGCTCTTGCAGGCAGCGCGCCCCACGGGAGGAGAGGGGATGGGGAGCAGCTCTCCCCACACCTGCCTGGAGGCTGGCGAAGAGGGAACCCCACCCTTGCTTCAGGCGGGTGGGGCGCTGAGCAGCCTCCCCTGCCTCAGTTTCCCCAGGGCAGTGCTGCGTGGGAGCCAAGACATCATCCCCCAGCTTGGGGGGGGGGGGGGTGTCAGGCCCTGCCGTGGGGACCGTGCTCGTGCCCACCCCCGTACCGCACTCGCCACCCTCAGCCCCACAGGGGCATCCCACCTGTGTGCCGTCCCCCCCATTTCCATCCCATGGCCGGGGGGGCCGGGCACTGCCGGACTGAAGCCCGGGACCATATGGGGAACCAGCGGGCGACCTTCTCCCCCCGGCTGCTGAGGGGGCTGCGGGAAGGGGGGATGCTGGGAGGAAAATTCCCAGCCCCGTTGCCATGGCTTCCCATCAGGATGCGCTTGCATCATGGCCAGCCTGAGGTGGCCGGGGTGTGGGGGTCCCCATGGGGCTCAGGGCGGGGGGCTCCCTGGCAACGCGGCCTGCCTGAGCGGGAGCGCGTGGACAGGCGGGGGGGCTCCGGGCGGGCAGTGCCAGCAGATGAACATGTTTTGGAGCCGGTGACGTCTGCTCCAGCATCACCGAGGGAGGAAAACAGGCGCAGAGCATGAGTCTGGCCCCACGGAGCAGAGCAGGCTCCCGGCCGGCTCGGGCACCCTGCCCACCATGACCCCCCCGGGCCGGCCGGCAGGGCCGCAGGGGGCCGGGGGGCTCCGCTGAGCCCCAGCCATGGGGCCGTGGCAGTGGCCGCTGCTCTGGTGCTTGCATGCGGCGCTGGTCCGCACAACCATCCTCACGGGGGGCCAGCGCCCACAGGAGAGACCCCCCCAGCCGCCGGGATGGTCCCCGGCCCCGTCGTCCTCCTGGGCGCCCACGCTGGAGCCGGGAGCGGCGGGGGACCCCCAGGACTCGGCGGCGGCACTGGCTTTCCTGCAGACAGGCGATGCGCAGCAGCTGGCCCGGGTCAACTGCAGCCGGGGCGTCGCGGCGGGGGCACCCGGCCCTGGCCCCCCCCCGGCACTGCGTGCCACCCTGCGTGCCGCCCCCGAGGCGCTGGCCCAGGCCGCCAACTTCCTCAACATGCTCTTCCAGACCAACGACATCCGCGAAGCCAGCGTGGCCGAGGACGTGGAGTGGTACCAGGCGCTGGTCCGCAGCCTGGCAGAGGGGCACCCATGGGTGCGCCGGGCGGTGCTTGCCCTCGACGCCCACCCGCTGGCCACCAAGCCCCGGCTGATGCTGCAGGCCACCAAGGGGGACAGCGAGATCCTGCTGCAGGACGTCTCTTCTGCCGCCCCCAGCCTCGGCAACCTCAGCTGGGACAACGAGTGGTTCAACGCCCTCAGGTCCCAGCGGACCCTCCTTCTCCGCAAGCGCGTGCTCAGCAATGACCTGCGCAGCATGGAGACCCCCAAGTGGCAGCGGGGCGACAGCTACGTGGGGGAGCCGGGCCACGTGCGGTGGTCCCCGCCGTTCCTCGAGTGCCGGGATGGCAGGTTCCTGCCCGCCTGGGCGGTCACACTCTCTGCCGCTTTCTACGGGCTCAAGCCGGACCTCAGCCCAGAATTCAAGTAAGTGGTACCCGGAGGGGCTGGAGGGGGTATAAGGGGGCTGGGGGGTACCCCGTGTGCATGCTGGAGGGGGTGCAGCTGGAGGCATCACCCTGGGGTGCAGGCAGCATGGTGCGGGGTGTGTGCCAGGTTCCGGGCAGCGCGCCAGCCCCCTGCCTGTGTCCCCGTGCGCGTGTGAGCGTGCACATGCGTGTGTGTGGGTATTTGCACGTCCACAGGCACGGAGCTGCCCCCTCGGGGGTCCCCATGCTGCCCACCTCGGGCTGCCACCCTCAGAGCCCCCTGCCACAGCCGCACTGGGGGTGGGTGAGCTGGGCTGGGGCCCCTCCTGGGAGCTGGGGCGTCACCCCCGGGCTGGTGGGTCCCTGCTGCACCCCAGCACCCCCCGCATGAGTAGCCACGGTGGGAGGCGCTGGGGAGGGAAGGGGGCAGCCAGGCTTAGCCGCGGAGAGGAGACATGGCCCCATTTCCAAGGGGGAAGCCCCGTCCCCCTCGGAGACCCCAGGGAAGAGGGTCGGTCCCACAGGGCGAGGGATGGCATGTGGGGGCCACCCCAGCAGCTCCTGTTTCCCAATCGGTTGCATTAAAGCCCCTCTCAAGAGGCAGAATTCACACCCAGGAGCTGCTGCCCCTGCTCTTACCCCTGCCCCTGCCCCAGCTCCAACAGCCCCCAGACATGGCTCCAAGGGGGGACAACCCTCGCTGGGGGTCCGGGGACATTGCTAACACCTCGCGTTGCCCCACCAGTCCATGCACCAGCACCAGCCACCCCCGTGGCTGCGTCCTCCCCTGTCCCAGAGGCAGCGGTGGGGCACGGCCAGGCTGGGTGGGGGGCACAGGGCATGGGGACGCCCCACGCGGCCCCCGGGGCTGACCCCATCCCTCTGCGCAGGGGCGTCGTGCGGGTGGACATCGAGCTGCGGGATGTGGCCATCGACCAGTGCGCCAGCGGGCCGGGCTGGTTTGCGGACACGCACCGCTGCGACCTCAACAGCACCCAAGTATCGGCCGCTGGCACCCGGCACCCTGCACCCCATCCCCTCACCCAGCAGGGCTGGGGCTCCCCCGCACCGAACCGTCCCCTTCCCTGTCCCCCCGGCCGGGCTGTCCCTGCCGTGTGTCCCTCCCTCCGGGCTGAGCTTTATCCTCTCCCGGCCGATCCATCTGCTTCGTTCAGCTGCTCTCGGCGCTGCAGCTGAGGGGTTTATTGTGCAAATCTTCCTTCCCCACCGCCAGCAGCAGAGTGTGACCTGGCTGCTCCCTGCCCGGGCACCGCGGGGACGGCCGGGCTCCAGGGGCTGGCAGCCGGTGGGCGAATCACCCTGACCAGTAGCCCCCAGTTCCCTCCGGTGGTGCCCACCCCGGCGAGCCGGTGATGCCCAAGTGTGTTTCGAGGCTCGGCACAACTGGCAGCATCCCTGGCTGGGGCAGACCCCGCGGCCCCCCCAGCTCAGTGCGGATCAGGGTCCAACCCTGAAGGCAATAAACTGTCCCCAAGTGGGAAAGGCGTCACCAGCTTCTCCTTCCTGCCAGTGCCCCGCGGGCGATGCCCTCCGGAGGGACGGGCTCTGCTGCCGGGCATCTCTCCAGAAAACAACAATACCCAGAAAAGCTGCCAGCCCGGCCCGTTCAGGGCAGGATCCGGCCGTGGGGGATTAGGGCAGCAGTGCCCTGCCTGCTGCTGCCGTCACGGCCGGGCAGGATTAGTGCGCTCTGCTGCATTAGGTGTCCATTTAGGTTTTAGGGAAGGATTTGGGGGCCAAGCTTTGGCTTTTAATTCTTAAATGTTTAACCACTGATTCCTCCTAGGCGTGGGGGAGGACGGCGTGGGGTCGTGTACCCACGAGCCGGGGGCTGCTGGAGCCCCTGGTGCAGGGGGGGATGTGGGGCCGGGGGGAGCACACGGGGTGCAGGACGAGCCCTCACCCTTCCGTGCATCTCAGCCTGTCTTCTTCAGTGTGTCCCCCAGGAAAGCCGCAGCTTCGTCCTCGGGAGGTACCTGTGCCGGTGCAAGCCGGGCTTTTACGGGGCCGGCGGAGTGGCCAGCAGTGCCTGGGCAGGTGGGTGCCGTGCCCGGCCCCGGGGTCCCCGTTTCACCCAGTGGCACATGGCTACAGCAGCGGGGTCCAGGGCTGGGGGGGCTTTGGGAAGCCCAAGCACGTGCCCTGGCAAGGAAAGCACTGCATCCGTGATCCAGTGATTCCACCCAGCCGTCGCTCTGTCCCCAGGCGCGGCGGGGGCGGACGGGGGGTCCCGGCTGGCATGCCGGCCCTGCCGCCGGGGATGCGCCACCTGCGAGGACGACGCACCCTGCCTGATCCAGGAGGACCGGGCGCTGCGGGCAGCCGTCCTCTCCTGCCAGGCCTTCTGCATGCTGGCCGTCTTCCTCAGCATGCTCGTCTCCTACCACTTCCGACGGAGCAAGGCAAGCGTCCCTGCGTCCTCGCCTCTGCTTGTCACCCCCTGCCCTGCTCTCCTCCCACCCCCAAACCCCGCGGTCTCTCGGGGGGTGGATGTCACAGCAGTGGGAAGGATGTCACAGCCCGGCACGCTCGGAGGGATCTCCCTGCCCTGGCTCCATCCCCTCCGGGCACCAGCCGAGGCTCCCGGCTGCACCCTCACGCCTCTGTCCCTGCAGAGGATCCGGGCATCAGGAGTCGTCCTCCTGGAGACGATCCTCTTCGGGTCCCTCCTCCTCTACTTCCCCGTGAGTATCTAGTCAGCCCCGGGGCTGAAAACCTCTGGGCTGGGGTGTAAGAGCATTTTCAGCCTGGCCGGCTGCCCCCCAGGCAAGGGCGTCGAGCTGACCCCAAGCAGGTCATGGGCACAACTCCACCTAATTGTTAATTTTGCTGGCACGGCCCCCGGCTGCTGCGGTATAAACCTTCTCAGGAAACCAAATCCCTTTTCTCCTGCTGGCTGCGGGAATTAATCCCTGCCCAAATCCCCTCTCCCTCCCGCAAGACCTGTGGCGGATGCTGTAGAGCCAAGGGGGAAGGGTGGCAGTGGGGCTGGCCCAAAAGCGCGTGGTTTCCGAGTCTCCGGCATTTGCTACCCCCCCTGGCAGGCAGGATCCGGCCCCGTGCCGCCCGCCGACCCCTCTCTCCCACCGCCCCAGGTGTTTATCCTGTACTTCAAGCCGAGCATCTTCCGCTGCATCGTCCTGCGCTGGGTGCGCATGCTCGGCTTCGCCATCGTCTACGGCACCATCACCCTCAAGCTGCACAGGTAGCCAGGGTGGGGGGGCCGGATGCTTGGGACCCCCGCAGCGGGGACCGGCTGGGGGCTCACCCCTCTGTGCCTCGCAGGGTGCTGAAGGTGTTCCTGTCCCGCACGGCCCAGCGCGTGCCCTACGTGTCGAGCGAGCGGGTGCTGAGGATGCTGGGGCTGATCCTGCTCCTGGTGCTGTGGTTCCTGGCGGCCTGGACCATCGGCATGCTGGAGAACGTCGACAAGAACATCCCGCTGGTGATCCGCACCCAGACGGCCCACGGGCTCCACTTCTACATCTGTGGCCATGACCGCTGGGACTACATGATGGTGATCGGTGAGAGCAGCCCCCGCGGTGTCCCGGGGGTCCCCACTGCCCCAGGACCCCATCCTGTAAATGTAGCGTCTGGAGTTTTAATTTCCTTGTCCATTTAATCTGCCTGGAGCCTGCAAGCAGGGCCAGGGCACCCGAGCTGCCTCCCACCCTCTCCTCTGAGCATCCCCAGGACTCGCGCTGGCGCAGGGTAAATCACCCGGTGCAAGCAGTGAGTCCCGGTGGCCTTCGGGCAGGCTGTGCCGGAGGATGCTCTGCACCGGACCCAGCTCCGACCACGGCACGTGCCGACAGCAGCCAGGGTGAACGTGCTAGGCTGGATGCACCCTGAGGCTGGGAGGTCCCAGCGGGCAGCAGCACCCACCCTGCAGCTCAGCACCCATCGGTGCCACCATCGGTGGCACCCACCCTCAGCACCCATCGGTGCCACCCAGGAAAACACGCTGACAGCCGCAGGGTGATGGGGCTGGATGTTCAGCATCGCTCCCCGGCTCTCTCCCACAGCTGAAATGCTGTTCCTGCTGTGGGGCAGCTTCCTATGCTACGCCACGCGCACCGTGCCCTCCGCCTTCCACGAGCCCCGCTACATGGGCATCGCGCTCCACAACGAGCTCATGATCTCGGCCACCTTCCACGTGGTCAGGTAGGGTGCGGGGCCGCGACGGGGCTGGGAACCGAGATTCCCATCCCCGGCAATGCGGAGGAACCGGTGGCAAATCCCTGAAGCCAGCAGGTTCCCTGCATGGGTCCCCGGGCAGGGTGGAGGCTGCGGGGTCTGGAGGTGGGGAGGGGGCTGCGGGTGCCTCTGCGGGACCTGGCGCTGCCCTCCTCGCCCCTTCCAGGTTCATCATGGTCCCCTCACTGCACCCCGACTGGACCCTGCTGCTCTTCTTCGCTCACACCCACAGCACCATCACCATGACCCTGGCGCTGCTCTTCATCCCCAAGGTAACACCCGGCCCAGGGACTTGGGGAGATGGGGCTGGGGTCCCCTGGCATTTCAGGGACCCCTCAGCGAGCTCGTCCCTCACCACCCCCAGTTCCTGCACGCCGGCTCGCCGCTGCGGGAGGAGATCGCGGCTGAGGTCTACGAGGATGAGCTGGACATGCGGCGCTCGGGCTCCTGCCTGAACAGCAGCATCGCGTCTGCCTGGAGCGAGCACAGTCTCGACCCCGATGACATTCGGGTGGGTGGCACACTCAGGACCTTCTTTTGACGCTAGCTATGCAGCCCCGCGCAGAGTAAGAGGTGCCTTTTGCAATCTTTCTCCTGATGCAAAGCAGAGGGGGGGGAAGACGGGGGTGCAGGGTGAACCGCCACTGTCCACGGGCGTGGAAACCTGCTGCATCCCCTGGGTTGGAGGGACGGGCAGCACGGGGGCTTGGGGACAAGGGGACAGCCTGGCCCTAGGGGCCAAGCCGGGGCTTTGTGGGGTCGCGCCCCCCCCGCGCGGTCCCATTGTACGTGCTCTCCTCTCTCTCTGCCGCGTCCCCCCGCCCGCGGCGCGCAGGAGGAGCTGAAGAAGCTTTACACGCAGCTGGAGGTGCACAAGTCGCGGAGGATGGCAGCCAACAACCCCCACCTCCCCAAGAAGCGCAGCTCCCGCCGCAGCCTGGGCCGCTCCATCGTGCGCCGCGTCGCTGAGCTGCCCGAGGCCGTGGCACGCCGCAGCAGCGGCGGGGAGCAGGTGGGCACCCCAGCACGCCACGGCTCCTCGGCCAAGCGGCTCCCCAACGCCAGCGGCACCAGCCTGCGGATACGGAGTGATGGCTCCCGGCGCCGCGCCGCAGCCCTGCGCAAGTCCCGCAGCACCGAGGGTCCCACGCAGGAGCCCTGGGGAGGCTCGCCTGCCCTCGGCCCCCCTGGGGAGCCTGTGCCAGGGAGGAAGACGATGGCGGTGATGGCCTCGGAGCAATCCGACAGCGAGTCCCTCGACGCTGCCCCGCTGGTGTGCAAGTCGGCCAGCGCCCACAACCTGGCGGGGCACGAGCAGCACCCCCAGCTCCGCGCAGCCCCCTTGCAGAAGTCACTCAGCGTCATCGCCGGTGCACGGGAAGAGGCCCTGCTCGCCACCAGCCGAGCCGCGCGGGAGGAGTGGCATCACAACTGGCACCCATCCGCCCTGTCCGTGGAGCACTGCACAGGGCAGGGAGCACCCAAGGAATCCGGGAAGCCCCAAAGCCCCGGTGCAGCTGGTGCCCTCCCGCCAGCCAGCTCCAGCCCCGCCGAGGGGTGCTCCCAGGAGGACATGTCCCCCCCGGGTGATGGCAAGATGCAGAAACACGTCACCTACGCACCCATCAAGAGCATCAGTGTTGACAGCTCCCATCTCCCCGGGCGGGTGCGGGTGGCGGTGAGGAGGACCCCCCCGCTGCCCCCCGTCCGCTACCAGAGCCTAGTGCAGCGTGCCGCGCCGGCGGGCGACAGCCCAGAGCCAGCGGAGCCACCCACGGACCCCCCAGCACGGGCGGGAGAGCCAGAGAGGACACCAGAGGGGTCTGCGGAAGAAAAGCCGGGGCGTGCGTCCCCCCCGGCAGGGAAGGGCAGGCTGCTGACCGCAGCGTCCATCCCGGCACAGGTCTGCCCCTGGGAGCTGGTCCAGGAGGAGATCCTGAGCTGGAAGCAAAAAGCTGCCGAAGCAGCAGACTCGGGGACCCCCGGTGATGCAGCAGCCACCCCCCCCAGCCTCAAGCCACCCATCCAGAAGACCTCCCTGCGGGGCCTGGGACTCGCCATCAAAGCCTTCAACCGCTCCAGGGGGAAAAGCATCCTGAGAGGGAAGAGGGAGGGCGAGGGGAGCCTCAGGAGGAGGGGGTGCGAGCGGGAAGCGGGGGGCAGGAGGGAGAGGCCCAGCCTGGCAGACATGTCCGCTGTGTCCCTTGGGGCGATCGGCCGAGACCCCACCGCCAAAAGCCCCGAGTGGAGCAGGCGGAGGCCCGGCAGCGAGCCCACCGCCCGCCCGCGGCACGGGGAGACGGGAGCCCCGGCTGTCCCCGCAGGAAAAGGAGCCTTGCTGCGCCAGGAGGCGATTGCTTCCCAGGAGGACAGCGGGGTCCCGCTGGGTGGGGAGAGCCCGGCCAAGGTGCTGGAGAAGGGGGGCAGCCAGCCCGAGCCCCTCGGTCCCGGGGGGAGCTGGGGCACCGAGAGGGTCCCTGCAAAGAGCCGGGATGTGGAGGCAGCCCCGGCTGCAGCTGGGAAAGCCGGGAGCGCAGCGGGCAGGCAGGCAGTGGTCTGTCCTGGGGAAACCCAGGCAGATGCAAGCAGTAAAACAGAAATTTGCCCCTGGGAGGAGAGTGGGGGTGAGCACCGGGGGCCAGGCAGAGCCCCAGGGAAGGGCGGCAGCGAGGTGGATCCCGGGTGCTCCGGGGAAGAGCCAGGCATGGAAAAACGACCAGCAAAAACCCCAGAGCTGCCCAAAGCAGCTTCGGAGACAGCGGGCACAGCGGAGGACAGGATGGCTGAGGTTTGTCCGTGGGAGACCGAGGAAGGAAAAAGGACCGTCAGAGCAGAAATCTGCCCCTGGGATGTGGAGGGGGCTCAGCCGGAGCAAGAGAGGCAGGAAGGGGAGAGGAGGCCACGGGCCAAGTGGGTCCAGAGCATCAGACCAAAATCACTGGGTTTGCTGACAGCGCAGGAGAGCGGGAGCAGCCTACAAGCGCCCGGCCAGCCCTGGGGCAGCACCGGCAGCGAGGGACCTCCACCAAAACCTGCCCCCAGAAGCTCTGAGCTCCCAAAAGTGACCTCGGGGAGCCCAGCAAGTACACGGGCTTCAGTTTGCCCCTGGGAAGCAGTGGGAGCTGATAGCGATGCAGAAGTTTGCCCTTGGGAAAGGAGAACAGCCTTATCCAATGCAGGGAAATTAGATGATGGTGAAATTTCCCGAGTGAAAATCGGGATTTCCCCGCAGAGAGCAGCCCCGAGGGGCACGGGAGAGACGGGTCCGGCTGCAGACAAGGGGAGCAGCCAGCGGGGATCCCCCCGCCCCGGGGAAGGTGCGGAGCAGCCTGGCACAGGGCTCGCGGCAAAAGACCCGGCTCTGCCCAAAATGTCATCTAAGCAAGCAGGAGCCATTGACAGCAAAAAGGCCAACATTTGTCCATGGGAAGTGGAGGATGAGCCGCTTGCTAAAACAGAAATCTGCCCTTGGGAAGCGCCTGCAGGGCCATCGGGGACAGAGAGACCGAGTCAGGACACACGTGGGACTTCCAAAGGGGAAAACAAACCAGGATCTGGAGGACTTGAAGATATCAAAGCAAAGCTGGCAGACACGGGTGGCCATCAGCCAGACCACAGGGACACCAGGACCTTTGCAAAGCTCATTAGGAAAAGCCCGGAGTGCTCAAAAGCAGAGTCCAAGACATCCCAGAGCACGGTGAGCATAAAGGAGGCGGTCTGTCCCTGGGAGAGCCTGGGCACGGAGCAGCCCCCAGAACAACCTCGTGCCAGGAGG
Organism: Gavia stellata; assembly: GCF_030936135.1. Lineage (NCBI taxonomy): Eukaryota > Metazoa > Chordata > Aves > Gaviiformes > Gaviidae > Gavia > Gavia stellata. The sequence goes on from NC_082621.1 coordinate 2,207,397, forward strand.
GCAGCGCTGCCCAAATCGCCTTCGAGGAAATCCCAGAGCGTGGAGAGCCTGAAGGCAGAGGTCTGTCCTTGGGAGAGCCTGGGCATGGAGCAGCTCCCAGAAAAACCCCACGCTGCGAGCCCCATGCTGCCCAAATCACCTTCAAAGAAATCCCAGAGCGTGGAGAGCCTGAAGGCAGAGGTCTGTCCTTGGGAGGCTCTGGAGGTCAAAGTCACTGATAAAGCAGAAATCTGTCCCTGGGATGCGGCTGCTCCACCATCAGGTAAAGAGAAATCAAGACAGGACAAAGGTGCTCTGTCCGTAGTGAGCAGAAGCCCTTCTACAGGTCAAGGTCTCTTGAAAGAGATTGCAGACAGCACATCTGCAAAGAAGGAGAAAGCAAGTGGAGACCGTGAGTCCATCTGTCCCTGGGAGAGCATGGACATGGAGGGCTCCTCCACGGGGTACAGCACGAGGAGCACAGAGCTGCTGAAAGCCACCGCCAAGAAATCGGACATCTTGGGGAGCACGAAGGCTGAGGTCTGTCCCTGGGAGAGCCTGGGCATGGAGCAGCCCCCAGAAAAACCTCGTGCCAGGAGCCCAGCATTGCCCAAATCGCCTTCAAGAAAATCCCAAAACGTGGAGAGCCTGAAGGTGGAGGTCTGTCCTTGGGAGGCTCCGGAGGTTGAAGCCAGTGATAAAGCAGAAATCTGCCCCTGGGATGTGGCTGCACCTTCCTCTGATCAACCAAAGGCAAAGCAGGGTCCTGGGGGGGCTTCAAAGGGGGACAAGCGCATCACGCGCCAGGCAGCGTTAGCCAGCCCGGTGAGATCCCTGGAGAAGGGCAGCAGCGAGCGAGAGGCTGTCTGTCCCTGGGAGAGCCTGGGCACGGAGCAGCCCCCAGAAAAACCCTGTGCCAGGAGCCCAGCGCTGCCCAAATCGCCTTCAAAAAAATCCCAGAGCGTGGAGAGCCTGAAGGCAGAGGTCTGTCCTTGGGAGCTTGAACCCACTGATAAAGCAGAAATCTGTCCCTGGGATGCGGCTGCTCCACCGTCAGGTAAAGAGAAATCAAGACAGGACAAAGGTGCTTTGTCCATAGTGAGCAAAAGCCCTTCTACAGGTCAAGGTCTCTTGAAAGAGATTGGAGACAACAGCACGTCCAGGAAAAAGGAGAAAGCAAGCGGAGACCGTGAGTCCATCTGTCCCTGGGAGAGCACGGACATGGAGAGCTCCTCCACGGGGTATGGCACGAAGAGCACAGAGCTGCTGAAAGCCACCGCCAAGAAATCAGACATCTTGGGGAGCACGAAGGCTGAGGTCTGTCCCTGGGAGAGCCTGGGCATGGAGCAGCCCCCAGAAAAACCTCGTGCCAGGAGCCCAGCGCTGCCCAAATCGCCTTCAAAGAAATCCCAGAGCGTGGAGAGCCTGAAGGCGGAGGTCTGTCCTTGGGAGGCTCCAGAGCTCGAGTCCACTGATAAAGCAGAAATCTGTCCCTGGGATGCGGCTGCTCCACCATCAGGTAAAGAGAAATTAAGACAGGACAAAGGTGCTCTGTCCATAGTGAGCAGAAGCCCTTCTACAGGTCAAGGTCTCTTGAAAGAGATTGCAGACAGCACATCTGCAAAGAAGGAGAAAGCAAGCAGAGACCGTGAGTCCATCTGTCCCTGGGAGAGCCTGGGCACGGAGCAGCCCCCAGCAAAACCCCACACCGGGAGCCCAGCGCTGCTCAAATCACCTTCAAGGAAATCCCAGAGAGTGGAGAGCCTGAAGCCTCCGGAGTTTGAAGCTGGTTTTAAAGCAGAAATCTGCCCCTGGGAGGCAGCTCTACCTCTGCCAGAGAAAGGAGCAGCCCCGGGTATGGCAGGCCTCCCACCGAAAATAGCGGGTGCCTCCAAAGCACTGGAGAAGAGGAGTAGTGAGCATGAGGCCATCTGCCCCCAGGAGAGCCTGGGCACGGAGGAGCCCTCCCTGAAAACTGCAATGCGGAAAGAGCCGTCCAAGAAGTCCGACAGCATGGAGAGCAGGAAATCTGATATTTGCCCCTGGGAAGGAGCAGAGCCCATGGGCTTGGAGAAGGAAAGCTTCAAACCAGGCGTGCACCCAGAGGGAGCTGACAGAGCATTCCCCCCGGGGACAGGGAAGTCAAAGCCGGTGGCAGAAGCCAGCACCATGTCTCCAACAGCCCTGCTGAAAAAATCCAAGGGCAGATCTGACGGTGAGGCTGAGCACAAGCCCCTGTGCCGCATCCTGCCGGGCATCCAGCCCCCAAGGGGCCCCAGAGCAGAGCCACTGCCTCGGGGAGCGAGCGCGGCTCCCACGGCGGGCAGCAGCCCCAGCCCAGGCGCTAGTGTAGCCGAGGTTTGTCCCTGGGAAGCAGAAGATACTCCGCCAGCATCTAACAAGACCGGCACAGACACAGAGAAAACCTCTGAAGTGTGTCCATGGGAGGTGGAGAGCGTGGATCCCACCCCAACCCTCCGCAGGCAGGGCAGAGCCGGAGCGAGCCCCCAGGACAGAGGCAGGGGTGCGAGTGAAACTAAACCCGACGTCTGCCCATGGGACCATGAGTAGCTCCCTCCTTCTGGCCACCGGCTAGATGCAGACACGGCTTTCACGAACAGAAAGTCTTGCCCTGAAGGCTGTTGCCTACCTGCACAGCCCAGACAGGGACAGAAGCGTCCACCAAAGCCAACGGCATGGCCGCACTCCCAGCGGGCTCCAGTGGTGGCCATCAAGCAGCCAGGCTTGGGGATCAACGCAGCGAGGGGACAGCTAACATCTCCTGCCCTCATCGAAGCACTCAAGCCAGGCGGTAGCCTGCAAATGCCACCCGTCACTTACCCACGGGTACCCAGCCCAGCGCAGGGCCCCTTGGTCCAAGCGGGGCACGTGAATGCATTAAATGACCCGTGGTGCCAGCCTCGCTCGCTTCCACCAACACAGCAGACACAGAGCTGTGGCTTGCTAGCTAGAGACGCTCACCCGCAAGCTCTCCAGCAGTTGAACGTTCTCCTACCGCCTGGGGAGCTTTGCGCCTCTGGCACAGCGAGGAACGGCTTGGCTGGCACCCCGAAATACGCAGTCCCGCAGCCTCAGCAAGCTGGACGCTTGGAGGACCAGGCGGCAAGCTCTCCATCCTAAGCCAAATGGAACAAGGGGAGAGTCAAACCAGGGGCAGCAAAACGATGCAACCGGGGAGGAAAACAGCTTTCCAGGGTTTCTGCAGCCCAGCTGATCTCCCCCAGCGCTGCCATCACCTCCATTTTAAATCAGGGTGGTTTCTGTACGCACTGCTAGGACCAGGCAGGTTTTGAAGCCTGGGATAAAGAGACGTCGTTTCCAGCCAGCCCCACGACACATTTTGCTTCCTTGACACAAAGTCATTTATTTTTAAACATCCTCTGAAGTCACCGAGCCAGCCACAGGACTTCCACGCGCACCAAGCAAACCTTTCTGCTGTGTTTTGGTCCAGCGACGCCAGCCCAGCGTGTGAACACTGCACTTTGGCAATGCCCACCACCACCTCTGTTCCGTCACTTGACCTGGGTGGGACAAACCAGCCTTCAGGCCTCCCCACTGCTCTGCTTTTAGAAACCTCTGCATCCATGAAGGCTGAGATGGGTATTCCCGCTACCAACCTCCTCTCCGACTAGCTTTACGGCACTGCTACACTTTTAATTCTTGCAGCAACTCAGCTGTAAAGGTGTTTGTCTTAACTAACGATGCCACTAACTCTTCAAAGCACTTTGTCATTACTGGTTTCTTCTTCACTCATACCATGTGTGCACGTGTGTACATTCACCATGTGCACAAACATGCCCAGGGCTCACCTTCCCACCACAGGAGGGTTTTTTCCATCAACATTTCCACTGGCACTAGCAAGCCTTCACTTTTACAGCCCATCTGTAGAAGCGCTGGATGCCTTTTGTCATCCCACATTCCAACTTCTCCCTGTATTTGCAAGACCCATTCTGTTTGGGGCAGAGATGCAATAGACCCCTGTATGACAGAGAAGATGCTGAGACCACAGAGGCACTACGACCTCCAGAGCACCAGACAGAGCTCCCGGGTTTGCCGTTACACCAGCCCACCCACTCACAAATGCGCAAAGGAAGGGACGTGGGGGAGAAGCCTCCGGGTCAGCAAGGTAGCAGCTGGGAAGCAACAAAGCCTCCAGTCTCCCCTGGTTTGTCCCTCTGCTCCACTTAGACAGAAGCAAATAAAAACAGAGACAGCAAAAGTGAAGGTTTCTGTTCTCCCTCTGGTCTCCATGCAAGGCTGGGGCTCAGGGCTCGTCCTGCTGTTTGTCATTTACTTCCACTCTCCTTAGAAAGTGGTGTTGCTGTAGCGTGCTGCCTGCGGTCTTCAGCACTGAATGTCAAACGATCATCCAATTGTGTAAGTAAGTGTACATACAGAGAATAAAAAGTATTATCTACAGAGCACGCACTTAGTGGCTGATTTATGGGGTGTGGGTAAGACACTAAATATGCTCAAGGAAGAGGTACAACAGAAAGCAGTGAGGCTGTGAAGGAAACCCAGGAACAGAAGTGGTTTAAGTTGCAGAGGTTTGAATATTGGCAAAGGAGATGGGGAGCCACGCGCTGCCAGGCTGGAAGGAAAGGCCATTCTCCCAGAAAAGCCAGCCACTCCACCAGAAAACATCCTTTCATTCAGAGCCAGAGCTGAAGAACCTTGTCTGCTGGTCTTGCTTGAGGAGTCACATCCATACCTGCTTGCGAGCTGCCTGAGTCACACCAGACACAAACCAGGCAGCTCACACTAATTTATTTTAGCTCCTAGCCCATCTCACATATGCTGGAGCACTGAATCTCTCTTCAGCTCATGAATGAAGCGTAGGCAGAAGGCTCAATATAGTAGGTTCTTTCAGGAAAGGCAGACAGATTGTGACACCCCTCTGATTTCCAAAAAGACGAAAGGGATTCCATCGCTGGCTCCTCTCCTAACAGAGCATAAAGATGATGGTATTCTGCCCTTTCAAAAGAACATCATTCACAAGAAACACTGAACGACTCTGCAAGCATAAGGAGCCGTAACTCTTCCACCGCATACTCTGTAAAATCTCTTTCAAGGAAGAAGAAAAAAACGCACTTAACTCTCACAAGCTCTGGAAAACGGCAGAGTTAAAAAGCAAGACAAGGTTAAAAAAGAAAATGTTTCATTGATTGATGACTAGCGAGTATTTTGCGCTGTGACTAGGAGTAAATGGAACTTATCTGAGCAAAACACAGCAAGAACAGATTAGCAGAGTGCGCTGGTTTACTCCCAGCCACGGAAAAAGGTAACCTCTGGGTACGTGTTTTCCTAACCCACACAGCCTGCAAAACCAGGGGACCTGATGCGAATGTCATCATGTCCACAGGATGGTGCCAGCCACTCACTAACAACATCCCATCGCTGAATTCACGAGTGTCTGTAACAAATGCACCAAAACCCATCAGCTATGAGAAACGCTGCTTTTCCAGAGGGCATTGATTGACACAAAACACTGACCTTAGGAGTCAAAAAATTTTATTAAATTATCAGTGCTCTGCTGTAGCCCCTTTGGGAAGCTTGGCCGTTAACAAGCACCCACTCAGAAGAGTCCAACTGCAGTACCCACACAGGAGAATTTGATTTAAAGTGTGCTTTCTGCTCTTCTCCGTTTTCTGTTAAAAGAAAGCAGCCTGGGAGTCAGTACAGAGAGGGAAAGAGGATGGGAAAAGAAAGTACCAACACCTACTGCTGCAAGTTTTAATGAAAGCCCACCAGGTCTATGACACTTCCCATGGAAGTGCCAAATATCCCCTGTCTGGGCAGACTTCTGCTGCCACGGGCTCTCACAATGCAGGTGCAGGACAGAGGTTAGCCTAGAGAGCGGTTCTGAAGAGAACAGACTTCTCGTCTTCACAGAAACACAGAGAGGGTTAAGCTGCAGCACACCAAGTCTACTCGGACAGAGTAAACCTCTCTTCTCAGAGCTCATCCAAATCCCCCTCCCAGGCCCCTCTCGCTCCTTTAAAGACAACTTATTAGTGACTGGAGTCCATTTCTGAAGCCGCTTTGTTTGTTGACTGCTCACTGGAAAGGCACAGCCATGTCCAACCCACTACCTCCGCAGACATTCTCCACTTCTTCCCCCCCCCAGAGTGGTTTGCGCTGTTGTCTCTGTACAGGCTCTGGAACCTCCTACTTCGTTTCTCCATACTCTTGTGAGGCATCCAAGGTTGGGCCAGGAATCATCACCGTCTGAAAAAGCAAGGAACAAAATCAGCACAACACAGAGCAGCTCTGAACTGCCGTAACAGGAACTGTTCATGTTACAGAGCGTGAAAAAGGGTGGGCAGGGGGTTCTGGCAGTGCGACAGCCTTGCACAGGAAGGTGACCAGATGGCAGCAGCATGGGGGAGGACGCAGAGGGGGAATGGGATGACATGCCTTGTACTACACTATAGTTCCCACCTCCTTCCTCCCTCAGACCTGTTTTTAGTAACACAGGAAGACAGAGCACCTGCATCACTTTGCCAGGCTATGTACAGGGAGCAGTAACCCTAATTACCCTAATAGCTAAGTTATCACATACATGTCAAATGCCCTCAGCCTCCTGTTACAGCTTCCAGGTGCTAGAGGCTGATAATCCCACATTAATAAATAGGTCTGCTTGCACATTAATGGACCACCTTCCCATTACAGGAAGCTCAGCTTTGGTTTTGTCCAGAATTAACTAGGGACCTGTGTTTCACAGACACCGGCCATGCGGGTGCCTTCTCCTGGCATTACCTTAACAATGGGGTCCTTTGGTGGAGCCCACTCTGGAACGATCTTGCCGTGCATCCTCCACGTGCCATAAGGGTTGACCAAGTACCTCTCAAACACGACATACTCCAAAACATCCTTGGGCACCTGCTCCCCACCATACATCAGCCGCCCAAAGCGGTCATAGATTGCCAGAATCTGTAAACAGAGGCAAGAAACTTCCATTGGGCTGGCAGCAAGTTGGAATCAGTTGGGAAACGCGAGGGGCACAAGGGGATGTACCTGCCGCGTGTGCATCCGCACCGTCACCTGGCCGTACAGGTTGCCTCGATTCACAATGCTATCGCATCGAACATGAACCACTCTTGGAGGCTCTAGCGACTCCACAAAACTCCACCGGATGGTCTTGTACCTGTTCCCACGGACCATTTCCTATAAAGAAAAATAAGGACCAACTTAATTAGGATGTGAATTGAATGACAAGCAAACTACTACATGTAATGAAGCACTTACTCATTAGCTATTACTTAGGCTTGTGCTTTCCCTCCCTGCTCTGTCTTTATTGTATCCAGGAAAAAATGACACAGATAATGAGGTTCAGAGAGCCTTAAAGACCATGGAAGAAATCAAGGACACACTTAGCATTCAGATAAGCACTTACTGGGTAGCAGCGCTCTGTCACCAGGGAGTGAAGTTTCTGCTTGTTAAAACTGCAAGTGAAACACACAGTTACTGGAATACACATACTGTAAAAAGACTTACTCACAAATTCCTGCTTCCCCAGAAGACACACAATCTACTGGCAAAACAGAAATAGGGAAATTCTCAGCTGTGATCTCAGCACGAAATCAGAACGGGAACACAAGCTGGTTGACAAGACAAGACACAACATCCCTTGGAAGCCAATTACGACCTAAATGTTTTATCGATGTTTGGAATTGTAACCAACAATGATGCAGTTTTGAAATCTGTTCTATTACTGGAAAGTGGAGCAAGCCAGTGGAGTATCATTTCATAACCAAACAATTCCCTGCAGCGTGATTCTGAACAGCACCAACCACCCACTCATCTGCTGATAACACTAGTGGTGCAACAGCTCACCTGCTTTGCAGGTGAGGTCAGGTCAAGGTGAATTTTCTGCAACCTGCTTTTCATTATCAAAAGCAAAAGGGTACTGACCAAATCTCCAACGTGCTACTCTTCGCAGAGATGGGCACAGAAAAAGATAAAGTACTTGTTGCAGAGAAGGTACAAGGATTAGAAAGACAAGGAAGAAAAAGAGAGCATATGAGCAAAGAGAATCAGGTCCTACATAACCGCATCAGTCAGAGAAGGGGTCTTACTTTGCCAGGCAATTGTGAGCTTCAATAAATATCTCCTGTGCCTTCTCTGGGAAGGTTTTAGTGCTGAAATCCGGATCATGATCTTTTACCTTCCGCAGACTGAAAAGACAAGAAAAGCTCTACAGTAACTAAAGTACAACTTGGAGCCATCCCGCGTGTTTCAGATGATGACAGCGACCTTATCCTGCCCAAGCCTAGCTTTCACCAGGGAGCAACTGAGAACTGGAGACACCCCACTACGACATAACCTCCAGGTGCTCGTAACACAGACATAGTGCTGCAAACCCAAAGAATCCTCAAGAAAATGAGTGCACGCTGCATCCATTCACATCAGGACAGGTGCCTTAAGTTCATTCTCACCCCAGGGAATCCTGGTTAAGGGGTACAACAGCAACAACGGAAGAAGCGGGTAGAAAACAAAACACACCATCTCACCACTGCAAGACAGAACCGAGCAAAACTCTTGCACCGTAGACTAACTAAAAAGGAGGTACGTACGCTAGCTGGGAGGCGGCAGTATGCTTCAGCTTCTCCACCTTTTGCTTCAGCCCATCTTTGGATAGGGAAGTCAAGCGGGCATCGCCCTCAGGAGGGATGTATGGGTCTATAATATCAGCTGCATGAGAGAGAAGAAAGGTCAGGAGAAGGCTCAAAAACAGCAAAACGAAGGAAACAAAGAGGCAACACCCTGGCTGCCAGGGGCTGGAGAAGCAGGATTCCGCCCGATAATGTTTGCAAGACGAAATACGAGCGCAGAGAGAATTGCTAGTCTAACACAGCTTGTCAGCAGCGACAGGTGCCTGCTCTCCTCTTCCATACAGCCCAGGGTAGGAGGATAAGACATTTACAATTACATTTGGGTTGATGGTTGGGCTTGATGATCTTGCAGGTCTTTTCCAACCTTAATGATTCTGTGATTCTGTAATTAATAAGACACATTCAGCAGCAGGGAACGTGACCTCCCGTGCTATTCCTTGTCCCTAGGTACGAAGGGGCCAACAGCTCAACACACCTGCGAGGTAAAGCAGGGCAGCTGCTATCCCTCCCCAGGAGGCTGAGTGTGTAATTCAGTCTGTTGCAGACAGACACTCTCTGTCAGCATGGTCACATCGCTTAAGCTAGTTGCTCCATGCTGCTACTTTGCATTAGTTTTGCCCTTGCAAAGAGACCAAAGCAGGCTTTCTACCACCTGTGCAGGCCAAGTAGAAGGTCCGTTCTATACGTTCCTCAGGAAATACCATCCCCGAAGACTTGAGTCTCTTCTCCTTCTCTTCAGGGGACAGTTCTCTGGCCCATTCGGGGACAGAATACCTCTTCCTCGTTCTCACTGGGACAAAAAGACAGGCCGGAGCCACTCCAGCAGGACAGAACACAGACCCTGCAGCCTAAGGAAGAGAAATAACAAAGCCGTGGAGCTAGCCCAAGGGCCAAGAAACAATAACAACAACATGTTGATTTATTTCCCTTCACCTCTCCCAAACGCAGAGCAGCTGTAAATACACCTAACGCCACCACCTGTAGCCCTCCCTGTCCCATGGCCCTCCCCGCGTCCCCGACTCCCCACATCCCTTACCCCGTGGCTCCTCAGCGACTCCCCACATCCCATGGCCCCTCAGCCCGTTCCCCCGTCCCTCCCGCCGGGCCCCACCTGCCAGCACACCCGCAGGCCCAGCCGCCCCAGGCCCGCCTTCATGGCGGCCGCCATCTTCCCGCCGCGCAGCCCGCCGGGACCTGGGCGGGGCCGAGAAGGGCCGCGCGCGGAGGGGGCGGAGCCGGCGGGAGCCCGCGCCGCGGCGGCGAGTGGAAAATTCCATCGGCTGCGGGGGTGGGCGGGGCCGGGGGAGGCTCCGCCCCGAGCGCGCGGCGAGGGGACCCCGGTGCGTGGTGCAGTGCGCGGGGGGGGCCCGCAGCGTGCTCCAGCGGCGCCCCCGGTGCACCGAGAAAGGGGGGGTGGGCCACCCCCGTGCCGCGTGCGACAGGCGAGGGCCCCCCCCCGCCCCGCCCCGCCCCGCGCAGGGGGTGCTGGGGGTGGGGGACCCCCCGGGCCTGCGGAGCCCCCCAGCCTCCCCGGGGCCCGGTGCGGCCCCCCCAGCAGCTCAGCCGGGCTCCGGGCGCAGCAGCGGTCGGTGCCTGATGCTTATGGCATTTCAAATCTCAGCAAGGCTCCGGGCTGCCGGCGGAGGGGGGCTCCGGGGCGGGGGTCCCCGAATGTCCCGCGGGACAGCCTGGCGTGCCGGGGTGCGGGGGGGTGCAGCACCCATGGCCTATAGCAAACCACACCTAGCCAAAATTCCAGTTCCGGGACCCCCCGCAGGGAGACGGCTCACAGCTGCAGGGTGAGGCCCTGGTCCATCTTGCAGAGCCAAAGGCAAACGCGGCATGGGGGTGCGAACCCCGCGGGAGCTCGTCGGGAGGCTCCGGGCTGCGCTCCCTCTGCCTGGCCGTGCTCCCGGTTTGCTCCGGGGACTGTTGATCTTGGCTATGAGGAAGCGTTGCTCCATCGGACAGCTGGTTAATGTGTAGTGACGGCTCCGCTGTGCCCGAGACCGTTGATCCCAACCCACGCTGTTATCTGTGCCGGCGTGAGCGGGGCGAGCCGGGAGCAGCCCCGTGGGGCTGTGCTGGGGGGGGCCACGGACAGAACCGGGCACCTGTGGGTGGGGGGATTGCATCTGCGTCCCCATAGCGGCTCCAAAAGTCTGGCACGATGCTCATGGGGGCTCAAGAATAGGAGAGGGGGGATCCTCCCCGCTGCACCCTCGGTGGGAAAACTGGAGCCAGTTTCCCCTCTGGAAAACAGGGCTGAAGCCCCGGGGCCACGGAGCTGGTCCCGGAGCAGCCGGGGGCTGAGTCACTGGCCCCAGCGCCCCACGGCCCCAGTGCTTTCCCACGGCTCGGGACTCGTGGGGCTGGATTTTCCCAGCCTGTCTGGCTTTCCCGGCTGCAGAGCTGCCCTATGATGCCATCTCAGCCGGTTTTACCACCGTGGGCAGCCATTTCAGGGCTCTGGCAGCCCCCTGGGGCCACGTCCTCGCCGTGGGGCGCTGCTGGGGAGCACGGCCCAGGAGCATCCCCGCCTGCTGCGGTTTGGGCTGGGGCTCGCCCCAGCAGCAGTGGCCTCTGGGGACGCCACTTGACGGTGCCCCCAGCCCACATGTGACCTTCCCCTTTGCAAAACCACCACGTTGGGGTTTGCCCCATCAGAAAGCGGGAGCAGGGCTGGGATTTGGAGGGACCTGAGCATCAACAGAAGTGGGATGCGCTCAGCACCCGCCCAAAGCCAAGCTGTCCCCGGCAGCTCCAGGCAGGGGCTTGGCCACAGTTGCCTCCGTCCTTGTGCAACTCGCCCCAGGTACGCGGCGAGGCAGGAGGGCGACGGGCAGACTCGCACGCATGCATCGCCACGCAGCAAGAGGGAAAAGCGATGTAAAACGCCTCCCAACCCCCCGGGAACAGCCCTCGGAGCAAGAGGCCCCAGGAGCCACTGTGCAGCTTCAAGCTCTCCGTGTTGTCCCCGTGCTCCCGAATACCAGAGATTCCTGCCCTAAGCCGCCGGCCCAGACCTGCGAGGCAGGATTAGCTGGTGCCCTCCGGCTGCTCCCGCTCTCGGCAAGAACAGCCAAAACTCCGGCAAAACAGAGAAGAAAAGAAAAGCCTCTCTTGGGATCTTTCTTCTTCTTTTCTTCCCCTTTTTCCCCCCTTGTTTTCCTAATTAAAATGGTGCACTGACAGCGGTTGGTGGCTGCAGAGTCTCTGGGCTAATTACAGCTCCTGGCTTCCACCCCGTCCGTTTGTCCCCAGGCCCTCCCTGCTCTGGCACTGCAGGAGAACCCGGTTTGGTCAGGACACAGCAGAGGAGGTGGCTTCCCCCCGGCTTTCTCGGCGGAGGCTCTTTCTTTCTTCCTTTCTTTCTCTCGGGATTCTTGCTGACAGCAGCATCCGTCATCTAACAATATCTCCCGCGCGGACCAGCAGCCGCAGAAGGCACCCGGAGCCCTGTGCCAAGCACGAGCCCTGTGGCCGGCGCGGCCGCCGAGCCCCCTCACTGCCCCCAGCGCTGGGCGCACACCCGGAGGGCACCCAGCGACCCACGTAGCCGTCGGGGCAGGAATTAAAGCTCAGAGGAGACAATCCCCTCCGCCTGCCTCCCGCAGCGGCCAGCGGCTCTGCTCCAGGAATAGGTTTATCCTGCCCGTGACCTTGCTGCCTGCCTGGCCACGGCTCTGCCCGGGGAGAGTCACCTGTGGCCGGGTGCTGTGATGGGGCATCGATAGCGGAGGCGAAGCAAGAGAAGGGATTTCTGCTCTGGCGAGGTCTCAGCGTGACTGCGGCACAGCTGGGCTTCTCCCCGACGGCCAGCCACGGTGGCCTCGGGGTGTCCCCAGTGTGGCACGGCTGGGCTGAGCGCTCCTCCGTCCAGCCCGGCTGCAAATCACGCACGGAGGCTCCCCACCCAACCCACGCCGAGCCGCGGGGTCACCGCTCCAGCCCTTCCCTCGCTGCGGGGGAGACAGGACTTTCTCCCCAGCACCCCGCTGGCATCGCAGGCATCAGCTCGCTTGCAAGAACAACGATGAAACTTTCTCTGGTCCCCGGTCCCAGCGCTGACACGTCCCCCACCCACACCATCCGTGTGTCCGATGGGACTTCGCGTCCCACCAAGGCGTTGGGAGGGGACGGGGGCAGGAGCGAGGGGAAGGCGGCAGCTGCCCGAACCCCCTGCGCGGCTCCAGCTGTTTCCTTGTCTCCCTTCCTCTCCTCGGGGCTCTGCAGCACAATGCGGCCCCACGGAAGCCCCAGATGAACCCAGACTCATCAGCCGTTTGGTTTTCATAACGATGTGTGAAGAGCTGTCTGTACTTTCTCCGCGCCCCAGTTCGTGCCGCCGGCTCCTCCAGGTCCCAGCGAATCCCCGCTCCCTCTCTCGCTCGGAGCTACCTTATGTTTTAAACAGCGAGGTACCACTTTTAGCAAAAATAAACCTCTTTGGGGAGGGGGGAGACAAAAAAAAGGAGCAATCGCAGTTTCTAGGGGTGTAAGGCAATTAATGATTTCCTGCCTCTGCGAGCCACGCTTCCTTCTTAAAACGAGGGAGGTTGTGGCACCCACAAAGACACGGCACGCTTCCTTTCGGGGGGCTGAGGCTTAGGTCCGTGTTTAACGCCATACGGAGCCGGGCGGGAGGCAGCGGCTGAGTTGCTGGATCCCAGATTGCCGTGGCAAGTCCCGGGACCGAGAGCAGGGCTGGGCTGCGGTGGGGAAAGCCTCCGTGGCTGCCAGCGCAGACTCCCCTCTTCCAGAGGAATTCAATTTTTCGCCCTTCTTTTTCCCATATAAAGGCTTTATTAAGAATTTTTAAACTTCCTGCTGGTGTTTGTCACAAACCCAAACAGCCATCCAACATCACCCACTTGGGACATTTATTACCCTGTAAATACTGTTCGCTGTATTGTGTACGTAGCTTTTTAAGACGGATTCCTTACATAGCATCTTCCACAAGCCTCGGCGACGCTCCGCAGCGCTGCTGACCCCGGCCGAGCAGGGAAAGCCCCGAAGGGCTGCGGTACCCCGGGGTGGGCAGCAGCGGCTGCTCGGCCATGGGAAACGGCGGAGAAGCCCCTTTCTGCTCGAGGTTTTTTTTTTACTTACGAGGACGTGAGCCTGGCCACGAAGGGCTGTGCGTGCGTGGCAGCCCTGGGGTTTTACCGGGAGCCCTGCAACACCCAGGTTTCAACCTGATGCTGCGGTTCAAGAACAGGGAGGATGAGGAGAGCGGCTGTTAGCTGAGGGTGGGGAGAAAAGCAACCCCACGTAGCTGTCCGGACAGGTAAAGCAAGCCTGGAGGACAGGACACCTCCTCTCTGCTCCGCACGTGCACATTGCTGTATTTTTTCTGCAAAGACGGAGGGGTTTTAAGCTGATCTCACGATTTTTTAACGCTGGAGGTTAGCAGTAGCGTTATACCCCGAGCTCCATGAGCAGCGCTGCCTTATCTGGACCTGGGGGAGCACAGAGATGACCGAACCCGGGGAGAAAGGGACCTGTGTCCTCCAGATACAAGGGCCAGACGCTGCGTGGTGCCGAGCGGGTGCTCGGGACGATCGGATGGGGTGACGAGCAGCCCGGGAAAAAGCCAAACCTGCACGGCGTGCACAGCGTGCTGCTGGCGTAGGACCTGCCAGCTGCTCAGTGCCGGGGAAAAGTAATCAATAAAAAAAGTACTGTGTAGAGGAGAACTAACAGAAAAACACAGGACGCATCACGCTGGAGCTCATCATTTGCGGAGGCAAGTCCCAGCTCGGATCTGGGCTGCTGCCGCCAGCCAGCCCGGGGCTCAGAGCTGCCACCGGCACAATGCCACCGAGCAGCAGTGACAAGTCCCACGTCCAGGCAAGCTCTGCGGCGGGGCAAGGCCGGGCAGGACGCGTTCCTGGAAGACGTGGGACCAAAAGAACTCGGAATGGCCTCTGAGCCCTGGCTGCACCCATGGGTGCCACGCGGAGACCGGGCCCTGTCCCGCTGCTGGGGGACAGAGCTGCCATGCGACGCCCTGCCCTTGGCCCCCGCGCCCCGCTGCACCCCAGCATGGGCGACCTGTCCCAGCCCCCTCCACTGTGCTGGAGCCCCCACGCAGGGCACAATCCCCTGGGAGCCCCGGCGCAACCCCGGTCCCCCCCCGGCGCTGGCAGACCACATCACCCCGGCTGTGCCGGGAGGCCCCACACAACCTCTCAGCACCCTCAGAGCACCCTGAAAGGGTGCCCCGTGCCAGCCCCCCTCTATACCAGGTGCTGTGGGTGACCCGTTAATGGGGTGCACCATGCCAGAACGCCCCCTTAACCGGGTGCTGTGGGAACCTCCGTTAACGGGGTGCACTGTGCCAGACCTCCCCCGGACTGGGTGCTGCCAGAGCCCCCATTAACGGGGTGCACCGAGCCAGCCCCCCTCTATACCGGGTGCTGTGGGTGACCCGTTAACGGGGTGCACCGAGCTAGCTCCCCTCTATACCGGGTGCTGTGGGTGACCCGTTAACGGGGTGCACTGAGCCAGCCCCCCTCTATACTGGGTGCTGTGGGAACCCCCATTAACAGGGTGCACCGAGCCAGCCCCCCTCTATACCGGGTGCTGTGGGAACCCCCATTAACAGGGTGCACCGAGCCAGCCCCCCTCTCTACCGGGTGCTGTGGGTGACCCGTTAACGGGGTGCACCGAGCCAGCCCTCCTCTCTACCGGGTGCTGTGGGTGACCTGTTAACGGGGTGCACTGAGCCAGCCCCCCTCTATACCGGGTGCTGCAGGTGACCCGTTAACGGGGTGCACCGAGCCAGCCCCCCTCTATACCGGGTGCTGTGGGAACCCCCGTTAACGGGGTGCACCGAGCCAGCCCCCCTCTATACCGGGTGCTGTGAGTGACCCGTTAACGGGGTGCACTGAGCCAGCCCCCCTCTATACCGGGTGCTGTGGGTGACCCGTTAACGGGGTGCACTGAGCCAGCCCCCCTCTATACCGGGTGCTGTGGGTGACCCGTTAACGGGGTGCACCGAGCCAGCCCCCCTCTATACCGGGTGCTGCAGGTGACCCGTTAACGGGGTGCACCGTGCCAGACCCCTCTATACCGGCTGCACCGGGAGCCCCCGTTAACGGGGTGCACTGTGCCAGACCCACCCCCGGGCCCCGTTGCGACGCACGCGCCGGGCTCAGCGCGAGCCCCGCTCCCCGCAGCCCGCGCCACCGGGCGCGCGAACCGGAGCGAGGCGGGACGCACGCACGCACGCACGCACGCACGCAGCCCCCGCCGCTTACGCAACGCGCTCCCGCCGCTCTACGTGCGCGGCCGCGTGGCGCCGCCGCCGCCGCGCGCACGCGCACGCGCTGTTCCTCCTCCTGCCTTCCCCCCCCCCCCCCCGCGCCTCACCGGCCGCCTCGTGCCGGGAGCGCGCGCGCGCTCCCGCCCCTCCCTCCTCCTCCTCCTCCTCCTCCTCCTCCTCCTCCTCCGCTGCCGCCGCTCGCCCGCCCGCTCTCTCGGTGTGTCGGTGCGGGGCCGCCGCGTCGCCGGCAGGAAGCCTCCCCGCTCCCGCCCCCCGCCGCCGCTCCCTCCCCCGCCGCCCCGCCGCGGGGGGGCGCAGCCCCGCAGCCCCCGCCGCCGCCGCCCCGCCATGCCGGAGAAGCGGCCCTTCGAGCGGCTGCCCGCCGACGTGTCCCCCCTTAACTACGGACTCTGCCTCAAGCCCGACCTCATCGACTTCACCTTCGAGGGCAAGCTGGAGGCCGCCGTGCAGGTAGGGCCCCGGCCCGGCCCCTCCTCCTCCTCCTCCTCCCCCCGCCGCCGGGCCCTGAGGGGACCCCTTCCCTCAGCCCGCTCCTCCCGCCGCCGGGCCCTGAGGGAGCCCCGTCAGCCCGCCGGGCCCGGCTCCCCGCTCCCTCCGTCAGCCGGGCCCTGAGGGAGCCCCGACAGCCAGCGGGGGCCCGATCCCCCCCCCCCTTCCCCCTTCCCCTCCTCGCCGCCGGGCCCTGAGGGCCTCCCCCCGCCGGCAGCCGGCCGGGGCCCGGCCCTCGGCGCGGTGGAGCCGGCCAGGCAGGTGCAGGGAGGCCGCTCGGGGCTGCCCCCCCCGCCCTCCCGCCGTCTCCGCCCTCCCTTTCCATTCAGCCTATACATCTATATGTATATACCCCCCCCACCCCGGGGCCAGGCGTCGGGGAAGGGGAGAGGGCAGCCCGCCGGCCCCGCCCTGCCCCGCTCCGTCCCCCGGGAGGAGCGGGAGCGGCCTGGGAAGGGCTGGGGGCCTCGCCCCGCCGCCGCGGGCCCCGCGGCTCCCCCTCGGGCTGCGCGGGGGGTGCCCGGCCCGCTCCCTCCCCCCCGGCTCCTCTCCCGCCTGCCCGCTGCCAGAAGGGCCCCGCTAGCAGAAGTCTGTATGTAGGTTAGGCGTGGAGCGGTCGGAGCCGCGGGTATCTGCCTCGCTGGTATCTCCGGCTTCCCCCAAATCCGTAGTGAGCACCCTGTTCCTGTTTTCAGCCTCCGGCGTGCTGCTTTTATCTATATCCAGCCATTCAGATGGCTCGGGATTTTGCTGGAAAGACAAACTATCACATATGCAATTAAATGAGAACTCCCCGGTGCAGTACGATAAGCTGGTAGGCCTCAGTGTCATGAAAAGCTTGAAGTCAGTGAAGCGAGAGGCTCGGTGAACAGTGGGAAGGGGTGTGCAAACTAAAAACGCCGGGTCTTCTGCCTCTTCTGAAAGGCAAAAGCTTCCCCACGTTCATGCTTCAAAGCCAGAATGTTTGATGAAAGCCCTGAAGTCTCATAGTCATTCTCAGGCTGCTGTGCCAAGATTTTCTAAATTTGCTTTCATGTCTTTCCTTGTGCAATGATTTGAAATAGATGCGGAATTGTAAGGGCTTACCGGACTTTTTCTTAAAATGGGATGGCTGTATTGAGCACTCAGAAATATTTGAGGGAGATTTTAAATACTGAGATGTGTACAGATTGACATCTTGATCTAAAGAGGTGGTTAAAACCTTGTTTTAAAATGAGGTAGCATTGGGGTGATAAAACTGCTGAATCTGAAGCACAGGTACAGAGGAGAGCGAGTGCCTCACTGGGCAAGTGTCTGTGGAAGTTGGGGAGGGCAGAAGGCTGTGAATGATAGGGAATCTTGTGACTTTTTGGACCTGGAGGAAGACGACCAGAGATGAGTAAGTTTGTGTCATGTGGAAGAAATACTGAAAACATAAATTGCCTTGCGGATTGTGTTCTAGCTCAAGTCCTCGGGCCGCTCCTGTCTCTGGGGTCTCAGCCTGGGTGAAAATGCTAGCTTGAGAAATTCCCAACCTCTTCCGTCTTAATCCTAGCCACCTATTCCTGTCTTCGCACCCAAGTTGCTGCTCCTCAGTCCGGTTACAGCTGTGGGGCTGTGCTGTAAATGGGATCACTGAAATCATCCAG
Source organism: Gavia stellata (assembly GCF_030936135.1). Lineage (NCBI taxonomy): Eukaryota > Metazoa > Chordata > Aves > Gaviiformes > Gaviidae > Gavia > Gavia stellata. The sequence goes on from NC_082621.1 coordinate 2,225,420, forward strand.
GTTAAAAATAACACTTGGGGGAGGGGAGCAGTGGCTTTTTAAGCCGGCATTGCTACTGAGGAGAGGGTAGTATTGAGCAGCAGCCTTGGAAACTTAGTTTAAATCCAGGAATAACAAGGATTTGGAGGCTTCTTGTGGAGATGGTAATTGGTTTGCAGATTTAAGTCCAGTTGAGATATTTTTAATATTGTTTGCTGTTCAGGGGATTGCTCAATGAATTCCTAGAGCAATGGATACCACCTGACAATGCGAAATCCTGACTTCCCTACCAGCTGAGGGCATGTGTTAAGGAAGAACACTGATCTGGCAGGTTCAAGGTTGTAAAAAACTCTTGTTCACATCATGGTGAGCTGATCTGATGTTCCCACGGTAGAGATAATTAAAAAAATATAGGGCGAGGTTTTTAAAACATATCTGAAGTACATATCTTCATTTTTAAATAACTTTTAACAACCATAGACTGAAGAATCATGAGGCCACATCCCAGCTGCGTGCAAGCAAGTACAGGAGGGGTGCAGGAAGGTGTATAGGGTGAGTGTTTGCGTGCTTGTCTCGAGTTAGAAATCTGGAGAAGTTTGCTGTGGCTGCCAGTATCCAAAGCACGGTAAAGGCACGTTCCAGAAAATTAGAGGGTAACTATTCTGCATCTTAATGGAGAGAAGAACAACCACCTCACCCACAGAACTAGGTGGACAGGATGCTTTTTCTACAAGGGAATGGCTTACTTAAGAATATGCTAACATTTACTAGTTGTTTGTTATTGAGCTGGGATTGAATCTAGAAAATAAAAAATCATTTGTGTGCTTTTGGATCTAATTGGTTCAGTTACGGACCTGTTGGCCGTTCCTACTACCACCTTGTAATAAGGTGGAGCGGAGCTCTTCAGAGGCATTCTGTTCTCAGCATATGTGAGAGCTTTGGTGTACATTATACAGCTGTCGAGGTAAAAGTGATTTTATGTTAAGACACAAACTTTGAATTTTACAGATTTTGGGTAGGGAAGTATATACACTGCCTCCTCTTGAAGATCCAGGTATCGTTTTTTTGTAACCAATCAAGAATAATTATTAGTTCCTCTGCTCCATTCCAGTATGATAATGGCTGGACAAGCGATAATCCACATCAAGTATTTAAACCAGTGATGCTTTGTGACCTGCAGGGTGAGTACTGAAACTTTGACAGCAGAATCAATCATGTTTAATCACAAAATTAGGAAAACTTTTCATTATGTACATCAAAAGTGTTTGTTTGCTTTGTTATTTTGCCTCTTTAATGGCAAACTGGAATTAGTGAAGACTGTGATAGTCAAGACACTGCAAGTGAACACTTGATCAGTCAGTTTGTGTTTCTCACTCACAACCATTAAATAGGATTTGGCAGCCCTCTGCGTAGAATTTTGGTAAGTCTTCCGACTTGAGCACCAAGCCCTTGAGAAATGTTAAATAACCTTCCAGTCTTGGCTTTGGGGCAGTACATTTGTGTTGGCTTTTGCACATATACATAACTTAACAAAACATTTTGTCTTTATTCCACAGTAATAAATGTTACACTTATATGGCTCCTTCAAATAAGCTTCGAAGGGTAAAACCTTTTATGATTCAAAAGATAAGGCTGTTGCTTCAGTGTCAGCAGTGACCAGGTTGATTTCAAAGCCTTAGAAAGAAATGATATGTGTTTGTAGTTTATTGTGGCACTTCTGGTTTTTGGGTTAGGGAATTGGCCCTCTGTTTAGTATTTGTTGTTCCTTGGTGAAGGAACGATACTGAAATCTGTCTCTTGATAGTTTAATTTCATAGCCTTTGAAGCTGCACTTGTTAATATATAGGTTATCAGATACTTAAGTTTTGTCTGGTTACTCGAGATTTTTAAATATGTAATTTGTGGTCATATGCATATTTTTGAAGTCTGTAGAATTGTGTAACAATTGTGTAAACTGACAGTAGATAATTGCCATTTATCACAGTTAAAAAAAACCAAAAATCCTTAAATGAACTATTTCACAAGGAACCCTTATCACAGCTAGGACAAAACGTGGTTGTGGAAGAATCCGACACTGCGTGTTGGTAGTGGATCTGGAGCTGAAATAGTCGCCTGCTCGCAATCCTGTGATCACTCTGTCAGTTATGTCATCTTTTAGCATTTTAAACTGTTGATTTGTTGGGTGTGTGGGGATGTTTCTGAATGAGCACAATTAAGATTTTTTTTTTTTTTTTTTGGTGGAAATAGTTCATCTACTTTATTCATCTGTTAGCTTGAGATTTAATTATTATAATCCTGATTCTCAGGGTCTAGTTATCAGTGCAGCGCACTCATATTACTCAGTGTCTAGGTCAACTTTTTTCCATTCTGCTTTTGACTCCTGGGAGGCCTAACGGAGGGCTGGAACAAAGAGGGGATGTGCGGCTGTTCTGTTCTTCAGCATCGTGCTGAAAAGGCAAACATGAGTAACTAGCAACAGAAACAAATATCTGGCTCCCGAAGTTCAACGGTTGTTTTAAGCTTCTAAATGGAAGTTCTTCACACTGTCACGGCTCCAAAGCGATCACCTGTCCGGCGCAGGGTGTAGTGGTGCAGAGCTTCGGAAAGGTGCATGGTTGTCTTCTAACTTCCTGGTATTTACCTCTATACAAACTACCTTCTTTGGAGAGTGTTGTGTGGTGATTCATTTCTTTTACTAGAAAACTGCAGTGAGGTGTTTCTTGGTTGCAAAGCAACCTATCTTTACTTTAAAGAATTTACAACCTGAGGTAGATGACTCTTTTAAGTATCTTTCGCAGTCCCTTTAATATGTCTTAAGGATACTCTGTTACATTTAGCAATGTTTAACCTGTATCTGTTGCTTTTTATAGGTTAATTATGCAGTATCTGCTAGACTAAAGAATATGTAGTCTTCTGATCCTGCTGCATGCCAGTTAAAGGTTAATTGTGACACTCTTGCATGTAAACCTTGAAAAATTAAGCTTAATGGGTGTAGTATTTGTGCTCAGTATCGCCTGGCGCTGGGGGGGGGGAAGTTGTCTAGTATAAATATATGGTCATGTTATCCAGCATTGTAACTTACATTTCCAGCACATAAAATTAGATCTGAATTTGAGTGTTAAAGGCACCGTACTGGGAGTTCAAGTCTGGTGCTTCAAACTCTGTGGACCCTTATGCCACCAGCTTCAAAAATAGGAATGCCTTTGCTGTTCTCCCCCACAGAAAGGCCTCTTCCAGTTCAGTAATTCATGAGGCTAAGATGATTGCATTGATTGTAGTTACAAAGGGATTTACTTGTCTGTGTGAATTTGACACTTCTGAAGTATGTGTGACTGCTACAGATGAATGTAGTTGGATGCTCTTTGGAATGAAGTGAATTTTTCCAGTGGGCCAATTAGTTTTGGCATCGGTAATTTTACTACTTGGCTACCATAATTTGCTTGAGATGCAGATAAATAAAACTTTTTATTCCTTTTGTCATTGAGGTCTGAAATTCTTAAAAAGATACATCCTAGAACAGAACTGAGGTAATTTTAGTTGTCTATTTTTAGGGAATAAAATGCTAACAGCATACATACTTGTTATAATGCTACTTTTAGAAAAGGACTCTGAAGCTGAGTGGCAAGAGTTTAATTATCTAGTCTTAGGAATGGCTCTAGAGAATTAGTTGTGACTATAGAAGGTGTCTTTTGGTGCACCTCATCCTGTATTTCAGGTAGGCTGACATTCTACTAAAGCCATTCAAATTCTTGTTTCTAATGTCCTTAAAAAGGTTTTTCCATCAAGACCTTTCCTGCTCTGGTAACCGGTGAAAATCAAAAGCTTTACAGCATCTTCGAGTCCTATTTGACAGAGTTTTGAAAATGTCTTCATTTTCAAAACTAAATAATTAGCCTTTTTAGCTTTTCTTCTGTCTAATGATGTTACCTTGGAAAGCTTTTTGGGGGAACTTAAGCTGTTATCTCCTATTGGGTGAGATTTTCCTTCCCAGAAACAAGTGCTGAGCATGAATGTGGATGTGTAGGGGGTTGGGAAGTGTGTGTCATCTTAGTCTAATGACAGGTTACCGACACAGTTAAAACGTCTTAAATGTCTGCAGTTTTATTGCAGGGCAGACCTGCTTGTGGTATCTGTGTCTGCCTAATCTCAGTAAGTATTTGAATTGTGATTAATGTTACTAGAGTTGCATCAAAAGCAACAGGTTTAAAGTTTTGAAACATTCCTTCATTCCAGATACTGGTCTTAGCTCATCTGCTGCTTTTCAGCATGTCAGCCTTATGGCAAACATACTTTCATCGTGGGCATTTGTGGCTTGCTATTGCCTTGATTAGCCTCTTCTTGTTGAAGAGTACATTTATTACATTATAGAGCAAGGTGAAGCAGGGTGACAGTTCGCATATATACAGCTTTGTAATTGGTTATACCTTATGCAGTGAGATGCTTTTTTGCCTTCTAATATGATTGCATTCATGAAAAGCACTGCATGAGCAGAATATCTGTCTTCCAGAACATAGTATTAGCAGAAATGTAAAAGCAGCTTCAAGGTACCGCTTACAGTAAAACACCTTCATTCATCTTCATGATATACATGGTGTCTGTAAGCATTAGGCTATAGGTTCTGGTGGGAGAAAATGGTCATAAGTTAAGTATGCTGGGCGGTTTATAGTTTTGTTTTGGTTTTGTTCTTACAGGTGTGTCTGTACTTCATTATTTTTAGTGGATCAGAGGGAGGAGGCTCTCATGCTAGAGCCTGTGTGCCAACGTGAAAACTTTTTTTTTCCCCACTGAATTAAATTATGAGAGCCTCAGAAGTGTGCTGTAGAGTACACCCTCGGTATTAGTATCTGCACGCTGACTTTTGCCCTTTGTTTTTCAGGAGTTGGAGGGTAAACAGTTTTTAGGCTACTGGCTCACTCTGTCCCTTTAAATGTTTTCTAGTGTGTTGCACTCTTTTGTAAAACTGGCTTGATATTTGTAGGAGGTAAGAAAAGATCTAAAAATGGGTAATTGCCTTTCTAAGGAGCCTCTGAAGTTGTCTCTGCTTAAACCTAAGCTTTCTCATTTTGCAGGCACAGTACTACATTGCGAATTCTTCTGTCCTCAGAAGAGGTTGTTTTTTAAAGATCAAGACTATTGTTAAACCCAGTATTGTCTGCAATTTGGACAGCTCTTTATGCATGTTGAATTCTTAATCCAGAGAGATTTGGATTTGTAGATTGAATAAAGATCTCTACTAGACATCTATGAGAAGCTTTTCTCATTCTGATTTTTCTGTGTTTCAGAAGACCTTGAAAACCCCCAAACCCTAATATTGTGATGAAAATTGTTGGGGTTTGATCTTAGGTTTTGGGAAGTGTTGTAATCCTTTAGTTTCATGCACACCAAATTTAAAAAAAAAAATTGCAGATTGTAAATCTTTACTAGAAGCATTAAATCTAACCTGTGTCACTTCAGCTGTTACATTTGCTCGTTTTATGCTTTGCAAGCATGTTGTTTTTAGAAGCGGGTTAAGTTTATTAGGTAACATTGTTTTGGTTTTATTACCATAAACAGGCAACATGGTGAAAACAACACAGCTCTTCTGCACTGTTCCATACGATACACCACTGCAGGGTGACTGGCAAGCAGGGTTTAGAAAGAATCACTAATAGTTACGCTTGTCAAAAAGTATAAGCCCTTATGTAATTTTTATTACACAAACAATTCTGTTAATAGGAATAAGCCATAGACATTTGCTTCAGAAGCAAAGTTGGTGACTGAGGTTAGAAAGAAACTTCTGAGTTAGGTTTGTCTTGTGTTAACCATCCACTGTGGGGGCTGCCTTTCCTTGGAGTATCTGGTATTAGCCCTCTGGTTCACAAATTAATAGACTAGATGGACCGTTCTTATGATGTGGGTATACCTATTAAGTTATACATTTAAATTTCTTAAGCCTTTCTTATCACTGACTAGGCTTGAATTTGTTTTTTATGTACACAGTGACTAAGGAACCATTTCTTCAGCGAGCCTAGGTAGAACACCTTAAGACTGAATATCTGCTTCCGTTTACTCATCTTGCGTAGATACCAGCTCCTTTATGGCAGAGTGATAAGTGTCCGCTTCAACTATGACACTTCACAGCTTACTATTTTGGCTTTACTTGTAATAAATGCATTCACATTCAGATGCTTGAATGGTGAGCTGGCGTGCCCGTGTAGAGCACTTTGCTCATTTTGCTACAGGGGCGAAGGAGCTCTTGATTCATGGGAGCCAGTTTCCATCACAAATAAGTCCAGCTGCTTTCTGCTGTGTTCAAACATGGATAGCTAGGGTGACGGGTACAGGTGTTAATAGGGCATTTTAAGGTTATAATACCGAAAAACCAAGAAAGGGATATAAGTCCTTATGCTTTAAGGAACTTACTGTCTGGGGTAGGAAGCAGTTCCTTTGTGCATATATTAAACTCTAGTTGGCTGTTACAGAAATTCTTGCTCCTTTATTTAAAGAACTGGCGTTGTCTTCTGCTAGAAATTGTATCCTGGACTAGCAGGACTACCAGCTCGGTCCAGTGTGATGATTCTAGTGGTTTCAGCCATAACTTTCTAAATAATTCCTACTTTAATTCCCAAATATTTTACCCCTTTGTAATTAATTGATATTTAATTTGAATTCCTCTGTATTCAAGCTCTTGCATCCAAATAGAAAGCTGGCACAGTGAGGCAGTTTATTACTATGCTGGGAGCTGGCCACTTGTTAAATAAAGCAAAGTGTGTGTAGCCAAGAGCTGGCAGAAGGAAAGCTTTCAGGAAAATGTAAAGGCGAATTTCTTGGCAGATGTTTTTAACCTAAGAAGTTCTTACAGTGTTGACAGTTTAGAACACAGTACCATAGGTTGTATTTCTGATCATCTCTGAAACCTGTAAGTTTGTGTTCAAAGACGTTTACTATAGTCTCCTGTAGGTCATCTCTAAAAGGAAGCTTACAGGCTCTCTATCTATTTTTGTTGGTCTTGGATTCCCAGGCATGTACAAGGGCCCTATTGTCAAGCTTTCATACCAATTTTTAATAGGCAGTCCATTCCCTTAAATAATTTACAGTCTTGATAAGTAGGCCTAGATGGCTTGAACATGATTCAAGTACGCATGTTCCGGAAAAAATCAGAGCAGTCAGTGGAATACCTTTTTCGTTTTTACTGCTCTTAAGCACTAAATTCTATTTCAAACACTTGATGATGGAGGGTGTTTTAGATTAAAGGGAGGTGGGAGCTCAAGGGAGTAGGGAACACCATTTCTTCCTGATGCTCACAAAATTTCTCTTCCAGGTGAAACATGCAACCAACCAAATTGTGATGAACTGTGCTGACATTGACATTATTACAGCTTCGTATGCGCCAGAAGGAGACGAAGGTAGGATTGCTTTTTTGCTGGAGTTTTTAGGTGTTTATCCATTTCATTTCTGATGGGAGGTGCTGTTGCTAACAGTTAACAACTTTGATTGTAGAATTACGTAACGGCTTGATAAGCTAACCTACCCCTAGAAGCACAAAATTAATTACCTAATCTTCATTGTCATCTCATCACTACCATTTGCATTATGCTTGAAAAAGTTACCTCGAGCTTCCATGAACTCTATGTTCTACATCATCATGCCCAAGTGTTGTAGGCAAAAAGATGTTTGACTGTTTTTACATTATTATTTATCTTTATACCAGATAACTGTGTAAGAACATGATCTGTACCTATGGACTTTGCAATATTGACAAAATCTGTGACAAGGGCTTAGATAAGGAATGCATCAATAATGGCCTGTGGTAGGAGATACTCATTGCGAAGGATTTGAAAAAGTACAGAAGACACTTAATTGATGTTTAGCAAGATGTTCTGAGTGTAGGGAAAAAGGTGATTGTGTGGAGGAGACAATGGTTGGGGTCCAGTTCAGTGAAAGGCTGGAAGTTACTGGAGAAATCAAAGAAGCAGTACCTGTTTGTAACACAGTTACAGCAGTTGACATCTTCCCCAATTATATTTTGAGGAGATGTAGCAGACACAAAAAATGTTTTAACAATTGAAGCGTGAAATGATTGAGGTGTGGAAAATAAGCTCCTTGAAACAGAGTGATGGTCTAACAGTGTGCAAAGCCTTTCTGGTTTTCTTACAGAGCCTTTGCTGCTTCAAGCACAGTAGCTATTTGGTCCACTGTGTATGACTATTTCTTAAGTCCTTCAGAAGACAAAAGGCTTCACGGAGCTTCTGTTTCTATAACGAAAATGCTACAATGATGTCATAAAGCACTTTGTTGAAACCATGACTGTGAATTAAAGGAATGATCTTGATGATGGATAGGAGAAAGGTGTTCCTGTGATTAGGTTTAAACTTCTCTAGTATGCTTATGCAACAGTCGAAGGAAGTTGGAGAGAAGGGCTGTGTTTGAATACCTAAAGAAGAAAAGAAATCTTAATTTTCTGGACTGGATTTGGTAGGGACAATTTAAATTCTTGTAGTGACGTTATCCTAGGACTAATAGATTTGTATGTGACGAGTGGAATGTCTGCAACGAGTCTTTGCATCTAAATTGGTTCAACTTTTTTTGTTTTTAATATAGTATTAAAGAAATCAGAGGGCTTCTTGAGTGCAGTTGAGAGCAGCAGAGCAGTGCTTAGGTGGATGGGGAACTCTGTCCTAAGGAAATAGCGTTCGGTGGGTGTGTTGTGGAAAAGTAAAGCTCACTGCGGGAAGTGCTGTCGCAGCGAGAGGGGGCGGCAGAGAAGAGTATTACCAAAGAGCTTGGAGTCTGGCCACCGAGTTTTGATAGGGAAAGAATAGACCGCTGTTTCCTACGTGCTTGATCCGGGCTCCTGGGTTGTACCCGGGCACTCCATTCCTGCGTGCCTTTCACACGCTGCCGTTAGTGATCTTTAGTTGATTGGATGCACTGTGTTGCTAAGCACTCCTGGAGCTATTTCTTATACTGAGTAATGAGGCGATAACGAGAGTGGTAGTAATAGCGGAGTGTGTATGGAGTCTGCTCCACCCACCAGCGTGCCATAGGCCCAAACCATGTATTAATTTTTTATTTTGTCATTGAGAAAATGAAAATAAATGGAAAAGGTACCTAGGAATAAAGTCTCTTTCCAGTCAAATCAGGAAAAACACAAGAAACAGAGAGGATCTCTATTTTAATGTATTATCTTTGCTGTTTTTGGAGCTGATTTCCTTCTCGTAGGGGTCTATTTTTCTATTCTTTAACAGTGCTATACTCTTCTTGTAACTTCAGAGTATTAATAGTAGAGCTTAATGGAGACTGAGAGTGAAGTACACTGGAAGTGAGTTTCTGTGGCTTAAATTCCTTCATTCTGGTTTTTCAGATAGCCTTGAATGTGGCACCCTGGACACACAGGAATATGAGTACAGCACTCTGGCTATAGTATAGGTACTCACCTCTCAAATTGTCGTATCATAAATATTTGAGGTGCAGTTTTGTTGCCTGTTTACTATAATTATACTCAGGCTTCATGGGGTTAAAACATATCTTTCAGTTTGGTAAACTGCCAACTAGTATAATGGCTTTGGAAGTAAAATTGCATGAAATTGGCAGACTATTTGCTGGCACCTGTTGATACAGATCAAGTCAGTCTTACTAATGCTTCTATTGTGCACAGCTTTTGCATGGTAATTGTATAACTGGTCTCAAAAACAAGAGTATGAAATATAGTCCAACGAACCAACAGAAATATCAGCCAGATCATTTGGATTTAGTTACTTAGGTGAGCCTCGTACCAATTGCCTATATAGCATGTTTGAAAACGAGTGGGAAGTTAGTGATGTTTTCTCCTTTAAAGGCTCTGGTGAAGAATCGTTACCTCTTTTAGTTCTGTACCTCAGTGGGGAAGAATTTGTCTCACACTTGTCTGTAAATGTGAGACAACAGATAATCGTCCGCTTATCTTCTTTCAAGTGTGGTTCTGTTCCGAAAAGTAGCTGTGTGAAAAAGAGACCTTCTTGTTCAACAGATACCTTTCCCTTGTTTATGGAGCTGATCTGTTGACTTTTGTGCAGAATAGTTTATTCTTTTCCTAATAATTCTTGTTCATCTTGAGTGTCTACTGCACTGTGGCTTATACAACAACAGAAATCTTAGCTAGAACTGTGAGCCGTCTTTTCCCTCCCCTCCGACTCACTCTTCTAAAGATGGATACAGCAGAGGGTAGAACTTGGTCTTTGGAATTTTAATGCAGATTTGCAGGGAAATCAGATTATTGCCCAATATTTGACAGGAAGCTGAGGGAGGATCTCTGAAGCTTTAAAGTCAAAGTAGAAAATTTTGCTGCGTAATCTACAATTGAGTGAGAGTGAATAATAAACCAGGAGAGATTGATTTTGCAGTACTTTGGAGTCAAAAAACTCTCTGTTTCATCATAAAACTGGTGTAGTGTTTGTAACTGGAGGTTGTGGATATGCTGTTTGTGCCAGGTACGCTGTAATGGAACAAAGCTACTCAAAAGACTGAGTTTTCCGTTGCCGAAGTTATGACTGGCTCCTCCCACTAATCATAAGCAGCAATTGTTTTTGTTTTTTCCAGAAGCTAGTTTTTAGCATTTGTAGTCAAATGTTTATAGCGCAGCCTTGGTGTTTAGGTGCGCATGTGCTGTAATACCTTTGTCCAAATGGTTGACTTTCCTCAGCTAAATTAAGAACTGAAAAGGCATTCGTAAGCAAGTTGATTCTTAAGTTAAATTTTTGGGGATTGAATTTCGTACTTACTGAATGCTGAGTAGTTTGAGCTTCCTGTGAGTCTCTCTTTTAAGGAGCTGTGAAATTGTGATGGAGTCATAATCAGTGAATTACATTGTCTTTAGCTTGGAAAGCTTTTCAGATACTGGGGGATCTAAAGCAGCTTCTTAAATTCAGGGATGCCTGGAGGGTAGTAGTTGGCAATTTCACATAGAAAATTACAAGCAACCATAGTGATGTTTGTTTAGCAGAAATAATCGGGTGAATGGTTTGTACTTCAACCCTTAGAAGATTTTAAGGCCAGAACTCATTATTTTAGTCTTTTCCTTCCTAGTATGGTTGGGACATGCTTGGATGCTAGCACTAGATGCTGGTTACACTGGAGCCTCAGCTGATGTTTAAAAACAACAAAAGATCACTAGCGCTAACGGAAAGCTGAGCAATGTGACCCAAGTGTATCTAAGCAGCGCTTTCCCTTGGCCTGGGAGTGCTACCATTTCACGATTATCGTAAGGCGGTCTAAAATCACGCTGCTGTGAAGAGGGGCAATGGCTCTTGTCCTCACTCCCTGCCTTCTGTTGGCATTCATGTTTGTACTGTTGCACGGCCATGTGGATCAGGAAACTGCACTAGCTGAAAACTGCCTCTACAAGGGGAAAAAAAAAAAGGCACCTTGGAGACAGATCATCTTCCTGATCCTGACGATTGTATGTGAATGCCAGTGGAAGGAGGGGAATGGGAACATGCAGCTGGGGCCAGGTGGGAAAAATAAGACTACTGTCTCTGCCCGTAGCAGACTAGATTTGTTTAAGCCAGTTGTGAAACCTTTCTTTGTTGTAGAAAAGCTCATCTTCATCCTTTCTTCTGGAGAGGACATGATGTGACAGAATTTTTAATGGTAGTTTTTTTAAGGAGGCCTGGGCTGCGATGGCATGGACACTTTGGGAATATCTGATACGCGAGAATACTCCTGTGAAGGATTTTACAACCACTGGTTTGAAAAACGTGAAAAGATGCAAAAGGGCTTGAAAGCATTAGCATTCTGGGGAATTGCATCGGCATAGCTCAGTGGCTAATGCTGAAGGAGGACAGTGTATGCTATGTCAACATGTAGATGTTTTAAGCTAACATGTTTAATTTGCAGGTAGAGTAGGCAGAGTGCACACAGTCACTGCCAGCTCAGTTGATGAATGCAAGTTCATTAAGCCACCATACCTTAATTGCCTGTGACTTCTCCGTGCTGTGGAATGAGGACTACTTGAAAAAATCCCATCTCTTGCGCTTGCCTTTATCTTCACTTTGAAATACGTGCACATTTGACATCGCTTAAAACCTTTGGCTAGGATCCATGTTTATAAGCATGTAATACAGAAATTGGGATCATTAATTGATGTATCCATCTGGTTACTGTGTAATTTCAGGAAGTACTCTGTAGAAGGATTGTAATTTATTTAAAATCCTGTTGTAAAATTTGATATGCAGTGCTCCGAGTTTGGGAGGGTGGCTAGATCTGATTTTTGTGTATTTCTTCCAAAGACATGGAGCACTAGCAGCTTTTTATTTTCTCATGCGACTTGGTCCAGACTGTGTACTAATGTGCTAGTGATTAACTTGCAACCTTGCAGCGCCAAACTCTCCAGAGTTGTTAGGCTGCCAAAATTGTGTTGGTCTCTTCAGGAGATTTTGTATTCAACACTGTTAGGAATTCAGACAGCCTTTTACTGCAATCACATCTTTGTTATAAGTAGTTCTCTTAAACTCTAACAAAAAGTATTGTTGATGGTTTTCCATAGTTTTTTTGCTCTGGATTAAATTATTAGCACTGAATAGTTAGTTAAAAAAAAATGTAGCTTTGAATCTTTCAGTTGTATTCTGCTGTTTCAGAAATTGATATATAAGCAGCTGCTTTGAGAATGACAAAAAATTGCTGGAGCTGAGCGTGGAAAGACTCTCGTCCTAGACACCGACTCCTCAATGAGGACACGTCTTGTGAAACTGCAAATGAGCGTTACCTTCTGTTCCAGATGTACTCTGGCCGTTGCTTTTAAGTGCTCATCAGAGGCTAGTTGTCCTGGCAAGGGGGGCAGTCCTGGGGTATCACAAGACTCTCGGCCTCCTTTAGTGGAGATTGGGATCAGAATGTGCTGGGAGTGCGCAGCATCGTCATGAGATGGCTGCTTCCAGCCCATTTAAACTATAACTTGTTTAAACATTGTTTCTAACCTTAGGGTAATTGGGATCTAACACTGTAAAATTAAGGTTGAGAAGCTCTTTGAAACAAGGTTGCTTTCTGCAGTGTGTTAAGATGCTTTCGCAGGCTATTGCAGGGGAAAAAACTGAAGGTCTTCACCTTCTTCTAGCCCTGGTAATGTTTACCTGTGTCTTTCCTATGGCTTTCCTGGTACAGGTTAAAAAGGTTATAAAGTAGTGAAGCTACAAATTCAAATACACTTAGGAGGACTTCACATTTGGGAGAGGAGGAGGGGGAAACTTGATATTCATTGTCAACTTTTGGCAGAAGATCTGCATAATACGCATTCTTCTGTATTTCTCAGTTTCAGTAGGTTAGAACTATGATCCTGAAGTCACGGTATTGTTTGTCTTCAGTATCAGATTGTTGTAAAAAGATACAAATGTTTTTGGTTTGCTGTGGTCATTTTAAAGTACGTGCGGGGGGAGTGTTTCTGCATTCTTGTACTGATTTTTATCAGACATTTCTCAGGTTTTCATTTAGCCTCTGACCACAGGCTGACAGCTCAGCATCTGCAGGTTGTCCAGCAGCGGGATTCCTCCCAGGCAGGCTGACATAAATTTCCGACAGGTATTCAGCCCGTTCTTCCCTCTGACCGAGGTCACTAACATGCTATTGCAGAACAACAGGTTTGTTGTCTGTTGGACTCTAAAGATAGCTGGGGTCAAAATCCATTGGATCTAAAGGATGTAGTCAGCAATCAGCTCCCCTCTCTGTTGCTGGGAAGCCCACTTTCAGACTAGTGTGATGTACATTAGCGTTGTTCCCCTGAATATCTTCTCTCCAACTCTCTTACAACGTCTCCTTTTCTGCCTCAGTATTTCGCAGAGTTGTAAGAAAAAAAGCTAAACCTTTATTTTTCGTTGCTTGTTGCCCAATGCTTGCTGGCATTGTGATGTCCTTGGCATGTATTCTGTTTAACTGGTCTATCTCACCCCTCTTACAGTTGATTTTAAAAATCTTGGAAGTCCTCAGTGCAGACTAGTAGTCTAAAGTTCTTCTACATGATCCTGTAAAGAATTTTTTCTTGAATTTGGTTCTGTAGTGTATTTTTTTTTTTACAGCTAGAATTGTTTTATTGTAAGCATTTATGTATTATGTACCCTAGCATGGTGGTTAATTCCGATTAAACGCTGAGCAGAGCACTGTGAAACCAGTAGTTAAGACTAATGCATTCATACAGTTTCTACATTTATGTTCTCTGTGAGCAGAGGTTGGTATTAACTCTGACTTAAGGCTGAAATCATACTATTCCGGAATAAATAGCACTTTAAATTTTATAGAAATAAAAACATGTTTCCAGTTACTTTTGTCACATATGGAACAACTTAGCTGAACATCTTGTGAGTGTGCTGAGGCTGCCTCTGAAACCGAATACCTGGATTCTTGTAGTGATACTTGAGCATGGAACCTGGTCATTGTGTAAATTAAATTGTTGTTTAAAACAAGCTTTGTTATTCAGAATTCCATGTAATGAAGACGTTGATATAGTAGTACGTTTTTCTTTTAGGGTGTTCACCTCTATGTATCACAGCACCTTCCAGTACTCTTTTTGCCCTTTTTTCTGTGACCGTTCAAAGCTAGTATCTACTTCAGTAGATAACTGAAGCTATTTACTGAATCTCTCTTCCTAGGTCAATTTAGCAAGGGTCTAGCAATCTTTTCAGGTACTTTCTAGCATTTCAGTATCCCAGGTGTGTCTTCGATTCGAGTGATGTAAGTGGGATAGGACAAGCAGCTTGTACTAGGAATGCTGTTACTTTAAACTTGTCTGTGCATTTCATGAACCTTTCAAAAGTATACTGAACTGACAATGTTTATTGTATTTATAAATCTAGAATTATACATCAGTATGTTTGCATAGAAAGATGTATCCTTGTGTCCAGGCTTATCAAGTTTGGTAGTTCAAGATGCTGACGTGTGGTAGAAAGCATTGCTCATTTGTTTTGGTGCAGATTTGCATTCCTTAAAGATAGCTGGTTATTGCAGTGCTTGAGTATAGAGTGACACAGGTAGCAGAACTTGCAAAGTGAGGTCCTACATAGCTCTTTTAGATTTTTTGGTTGAAGGAGCATAAATGTACATCACCCTGGATGTAGCGAGTGGGACTTGATGAATTAGGAAGGAAGAAGCAACTCCAGGTGTTCTCTCTGGGCTCTGCTAACTCTAAGCCACAGGACAGTTTAATTCCTGTGCACTGATTCCCTCTCCCTATCTATCCAGCTTGGCCTCATAGTTTGGATGTTTGCATCCACAAATAGATGCAATGCTGTGTAAATGCCATACTGCTTAATATTCTGGTCGATTTTGGATGCCCTTGCTGAATGGCATATAAACTCCAAAGTAGGTCCTTGATTCTGAAGACAATTTTTAAATAAAATCAACATTGTGTTTTTCTTTGTGGTTAAAACCAAACAAAACCACCTTGTTGTGTATATTAGTGTGCTTTTCAAAGTGAGATCCACAAATTAGTTAAATCATAAGCATCCTGTTTGGAATAATTAATAAGAATCTTGCTGCACTGATGTAAGCATTTAATATTGAGGGGAAGTTTTTTGTAATATTTTACCATTTGTCAGGATCGTAGTAGTCGCTACCAGCATTCCTGGGGTTGTAGAGGATACTGTTCTTACTGCAAGTTTACAATTTAACAGTTCAGCTTTCATTACTCAGCACAGTAGAAGACTTCCCTGCCATAGACAAGTGAAGCATTCTGATGGACGGGGTGAATGGCAGAGGTGGAAGGAGTGTGGCGGTGGTGCCTTGAGTCTGTATAGTCTGATGTAAACGTGGTAGATTTAGTTGTCTGAAGCAAGATAATATAACATTGAACTCTGACATTTCTTTGGTTGCTTGAATTTATATCATTTGTGATTATATGAAATCTTCGTTGATTTGTTCAGTAACTGCAGCATGTTGGATTCAGCTGATTTAGTTCATTTTAAATGCTCATGAGTTACAAAAACATCTCTAGGGCTTATTTTGAACAAAGTAGTCTGTTTTTCTGTTTCAGAGGTACATGCCACAGGGTTCAACTATCAAAATGAGGATGAAAAAGTTACACTCTCCTTTCCCAGTACTCTTCAGAAAGGTAAGAGCTGTTTTCATGCTTTCTACTTGCTTCAACCATGTGTTGAAGACGTTTGCACTTAAAAAAGCCGGAGTAGGACATCTCTGTCTTCCCTGAGGTTTCTGGCTGCGAATGTAGTGCTCCCTGGGGAGTCTGTCCACTATAAGTCACTTTGTGAGCCTCTGGAATTGAAAATATTGTTTCACTAATGGTGATGTTTGCTTCCAGCACCTGAGATGACTCTAATTATTTACCTGCTATTGGGAGTTAGGCTCAGAAGCTGTTTATGTTAGATACTGACAATCTGTTTTCCTCTTACCGAGAATGAGCTAATCTGAATTACTGCAGTATTTTCCTAGGTGTCAGTGTACTAATTCTTTTGAAACTGCTACAGGTTTTTGCTCTGAGGAGTTTGTCAGTTGAAACTCAGCTCCTCCACTTGAATAAAGCAGTTTTATTTCATCTTGACGAATACAAATATAAAGATTCTAGGGTGATAAAACTTCAGTGTTTCATTCAGTGGGATATTGGCATGCTGCCTCTCTGATCAAGATCAGGTTTCCCCTTTTGCACTGAGACATCGAGGGCAGAATAAATCCTGAGATTAATTGACTTACGAGCTTGAACGCAGCCAGCGCTCCATCTTGGCTGTTGTAGTAGATTTCATAGGATGCTCTTATTACTTAGTAGCCACCCTATATTTTTGCAAACTCTACTCAAAGGTAAGGATTGTAGGATCAGACTTCTCAAATGGCTTAAGGTAGGTCTCTCCTGGTTATTGCATTGTGTTTAGAAGGCAAGAGTGAGTACTGCAGCAGCCTCTGATCTCCGATCAATACTAAAGTGCTGTGGTGAGTCTGGCTTTGCCTGCATTGCTCTGCTGGAGCTTATTTAGTGTAAGGAGAGTGAAGGGTTTGAGGGAGGCTGGCAAAAAAGTGGTGGGTGGACATGAGTTGAAGGGACATCTTATTTCAGAAGGGCAGTGGGCCAGCTGAGTATCCTGTCCTGAAGGCCCAGACCAAATAAATGTTCTGTTTGGCACATGCAAATAATAATGTCCCATCTGTTTCTGTTACAGGGACTGGGACGCTAAAGATAGACTTTGTAGGGGAGCTGAATGATAAAATGAAAGGTTTTTACCGAAGTAAATATACCACCCCTACTGGAGACACACGCTATGCTGCTGTCACTCAGTTTGAGGTATGGGCTATATTTTTGTTTTCAGGGAATGTCATTCTTAATATAGGATTTATGCTTAGAAGAAGGAAAGACACGATTACCTAGCTTTAGCTATACCCTCTGGGTAAATGTCAAAAATCCATATTTACTTGCTTCTTGCTCTTAGTGTGGATGGGTAATACTAAAAGCAGCCTTTACATTGTGACTTCAAGGTCAGTAAGTTCTGGATCTGGCAGATTCCCCAGCCAAGGATTATGCTGCTGTGTGATGCATCGTATATATACAGTTGCTGCAATGTTTAAGAACAGCTCGTTATTTAGATGTGGTCAAATACCTCTGTATAACTTTCCTTTATGAAGTATATTAATTTTTTTAATAGGACACTTTGCCTTTATCTCAGTGTCTTAATGACATCCAAAATGTGAGCCAGATACTGTCTCAAGTATTATGTAAACCCTGGACATAATGACAGAATTTTATACCATACTGTAATTTCATAGTTGTCTGCCTGGTTACATAAAAACATGGAGTATTTACCTCATACAAATAGAACATTTCTTGGGTGCAGTCTACTGACAATATAAATAGGTGGTCTTGTGTGTACGGTCTGTGAACGCCTGGGTGCCCTCTCTGCTTTCACATGACTGAGCTTTGCTCTTGTCATGACTCTGCTAAATTTTGCTCAGACTGTAGAATTCCATCAGAGCAGAGAGTGCTTTTCAGCTGCACTTTTTTTTTTAAACCAAGAGTGAAATAAGTTACCACAGTAAGAATAAAATGCTCTAATGTGGAGGTCAAGAGTGTCAATGAAGAGACTCTACACCAGTGACTAGCCATCATTCACCCAACTTCTTGCCTGTAAATTTTTGTGTGTGTTTTATTGCCACGGTCTCTTGTGATTTATTTGTTTAATGCTCTTATTTCCTTCAGGCTACTGATGCTCGTAGAGCTTTCCCTTGCTGGGATGAGCCTGCTATTAAGGCAACATTTGATATTTCTTTGGTGGTTCCTAAAGACAGAGTAGCTTTGTCAAATATGGTAAGTTCTTGATGTGCAAGTAAACAGTGTTTTAAATAAAGCTGTAATAACACCAGATGATTATTTGGTAGTTAATAGTTAATAGTGCATCTTGGTAATTAGACAGAATTAGGAGTATAGGCTGTCTTGCTAGCTATTACTAAGCTGCAATAAATTGAGAGCGCTTTTAAAATGATGATATTGTGATGTCAGATGCTAGCACAAAACCTGAACAAGTTGTACAAACCACAGTGGTGGTGATTTAAAAAAAAAAAAAGTCTTAGCATATGTCAAGCCACGTGCTGCTTGATTAAGAGTGACTGGAAAAAAAATAAGCCATTGTGTGTTTATGTAGCTGTTATAGCTACCTAAGCACTTGAGATAAATAAGCCTGTTATCTGCTCTAGAGAATTTCTGACCAGAACTGGGATAAAATGTGCAAGTAGAAGTACCTCTGTCACAAATACAAGTGGCCATTTTCAGGTCGCTACTTCAAATATGGTGCATGTATTTCTAGATAGTGTTGCTGGAGAAGAGCAAATCAGTTTAAAAATAGACCTTTTTTTATTCCAGTAGCTAACTTTCATAGTTACCTGTGAAGCCTAGCCTTGCCCACTGACCACATGGTTACAGTTTCTGTTTCAGAATTTAAAGTGAAAGCCTGATGCCTTATTGGCATGTGGGTAATACTCTCTTTGAAAGACAGCAGCTGATAGCTGATGTGTTCAGCTGCCTTTGCATTAATGGAATATAACTTATATATTATGAAAGTACACCTCTGTGTGTGATAGGGCATTTTTAGTTAGGAGGGGAACTGCATTGTGATCTGTATTTTAAAATCATAAAAGACGTCCTTTCATTTTAAATGCATGACTCATAATGATGGAATAGTTAGTCAAATGTATTGTGTAATACAGTTTCACTTCCATGAAACTAACTGATTCCCTTTTATGTTGAAAGAATGTCATTGACCGGAAGCCGTACCCAGATGATGAAAATCTGGTGGAAGTGAAGTTTGCTCGCACGCCTATAATGTCGACGTATCTTGTAGCGTTTGTGGTGGGAGAATATGACTTCGTAGAGGCCAGGTCCCTTGATGGTGTCTTAGTGCGTGTTTACACTCCTGTTGGCAAAGCGGAACAAGGAAAGTTTGCATTAGAGGTAAATGTGCTCAGGGTGACACCATTATTGCTGTAGCGATCTCCGACAGGCTGGACATAGTTCTCTCTTCTGTTCAGTCACCTAAATCCTTGCAAAGCTCATGAGGGTGTTTTTTGCTTCCATGGCTCGGAGAGACTGGGCTTGACATTAAACAGAATTTCAGTTGTGGACCAACTAATGTCTATGATGATGAAAACATACAGTTTAATTCAGTTCTGATTTGGTGATGGGGACTTTGGTCCAAAGATGATGAGAAGTACTGAAGGGTAAGCTACAGCCTGGGAGAAAAAGGGGATGGGAGTCTTCCAAACCATTGTGCTCTGGAAGCTGGAAATGGGTCTTCTGGAAGAAATCTTGTGTATGCTGCTTTCTTAGGCTAGTTTCAGTCATAAATTTTCAAGTTTTACTAATTGTTCCAAGTTAACATTTCTCCTCTTATTTCTTACAGGTTGCTGCTAAAACTCTGCCTTTTTATAAGGACTACTTCAATGTTCCTTACCCTCTTCCTAAAATTGATCTCATAGCTATTGCAGACTTTGCCGCTGGTAAAGTAACTCACTTTATTGATGAACTGTATTTTATTTGAATTTTAAACATTTAGGAAGAGGTGTGTATCAATATCAATAAACCTTTGTATTTATTTTATAAAGGTGCCATGGAGAACTGGGGCCTTGTTACTTATAGGTATGCTGTTAAAATACTGTCTTTCCCCCTCTTTGTTCACTAATTCTCGGAAGTAATTGGATTAGTTTTAGGGAGCTGTAATTATTTGGTATCATCCCAAATAAGACTGAGTAAATACCTTCAACTCTTGCTTCGATTTGGATAATTTTAACTTCTGCAGCAGCGTGCATTATTGTACAAATCTTAGGAATGAGCTATTACAACTACTGTCCAAGGGTGTGAGATTTTTAAGTGTCTGGCAGCACTGCCTGTTCTACAAGAGAACTTTCTTGGCTGCTTTTTTTCCCCATAGAAGTTACATACTTACTGACACAGCTGGAAGAATTTCTTATTTTATGTTGTAGGCAAGTTGGTAAATTTAGCAACCACAGTATAACCATGTGGATATGGGGAAATCAAAAATATTAACTTGCCTTCCTTTTCAGTTTTTTTTGTTCCTCTGATCAAGCTTTTATACTTTTGCTTGATATTATTACATTATCTGTGCTCATTGTTAGAATGATTTTTCCTTCATTTTGTACGACATTGGTCTTGTAAGCTTTGGACTTTAAATCCTGAAATGGTTTTAATTTCTTCTGCTAAACTTTTAATTTGGCCTTAAAAAATTGAAATGGAAGTTTGAGCCCAGGTTTAAAATCTACTTGTCTGCTTATCGCAATTCTGATGAAATCTGGTATTTTATTCCCTGTGGGAAAAAAAAATTTGTCCTGGATGAGTAGAATTTTTGGAAAGCTTTCTTAATTGTGCTGTTAATTTTTTCCCCCCCTTATGCTCAGTTTGGCACGCTTGCTTTATCCCTTTGGGGACAGAAGGTTGGCATAATCTGCAGGCACCATCTATGTTTTGAGATGCACGTTTTTCCCCTTTGAGTTGCAGCAGTCCAGAAGTCCTTTCTGACTGACCCACTAAGTCCTGACTATGACAGGGGTGTTTATAGTGGAAGGTTGTGTGCCTGAGCTAGGGAGCACGTGCGTGTGTGCCCTGTGTGGAGAATCTTGTGCATCTGCAGTGGCGAGTGTAACACGGCTGGTTGTGCACTTGGAAGAGTTGGAATTCCTTTGGGGATGAGGGAGGCAGAGAAGACTTGCTGTGCATACATCATGCAGTGCAAAGGGAGTTACAGTTAAGGTTCCTAGATATGTAGGTGAGCTATTTTATAAATAAAGGATAAACTTCCTTGTTCCTGCCTGGGTTTTTGCACTTGCCTTCTTGCATGCCATAAGGAATTATTGCTCCAAAGCATTCCAACAGCTGTGGAACTTACCAAAATAATTTAATGTCTAAACTGAAATAGCTTTCATTTTTTTTCAGTTGTACTGAACACTTTTTAGCTTGCTTAGGTAATTTAACCTACTTTTGAGTGTGTTTTTTCCCTAGGCACGTACCACTCTGTTCAGTTATCTTTCTCTCTTAAATACAGGGAGACTGCATTGCTCATTGACCCCAAAAATTCCTGTTCTTCATCTCGCCAGTGGGTTGCTCTGGTTGTAGGACATGAACTTGCCCATCAGTGGTTTGGAAACCTTGTGACCATGGTATCTAACAGTTACAAGTTTTTCTAGTTTTCTTTGACATGTGCTTCATATCATGTGTTATTTCAAGTGCCCCTTAATAGCAGACATGCTATCTTTAAAATAAAAAATCTAAATATTTAAATAGTGCTTTATTACTATTTTGTTCTTTACTAGCATGCTCTCTAGAAGTATTCCTAGATCTTTTCTATGTGAAGTAACATTCAGTTGTTTGAATATAGTCCTAGTTAGAGTTGAGCAGGTGTTCCATGGAAATTATTTTGGCTAGTCAGATTACTTAGAAGCAATAATCCACTGTTTTCCTTTCAGGTAGGCATGATTCACTCATCAGGCTTTCATACCAAGCAGGTGTATCGGTAGCAGCTCAGCGTTGCAAATTGTTCTAGTTCAGTAGCTGAAAAGTTGCTCAATAGTCACTCATATGAATTACTTTGGATATATGGGGAGCCAGCTGAATGGTTTGATGGTTGATGGTTGATTCCCATTTTGGTGGGAATAAAAGCGTATCTGAGGCATCAAGACTGAAATCTGTAAATTCCATTTAGTGCTAAAAACTGAAACCTGTATCTGTCAGAGCTTCTGCTGTTAATAAATGGCTTCAGCTTACTCTGTTAATTAGATCTGACATTCCTTTTCCCGAAAACCTGCAAACAGATGCTTGAATCCAAATATTTCCCAGGGTAGGAAGTTTCTTATATTGTAAGAAACCACTGTGTTTCGCAAAAAGAGCATGGCTTCTGGAGCCCCAAATCTGCATTGTTCTGGCTTTTAGGTTGCCTAAATGAAGTGTGAGTGAATAGAGGAAAAACCCCAGCGTAAATATTAATTATAACAGTAAGCAGAGGTTCTCAAATTTTTCCACAGTGCTGTGCCTCTTAAAATCTAGTCAACTGTGTCCATTCCTGTTTGGGGTAGCACAGGTGGGAAAGCAACACAATATTTAAATGGAAAAGTAATGTATTTTTAGCTTTTAGTACAGTTGAGCAGCTGGAAGCAAGGAGAGCCAGCATCATGTGACTAGACAACACTGTAGGATGCCAGCAAGTGCCTTGGGGACCATCAGTGACCCACGAAGCACTCGTGGTCCTTCTGACCGTTGAGAACTGTGGCAGTAAGCTTGAGAAAGTCTCATTTACAAGAGTTCCTAAAATTTATATTGAATTAGCTTTTTATTTTCCTTTTGAAGTTCTAGGTCTTCCAAAAATTACCTTTAAGAATTTTTTCTCTTTGGCTATTATTTTACATTCTGTGATGTAACTGTGAAATACAAAAAGACATTCCAATGTTAATTCTCAATGTCCAGAAAATCAGCTTTTTCTCCTCTACGATCTGAGGTGCATACAGCACAGCAGAAAGCCTCAGTAGCATCACTGATTTAGTTTGCCAGTACCAGATCTTATTGGCCAGCACAATATGCCAGGTCTTCTGTAGCAAAGATAAATGAAATCAGAATACTTGCAGGGGAAGAAACAGATTCGTGAGCAATTAGGTTGCTAGTGGGATAAGAGAGAAAAACAGGGAGGTGAAAAGATTTAGAAGTCCAACCTAATTGCCCAAGAATCTATTTTGCAGTTGCATTAATCCTTTGGCCCCAATCTGTATCTATTGGAACCTTGTCTTGGAAACAGATGTGATCAGAAATGTAAAAGAAAATTGGATAGTCTCCACTCTAAAAATAAAGCAGGGCTTATCTGTGTAGAGTTTCAGTAACAGCTTTCCTTATTGAAATTCCACCCTCCCTGGGGTAAATGTTTCATTCATAGTAGAAGCAGTAGTTCTTTGTAGAACAGCTTACTGGACTGCTTCTACATCCTGTTCAGTTTCTTTTACTTAAGGGCCCATATCGTCATAGCCATGCTCATCTGAGTTAACAACCCCATTTACATTTAAAGAATGGTTGGTAAGTGCAGTTATGAAAAAGGGTGTTTTCTTCCTCAGTATCCGTAGCTTGTTTCCTTATCTTGCCTGCTTCAGTTAAATATTAGAAATGAAGGGAAGAATTTTAAAATGTCAATGTAACATTCTTATCTTGAAAAAACAAAGCCCACCTTTGGCTGGTGAGAAACAGCTTTTAACTTTTTACTAGATTTCAGGTTTCCATAGTCTGGAACACTTTTTCAGATTCTAGGTTTTCTCCTTTATGTAAGCATGCTCTTTAGCAAAAAAACAAACCCAAACAAAATCAGTCTTCTGCAGCTGCTGCTATACAGTTTGAAAAAGACACTGTCGTTGTGTTGCCCACAATTCTGCTGCTTTACTGAACTGGGGCCTTGCATGTCGCTGACCCTTCTCCCTAGTCTAGGTAACATTCATGGCTGTTCCCTCAGTGGCTCTGCTCTGACCTCTAGTCTAGTCTCCGGGAATTTCATTTGTACCTGGTGCAGTTCTCCTTGCAGAGTTTCTAAAACTTAAGACAGAGGGGAAGACAGTTATAGGGTGCTGATTACTCTTCCTGGGCCAATGACTTCTTTATAGTGAGGAATTTGTGCTTACAAGTGTTAACCTGTTTCTCTGATTTGTACTAAACTAGGCCATTAACAGCTTATCTTTGCTGGAAACTTCTTGTTGATTAAATGAAGCTCTTGGAATATTGTTCTTTATTCTGCCTTCTTATCTTTCCAGGAGTGGTGGACCCATCTCTGGCTGAATGAAGGATTTGCCTCCTGGATTGAGTACCTATGTGTAGATCACTGTTTCCCAGAGTACGATATCTGGACTCAGTTTGTTTCTGCTGATTACACACGAGCTCAAGAGCTTGATGCCTTAGATAACAGCCATCCTATTGAAGTAAGTTCTGTCTTTGCTATTGATTGTCTCCCTCTTTTTCTTGCCAGCTTGGGTGTAAGCTTTTTTCCTATTAAGAAAAAAGGGAATTTTGCAGTCATTCATGACGCAAAGGAAAAGCTAAGGTTGCATTTAGACTTTGTGGATTTTCCTCTACTGGAATTAGTATTTCAGAGGTGAAGTTTGAGGGTCTGAATATGGCGGCTTCTGGAGTTTTTCTGCTCTACTGACTTGAAATGGTAAAGTTGTGATGAAAACTCATCATTGTTCGTGGTTTTGTTTTGGTTTCTGATCGAAGTGGGTAGTTTTCTGGCCCTTGAGCACAGTGAAGTAGCTACGGACTTATTTCAGTGTTCAATAACATAAAACAAAGTGCAGCATAGCCCAGAGCCCAAGCTACCAAACTTTGCTGGGCTTGTACTAGTTTCCATCTGAGGCCACCTCGGATGTTTCTGTGTCGTACTCGCAAAACTGTGAGTGTGACGCAGACAGGATCTAAGTAGGATCTAGCTGGGCTTGATGCTTTGGAGACACGGCAGTAGTTCAGTGAAGAGAACGCAGCAGCAGCGAGCTCAATTACAGCAAAACTGGGACCTATGCTGAAAGAAGACTCCCTTGTAATTCCTGGAGATCGCCATGGACAAGTTTTCAGATGGCTTAGGAAATGTTTGATGTAAGAGATGTTGGGAGATGACCTTGCTTTGTACAACAGGTCATTTTAGAGTGACTTACTCATTGAGTGCATTTCCTGAGTATGTATTGTTTGCTGTCCCAGAATGAAACAACTTCCACTGGTTTTTTTTTGCTTTTGGGTAAGTGTTGAACCAAAGGGCTGAAGCAAGATCCCCAAGTCTATTTAATCAAATACCAAAACCTAAGTTAAAGTAAGTCTAACCTATAAACCAATCCTAACCCAGCCAGTTGTGAATAAGTTTAATTGACTGGGTGCAGAGATTCCACTAAGACAATTTAGTGATGGATATGCATGCACTTTCTTCAGTGAGAAAAGTCAGCTCCTTAAACAGTAGAACAAGCAAAATCAAAATCTTATGGCAGTTAAAATTGTTCTCACTGTTAATTATCCTGTTTACCACAGGTTAGTGTTGGCCATCCATCCGAAGTAGATGAAATATTCGATGCTATTTCTTACAGCAAGGGAGCATCTGTAATCCGAATGCTACATGATTACATTGGTGATGAGGTAAAAAGATTGTTGTTAAAAAGCCAAATGTAGATTGTCAAATCTTTTTACAGTTAAAAATACCGTTTAAAAAAATATTTAAATCTATGTATTATCTATTTTGAAAATTTCTCCAATTTGTATTTGGGCTCTATTTAAACTTACCTAGGAGAAATAAGATAGTAGGAAAATATGGAAGGAGTTACAGATGTACATACTGATCCTAAGATTACTTGGCTGATTCTTGAATATAAATGCAGTGCAGAGGGTGGTTAGAAAGGACCTCCATTCTGGTGCCATTACAAATTCAATTGTATGTTCCCAGGACTTTCGGAAAGGAATGAATTTATATTTAACGAAGTTCCAGCAGAAGAACGCCGCTACAGGTAACTGGTGGTTATTATATGCTTCAGAAAAGTGTTTTCTGGAGACAGAATTTTTAGTGCTAAAGTGACAGATTCTTAAACAGCTGTGTTTTCCACCTGAGAGAACGGAAATGCAAGGAAATAATTGGCTTGTTTCCAGTTTCATACAATGTGTCCGCTGCACAGCCAGAGTTCAGCATCTCTAGGCGTTCTCTATCTCAGGAGTATGTGGCTGAGGTAATCCGAAAGGGCTGCATTTACCGTTGATAACCACATCTGCGTAGTAATCTAATTTAGAAATAGAGTATGTTGATTTGCCAAGTAAGCCTTTTGCAAGCTTCCTTTTGCAGTATTGATTGCATGTGTGATTAAACAGTTTGAAGTCTTGTCTAACATCTCATAGCGCTTTCTTTACTGAAGCCTTTTTTTGTGTATCAGGCATAAATGTGGAAGTGGAACATCATGCTCTATCAGCCAAAACCAGTCCATGTTGTTCGGTCAGCTCTTTTGGCATAATATATGAAAAACTTAAGGAAAAGATTCTTCTACTTGCCATTTGGAATATTTAATGCTCGTTTTTATTATGCTTTATCACAATGTGTACTGATTGCAATTTTTTTTGGTAGTAAAGAAGCTTTCTTCTCCCCTCTCTACCCCACAAGTGGTTTAAGCTATTTCCTTTCTATTGCCTAGCATCTGTTACAATTTGATAAAAACACAACCCAAAACACGAAGGGCAAACTGGAGTAATAATACAGCCTCTCACCCTCCAGTGCCCATTAGTGTCCTTAATAGCGTCTGACATGTCAAGACTCTGGGAGTCCTTAGTCAGACTTTTCTTCTGCAGAGGACCTCTGGGAAAGCCTGGAAAAAGCTAGTGGTAAACCTATTGCTGCTGTGATGAATACATGGACCAAGCAAATGGGATTTCCGCTCATTTATGTGGAAGCTGAACAGGTAAATGTAACTGTGCGTTTTTCAGTACTTCAGATCAAAACTTCTGCCTTTAACTGTGTTTTGGGATCAAATTTAGTAGTATCCTATTATTTAAAATCTTCCCTTTGATCAGGAGGCAGTACAGTGAGTTGCTTTGTTTAGTGACAGATCCGTTTCTGAAGGGAGGGGAAGTGCAGCTCACTTGAGGAACGTAGTGCAAAGCAATCTGGAGTTATTCCACAAGCACTCTAGGTCATGTGCTTGGAGTTTGCTGACGTAGCCTGTTTGCTTTTTCTGTGTGAAATGTGTGTTGGGGGGAGGGAATATCTGACTTAGCTCCCCTTGCCACACGTTTTGCTTCTCACTCCAGTTTAATTATCCTTATTCTACACGATTGCAGGGTTGAGTGGTGATTACTGGCTGGAAGCTGAAGACAGACAACAAATTCAAATGAGAAAGACAGCATGTGTGTTTTAACAGTAACAGTGATTAATGCATTGGAATGATTCTTGAGGTAGCTCCTTTTTCAGGAGGAGAATACAAGTTACTCCGTTTAACAGAGGGCACATGAATGTATTGTGATACACAGAAGTTGAGATTAGATGTTCTGATAATTCCTTTCTGTCTCTTTTTCTTTTCTTTTTTTTTTTCCTCAGCAAGAAGATGACAAAGTGTTGAAGTTAGTCCAGAAGAAATTCTGTGCCAGTGGACCATATACTGGTAAGATGAGTGTTAAGAGCAGGAGTGGAGTGTTTGTTGCTTTTCATGCAATGGCAGCAATTTTGAGAGATGCACTGCAGAGCAGGCAGGTGCTCTGCTTGAGTTCAGGTGCTTAAGTTAAAACTTCAGAAAATCTAAGGTTGAATGCTCTCACACATGTGGTTTCCATGTCCTCCTTGCATGGAGAACAGCATTCATCTGCAGTCTTTGGTTCAGTTTTCATTCTGAGATGCTTCTCTTCTCATGTCCAGTTTAAGGCCAGTGCTGCCATCTGAGGAGCTCTGTAAGCTGCTGGTTTTATAGTACTGCTGAAACAAAAATGCCTTGTATGGAAGCCAGCTCTATCTTAAGACACAGATTCAACCCATCTTCCAGGCTTAGGGAAATTAAAATGTTTGGCTTGAAAGGTGATTTAGAGATTCTTGTTTTTTAACTCTAGAACTGCTGTTTTCCTTCAGATTTGTGCCTTTTTAGATTTAAATGTAAGTTAGCTTTGCTTAAACTGCTGCTGAAACTTGTTTGAACATCAGGCAGAGTTTCTCAGTGTTGTGTGCATACTTTTTTTTCCTTAGGCCTTCCTTTTTATTGTTTCTTCTTTTAGGGGAGGATTTCCCCATGTGGATGGTCCCCATAAGTATTTGTACGAGTGATGACCCCACCTGTGCCAAAATGCAAATACTAATGGACAAACCAGAGCTCACCTTGGTTTTGAAAGACATCAAACCAGACCAGTGGGTGAAGGTGAGTTGTCACAAAGGAGAACATATTACTGGGAATAAGTTTGTCACTGTAATGTTCCCTTGCATTTCATTTTCCTCTCTCTTTTTTTTTTCCTTTCCCCTTGCAATCTTGTATTTCTTATGGAGGGGCCTCTCTGTGCTGCTATTGAATATTGTCTCCTCTCTATAATGCTTGCTTCGTGTAGTTCTTTGCCTTCCACAAGTAGTCTAGACAATGTAAACGTGAACCTTTTAAGAGTCCAAGCCCAGAAAAACAGTGTGCAATTAGAAGCAGCTTTTGAGCTGAAATGTAGTGGCTTTTTTGGTATCCCATGGCAACCCCAGTTTAGTTAAAGTCCATCCCGAGCAAATATAGTCCTGTTTATCTTTCATTAGTGTGAAGGTTTTCTACTGGTTATTGCCAGTCAAGTACAAATCTGCAAGTGAAAAAAACCACTGTTGCAGTGTCCTGCAGACACCAGTCAAACTGAATTTAAAAATTGAAAGACAGCAACTAGCTGGGACTTGCTGTATGAACTACTGAGGTTGAAGAGTAATTGTTTCCAAGCTGGAGCTGTACTCTGAAAGATGTCTCCATGGAATAACATTAAGGGTTAGTCTCATTTTTTAAATATTAATCAAATCTTCCTATTTAACTAACACGGGCATTCCAGCTGTCAGGCCTGCGTATTCTCATGAATCACCATATCTGTCTGGGTCCTCCCTGGTAACAGAGAGGGACATGGAATGAATGAACAACTCTGAAAATGCCCTGTCTAAATGAGGGTGAAGTTTGACATTTCTGCCTGAGAAGGCAACAATCCAGCTCATCTGAGGCGAATTTGTGGGACTGCTGGCTGCAAAGGTTGTCAGTCTGTGAGGTTTTTAGTTAGTGCCATAGTCCTGAGGACTGGCAACTGGACTGACCAAAATCAGCAGCAAAGGGGGTGACTTCTGATGAGCTCAGCAACATTTTTTGGTTTATGCCAGGTACTGCTGTTCAACCGACCACAATATTTGACCATCTACACTAAAATGCTAGTAGGTAGCAGCGTGTAGCCAGTGTAGTTCATCAAGATTACTGACCGTGACTTGCTTTTATGCTGGGCAGAGGTGCTTGCTCTCCTTTCTTAAGAATATGGTTCTCTCTGTCAAAATCGAATGGAGCAGGTTGTGGGAGAGAGGTTATGAAAGTTAAGATTCTAGCACCTGCAGTCTCCAGTTTTATCTTCTCAGTGCATGACTACCCTTACTTCAGGTAGGAGATACTCCTAGAAGACAAGTTTCTCTTTTCTCCTTGCTCCTAGTTTTAGCTCTAGCCTCTGTTTCTTTATGTCAGCTCTCTCTTGCCTTCTATACCCCTTAGTGAGCAGCTCTTCTTTGAAATCTTCAGTCTTTCTCCCTTACTTATGATTTGTTTTTCCTTTCTATTTAGATGATAGTGACTGACTTCTCTGTACTGTGATGCTTTGAGAAATTTCTAGGGGTTCAAAAATAAAAAAGCATTTCCTTATTTGTTCCTTACTTTTAATTTTTTATTCCTCTGGTACATTTCAGTTAAACCTTGGAACAGTAGGGTTTTACCGTACTCAGTATAGCCCCGACATGCTGGAGAGTTTAATACCAGCGATCAAAGACCTCTCCCTACCCCCTGTGGACAGGCTTGGCCTGCAGAATGATCTTTTCTCTCTGGTAAGCAACCCTTTACTATTCTGTCTAATAATGAGAGCTACAGTAACTGCAGAAATCGGTGTCTGAAGAGTCAGTCTCAGTTTCTGGAGGCAAAGTGCCTTTGGGATTACGGCATACATCTAGCTATTAATTAGCCTGACAAGTTCTAACCTGTATTATAAGGCTTAAACCCTATGGAAGCAGTCTGCCCAACTCCTCTTGCGCTGTTCTCTGTAGGGGTGTATTATACTATAGGTTTTTTTACAAAATTAAGTGTTTTGAGAACTTGCTTTCTTCTAACTCATCAAAATAAAGATATTTTAATGATCCCCTCAATGACTTTATCAAATACTATCAGCACCACGTGCTTTATTCAGTTGGGCTTGTTAAAACTGTCTTCCACTGGAGGACGTGGCTGTTGGGGATTCTTACTGTTGAAAACCAAGGGATTACCCCCAAAGGAGGTGTTGCTAGCTCTGAACAATTAGTTACCGTACTCTGTATTTCAGATTGCACTTTCTTATTCTTGCTAGTCAGCAAGTATATGGAAACTTTTAAAAATGTGGGTTTGATACCCTGCCTCTCTAGCTTCAAAGCTTGTAACTCTTGTCATGGCTTAGTTGAAGGGATTGAAACTGTAGCCTGAGTCATTTCCCAAATATTGCAAGACTAATGGGACAAAAAACCTGAGCAAATAACACATGTAGGAGCATTGTGCTAGACTCCTATTTTGGTTTCAGTTTTAATCATGTTTTTATCATAGGTAAACATACTTACATAATAAAAATTGATCTTTACCTCTTTTCTGGTACCATAAATTACTGGTCTGGTTCCAGATTAACAAAAATCTGAGCAATCTGGTTGGAGATGCCTACTGTAGGTATTATCAACTGCACTAAGCATAGAAGTGTTTTCATGATGCTGTGAAGCCGTTAATAGAAAATTTTCATGGCAGAGGTGGAAAGGCAATACTTCTTGTACTAATTCAGGGGAAGCAGGAAGAAAAAATTACTTCTGCAGTTTTACACTCAATTTAATGAAGAGCAAAAATTAAATCTCTAAATCTTTACAGTTTGTAGTTAAAATAAGATTTTGGTGGGTGTAGTATCTGGCTGAGAATAACTCCGGGGGTTTGCTTTTTCTTGCCAGCGTTGCTGCAATTCTCTTAAGTCACTTAATCTCCTTGTCTGTTTCTTGTTTGCAAAATGTGCTTATAATTACATAGCTGTCTCCTTGTAAAGTGCTTACCTGTGTATAAAAAGCATTGTGTGCCGTGAGCAGACAGCAAAGGTGCTTTGACTAGTGTTAACTCACCTTGGCAGAACCCCATAACACAGAAAATAGAATTTATGTGCAGGGTGTGCAGACTGAACAGGAACAACTGTAAAAATGATGTGATGAGCTGTTAAACGTCTTAATTCTGTTTGGAAGTAAGATTAATCTGTGTCTCTTCCTCTCCCAGGCCCGAGCTGGAATCATTAGCACTGTAGAGGTTCTAAAAGTCATGGAAGCTTTTGTGAATGAGCCCAATTATACTGTGTGGAGCGACCTCAGCTGTAACCTGGGGATCCTCTCAACTCTCTTGTCCCACACAGACTTCTATGAGGAAATCCAGGTGTTCGTGAAAGATGTCTTTTCACCAATAGGGGAGAGACTGGGATGGGACCCCAAACCTGGAGAGGGTAGGAAACTTATGCTGTGAAATCCAGTAGTGGTTTTGGAAAACTCATGTGTAATTAAGCCATCAAGATTTTGGGAAAGGGGAGAGAAGGGAGGACGAGGTGTCTGAAGTAAGCATTCAGGGGTATTTTCATACTTAAAACCAGACAAACACAAAACTCCAAAACAACCCTTTGTTATCAGGCGCAAGTTAAAATGGTAAAACTTTTCCCTACCTGGTCACTGACTGATAAAAATTCCCTGCTGTATCTTTGCATCTATTCAACTGCATGAAACTTACTAGACCGCAGGGATGGAAGGCCATGTACGTTCATGTTTACTTGTCCTAGTCAGTCCTGTTATAGACGCAAATGGTTAATATTACTGACTTAGCTCAGGTTAGAGGCCTACCTGTTGTATTTGGGCTGGAATCATCTCTTGACCCTCTTGCTGTAAAAAAAAAAAAAAAAAAAAAAAAAAAAATCAATGTATTCTCCAGCTGGCACCAGGGAGAGTGAGAAAAGGCCTAGTTTCTTTAGATATTCTCAAGCATGTGGAAGGATTGTTATACAGCTCTGCCCTGATCACTCTAGGTGGAAGAACACTTAATTCCTGAATTGTGTTTCCAAATATTAATTTTTTTTTTTCCTCCTACTCACTCATTAGGTCATCTAGATGCCCTTCTGAGAGGTCTGGTCTTGGGCAAACTAGGAAAAGCTGGGCACAAGGCAACATTAGAAGAAGCCCGACGCCGATTTAAGGACCATGTGGAAGGAAAACATATTCTGTCAGCTGATCTGAGGAGTCCTGTAGGTTATTGTAAATTTTGGTTCCCAAAAGTCTGTCCCCACTCACTTAGCACTCTGTGTACTGAACTCTTGTATTTCCAAGAATAGGGAAGCTAGAGGAAACCAGTGTCAAAGTTTCAGAACAACTGGTTTTGGCAGAGGTGGTGGGAGGTTGGGTAAGTCCAGTTATGAAGAAAATGATACTGGGGAACATGGTACAAGCATCCCTGTGTTTCTTGAATCAAGTAAGCCTAATCTGTCATGACCAATACTTAGTCATAACTAGTAAGCCCAGCTGTACCCAAATGAACTGCCACAGTACAACTCTGGTCTCTAGATTGTGCTGGGTTTTGGGTTTTGAAGCCTATTCAAGTGCAGTGCTGAACCTGAGCTGACTTCTACTCATTTACATCCATCCGTGACCAGCTTATATCCTCCAGGTTTAAAAGCACTGTGGTAAACTGCGGGGATCGTGGAAGAGCTCTGCAGGTGTCAGCTTGGCCCTGCAGAGCACAAAGTCTAACTATGGTGGATATGGATTGATATCTGTGAAGTACTTACTAGCTAGGTGTTGCATGCTACAAAGATTTCTTGTTCTGGTGTTTTGCTGTGGTTGAAATTACCAAAATTATGCTGAAATTGAGGAAGAGATAAAGGAGTTGATGCATCTTTAAAATCCAGTCTTAAAACATAGAAGGGATCAGTGCCTGTATCTTCCAGATCTGTTCACTTGTCTGAAATCTAACCTCAATATGTAGAAATTGATTGTTGCATTTGTAAAAGTGTGGGTTTTGAAGGACCTTCCTTGTTTATGCTCTATCTTAGGTATATGTAACTATTTTGAAGCATGGAGATAGTACTACTTTAGACACTATGCTGAAGGTGAGTGCACGCTCTGTTGTTAACACTGCCAGCTTATGCAATGAAAACTAAAAATTCCACCCTAGAAGTTCCTCTAAGATGTAGTTCATCTGCACGCAGGCTCAATCCGATGTTTTAGAGATGATGTGAGCACCAGGGCTTCATGCTGGTGTTCCTCGGTCCGTGTGTGGTGTGAAATTGCCATCTAGTGGATTGTTGCATCTCTCATTTTGGGATTATTTTTCACTGCTTGGAGGCACGGTCCTACTTGACCTTATATAAACAGTGGTGAAGATCAGTTTATTACTAATGATACTTTCTGCTGCTGTACGTGTAATGAGGTCCGTAATGTGGATAGCTGCAGGATGATTCATGAACAATTTGTCACATATTAGGCTTGAAGACTAATCTAGCAGCTCTAGCGTATACAGCAAGTTCAGCAGTGCTAGGTGAGAAGTCAGCATTTAATACCATGCACTAATACTACTCACTTTGGCTTTGAAGCTTCACAAGCAAGCAGACATGCAGGAGGAGAAGAACCGAATCGAACGAGTTCTTGGAGCCATCTCTCAACCAGAACTGATTCAAAAAGTTCTCACCTTTGCACTTTCAGTAAGTTATTGGAAAAGCTGCCACTTCCTTACCTCGTGAGAATGACAAGTGTGTTCAGAGCACTTGGTGATAGAGCACTGTGCGCACACAACGCCCTAGAATAGGAGGAATAGTCTTAACGATTAAATCTTTGAGTTGTATCTTAAAGGTTGGGGGGGGGGAAGCTATCATTGACAGATTTAGCGTAGAAATGCATAAAGGTAACGTGCTGTATTTGTTGAAACAGTCTTCAATACTTCTCTACATTTTCATCTTCAGGAAGAGGTACGTCCCCAGGACACGGTATCTGTTATTGGTGGAGTAGCTGGAGGCAGCAAGCAGGGGAGGAAAGCTGCTTGGAAATTTGTAAGGGACAATTGGGAGGAACTTTATAATCGATACCAAGGTGGATTCTTAATATCCAGACTAATAAAGGTATGTGCAGCTGTGAGAAAAGTCCTCTTCACATATGTGACTAAAACTAAGCTGTTATATCTGAAATGCTAAATGCTTACCCTGGTTTAATTTTTTTTTTCCTTTAGCTAACAGTGGACGGATTTGCAAATGATAAAATGGCCGCAGAAGTTAAGGTAAGAAATTTTAATTAAAAGAAGTGATTAACTTTGTGACAAACATTGCATGCTCTAGACTGTAGGCATCTGATGAGAGCCATGAGTTTCTAGGTGTTCCTTGGTTTTCAGCTGTGGCTCTGACTCTCACTGTTTTGACTGTGGCCTAGTCCCCGAATTGCACTGCTTTAGGTTGAGTTATTTTACTGAAATGTCTTCAATTAGCATTTTCACAAAGCAGTGTCCAACTTCTAGTGATTCTATTTCATTAGCTTCACTCATTTAAACTTTTTACAAAATCCAGCACAGTTTGTGGTTTTGAGACCCCCCAAAAGACAACCTTTAAAGATAATTCTAGCAAAATCCATAATTGTTACAACTTCCACAGTAAGCTGAGGCTTACACCAGCACTTTGTTCCAGACTGATATGGCACATTTGGGGCTGACTGCGTTAGCACCCAGGGACTCCTGGGGGAATTAACATGGCAGAAATTGGCTAATTTCCATACTACAGGTCCAAGTTTTATGTGGTCGTTTGTGCTGTGTGCTAAGACCAAGGCTTTGACCCAAGGCAGATTAATGTGTTTGCAGAGAGTCCGTCTTGAAGTTGGTGGCTCAAGGTGATGTGATTTCATTACTGGACTCAAGCATCACCTCTGACGTGGGAGTGTAGGTGCTGGTCTTGGTAACGTTTTAAAATTGTGTGTAGGTTTTATTATTTATTCTTTGCCCGCACTTTTACAGGGACTCCTTCTTGAAAGAAGAAACTTAAAAATATGGCCCTTAATTAGCACTTTAGGAAAACGCTCAGGAAGAAGAATTATTTCAAAGATATGCTGAGCCCTATCTTTTTTTTGTCATCTAGTGATCCCTTCTTAGAAAAGATTTAGTAGCATAAGTGATTTTACAGAGAAATATTGCACTGTAGCTAATTTTTTTCCTAAAGAACGCTTTGCAAAACATTTACCAGAACCATCATCCATAACTAAGTCATAACTACTTTCCAAGAGAACTTCCTGAGACAGTATACCTAGCTTTTAGCTGGAGTACTTAATGCATCTGAGTCTTGATGTCACCTTGTAGCATACATTAGTGTGAGGGGATCTGCCAAATACTGGGAAAAGCCTGCTTGTGTGAAGATGGGGGATGACTCCCGGCTATGCCAGCTTATTCTACCCTTTAACCAATTGTAAAGTGCAAAGTCACAGCAGCCTCTGGTGCACTTTCTTCAGCTTCTGCTTTTTGCAGGGGATCGATACTGTTGATTCTGGAGGAAGAAATGTGAGAATATACAGCAAAACTCTTGAGTGCTGCTGGTGCTTGGAGGTCATTATGCAGCTTGGAAAGAGGCCTAGGTAGAATGCTAAGAAATCTGATACCTAGACAAATGCTTTTGCAAAATGGCCTTAGGCTTCTGTTGGTATCTTCTTCCAAGTATCCAGAAATACACACTTGATTTGCTGCTCTGTTTGTTGCCTCCCAATGAGGGACTGAATTTGTCTCTTCAAGTGCCGCTTGCTGTCCCTGGCAGCAAGGACAAGACAGGATCGGAGGCAGCATTTGGGCTAGTTCGTAGAAATGCTACCGTGGCTTTCCTCTAGTAGAGAAATGAAGGCGTTTTGCTGTTCCCACTCTCTACTTAGGATTACACGTCTCCCAAACTCGGCAAGCACCCTGCAAATTTTTCAGAGTCTCTGATGTTGGTGGGAGCAGATAGCATGAACTGTAGTCAGACAAGGAACATAATTCACAAAAGCATTTCTATATAACCTAGGGAATTTGGTGACTTAAAAATACGATCTTGTCTATGCCTGTTTATACCCTTATGGATGGTTGTGTGCTTTTTATACAGGCCTTCTTTGAGAGTCACCCAGCTCCATCGGCAGAACGCACTGTCCAGCAGTGCTGTGAAAATATTCTGCTGAATGCAGCTTGGCTGAAGCGGGACGCCGAGAACATCCACCAATATTTTCTGCAGCGCAAGGCCCCACCAGCCATGGTGTGAATCTGTGCATGCCACTGCTGCAGTCCTGCTGCCGCCTCATGGGGAGAGGGAGGAGCTACCCAACAGCTGATTCATATGCCAAGAATTTGGAGTCTTTTTCTCAAACCAATGGGGATTGGACAATGAATGTAGTTAACTGGTTCCTGCTCACACTCCAGATTTAAATTCTATTAAAATTATCAGCAATTCAGCAAAAAAAAAGAGAGAAAAATCTGTAAATATGATAGTAATAAAATAGAGCATAACAAAACTGTGAAACTTCCTCAAGCCTTGTCAGTGGTTAAAATATTTAACACCCCTCTCCTGACACTCTTATTGACAGATGTTCTGTTTTTTACACCTTCCCCCAGCCCTCCCCAAAAAAGGAAACCAGTGGTTTCTAGGTCAGTGGAATTTTGTGGAGAGTTTGGGGCAACAATGGGTTAATGCCTCTGAGCATTGTGTGGAACAGGTCACTCAGAAAGGCAGGTAGCTGGTATAACATAGAGTCTGTGCATCATTCTAAGTGCAAGGTTTTGGGGAGATGTTCCTGCAACCCCCCCCAGTCCAAGGATAGTAGGTTCCCTCCCTTTTGTGTTACCTCTCGGCAAAAAGAAAAATGTTCTGTTGCTCTTCGGTTTTTCTCCTTCGTTCCACTTGCTGATGTCCTTCTTAGAGATAACGGAATTGTAAGGAAACATCTTTCATAGCCACATTAAATAAGGGAAAGATTAATGCAATTTTTTTTTCTTACTAAATTGCACCCTCAAAATGCATGCAAATGAGGAGATAACTACTGTGTGACTGGTTCTCCTGGCTGCTGTTAGGGCAGGTCTCTTCCATTCAAGACACCGTTACTTGTCTAAAAGATCCAGCTTGTTCAATCTCCTCATGGCCGTAGCAACACTAGCTTTTCGTTCCTTTCTGTGATGTTGATGGTAATTTGATTCAGAAGCCTTAAATTAGTGATGACTGGCGTGATGATGAAGTCTAAGCTGTGTGCCATCATTTACTTCACAAAGCAGCGTGGTCTACTAACCAGACACAACACCCTCTAATACAAAGGTTGGAGTTCCATATATTTTTTTTTTTTCTTTAACAGGAATTCGTATTTGGTGTGGCTTAACTGTATTTCAGAAGGTCATCAGACTAACTGTCAGACTGCTTCCCTGAAACATTTTTGTGCTATTGTTTAAAAAAAAAAAATTAAAACAGTTGGCGTTAATAAAAATGTCAATGTGAAATTCATGTCCTGATCTTGTGTTCTGTTTGAAGCCTGAAAGAGTGTTGCTGCTTTCAAAAGACCTAAATCTCAGGGAACAGCGAAGGTCACCTGTCGATGGTGTCTTTAACAGCCCCAAGGAAAGCCTTATTCTCAGCCTTCTCCTCTTCTGCTATCAGTGCTAGTTCTTAGGGCAGCTGAATGAACATGTACCATACTGATCGTAAGTAGATCTTGTGTAATCTTAATAAAGATTGTAGTCAAGCACTAAAGAACTAACCAGGACAGAATTTGGAAGGTAAAGGAAAAGGAAAATAATTGTTGAAAAAGCAAATTTTTATTAAATAAACACCTGAGAAGTTGAGGGACTCTGCAAGAGGGAACAGTATTGTGCGAATGCTGCTGGTGCCAACGCCGATGAGCCAGGGCAGCGATACACACCAGAAATGGGCAAGTTTGTAGTTAGTGGAGGTCCCGTGCCCTTGAACAGTATCGCATTGGTTGGTATCCCTAGGGCTAGTGTGGCTACATGGTCAGAAATGAGACTGAAACAGGAATTCTGTTTGTCCTGAGTCATATCTGTTAACTTGACTGATGTTTTTTCCTGCTGTCAGCACTGCAGAGCCAATGTAATTTCAGAAGAGTAAGCTGGTTTCTCTTCTGCTTCTTGCACATTGACAAAATAACATACAAAGTTGTGATTCCAGCATGACTGGTGATGTATGAAATGAGAAGTACTGTAGCTGCAAGTTGAGGTGATCTTGTTTTGACTTTAAACAATGCAAATGACATGCAAGCAGTTGAAGGAGAGTGACAAAAATAACAAGCTTGTGGTCAGTGAGCAAACTGAATAGTCTCAGCAGACTGACTAGTCCTAGTCTCTTTTGCATGCAAAGAAAGTAGATTTTAATTCTTCATGAAAGTAAGTTTGGGATTTGTCCACTTAATATGAAATCTTTTTTTTTCTCCATTGGAGACAAACTGATGCTCAGGGGAGGGTCAGGACAAGAACATCAAGAGTTATTGTGGATGAGGAAAGAGATGAAATGGGGCTCGTGATGATTAGCGAGGATATTGCCCATAAGAATTGAGAGTATTCGCTAGGGCTGTTGAGGGTGCAGTGTCCCAGCACACATCAGGGATACCTAAATGATACAGAAGCAAGCCTTCAACAAGGACTCTGCTGTATCTATTCAAGTTAAACATGTTTGAGGAAACCTTGATATATTATTTCTTCCCTCTCAGGCAGTTTCACTGGTTTCTGTGTCAAATCTTAGATAAAAACCTAAACAATGCAGGTAATAGTGGGGTCCTTTATTCCTAGTACAGGCTTATAATGGAAATAAAAGCAATACAAGTTTTCCCAGCAGCAGCAGGAGGAGTTTGCCTCCATGTCTCTTCTATCACTGTCAGGCGTAACGAGATACTTCTGCCTGGATGAGTCCTGGTGATTGAGCGATGACAAAAATCCGCATTGATTCTTGCTCACAAAAACATTGGGGTGAAAATCTCCCTCAATGTCTGGAACAGAAAGCTTTTCTTAACAATTAAACTTACTGCATGCACCCACTTCTTCCCTGAGAGGGTGGTCAGTCACTGGAACAGGCTCCTAGGGAAGCGGTCAGGGCACCAAGCCCATCAAGTTCGAGGAGTGTCTGGACGACGTTCTTAGTCATATGGTTCAGTTTTAGGTAGTCTGTGAGGAGCAGGGAGTTGGACTTGATGATCCTTATGGGTCCCTTCCAACTTGAGAGATACTCTATGATTTGTTGCTCCTTTAACTTACCTTTTTGATACAGCACCAGTACCTGGCTTTAATCTTGGCATTTACAAGTAAGTAACCTCATCCTTTTGCCTCCTGTTTGCCCCCCTATCCCCCCTCCAACAAAACCACAAAAAGCTTTCCTTAGCAAGCATCCCCCTGCCGAGGAGGCAGCAGAGTTGTTCCAAAATAAACGCCGTGTGTTGCTGTTACCTTGCCCTTCTCTTGTTCTTCACAGTTTCAGGTAGACTTACGGAAACGGTACTTCTTGCAGACCTCACTTTTGGTTTCTGTTGCAGACAGGTTGGCCGTGCTGTGTCCAAGGTACTGTCTTGCCATAAAGATGCCCCTTTAAAGAAGTAGGAGCTTGATTCCTGCTAAGGTGGAACACTGCTCTGATAAAACATGGATTGACAGAGCCAGGCTGCAAGTCAGGCTTTTGCCTAGCGAGCTGTCTCACCGTCGTGCCAAAGCTGCTCGCCTGAATTTCAGGTGATCAGGCGTGGGATGGCTGCTGCCCTTGCTGCAGGGGCTGCGTCCTGCTCACGTGTGAACTGAGGCAGCGGTTTATGAAGAAAAATATATCAAAGCAATGTAAATGACTCGGTCTTGAGCAGGGGATGCGTGAGTGATATGTGCAATGTTCTTTTAGCCTTGAGATTAAAGGGTTAATTCGTATTTTAAAATCATTTCTGAAACAACTTCATGCTGCAGATTGTTGGGGGTGTGGTTGGGGGATAGTTTGTTTTTTACCTGTCTTTTTTTAAATCGTCTCCCTAATCATCTTGCCTTGGTCATGATTAGAGGTAGCAGCCTTGGCTAGGTAGATCTTCAGTTTGAGATGTGTCTTTTTTTTCTACCCCATCAGCTTTAGAAAATTGAATCTGAGTTTTATGGAAATCTCAACGTGTTCATTTGTTCGCTTTTCTTAGCAGGGGCAGTAAAAATAATGAAAGTAGTTGGAATCTAGTTGGTGTTGGTTGCGACTGGAAGCTGACAGGAAGCCAGTTTGATGCTGAGCCAGTATGGAATGGTCAGGCACCTGCACTGCGTTTGGCCCCAGGACACCAAAATGCTGAGCTTCAAATAAGCTGGAAATGGAGTTTTCTGAACTGGTTTTAGGAATGCTTACGGTGGGTGGAGGACTGGTGGCCTCCTGCCCTGCCATTGCTGACGCAGATCCAGTCCTGCCGCTGACACCGCCAGGTTTGCTTGGAAAGTGTCCCCTCCATTTAAAAAATAATAATCGCATGTGTGAACTCTCCAAAGCAATTTGGAAAAGGCGAGTTTTGTAATAACAAAAATATCCATTCCTCTATATAGTAATTGCTTTGATATTTGCAAGACTGTTACACACAGGATAGAATAATATTTAATCTGCCAGGGAAGAAGGCACAAGCTTGCCAGGCGGATGTGGAGTTAGCTGGGAAAGAAAGTTTCGGAATCCGGTTTACTCTCCAAAAATACCCAGATTTTGGACCAAAATTTTATCTAGCGTAAGTGGAACGGCAGCATCTGGAAAGACATACTATTTGCTTCCCCAAATGCCAAGCTCTTCTCCCAAACTTACTCAAGTTAAGAATATGCTCCATATTTTAAATTATAGTGAAATTAAATGGTGTACAGCAAAAAAAAAAGAGCTTGTGAACCCTTTGAAAAACAATTCAAAAAGCAGCAAAACCCTGAACTTGACTTCCCAAATCCTTCTCTAACATGTACCTACTTGTTTCTGTACAGGGTCATGAGATGCAGCGAGGTCTCAGTGTTATCCACCATTGACTGTCCCTGTGATTAGCCGTTATATCGCTGCGTTTCAGAGACTTTACACCCATGTTCTGTTAAAGGTACCTTAACCCGTGCAAAATACCCATACGAGTGAAAATGCTCTGTGACAGGCAATGGATAAATGAGTCTTGGCCGCCAGGATCAGAACGAGGCTCACGGCAGCCAGAGGATTGATACCAACTTGAGTGAAGCCCTCTTCTATCGCCAAGCGGATGCTGGTTAGCGAAGGAGGATCGTGTGTGGCTTGTCCTTCAGTGACGATGTCGAGATGAGCATCCTTCCACCCCAGTGAAGGAAGGACCAAGCAGTAACAAGCGATCAAAAATCAGGCCGAGCAGTGGCTGGCTCAGTGAGCTCCATTTGGGCTCTTTCAGACTTTCATTACAGGAGAGCTCAATTTGCTGTGCTAAATTTGTGGTTTAAGGTTGAAATTATTCACGTTTGAGTGAAAATGTGTGGGGAAAATACAAGTAAGTGCCAAAACTCGGAGCCAAAGAGGACAGTGCGCTGTGCTCCACTATAATCTTTTTCACTGGGTTGATGATGTGGACTCATTAACTTTTCTTTTACAGGGACCCAAACCAGGAAAGAAAAGTGAGGTTATTTTAAGACTGAACATAACCAAAGTGCTTGGAAATCATTCGCTCTAAGCAAGGAAGACCAGGTGAGTGTCTCTGCTCAGCCTTGTGTAACTTGATCATCTGTGCCGGCTGGATTTAATCCAGTTTGGGTTTGGTTTTTTTTTTTTCAAAACTGGGTTTCATCACCTGACCATTAGGAAAATGCATCTTCTTGGTGCAGTACGTAAGTCAGCCTTCGGGCTGCTCCAGCAAGGTGAGACAGAGCGCACAGAAATTCACCACATTGCTGCAATACATTGTTAGAGAAAACTTGAGTGTTAAGAGCCTTTAACGTTTTGCTTCCTACAGAAGGGCCACACCTGGTGGACGTTTGTCCTTTCAGTGCTCGTTCCTGTAAATAATCTTATTCTGGACTCCTGTGTTAACTTCTTAAACCTGGCGTCATCTAAACTCCGCTTGATTTACGGTGGTTCCTTAGACGTTTCCACGGAACTCCAAGCTCTGGATATATACAAAATCACAGATAGCTCCTGTCCCTTGGAATTCATGCAGGATTTCCTCAGAAACCTGAAGGTACTGAGCAGCCTCAGTAGAATCGGGAAGAGGAACCTGGTCACCTAGTTCTTGTTCTAACCATTTCACTTGCCGAAATAACCCCAAGTACCCTGACTGTCTCTAGAGTCGTTCAAAGGTCAGCAGCTTTTCAGCGTTTCTCGCCCAGTTTCTGTAGTCAGTTTATGAAAGGAGGAGATGATATAAGCCTCTGTAATGTGTATGCTGAGTATGCCATTTATGGCAATGAGGAGAAAAATAGTGCATCTAACTCAAGTTTACAGCTCCAGCCCAAGCACTACCAGCGGGAGCCGACTCTGCAGTCTCACCCTGATTTTACACTGGGTTTTCGGGCTCTTATTGCTACTGAGGCCAGATTTGTACAAAATTCTTTAATCCTTCTCTCTCTCCCTGGCTTTCCTATGGGAGCAGTTCCCTAGGGAAAGTAATCCTGGTCAGCAATGCGCAAGGGTTGTAACGGTCAGTGAAACTGCACTTGCTGAAGCGCTGTGCACTTCTGGGTTGCGTCCTAGAGTTTAGGGGTGGGGAGGGGAATAGGGAAGCAGTTTGGAGCAGGACAGTGCTCAGCTAACCCCAGCAGCAAACTGCTGCTGTGTCAGGGTCCTCCATTCCTGTCTTGTCTCCTCCCCCCCGGGAATCGCTGCAAAGGAGTGAATTTCACCCGAGTTCAACCCAAATGCTGGTCGCTGAGTTGATTTTGATCTGCTAGCAGAGGCATACTAGAGAATGGCGAAGACGGCTGTATGTGAAGTGAACTCCATTCCTTCAGGCTGAATAACGTGTCCGTTCTGTTCCGTGAGTCAAGCTGTAAATAGTAATTGGTCTTAAACAAGTCAATGATGTGAACTGTTTGCAACTCTGCTCATCCAGACTCCTCCGCTGGTGCAGATTTACCAGGGAGCAGCTCCCCTCTCTCCTGCTAGCACTGCGTGCTGTGGTCACGCTGGCCATGGCTCCACATCCCGCGCTCCCTCGCTGTCTTATCTCGGAGATCTCGAAGCTTTGCAGTTGCCAGTGAATGCAGTCCCATCCACCTTCCAGAGGTTAGCCTCAGCTTTGTTTTTCCAGCTGGAGTGGCTGAGACAGATGCAGGCAAGACACTATAAGAACGTGCAACAAGATGATGGCAGCAGGACAAACAGAATTAAAATCCCGATATCTGGACATTTTTTAGCCCCTTCTTCCTTGCTTGTAACTGCTTTAAACCTGCTGGCGTGTATATTTAAGTACTGCTCATCCAGAGATCTCAAAGCTGATCAGGATTTGTCCCCATTTTAAAATCTGAGACTCAAGGCATAGGGAGACAAAATAAGTTTTCTGAGATTCTCCTGCAGGCCGCTGGCAAAGGTAGGGACAGTATCTAGGTCTCCTGAGCCCCAGAGTACCGCTCTGTCCCGGTAACCTGAATTTCTTTAGGGGAATGGTGAATCGTTTCTGTGTTGCACGGCTGTTGGTGAGTCCCCTTCCTTAGCAGTAAGACCAGTCCTCAGGGGCCAGCACTTGCTTTTCTCTACAGCAGAAGACTTTTCCTTGGGCAACAGCTTGTGGGAGGGGGAAGAAGAACAGCAGTAGGGTGGGATAGGAAGGCCTGGAGACATCAAGGATGAGTTAGACTGCTTTTCCCCATCTTCCACTTTCAGCTGGATAGGGGAGAGAAGCCTGCCTGGGACTTCAGCCCACGGGAGGAAGCAGCGGTGGTGATGCTGGCCTCCAGAAGCTGCTCCACCTCTGCGTGTCCTGGGCTTGAGAAGGTCCTGGAGCACCTGAAGCCTTGAAGGTGCTGTGGTCCTCAGGCGTGAGGTACCTTTCTTGCAGCTGGTTGGTAGATGCAGTTGTTTGCAACTGAAATGGAGGTGTGC
Source organism: Gavia stellata (assembly GCF_030936135.1). Taxonomy (NCBI): domain Eukaryota; kingdom Metazoa; phylum Chordata; class Aves; order Gaviiformes; family Gaviidae; genus Gavia; species Gavia stellata. The sequence goes on from NC_082621.1 coordinate 2,269,611, forward strand.
CTTCAGCTGCAGGATTGATGCTGTGTGCGCTGCACGGTGCAGGAACGCGACTGTCGGGACAGTCCGTCACGCTGATGATGTCAACTATTGCCAAGTATTTGTAACTCAAGAGTTTTCCCCTGCTGCGGGCAGCTAAAATTCCCCCCTTCCCCTCATTTACCCACTCAGAGCTGGCTGCATTTGATCAGATCCCCGTTCTGGAGTGCGTCCCCTTCCTGGGAAACCAAAGTATGAATATTGAATACGAGTATGTTGAAGAACAAAGAATGATTAATTGAAGAAGTATGACTGCCTGGAGCGGAGCTTGCCTCTCCCACGGCAGCAGCGCTCTTCCCTGCCTCCTCAGAGTCCTGCCCGCAGGAGAGGACGGGGCTGGGTCCCCGGTAATTGTCCCTTCTCCCTGTGGCCTCTCTGTTCGGTCCCACACTGCAGCCTGATTGTGTTACTAATTGCTCTCTCCTGACGAGCAAGCTCGAGCCCTGCAAGTCACAGAGGCTGCCTTTACCTGGCTTTAATTATTCAGCTACACCTTTGTTCTGCCCTTCTTTTTTCTCAGCTATCCATCTTTCCCCTCGAACATCCTGCATCCCGGGGAATCTGCGTCCGCCCTTCCCGGCCCTCGGACGCGTCCCCCGGTGGGTCGGGCCAAGCCGGGGCGCGGCGGGACCCCCAACCCCCGCCCCGGCGAATGAGGGACGCGGGTGTCGGGGCTGTGCTGTCGCAGCCCGGGCTGGGGCTCTGCCCCGTCCCCGCCCTTGCAGCCTTCGCCTACAGCTACCGGCACCGGCCTTGCGCTACCGCTCAGCCGCGCCGGTTCCTGCGGGATGCCCGTCCCAGCGCGGCTCCCCGGGGCCGCGGCAGGACAGCCGTTCCCCCCGCCTTTACACGGGGCAGCGTTAACCTCGCGGCAGTTTGGGCGGGGGCGGCGGCGACGCGAAGGCCGGTTCCCTCCCAGGGCTCCGCTCCCCGGTTGGGGCCCAGCACGTGGTTCCCCCGCCCCGGGCCGGCTCGGGGGGAGCAGGAGGCGCTCCCCGCCGCTGGCCGCGAGCGGAGCCGCCCCCGGGCCTGGCGGCGCTGGGAACGGCCGGCGGGGCCCTGCTGCTGCCGGTACCGGCGCTCGCCCCCGCCCGCGGCGCGGCCCCCACGTGGCCGCCTCCCCCAGCGCCGCCGGGGCGCCCTTCCCGGCACCGCCCAATCACCGCGCGCGCCGCCGGAAGCCCGCCCTCGGCCTCACTCCCCGCCGCCCGCCAATGGCCGCGCCCCGGCCGCCGCCGCCAATGGGAGCGGGGGCCGCCGGCCAATGAGCGCGGCGGCGCGGGGCGGCGGGCCGCGGCTGGTATCCCTCCGCCGCCCGCCCCGCTCGGTGTGCGCGCGCGCGCCCGCCCCGCTCGCGCGGCCCTTTTCTCCCTCCGCCGCCCGCAGCAGCAGGAGCCGCCGCCGCTGCCCGCCGCCCCCGCCCCGCCAGGCCTCCGCGCGGGACCCCTCCCTCGGCCGCGTCCGCGGGGCAGGCCCCGTCTTTCTTCCCTTCCCCTCCCTCCCCTCCTCCGGCCCCGGCCCGCCCCGCTTTCCCCTCCCGCCGGCGCCGGAGCCGCCACGCCGCCGCCATGGAGCTCATCACCATCCTGGAGAAGACGGTCTCGCCGGGTAGGGCGCGGGCGGCGCGGCGGCGGCCTGAGGGAGGGCGCGGGTAGGCCCGGCGGGGCCGGGCGGGGCGGGGGCCGAGCACCCCTGGGGCGGCTGAGGCGGCGGCCCCGGCCCCGGGAGGGCGTGGGCGGCGGCGGGGGAGGCCGCGGGGCGGCCGGGCCGGGGGTGGGAACCGGGGCGGGGGCTGGGCCGCGGTGTCCGCCGGCGGCGCCTGAGGGCCGGGCGGTTGGGCCCCGCGCGCCCGCTGACTGACGCCGGTTTCCCCCCGGGCTTCCCCCCCCGCAGACCGCTCCGAGCTCGAGGCGGCGCAGAAGTTCCTGGAGCAGGCGGCCATCGAGAACCTGGTGAGCGCGCGGGGACGGGCCGGGGGCGACGGGGACGGGGACGGGGACGGCGGCGGGCGCTCCCCTCCCCCCCCCCCCCCGCCCCGCCCGGCCAGGCCGAACCGCCATGGAGCGCAGCCTACCCTGCCCGCGCCCGGCCGCCGCGCCCGGCCAATGGCGGCGCGTCCTCCTCCCTCCCCAGCCAATAGGAGCGCGGCGCCGGGCGAGGGGGGCCGCGCCGGCTGCGGGAGCGGCCGCGGGCCATGTGCGGCCGCGGCCATCGCTGCCCCGGGCGCCGCCCGGCCCCGCGGCCTTCCCCGCCTGCCCCCCGCGCCCGCGCGGCCCCGCCACCGGCCCGGCGCCCTCCTCCCCGCAGCGGGGTCGGGGTATCCCCCTCCGCACAGGCGGGCGGCGGCGGAACGGGAGCAGCGGCGCGGCCCCGGAGCCCCGCCGGCCTGGGGAGGGGGGTGAGGGGAGGTCAGGGCCTTGTGGCTTCCCCCCGGGCCACGGGAGGGGAGCTCCGCTGGGCAGCCGGGAGGCAGGGCCCGGGGTTCCCCCCCCGACCTTCTTAAGGGAAAAAAAAGAAAAAATAACCCCCAAAAAGCCCCAAAAGGAGGGAAAAAACCCCACCCCGCAGCCCCAGGTCTCATCCGTGTGCTGGAACGGGGGCGGCGCGGGGAAGTTGAACTCGCGGGCGGCGGGGTGGGATTTTTGCTTAGTCAAGGTGCGGTGCCGCAGCTGCTCCGCGCTCCTCCGAGGGGAGAGGGGAAGGGTTTGCGGCGGCGCTGGGCTCTTCTGGAGGGCGGCTCGTGTCGCGGCGGGTGTTGGCTCCCGGCGTTGCGGCGGCGTAGCTGTCACACGCGCGTTATCGTCCGCGAGCGAAACCGGCATCCTTCATTTTTTAAGCGGTGGCATACACGGGGCTCCGCTGGTGTAAACTGGGAAAGTCACGGAGCCTTTATTTCTGTTGCTCCATTTTAAGGTGTGTGAAGCATCCCTCAGAATCAGAATTGACGTAGCCTTTGGGCTAAAAGTCAGTTTTGAGTCAAAATTCTTTAAATCTCTGTTTGCTAAGTCTTAGGATCCCCCCCCCCCCGTTAGGCTGAAGCTTCCTGGGCTGTGTTACGTGAAGTATTTCAGGGCGATGTACCAGAGCTGCTTGTGATCCTGGGTTTCGGGCTCTTCAAAGAGCTGAGGGATAGGCTAATTTTTTAAGGTTTCATTTATACGTGCTGCCTTGCAAGAGCCCGGCCAAGGCAGCGAGCAGAGGAAGCAGAGCTTATGCTGGGACTAAAAATTTGTGCCCTGGTGTGGGATGGGGACGTGGAAGGGTCCAGCTTTGGAAAGGGCAGGGGTTGGGGAGCTCCACGGAGGCTGCGAGAGCAGTTAATGGCTCGGCTGTGCAGGAGGATGAGGCAGGAGAGTGAGGATGGGGGGTTGAGGGCCATTCCTGTCGCAGTATGGGGTCGGAGATGGGAAGGGGTCGGAGATGGGAAGGGGTCGAGCGAGAGGTTCTGCGCCTGGGGCCGCAGCCGAGCACCCGGAGCTGGAAGTGATCTCCCAGTTAGTTAATGGAGATGCACCTGTAGAGCGGCTTGTTCTTCCTCATCCCCTCCTCCTCCCTGTGGTTAATTTAGACCCTTTTCTGAGATTTTTCATTGACACTTTTGTAGGTGTGAGAGCTGAGGTCGTACGCATCTGCGTTTGCTTTCTGGAAGGCTTAGTGTAATGCTTCTCATTTTCAGCTAGATTTATTCTTAAAGCTCCTTGAAAACACAAATTTTTTTCGCTAACTTACGAGTGAGAAATCCAAGGATGCTTCTTCACCTTTGAATTTTAGTACCGTTTTCTTCTCAAAGGTGGCAGCGACACTTTCATTTTGTCTGTTGAACTTCGTTTTGAATGGTTCCTCACTTTTAATAAAATTAGTATAGAAAACATGAGCAATCTTGATGGTTGGGGAATGAGTTAGTGTGGTGTACTTGTAGGAGTTTTGTCTACTGCATTAAAATTTCAGAGTATTTCTAATGGCTTACACTCATCAGTTTAAGTTGTCCCACAGTTTTGTTGCCAAATTCTGCAGTATGAATGTTAAAGAGTACTGGATGGCCCAACTGAAATATTTTTTAAGAGCTGCTCTTGGTCACTGAAAATGTGGAGTCCAAGATACTGGACTTATTCTGTGTTTCTGTTGAACTTAAGAAAATTAAGTTAGTTTTAAAAATGGCTATTTTTGGTGCCCTGAAATCTTTGTATGTATCCTAAGTTCTGTTACAGAAATGATGGAAATGAGTTACGTATAACTGTATGTTAAAACATTTTCAGGAAAACCATGTTCCTGCTTGGTGTGAAACAGTTTTGAAAATGGTGCAGCTGTTTCCACTATTTCCTAGAAAGGTTTTCTTAGCAGACAAAACGCTTCATAGGGCCAGCGAAAGGAAAAAGCTTTGCTGCTGAAACTTTAGCTGTATCTTGTACACAGCAGAAGTCTCTGAAATGTAAAGCCGGCAAATCGGGAAAGGATTTAAATGCAGAGGCATTTGTCACCAAAAGCAAGTGGCACCAATGTCAGGGATGCTTAACCACACGTACGCATTTTGGGGGGGGGTAATAATCTTCCTGTATGTCTATGTACCTTTGATTGCAGAGAAGCAAGTTTGTAATCTTACAAACCTATTTGTGATGCACCAGAGGAGCATCTGATTTCACATTTTAACAATTCCTGTGTTAGATTATAGTTTGGGTGTTTGCCTTGAAGCAAGGAAATAAGTAGCAGAGAGTTACTCTTCGCCATGTTTGATATCCATCCAGAAAATACGTATCTTGGCATACAACCTGAGTGGTTTATTTAAAGGAATACTTAAAGCAGGCAGGAGCACGGAAGGTAACAGTCTCTCAAGTAAGCTAAAAAAAAATCCAGCCAAGTCAATGCCTACTTACATCGCTTTCCAGCAGTTGTAATTAGGAGCTTAACGCCCGTAATCTCGGGATAGAGCTGCCGTCGTTGCGCGGTGGTGGCCGTTTGCTGTCGGCCCGGTAGAGAAGGAGCTTCAGTGAGTCGTGGGCTCGTTTTCCTGGGGGAATGGGGTTTTTTTTCCCTTGTCAGTGGGGAGGTGTGGGCAGGGGCAGGCAGGCAGGCCGGGTGCTGAGCCCTCCTCTCTCCCCAGCCGACCTTCCTGGTGGAACTGTCCAGAGTGCTGGCAAACCCCGGCAACAGCCAAGTTGCCCGCGTGGCGGCCGGCTTGCAGATCAAGAACTCCCTGACCTCCAAGGACCCCGACATCAAGGCCCAGTACCAACAGAGATGGCTTGCGATCGATGCCAACGCCCGCCGGGAAGTCAAGAACTACGTAAGTTTTGTGACTTTTGGTTCTCCGCTTGTTGCCTTCTCATGGGGGGCGATGAGCAATGAATGTCTTGTCCGTCCTTTTCCACCTGAGGAGTCTTCCGTTGGCTGCCTGCAACCTTTCACGAGACGAGCAATGTCATCCGCACTTGCTTGGGTGCTTTGTTGCTTGTAGCGTATTTAATCTGTAGAATTATTAGGGTAAAAAACCAAACAGGTATGAGGCTGCTGCTTTTAAATTCACACCTGTGAGTACTTTTACAAGGAGCCTCTGAATAGTCTCGTGTGATTGCGTGTAATGGGCATGGCTTCCCCACTGGGTGATTGCAACTGGGTTGGTGTTTGCTTTTTCTCATACTCAAACAGCTTCCTCAACTGTTTTACAGTCCACATCAACATCTTTGAAGCATACTCTGCATCTGAACACACGTGTTTGCACAAGGCCTGGTAGATTTTAAGAGTAGAATATGGTCAAAAATTTGCAAGTTCCAAATAGGAAATTATATTCTTACATTTTCACACAGGTGGGGAGTTTGCCTGAGGACTCCTGTGCTGTCTGGTTGTTAAAGTTCAGGGCTTGCAATGGCAGAACTGGTGGCTTAGTGGTTTTTGGTTAACGGAAACGAAGGTGTACTTGGATGTGTGCAGCATTATGCAATTGATACAAGTTGGCCATACACTATATGTAATGCTTTTGTGTTAATAGAATCCGTATATAGCAGAATAAGGTTGGGCGAGTGATGATGATACAGCTTTAGCCTTTTATTTACATTGATGATGTAAAGGGAAACTTACGCTGTTAACAGGAGCTGTTGTATTGTTGTGTACTGAAGCTTACAAAACCAGTTTATTACTGTTTTCTGTCAAGTACCATTAGAAATACAGTATTTGTTAAGTGGATATATGGAAAACGAAGACATAAAACTGGAAATGCTGAAATAAATGCACGCCCCTTCAATTTTTTAAGAAACAGTTATTGAAGTATACGAAAAAATCATTCTTCTGATTGATTGCAGTTAAAACAAAAGAAAATTATTCAGTCCTATTCAGATTATCTTGGCATAAACCGTCCGGTATTTGGGGGGCATTTTTAAACCACAATTTGTTTAGCTTTCGCAATTTTGCTTGATAATACAAGCCGGGAGGAATTGTTCAGTGAGTCATTGTTGCGCGTTATGGCGCATAGCATTGTGCATGGGATTTAAAGGATGTGGCAGAAGTACGTGTAATCACACAGCTGTATCTCACTTCCTGAAAGGGGCAGCCATCGCCAAGTTAATTTCAAACACTATTTGTCCGTGGTCACAGCCTCGTTTGCAGCGGGAGAAAGCAGAACAAGCGAACTGCTTTATTGAGGAAGGGGTGTGTTTAGAATAACATCAAGCGAAGACTTCGGTGGCCAGCCAGCGCCCATCTCTTTGGTCACTGACATCAAACCATCGCCTGCTAATCTCTCCCACAGGTTTTGCAGACGTTGGGTACAGAAACGTACAGGCCCAGCTCAGCTTCTCAGTGCGTGGCCGGCATCGCGTGCGCGGAGATCCCCATGAACCAGTGGCCCGAACTCATTCCCCAGTTGGTAGCGAATGTTACGAATCAGCACAGTACGGAGCACATGAAAGAGTCAACGTTGGAGGCCATTGGATACATCTGTCAGGATATAGTGAGTATATAAGTACTATTTTAAATTATTGTGAGTATATTTTAAGTATGTTTTAAGTGTTGGCCCAGCCTCTCCCCAGCACCTCTTCTCTTCCAGCCTTTCCTTTCTCACACCTCCATATCTAGTAGGCTGTAATGCTTCCTTGTGGCTGTCTTTTAATACTTGTCCGGAGGACGTCTCTGTGCTGACAGAACGATGGGCAGTAAACACACGAGGATGGTGTCTGAAAGGACTGACCTGCTTTCGCAGCACAAATCCAGGTCATCTTTCATAAGGTGCAGATTTAAGCCTACGTGTCGCTGCGGTCATATGATGGTGAGGGGTGCTGTTACAAAACTTCAGCTGAACGTCCAGTTGTGTAAAATTTTACAGATGAGTGGTAAGTGATTCCTTTCTGTGTTGGGGAAACCTGACAACTACCTTCATCTTGCGTGAGGAGTCCCTTTATTGTTAATTTAGGAATTTTTGATGCACAGGCGAGAATATTTAGCTCTTTGAGGCACCTTCTACAAAAGGTCTCATGGTTTTATCAGTGTAGTTTGCAGTATCGCGATGCGTTGCGTCAAGTGTCTGATGTGAATTGCTTGCAAAACGCCTGTGTGCCGTCTGACGTACCACTGAAAAGCAAAATTAGCTGCTGCTTTTTTGATGCCACTGGATGTCTTGGAGAACGTATGTGCGGTATATCGCTGGTTGAACTTTGGTACAGTGAGGCAGAAAGAGAAATCTTCTCTTTGGTGCTTTCATCAGGCTGCAGGGGATTGGTTTCACTGGGGAGGTTGGTTGCTTCATGGAGGGTCAATGCAATAAAAGAGGAAATGTACAGCCGTACAGTGGAGTGCTCCTGGTCAAGTGCTCTTTGTTACAAGTCCATGCAAGACTTGGGTGCGTGTTCGTTGTTTCTCTGGGTGGTATGTATCATTGGCCTCTGGATTTTTGGATGCCCTGGCTTGCTGGTTTGGTATTTTGTAACCAAGTTCCCTCTTAGAGTTTTGTTGTTTGTCAGTCATATTGTGACGCAGTTTGTGACCGTAGTTTGGGAATCTACTGCTGGATAAATTCTGATGTAACAATCCCGTTATTTGGGGATCTTGCAGTCTTTAAATATACACGAAGAAAAATTAATCTTTAGTCTATGTTCATAGCTTTATTCTTCAAGCCTTGAGTGCTTAACAGTTACCTGTCCTTGCCACTGGTCCAGGCAATATATTTTTGCCCTACATCTAAAAAAGATTGGCAGCTTCACCAATAAAAGTATCAACCGCAACTGCTGGCATAGACCTCTGCCCAGTCTATAAAGGAATTGTAGAACAGTCAGTGTTTCTTAACTTGCTAATTGAATGAAGTCAAGTAGTCTGAAGCTTGTTGACCTATTATTTGAAACCGTAACATTTATTTGATGTTTATGACTTGATTATCTGGAGTATTTGTGCTCAGTTCAGTCTTCTCTTTCCTGTCCCAGAAGCTGTAAAGATGTAATGGTGTGTGAATTCCCTGTATTCATGTTCTGGTCCTCCCGTTGAACAAAGAGCTTCTTGGCCTTAATGTCTTAAAACTTCTGCTTGTAGATTTCAGGATCAAACTTTGAAGGTACTTTAAAACATGAAGAAAGCTGTTCCGCTGGCAACTAACTTCATCAACACTTCTTTTAGGATCCAGAGCAGCTTCAGGACAAATCCAATGAGATCCTGACAGCCATCATCCAGGGAATGAGAAAGGAAGAGCCCAGCAACAATGTGAAGCTAGCAGCTACTAATGCACTCCTGAACTCTTTGGAATTCACCAAAGCAAACTTTGACAAAGAGGTGAGGGGGTAACAATTCTTGGCCTAAAATGCAAGGGCTGAATCCACGGTCTGTGATGAGAAATCATGCACCACGCTGAATTTTGATGCATAATTCTGTTGCAGCTGAGACTTGGATTCATTTCTGTAAATCCGGTATGTTCTTGTAATGCAGAAATACTGTGGAAATCTTCAGAGATTCATCAATGGAAAGGAAGCATCATTGCCTTTTTTTGGGATAAATTTGAACTGACCTTAGAGTTTAGCCTGTTAGATGCTCTGCTTCCTAATCAAACTACTCTATAATGCTGCTGCAAGAGTACAAGCTTGGATCAGCACTTTCTTTCAAGCCATGTGGCAGCAATTCAGATTTAACTTTGCCTCTGAAAATTGTTGGGGGAGGAAGGCCTGTAAAAACCTTCAGAATAGGGGCCTTAGAATGAGAGTCTTCTCAGAACAGACAAATCTATTGATTTTTCTTTTCCTTCCCGGATTAAGTCTATCCTCTAGGTCTCTACCAGGGAGAGTATGTGGAAGATGGAATTATTATCAAACCTTCAGCTTAGAAGGTTCTTTTAACGAAAACTTTCCCTGGTCAACCATTCAGTGGATGTTGATGGGGATCTTTCAGAATTTGAGATGGGAGGTGCATGATCCATTCAGACCGTATTTCTGTTGGGCTTCAGTACTGTAAATAGCCTGGGCATAAGTCTGTTCCTTCCTACTGAAATGCAAGAATATCCAGGTACTGCCCCTCACGAAATTTATCCTGACTGAGGTTTCTTGAAGCAATTGCTGAAATAGTTCAGGAAACAGCAGGATTTTTTTTCTTCTTCCCCCAAAAAGCTAGTGTCTTTAGTTCTGATGTATCTTTCTATTTTGGACAGCCTGTTAAACACTTTTTAAAATGGAAGCCTGGGATTCCCGTTTTGGGGAAGAAATGATTTAAAATACTGTACTGTTCCTTGATCTTTAGAAGTGTTGCATGAGTGATTGTACTAGACCAGGCTCAAAATACAGCCTCCGTAGGAAGGCTTGCAAAGACTTCAGTGCTTTTGTAAGGCAGTTCTAATGTCCTTTTATTTCTCCTCCTAGTCTGAAAGGCACTTTATTATGCAAGTAGTCTGTGAAGCAACGCAGTGTCCAGATACAAGGGTGAGTGAAATTAAGTGCTTGATTTGTCCCTGCACCTTTCTGGGGAAGCTGGCTAGAACCTCTAGCATCAACAAACAGTTGAAGAGTGTTACATGAAGTAAACAGTATTCTGTTAAATGATTGGTGCACATGTAAGTACTCAAAACCAAATGAGTTTTATACTTAAAGTTAGAAGTAGTAAACTACTAGGAGGGTTTACGTTGCTTGTTATGAAAGACCTTATTAGGTATGGAGTAAACTAAATCAGCGGAAGGGCTGGGTTATTGATCTGTGGTAGGCTACAACTGTGCTTGGTTTTCAGAGCGCTCGGAAAGGTCACATCTTTGATCCGTTTTCTACTCTGACAGGTACGAGTGGCTGCCTTACAGAATTTGGTGAAGATAATGTCCCTTTATTATCAGTATATGGAGACATACATGGGTCCTGCGCTTTTTGCTGTGAGTACTCAGGTTTCTCATATATAGTTGTCTGATCTTCCGGTACTCCTTTGTCCTAATCCAAGAGGAAAAGTTTTTCCTACGTTCCCAATTTGTTTTCCTTTTATTTGGCTGTGACTGCATGCTGTGAATCCCTTTCTCCTAGTAAAATCCGTAAAACCGGCATCAGGTATTTCAGACTTGAGACTCCAAAAGTCAGGACAAAGCAGATTGCTTGACTTGCTCCGCAGTCCTCCCGAGGTGCTGATAGCTGATAAACTTCTAAATGAGGAGATTGTCTTCAACAACAGTAACTCTAATGTGGCATCAGATTTCAGACAATCTCGAACCTCATAGCAGTTGGCCAAAAGTTGGGGCACGTATTTCAGGAGAAATAACTTGCTAAAGCGTCCTTCTCTCCCCTCCTTTCTTTCATGTTTCTAAAGATAACTATTGAAGCAATGAAAAGTGACATAGATGAGGTGGCTCTACAGGGGATAGAGTTCTGGTCAAATGTCTGCGATGAGGAGATGGACCTGGCTATAGAGGCATCTGAGGTGAGCTCGCAAATGACCGCTGAAAAGCGGCGAACGCCCGTATTCGTGTTTGGGAATGCTGAACTCGCGTCTTTGAACTGCGTCTGAAAGCCCTCCTGTTCTCCCAAGTGCAATACCATAGGAAAGCCCGTCTGAGCCCCTTGTGCGGCGGTTGTGGGTCCGTGATGAGACACCACACACCGCTCTGTTGCGACGTGATGCGTGTCTGTGACAGAAGCTGAGACCTGAGGCTGCACGAAGCCCATGAGGCTGGTTGACTCTGCGGGTGTTACGTGCGTTGCAGACATCAGCACAGTGTTTTGGTACCCAGCTTAGTTTTTAGCAGCTGACTTGGGTACTAGGAGTTGTCTTACCCAGGGCTCCGCTGCGGTTGATTTATTCTGTTGTTCAAGGTAAATGCAAAGCTTGTAGCTAAGGTTGCGCAGGGGCCACCATTTGGAATTCCCTTTAATAACTCTTTGGGTTATTTTGTAGGCTCTGTAGCCTAATGTAAAGTTCTTAGTGTAGCTTGAATATAACCCCTTTTGCTTTCTAGATTAGATTAGGATGAACTGCCTTTTCAAGCAAGCAAAATGGTTTTGATGCCAGCCTGGCTGGGAATTGAAACTACTTGAGATAAAGATTCTCTGACAGGTTTGATGAGAACACACTGTGACATACAAGTGCTAGTTTTCTGCAAATGGTATGTGACAGCTACCTGATTTCTTTTTAGTATTCCAAAGTCAACTCAAGCTACTCCTGTAAGGTTAACCTAAATGCGCATTAAGCATGTATACTAGGCACAGTATAATAACAGAAAATTCTCAGTATCATGAAGATGTTTGAGCTGTTGCTTCTTTAAGATGTCATCTCACAACTGTTGAGATACATGTACTGCATTGAAGGGAGAGCATTTCTTGACTTACTTGCTGTCTTGGAGGCCCGGTGGACTCTGTTATGCTGACATGTAAGATTTTGGGGTCTGTTACACGTGTGAGGGACTTGGTCCTACTCCAAAGGCGTAGCAAAAAGATTGATCACGTTCTATATAATACATTATTTATGAGTTAAGTATAAAATTATGGGATGAAATAAAAGTAATCATTATCCCTTACAATGGATGGGGCTGGAGAGGAATTTGGGGTATTGTTCTGCATGCAGATGCTGTTTGCATAAATTAGCTGTAGAGATCAATAATAGCTTAAACTTTGAAAGGCTCTAGATGAATCATATCCATCTTTAAAAGTAGCTAAATATATATTGATGTTGAATGCCCAAAAAAGCAAGGGTAGCAAGGATAAAAGGACAGTCAGCAGCACGTAGGTTTAGTTTATATGCTGAAGACCTTTTGCTGCTTCTACTTGAGGTCACTTGTTAATTATACATAACTGCAAACTGAAAATATTTATATTTGTACCATGCGAGGAGGGGCTCTATACGTGTATGGAATGGCAAGTTGAACTTGCTTACTGAATATTTAACTGGGATTGGTGCAGGGTGTCCTTGAGGTTCCTGTGTGTTATGGTAACTTAAAAGTTTGCGTTGGGAAGGAGAGGAAAGCATGCAGAAGACAATTCATATCTACTGGAGTTTGTCATTCAGACCTCATGCCTATATAGCCACTGAGAATCATTTTGTAACCTTTTTTTCTAGGCAGCAGAGCAAGGAAGGCCTCCAGAGCACACTAGCAAATTTTATGCGAAGGGAGCACTACAGTATTTGGTCCCAATTCTAACACAAACGTTAACAAAACAGGTGAGTTGTGAAATCCCTGCTGCATGTCAAAAAATATGTACCGTGTCTACTTTCAAATTCTGGGACGGTGATGCTACTGTTGCATGGAGGAGCAAATTGTCAGTGGTGGTCATTGCTCCCTTGCATAGGTGACTTCTTGCTATGCTTGGTCCCAAAGGCGCTTTAGGTTTCCGCGGGTAGTTTTTAACGTGCGTTTGTTCAGAGCACCTGTAGTGGCAGTCCTTGGTCTGTGATGAGACATCATGCACCACTCTGACTGAATGATGCATCGTTTTTTAGGGCTGAGACTGTGAGACTGCGTGCAGTGTCATTTTTATGCTGAGTTCTGTTAACACATGCTTGTATTTGTGGTTTCTGAAGAGGTTTGATAGTTATCTGTATTCCTAATGAAGTGTTTGTGAAATTAAAACCAATATATAGTCTCTGCATCATTAGAGATCCAATTTCTGGAATTCTTGAGCTTTACTTTTGGAACTGTGAAGTCCATGTTTATTTAGTACCTATTCAGCACTTCGCAGGGAATTGTTTGGCAACCGTGTTTCACAATCTAATCAAAATTAATGGAATCACTTGCTACAGCAGGTCTAATTATAAAATAAAACTGTTAATTAAGCCATACAGGACAGAGCTCATTTGGCTTCCTGCGATGAACTGGGAGAATGCCTGGTGCTCTTAGTGAATCCAGGGAATTGATTCCCTTTTTCTTTTTGCATCGCTGCCCGCTTGGATGCGGAGACTTAAATTGCAGGAGGTTCCTAAGTGCTTGTTAAAATGGGAAAGATAAAACAGGTAAGAGAATCACAGGTACACAGCTTCAAAGGAATTTGGTAAGTGGCTGAGCTAACAGTTGGGGGGGAAGAAGCTATTTAACTGGTACAGCAGGCCACTCTGCCAGGTGATGGCATGGATCAAAGGAACAAAATCTCAACCTAGATGAGAGAGAAGCAGTTTGGAAGATGCATGAGGCTACGGTAGGTACGTCAGTGAAGAGCTAGCAGCCTCACACCAGGATGGAAAGGTACAGATGATGCAAGTAACTCGGGTTGCCTCTCTGTCAGAGATGTAGCTAGTACTTCCAGACCTGAATTAATGTCTAAATATAACACCTAGTAATAAGGCAGTGTTACTTGCAGCAGATCCAACAGGATGCCACTGCCTGTGAGCGGTGAGGGATATTTTCCCCCAGACTGACCAGGGGTGCTCTTCTCCTCCTAGGATGAAAACGATGATGACGATGACTGGAACCCCTGCAAAGCAGCAGGAGTCTGCCTCATGCTCCTGGCGACCTGCTGTGAAGATGACATTGTTCCTCATGTGCTGCCCTTTATTAAAGAACACATTAAAAATCCAGATTGGAGATACAGAGATGCAGCTGTGATGGCTTTTGGGTGCATTTTGGAAGGACCAGAGCCTAACCAGCTCAAACCACTAGTCATACAGGTAAGATTCTTTGTGTTTTCTTGGAGCAAAAGCTTTCTGATTTATTCGGAGGAGGATGCCTGCTTTGCACATTGTTCTTAATCTGAGGAAAAGCAAAAGGATGCCACTCTTAATCTTGTTTTAGAGAGATTTGGTAGACCCGGGGCAGGTAGTTGAGTTACATAGCTCTGATTCACAGGGACATGCAGGACTTCAGAATACCTGACTCCAGATGCCTCAGTTCTCAAGTCTTACCCCCTGGGAAATAACTTTATGAATCTTAAAACGTGAGAACAATGGCCTAACTCGATCTAGACTGTCCTCCCCTCTCCAATCTGTCCCTAACCATAGAGAATACATTAAAATCAAACAGTGGCAAATTCATATTTCCATATATTGCATATGATCACATCTTTCTCCTGACTGCAATTATGTTCTAGGCAATGCCAACTTTAATAGAACTAATGAAGGACCCCAGTGTTGTGGTTCGAGACACAACTGCTTGGACCGTGGGCAGGATCTGCGAGATGCTTCCTGAAGCTGCCATCAATGACATTTACCTCGCCCCACTGCTGCAGTGTCTGATGGAGGGCCTGAGCGCTGAGCCCAGAGTGGCCTCTAATGTGTGCTGGGTAAGGCAGTCCCTTTGCTGTTGGGTGTACGATAAGTTTCTGTGAACAAGGGGAATGCCGCTCATATTCATATATATGAATACATACACATATATATACACACATACACATGTATGTGTATATACCTACACACTTAAATGGCTTTCAGAGATGACTTATGGCTTGGTCATCCAGCACACACAACTGTTGTTAACTGTAAGTTATCTCAAGTCTGTTTTGTGGCTCTGGTAGGAAAGAATAAAGGAAGAAATGGATTTTAAGGACAAAAATGCCAATATTCACTGAGTGTAGAAGTTGCCTTTGGTTTGAAAATGCTGTGGAAACTGTCCTTGCTAACAGGTGTGATAGCTGTTTAGAAGAGGCATGCTGGGATTTAGCTTTTTTTCTTAAGCTTAAGGGAGAGACAAGATACCTTGTTTCCCGTTACCTAAGCCTGCTTCTGCAGTAGTTCCAGAACTAAATTGAGGAGCACAAGATTTTTTTGTTCACTTACAGAGCTGCAGTCCCTTAGGATGGTTTGCTAACTTCAGTTGTATCATCGTCTTGATGCATGTCTACTACCAAGTAGCATAGCTGATCTTTCACTGTAAAGAGGATATGTCCCTTACTGCCTTTTAAGAGAGCTGCTCAATAAGAATTGAGCTAGAGATGAGTATTTGCATGTCAAAACAAGTTTTAGAAATGACAGAATTCATTCGTTTAGTATTCCAGAGGTTTGAAGACTTCTAGTCAGCACGGAAGCTTTTCCCCGATACGTTGATCCTGGCAAAAGTCCATGTAACTGTGGCTTTTGTCTTCTGAAGATGATGACTACTATATGTTTTTAGATTGAAATGAAAATCAGGAGGCTTTCAACTCTTCTAATCCACCTGTCTCTCAGAGCAGTTACAATTGCTGTGCAGTTGGGAATTTGAGCAGTCTGCAGCCTTGTCTAAACCAGGATTTTAACTTGCGATGATGATGCTGGATAGTGGGTAGAATCTGTTAAAACCCTGCAAGGTTCAAGCAATCTGCCTTTATTCAGTTTGATTCTCGACAGCTACGAGTTGTTGAGACCAGTAACGCTGTGCAGCCATTTGACTGCAGACAGCGTGACTGCCTTGGGTGTTAATGTTGTAAGTCTTTGAAATTTTCACCACTGTTGCATTGAAGTTCGGTGCAGTAAACAACTAGCTGTTCATGAAGGAGGTTGTTAATCCTGCACATGTTTTGGGGTTTTTTGGGGTTGTTTTGTTGGAATGAAAACTGTTGGAATGTATGTTTCTGGACTTGTGAGGGTAAACTCATTTGAGTAATAGCAATGGTTGTTCTGTGTTTCAGGCCTTCTCTAGTCTTGCTGAAGCTGCCTATGAAGCTGCAGATGTAGCTGATGATCAGGAAGAACCAGCAACCTACTGCTTATCCTCTTCATTTGAGCTAATAGTTCAGAAACTTTTGGAGACCGCAGATAGGTAACACTACACCAGCTGGCTTAAGCTCTGCAAAGATGCTTTTTTACTTTTTTTTTTTATTACTCCAGGCTGTTGGTCCTCTTTCTGTTGCAGCTTAGATCTGAATGGTGTTTTTCAGATCCGAGCTTTTTTTGGTATCACATGGAATATAGAATGCTAATCCCCAGGAAGAAAGCTATTCACACAGAATAATTTCTCAGTATTTTGTCCATATCTGCTTTTAGTTAAGTCTGGGGTTTCCTCCAAGAGTGCCTCTTCCATGTTTTACTTTGAAGTCTCCGAGCACAGTTTAAGACTGTGCACATCTTTGTACAGTAGTCGTAGCCAACCTTGAAGAGTCTTATAAGGCCACTGAATAATTAGGATTGCAGCAAGACATAATTAGAAATCTGTGTGTATCGTACAGTTTGTTTTACTGTGATTGTTTTATGCCGTGGTTGTTGCTGTAGTGTTACATCCATTTACATTGGCACCAGGTAGTCCCAGAAGAGCTGAGGACCTAGTTAGGATAGATGCTCTCCTTTTCCCAACTAAGCTGAAATACAAATAGACAAGGCAAAATATTTTTCTCAGTTCTGCAGATGCGAAAATAAGGGTGATGCTGAATTCTGCCTTGAAGGTCGCATAAATCTTGACAGCTCAGAGTTCAATCCTTGGATCAGTTCAGTCGTCAGCTGAAGCCTTTTGCTGCAGGACTACTTCTTAAATGGTGTCCCTGTCTGAACAGTTCAGAGTCTAAACTGTTCCTGTCTAATTTACATCCAACCAGAAGTGTAATGTCTAGCTCAAGGCTCTGAAGTCCATCAGTCATCTTAGCATAGATCTCAGCTGACTTTATTTCAAATTTAACACCCTCGCCAACATCTCGGAGGGATGTCATAGAGGTAGTAACGTATGCTGCTCACCTCTTGAGACCATCTCTTCCCAGGCAGGATAACGGCACGCTGGAAGACGTGGGTTTGAGGCTTTTTCTGCTACTGTACTTGCTGCCAGTGACTGAAGATATTGGAAGTCATTATTAATAGCGAATGAAAAAATGTTCCAAAAGTGGCTTCACAAATTTCATTTACTTTCACGTCTTGGAATACAGGAATGCAAGTGCTTCTGCTTGTCACAACACTAAAATTCAGCTGTTACCAATTTACTATAAAAAAAAAATCTGTTTCTAAGCAAGCCTGAGCACTGGGAGTTGCAAATATATTCCTTCTGTTACAGGCCTGATGGACACCAGAATAACTTGAGAAGTTCTGCATATGAATCTCTGATGGAAATAGTGAAAAACAGTGCCAAGGACTGTTACCCTGCTGTCCAAAAGACAACTCTGGTCATCATGGAACGACTTCAGCAAGTGCTGCAGATGGAGGTAGGTAAACCTGAATTTTAAACCCCCGTGACGGTCAGGGGTTTAAGGAAACTAAGTAGGTGTGATGTTGCCATTGTGCTGTGGCTTCATCTGGTGTAGAAAAATGAGGTTTGTTCCTGACTGTGTATATTAGGGTATAATGCGTGTTGATTTTTTTGTAGATAGGTAGAATATTAAGCTTCTGAATAGTACCTCTTGTCTGCAATTTGAAGAAACAAATATTTTAAATTGAATCTCCGCAACTCATAGTGCTGCCAAAATCTGCTGGGTTTGCATGGACTGCGATGCCGGCTTTTCACATGTGGGGTTTTGTTCTTTTTCAGTCTCATATCCAGAGCACTTCCGATAGAATCCAGTTCAATGATCTTCAGTCTCTTCTTTGTGCTACTCTACAGGTAAGTTCCTGTCTCCTGTGTTGTGGGTATGGGGAAGAGGTGGTTTCAGAGACGTTTTCGTGCCCCCGAGGATGCAGAGGTCCTGTTGATGAGACGTGAATGAGGAAATGGGACCTTGTGTCCCAGCTGACATGTGGGAGGTGATACAAGGTTCGGAAGGCTTCAGTAGAGCAAAACTTACAAAATTTAGGGCAATATGAATAAAGAACGCTGTATGTGGCATGTTAAGGATTGTATATGCTTTCAGATTGGCTCTTATGTTGGCTACATGCTGAACAATCGCTTTGGTTGGCACAGACAAAAAAAACTCCGTAACAGCTTTAATTTGTTCATCTGCCTCTTGTGGTTGGTGTTCTTATTTAAAATGGCACTAATTAAAATGCACTGAGTGTCCTTGAAATTAAACATCTGGTAATGAACAGCCCGTGTGGCTTGGAGTACTAGCGCATTTCAGTTCCTTGCTTACTCCTACAAAGTCCACTGAAAGCAGCCGCTTTTTTTTTCAAACCGCTCAGAAGATTGATCAGACCATCCTCTGAAATACGTGGTATTTGATATTGAAGCTTTCCTGTTTGCACTGCAGGAAGGGTGGTACTGTGCTGTCATGCCTAGCTTATTAACAGTTAGAAGGCACTGCTTTAAAACTCTATAATAGACAGAGATGCAGCTCGCAGAAGAAAGGAGCATTTTCTTCTGGAGGTGTAACAGAGTACTATGTAATCTGAAATTAAAGCAGAGCAGAGTATCTCTCTCTGCTCAAATTTATTCCTTTGTTGGGTGGTGTTACCTGTTCTCTCCAGTTTGTTTCTTCCATTCCTGTTAGCCCAGGCAAGGCAGCCTTTTCCTCGCCCGCAGGTAACTGCCGATTTCTATCGGTTTTAGCTTCCCGTTCTCTTACATGAGGTTAGGAGGTCTCCTGGGTGTTGTCTCCAGGTTGTTTTGAGAAATCATTAACTTCATCCTTCTTGTTCAAAAGCCCATAGCATCAGCTGTTACTTCTGCTCTCCAATTTTTAGGGTAATTTTTCAAATAATAGATAGATGGGAATAATCTGTCCTTACGGTGGGCTTTAATGGGGAGACATCATTATCTAGAATCTCTCCTTTTGGCACAGTGTGATCACTGATCTCTTTCAGGACACTTCTGCTGATGGGAGGTGTAGTGCAGGTGGAATTAAACTGCTAGTTTTAATTTGTAAACGTGTGTTTCTTCATTATGTCAAAATCTGAACCTTAAGTATTCACAGGAGTTGCAGCAGATATTTAAATACCACTTAGTAAAAATCAGCAGGGAGATTTTTTTTCAGTGTTACATAGTCAAATATACTACTTTGTTACGTACTTTTTCTCTTCTGCTGGAAATACAATTATGAACATCCAGCAGGGGAAAAACATTTTTTAGTATTTAAATAGAACGAGAAAATCAAGACCAATTATTTAAACAGTGAAAATCAATCTCTTTGGAGTGACTCAGTTTGAAGAATCAGACTTGAAATAATGGTTTTCCTCTGCAGGTTAAGGACTCAGTTTTTCTCTTTTCATAGGAAATGCAAATTTATTTAAAATAAGGATACATCAAAGCAGTGTTCTGTGGTTCACATGCTGAAAGGGACAGTCAGAACTGTACGGTAGGAGCAGAGCATGGGTTAAGCTCAGGTACTTATCTGGGGTGTTTCTTTGGCCCTTCTGCTCGCTGTAATGTATGTAAGGCTGCCTCTGCTCTCCCCAGAAATCAGTTTTGCTTTTCAAACACCTCAGTGCTAAATTTGTTCCTGGAAATGTATTTTTTAAACTGGTTGTATGTTAATTTACTCCCCCTTCATCTCGGGTAGGAGAAGCTGGACTGCAGTTAGCAGTAGGGACGTGCTTATGTCGTAGTTTAACAACCAGCATTTCTGAAGTTTAACTCTGTGGTTTAGAAGCAAAGCTTATGTGCAACCCATACTTGGTGGTAAGAGATTGCGGACACATTGCTGCGATGGAAAAGGGCTTTTTTTTTTTTCCAGGGCCAAATTTGGGCTGGTCACATTTAATGCCAGCTTACAAATGGAAAGCCTGGAGAATAGCCTATGCAGCAGGAAAGGTAAATTCAGCTTGTTCTGTAGCTGGAAAATTGAATGCGGCTAAAATGAATGGGACTTTGCACTTGCACTGACAAAGCATATTTCTGCAGCAACAGAGTTCAAACAGCACCTTCCTTTTTAGAAGCCCAGTGTAGTCACGAGTGTTCAGAGCTAGCGCAGGAGGCGTTAAGGTGCCATCCAGCCTCGCATAGGTGGAAGCAATTACAATCTCTTTCTCCTTGCCCACCCAGAATGTCCTCCGGAAGGTCCAACACCAGGATGCTTTGCAGATCTCCGACGTGGTGATGGCATCTCTACTGAGAATGTTCCAGAGCACGGCGGGCTCGGGGGGCGTGCAGGAGGATGCCTTGATGGCAGTCAGCACCCTGGTAGAAGGTCGGTCTGGCGCTGCAGAGCGAGGTTGTGTTCGGGGGGAGGCAGAGCTGGGACAGGACTGGTTTGCTTCCTTCTCTTTTTGACTATATGGCAAAAAAATGATTAGTTCCTGGTTTTGCTTGAGGTGTGGTTTTGACCACATATCTCGCCACATCTGTCTGTGAAGCTGAGACTGGCTGGTTACACTAGACTGTGTCGTGAATGAACCGTTTGTTTTCCATTAATAACGCAGCTACAATGCAAATTCTGCCAGAAAAAAAAAAAAACAGTGCTAGTTTGTACAGTGCCCAGGACAGTGGGAACCTGGTCTCTTCATGCTGCTGCAGGACAGATTCATCGTGATCTTAATGGTTCATACTCGCTGCTGCCTGTGACCTGTGGTTGCTTTGTGGAATTTTGTCAGCGGTGGATTTACAGTCATTATTCTTGTTTAGAAGAAGTCACGGTGGCAAAGATTAGAGTGAGAGTGAGTCAGAATGGGTGAAGCAAAATAAAATTTGGGTTGTGTTATTCCAGGCAGTTTGAGCTTCGTGGTTTGGGTGTAAAGGTGGTGGCTGTGGTATCATCTGGAGCTCTAGGAACACCCTCTGTTGTCAAATGCTACCTATGGGTGTGAAAGTCGAGGTGGTGTTGAAGGTCTATGTGTAACCTCATTGCCTAACACCCCTGCCTGATCTCCAGTAAAAGCCACGCATGATTTGGAAATGGGTCTTCAGGGAGATAAGTTTGTAAGGAGGCTCGTTTTGAGTCTTCCCTTTTTCCTAAGGCTGTTATCCTGCCTGGCCTGTTGAGGGTCTGAGCAGGTGACAGGACCTATTTCTAGCAGAAGTACATGCCTGATTGCCCTGAGAACACGGCACACCTTCTAAGTGCAGCAGAGCTAGTTTTGGCTTTTTGGAGTAGTCCCTTCCGACACTAGTGTGTTTTGGAGAGCAGATCTTTGGCGGGTACCCCTCTGACTGCTCTTGGGAATGTTTAGTGGGATTGCCTGAGGAAGCTGGGAAGTGAGTGAGAAGATTGAGTGGGATCATTGCAAGCTAACCAGCAAGTGAAAATGAAAGCGTGTATCCTCTTGGGACAAAAGCCTCTCTTCACTTCTGGATAGATAAGTCTGCATGCACAGTCTTAGTAATGCAAGTGACTTGGGGAAGGTAGGAGTTAGCGGAGAAGAGCAGAAGTATTTTACTTCAAATATTGCTTCAGTATAAAGATACTGAAGAGTCCCCTGCTTGAACTGCACGGCTCTGAAGAGGTTGAGCAGCTGTTTCCAAAAGGAAGACGTTACAGCTGTTAGGGCAGTAAAGCGATGTGAAAAGGCATAGAGTTTTCAGCTGATGCAAGCAACCTAACGGTGCCGAACCCTGTCTGAAGTGTGCCGCCGTGTCCCTCTCCCTCTGATGGGTCTGCTCAGTCAGGAAGACCTCAACATCCCTTCTGAGCACAGGAGGGGTTGTCTGTCTTCAAAGGCCTGCAAGGAATTGAGGGCTTTCGAATCTCAGTTTACTCTGGATGGGCACATTTCACTGATGCTCAGTTTTTGTGTGATGTCTAGTGGAGAATTGATTTGTTGTGCTTCTGTGGAACATACAGGTACTGGTTTTGGGTGGAATATAACGGTGGGTTTCTGTTTTGTAGGACTGCAGCAAATACGTGGTAGGTTGGGATTTTTTTTTTTTTCCTAACTAGAATATTTTCCGTGCACAGTCTTAGGTGGAGAGTTTCTGAAGTACATGGATGCTTTCAAACCGTTCCTTGGCATTGGACTGAAGAACTATGCTGAGTACCAGGTAGAGATCAAACCAGGCAGCCCTGTGTTCACAATCTCTAAATTCTCATCTGCTCGCAGATGCTGAGTTCAGCAGGTGTGCATCTAAAATACCGCAGCTTCTGGTGGTGAAACCAGAATTGGAGGCCCATAGACTTTTCTCTAATTACTGGCTGCATGCACAAATTTAGACTCTCTTCTATTTAATTCAGCAAAAGGCCTTCATTGACTTGACACCTGTGTTTTCACAGTGGCTGCGTATTAGTGGGCCTTGATGAGGAAAGAGGTTGCTACTGGCTGTGAATTTCCATTAGAAGGTCAAGTCATGGGACTCACCCTGGGGTGGATGTTTAGACCACCTGGCTGCTGAATTTGGTAGTGTTTGTTCAGACCAAGTACCTGTCACTTTGTTGGCATCTGAATCTCTTGCCCTCCCCCTTGGTGAAGCAAGCTCAGGTCTTTGCAGCTTTGTGATACAAATGGTTAACGAAGCAGGGACTCATCAACTGCTATATGAGGGTCGTTATTCTCGGTGGTTTAATGGCTGCAGACTCTCACCGCTACTTAGTGCTTTAATAAGCTGAAGCTGTAAGGATAGAGTGTGGAAACCTGACTCACTGGGTGGGTGTCTTACTTGCTGTTCTATTTGCAGGTTTGTCTGGCTGCAGTGGGCCTGGTTGGTGACTTATGCAGAGCCCTGCAATCCAACATCTTGCCTTTTTGTGATGAGGTTATGCAGCTGCTCTTGGAGAACTTGGGGGTGAGTGTTTACCTTCTCATTAGCCAGTTAGTAACAGTTGGCTTGCACACTGAGAAGAAAGTGGGAGGTGGGAGAAGCAGAAGTGTTAGGCATGCTCTGAAGATCTCGTGTTTGACAACTATCTTGCTTACTATTTGAATGGAATCCAATTTTATTGGGGGTAAGGATTTACATTTCAAGTAAATGTCTTAATTTATTAGCTCCTCCCCCCTTAAAAAGAAGTGCAGCTGAATGTTAATGGTGCTGAAATCTCTTCCAGAATGAAAACGTTCATAGGTCTGTGAAGCCCCAGATTCTCTCAGTGTTTGGCGATATTGCCCTTGCCATTGGAGGAGAATTTAAGAAGTACCTAGATGTCGTACTGAATACCCTCCAGCAAGCTTCCCAAGCCCAGGTTGATAAGGTAAGCCAATGGCGCGCACTCCGGTTCCTTCATTACGATCATAAACGAGTAAGGGCTGTGCACATGTCGTCAGGGACGTTGCTGAAGTGTGCTTTCCTGTTGCCTTTCCAGTCTGACTATGACATGGTGGATTACCTGAATGAGTTGAGGGAGGGCTGCCTGGAAGCTTACACTGGCATCATCCAAGGATTGAAGGGAGACCAAGAAAACGTGCACCGTGAGTACTCTGTCCTACCGTGGTGTTTCTGTGCCTGAAATGACAAAGGGAGATGGGAAGAACTCTGAACAAGCTGTTTCATGGTTGTTGTCACGTCCACGGGCATATCCGTGTTCATTCCCATCTGCGTGGGAGTGAACGCTCTGCTGCCATGAGCAGGGAACAGGTTTAGAGCCCTTCACTATGGTTCCTCTTCCTCTGGCAGTTTTTCCCCTCCCTATCCCAGAGAGCTCTTCTGGGGCCAGATTCTGGCTATTTGGGGGGTGTGCTGAAGTCCCTTTTAAAGGGCAGACTATTAAACATGAATTGTGTTTCACCCTGCTGTAATAAAGCTGTTTTCTTTCAGCGGATGTGATGCTGGTGCAGCCCAGAGTAGAATTTATTCTGTCTTACATTGACCACATTGCTGGAGATGAGGATCACACCGATGGAGTAGTGGCGTGTGCTGCTGGACTGATAGGGTAAGCATCCCGATCCGATTCCAGCTGACAGCACGCTCATTAGGTAGATAGAAATCTCTGTACAACAGCCTTAATAGTTGAAGCTGCATTTTTATGATGGTCTGAAGTATTTAACGTCAGTTCTGGGTTTTTACAGTCTAGTGTTGGATGTTTAACCCAAGGCGTGAAGAGGTTATGCAGGTGAGACCCTTTGACTGACAGGGTGAAAACCAGTAGGTAGAAGTGAAAGTTGGATGTGTGTCACAGAAGTTCCAGATCTAGGATTTTTCAAGGATCACCTGGGCTTAAAAACAGAACCCCCCCACCCTCAATTCCCTGGGTACGGTGGAACTCGAGTCAGGGTGTTTTAATCTTTTCTGTTGCATTTAGGGAGAGCTGATGGGGAACATCAGGGAGATCAGGCTTTGGACAGGAGACTGAATGTCTCCGGTTAGTCACAATTTCGGAAAACTGTTCAGCTCTTCTCCTGCTGAAATTAGTGACCATATGCAGCATTTTAAAAAGGACATTAGCTGTGAGTCAGATTTCTTTTTTGCTAGCGAGAGCTGATCAGAGTGGTACTGGCACATCTGTTTGTGGCACTCAGCCTCAAAGCCTCTCTTTCTTCTTCAGGGATTTGTGTACAGCGTTTGGAAAAGATGTACTGAAATTAGTAGAAGCTAGACCCATGATACATGAACTGCTAACTGAAGGAAGAAGATCCAAGACGAACAAAACAAAAACCCTCGCTACCTGGGCGACTAAAGAACTGAGAAAACTGAAGAATCAAGCTTGGTAAGGGATAACACCCACCTCCTCTTCGTGTTGCATAATTATGAAATTGGCTAAACTCCTGAGTCTGAAAGAGATGCTTCACAAAAGCCTTGTTCTCTAGAAGGTTGATTCTCATTTATTTTTCTGTAAACAAGCCCCATCTGTGGTCTCGTATATCAGAACAAACACAAACTGAGAAACACTGTGAACTGCTTGGCTTTCACAAGACCAGATGCAGACTGGAGGGCTTCTTGCATTGTGAAATGCGTCACCCTTGCTAGTCGGGGACGATCCTGCGCTCCTCTGAACGCGGTATAATTGAAGCCCGTTGCCTCCTCAGTCCTGCTCGGAGTTCAAGGAGCATCTGGACGACGCTTTTAGTCACACAGTTTAGTTTTAGGCAGTCCTGTGAGGAGCAGGGAGTTGGACTCGATGATCCTTACGGGTCCCTTCCAACTTGAGATACTCCGTGATTCTACTGAAGCGCCTTTTAAAAGGAGCAGATTGTAGAGGGGGTGTGATGGTGTATCTGTATTTGGGAGAATAAGTCTGTTACAACTTTGTTGCTCCACCTTGAGAAGTTCTTTAGTATCCCTATTATTTCTCTTTTAGTCATTTTTTTCCGCTTGCTGCTAGTTTTATCTCGCGAACATGGGGTCTTGTGGCATTGGGGTTGGGTTTGTTGTTTTTTTGATGGAGCCTTTTTGCTTGCAGATCTGTTACCATTGGGATGACACCTGAGACCCCCACTGGAAATCTCCAATCTTTTGAAAAAACCCGGAAGTGAGGAGTGTGCACGGATGCTGAATGTTTGGGAATGAGAGGATGAGTGAGTGAGGCTTGAAACACACCACATTGAAAATCCCGCCACAGCAACAGCAGCAGCGCTGTTAGCGAGCTGAGCACTGACTTGCGTAGAAAACCTGGCATCGGCCATCTTCGGGAAGAGGGAACGACCGATTTCTGTCCGAGTAACGAGCAAGTCTCTTCTTCCGACAGACCAGGACTAGCTTCTCCGTCGTGGCCGGCGCAGAAGGGGGAACGGCCGGTTTGGAGGAGAGGAAACTGGGTTCAACTGTGGTGCTCTTTGTCTGAGGTCTGGCTTTGGCTGCTGGAGAGAGATGGAGCCTGGGTCTCCAGCCGCCTGCTGTAACCTTTGCCGCACGATGCTGTCGGTGCATGGGGTAAAAGGAGGGGGTGAAGGATTTTCAGTCTAGGAGTGAGTGTGTGTGAATGAGGCGGTATCCACATTCTCAACTTCAAGTCATTGCAGTTTATCTTTTCCCAAAAAAAGGGTTAGCTGTTGCATTTCATAAACTAACCGAAGTTCAGTCTACTGATGCAGCATAAGAGATGTAAAAAAGAAAAGAGGAAAAAAAAGAAAAAAAAAAAAGGAAAGTCGCTCTTTAGGGCTTTTTATTTTAGGGAAACACTGACGAATGTTCAGAGCTCCCATTCTGAGTGACGCTTTTCATGATCTCGTTTCATCAAAGCGCCTTTCCTTCCTTAATATTGTTCAACTGTGAATGTAGAAATGGGGGAAAAACAAAACTCTTGCGTTAGAGGGAATAGAAATAAATTGTCAAACAAGATTTCAGGCTTAAAAAAAAAAAAAAACCACAAAACGAAAATATAAACGTTAAGTGCTCTGAATTGGCAGTGAGAACGCAAAGGGAAAGATCTCTCCTGACTTGTACTGTAGCAGCCCGAACACCCACAAAAATTGTGCCAAAGAGTTGAAAAACAAAATAAAACTTCAGGTAATATTTTGGATTGCAAAATGAGGATAAATTCAATGTTCAAACAAAATCTGATAAAATGCCATTTGGAAACTGCTTGGCCTTTTGTGCTCTTTATTTGATCAAATTTAATGTGGTATTGGTCTCTTGCTGCACTTCAAAAACAAAAAAAAGGAAAAAAAAGAAATTTATATAAAATATATATATACTGACTTGAGCTTACACAAGACGGCACTTGTAAAAGGTTATATTTTTCCACTGCAGTTGAAGATTAATAAAATGGTGTCAAACATTCCCCAATACTTCCTTTTTGTATTCTTGGTCTTTCCAGTAAAAGGGGAACGCATTCAGGATTTTTTTTTTTCTCAATAGAGTAGTAACAGTCTGATGGGCAACTCAGCGATGAATTGGCTGTTTACTGCTTCCCCAGTCATGCAACGTCTTATTTTCACATGAAGGATCAGAATCTCTCGTTTCCTCTTAAATAAGACTTTTGCTTTTGAGGAATAGTCCCTTGCTTATCCTAGATCGTCAGCAATAAGCCAAGGAAAATCGGAGGAGGTGCAGGGTTTTGAGACTATTTTTCATTTCATTTTTATTAATGCAGCTGTTGATACTACCAGCATTTGAATCTGCAGGTTAACGTGGGCATTTTTAAAAGCTGCTTGTGGGAGGGAGAGTAGAAAACCTTAGCCAGTATTTTTTCTTTTTTTTTTCTTTTTTTTTTTTTTCTATAAAGCAGGCAAGGATCCCCGATTTCCTTTTCCCGGTCTGATCCTAGGATCCATTACAATGGAGTCCGCTTTCGTTGCCCATCTGCACTGCAGCATCCACAATAGCTCTTGTACAGGGTATCAGATATGTGCCTTTCAGTGCTGGGTTCAGATTGCAGTCGAAGTGCCGACTTTGAACCAGTGTACAAAAAAATAAATAAATAGAATAAAAAAATCCCAGGTGTTGAGAGGAGAGGAGGAGCTCTGTGAACTGGGAGAGCCAGCCAGCTCCGGAGCACGGACTAGGGAGAGGCCTGGGTCACGTTTCTAGTAATGCCTTTTCTTTTTATTTTGTTTCTCGAGGTGGGGTGGGATTTCCTAAAAAAAAAAAATATAAAAAAAGAAAAAGCCATTCCTGAAGTTGGGGAGGGGGCGTGGAGGGAAGAAATCTGATCATTCCTCAGTGCTACCTGTTTCTGTCCTGTGTGGCTGTTCAGCTGTAGACAGCAGGAGAATAAAGTACACTGAGACAGTAGTGGAAACAAACCTTGTGTCTGTCCTGTTTGTTTTGGGGCTTTTTGTTGGGTTTTTTTTTGTTCGGTTTTGTTTCAGGGAACCAGTTCTCGAAGGGAATGGTAGCGGCGCAGGCTTTACCTGAGCGATGTAGTGGTGAGCAGGAGCTGGTCCGCATCCCCTCCGCCTGTTATCCCTTAATCCCGTTACTGCTGGCTGCAGAGGGAGGGCCGAGTACCTATTTTATATACTTTTTAAGAGCTGGTTTCACTGCTTGGCGGATTTAATTACTAGAATAAATCCTTGATTTTTATTTTTTTTCCTTTTCTAAGTGCCATTTCGGCACTAGAATCAAAACGTCCTTGCCTCAGCTGGCAGCCTGGGCTGGGCATCGCTTGCCGGAGACTCGGCGCTGCCGGAGACGGAGGGCTGCGAAGGTGTTGTGAGCGGTAGCCGCGCTCCGGCACTTTGTGTCGTGCCCTTTCCTTCTAAACTAATCTGTCGGTGCAGGTGGGGGAAGAGTTTAATCTCTCAAAGTGCCCATTAATGCAATCCTGAAATCTGAGCTCCCAACCAAGTTCCTTTTATTAACTTAATTGTGTCAATTTGTCAGTCATACCGAGCGAAGGAACCGGCGCTTCGGTGCTCATCTGCCTTCTGATAGCAAAGACTTTAACCCACCGTGACATGCCAGCACCGTCACCGTGCCACCTCCCCGCCGGCTGCGCCCGCTCGGTAATAACGGTTGGAAAGGACCCAGTTACTAACAAATTGGTAGGACCGATTTATTTACCTTCTAAATAAAAAAAAGCCGCTTTATTTTTGTTTTCCTTACTTTTTTTTTGCTGCTTCATTTTCCCAGAGCCTGCCGCCTCTCCTCCTGCCAGCAATCTTCCCCCGCCGCGGTGGCTCGGAGAGACTGTGTGGGTGTGCGCTCAATGAGTGACGATCGCCCGTTTCCTCTTTGGGGGAGCCGGAGGTGACAGCAGTGTGTCATCAGCCATATGTGCCACTCCGGCACCCGGGGATAGCGGGGCCGTGCAGAACTATTTCTGGGAGCAGGAGTTCGGTCTCTTCTCCCCATGCTGAATTTTATTATTTAGCATCTTTCTGGCGATGGGTGGCTTGAGGTGAGCGGGCTGATGTGCTGAGCTCCCCCGGCACGGCTGCGTCCCTACGGGGAGAGGAGAAAACCCAGTTTCCCTGCAGCCTCGGGGGGGAACCCTACCAACAACTTGATTTTTCTAGTCTCGGAGGTGATAGCGTGGCCTTGTCGCCCTCCTGCAAAGGATTGCTGTAGCTCGCAGTCGCTGTCTGGCACCGCCAGCGCTTGCTGAACGCAGCAGTTTCCCACCCATGGGGGTGGCACGATGGGGACAGGGCCATCAGCGTGGCCCTTGAGCTGGGGTCACCACTCTGGAATGAAACTTTCTGGCTGAGGGGACCTTAAATTTACAGCTGTTCTCCTTAACCCTGTTGTTGAGGAGCTGGCCGCCAGCGGAGCGGGTGGTTTTCCGGCGGTGAATGGTCTGTGTCAGCTATTGGGGAGCGCTGGAGGAAACCGCGCTTTCCTGTGATGGGGAACATCCTGTGAAACGCGGGCACTGCACGGCTACCCCGGCATCGCTGGTGTACCCTCGCCCAGCAGGGACACGGGGCTTTCCTGCCATGACCGAAATACCGGGGAGTCCAGATGAGAGACGTCCAGCCTCCCCCCTGCGAGCACCCAGGAGCTGGATGTGCCGCATGGGTGCTGAGCCAGGATCGGCGCGATTATGGAAGGGCTGTGCTGGTCAGGGACGGGCTCCGGCGCGGGGACTTAGAGGATTTTATGCTCTCTGGTCACACGATGCAGCTCTCCCCCGCTTATACTCCCCTCTGTCCTCTTCCACGTGTTGCTCCCGTGGCCAGGACAGGGGATCAGGCAGCAGCAGGGTTGTGCGAGGACTCGCAGCCTTTCACTTGCCTCCTGCTAGGCTGAGCTCGAGCCTACGGTGAGAAACGGCAGGGACGCAGAGTTCCATCTCTGCAGCTCTCCGGTGCCGGCTACCGCCATGGTTTCCTACGTCCGTGTGTGCGGCTGCCTCTGCATTTTAGCAAAGTCGCTCTGTGCTCAGAGCCTGCAGCTTTTGGGGAGCCCGGAGTGTCCTGTGCCGGTCCTGGTCGCTGGGTCGCAGCCCCCACCGGGCGCCGATGCGAGCGCCGGGCTGGGAACGTTACTGCAGCCTTTGCATTGAATGTACAGGGCTGAGCACCTCGGTGAGGGTGCTCGGGGCGTGGAGTGGGTGCTCAGGCAGCCCCGGGGATGCCTCGTGCAGGTGGGAGACGAGCTCAGTGCTGGCTTTTTGAACACGTGGAGCCCTTCTTTCAAGCCAGTGCTGTTCCACAGCGGGGCCGGATAAGCCAAGTGGAAAACGGTCTGAGGTTTTCCACTCTGCGTGGCAGGACGATGAGGTTCTCGCCGTAAAGATGCCTCTGCACCGCGCTAAGCCCTCTGCTCACTTCCACAACCGCGCCTGCGGCCGCTGGTGGGAATGGGGTTTTGTGTTCCCGCGTTAGACCCTGTTTGTGAGTGGGAACTGATGGACGGAATCACCGCTCGGCCTCGTCCCGGCGGCGGCCGGAGCTGATGGGGGTGGAAGGGAAAACCTCAGCTGGCTGCAGGCTAACGCTGGGCGTCACCGGGGGGGGATTTTAAGTGTCCCCTGCAAAAGGCAGTCAGGCTCATCTTTTTCACTGGTAATAACCGAGGAGCCCAACGCTGCCTCCGCCGTTAAGTGCGATAAATAATTTTGCTCAGGCAGGTAAAGCCTTTGATTGAGGGATCTGACGGGCTCCTTCATTCCTTCTGAACGTGGTTAATGGGGGTAACAAATGCGAGACGGTCACTGAGGATGATGAAGGTGACGTTTTGGGGTTCAACTGGTGTTTCTAACGCAGCTCAGGCCTTGTGTGAACCCGGGGAGTCTGCAGCCTCCCAGTGACGCTGGGGTCAGGAGAGCTCGCGCCTCCCCTGCCCGCCTTCCCCTGCTCTCCGTCATTCCCTGCCGCCGGCACTGTGGAAGCGCACCAATTAGCCGAGACCTTGAGCATACCCGAAATGCATTAGAGTTAAATAATTCAGTTATGGAGTTAAGATGGGGATCTGGGAGAGAGGCGGGCTGAGAGACGCCTGGAAATGCAGGGGAGGCAGGGCGAAAGCACGGCCGGGCAGCAGGGAAGGGAGCACGAGGGACCGTCCTTGGCAGGCGCCAGAGCCTCGTGTAACGCCGGGGGGGGGGGTGGAGAAATGTGGTTTTGAGCTGGATTTGGAAGCAGCTGAGGAGCTGGCGGGGCTCCTGGGTGGGGAGGTGGGTGCTGGTCTTCCCTTTGCTGCAAGCAAAGCTGGGAGATGAAAGGTGAAGTCTGATGGGGTAAGTGCGTGGAGCCCTGCCCGCATCCCTGCCTGTATCCCTGCCTGTATCCTTGCCCGCATCCCTGACCACCGGCACATTACAGCGTGGGCAGGTGCCTTTGGCTTCAGGGTCGAGTGCCCAGGGCAGCCGGAGAGCGGGATCGCTGCAGAACAAATGACTTGCCATCGCTCTGCCCGGTGAGCTCCCATGCACGAACGCTGCTGGGAAGCAGGAATTTTACCTGGCTGTGCAGTAATTGCTGTAAATGTGGCTTTAGAGCCATTCCCCTCGTTCTGAGCGTTGCATCTCTCAACCATCGCACCCCAAATGTCCGGGGGTGCTGCAAGCCTCCCCTTGCTATTGGGTGATCTTCCCTTTGCAGGATGAGGCCGGTCCCCAGCGCCCCAGAAGCAGCGGCGAGGGACCTTCCCGGTCGGGGGGACCTTTCCTGAGGCTGCTCTCGACTTAAAACTTTGCAGAAACTATTGGGAGAAGGAGAAAAGGCCACAAGGGAAGGATACCCCGCGCTCCCCTCGGCTCCTGCCGCCGGCATCCCTGCTGCACCAGGGCGGTGGGGTGGCTGCTGGGGAAACCGCAGGGGAAGAGCTGCAGCCTCGGGAAGAGTAGAGCATCCCGCTGGATCCGGCTCTGCCCGTACGCATGGTCCTGGATGGTGCGTTGGCTGTGGAGGTGCGATGGGGACCCCAAATCCCGGGGCCTGGCTTACGCAGGTGACGATCACAGGAGCTTGGCTCGCTCCTCCTGCCTCTAAAGTCTCTCTCTGCCTTCCTCCTCACCGCGGCCGACCCTGCCGCAGCTCCCGGGGCGGCTGCAAGGCTTCTCCTTAATGCAGGGTGAGCTCGTGTGCCCGTCCCCTGCGTGCAGCCCCTGGGGGGGCTCAGGGGAGGGCGTTGGGCTGCGTCCCTCTGCCCGCTGCTCCCCGCCGGACTGCCCATCCCTGGCCCGACGCCTGCCTCCGTCACGCACAGACGGGGCTGAGGCCGTGCTGTTTTCTTTGCGTCAAAATTAACTTCGAACCTGATGGAAAACCTTAATTTGCACTTCAAAGTGCTTTGCAGCAATCTGGCAGCGTGAGCAAAGCTGGAGCTGGTGCTCGGGATTTTTCCGGAGCCCTGATTGCAGTAGAGATCGGACCCCCCCGGCTCCTGCCTGCCCCTGCCCGCACCCCTTTGGTTCCCCTGGGGTCGTCGGTGCTCTCCCGCCTCTCAGCCCAGCCCTGTGACCCCCCCAAGCCCCCAAGAGCTGTTGATTTCTCCGGGCTGCGCACCAAAGGCAACACACCGATTCCCTGGCAGAAATTCAGATGGAAATGGCCGCACTTTGCTCGGAGCAGCCCGGTGCCCGCCTGGCCTCAGCCTCCCAAAACCTCCTGGGCCTCGCGTTGCGTTTTCAGCTCAGAAACCCCCGGCGCGGCACCCGGCTCCTGCTCCAGCCCCGGGAATCACCCTACGTTGTGACATCCCACGAGCGGTACCCACTGATGCCAACCTGGGGCGGGCGGGGGTCCGGCCACTCCGCCACCGGCCCCACTCCTGCGGCGATGCTCCGCGCGCTGAATCACCGCCGCGCTCTCCCGGCGCAGCCCAGGCTCCATCCAAGCGATGATACAGCTGCGCTAAACATAGCGCCGGGAGGGGGGGTCTAGGACGGGGGGAGCTCCTCGGCCGGGGGCTTCGCTCCCTTTGGGTCTCCGAGGGGGGGACAGGGGCTGGGGGAAGCCAAGCACCATCTTTGCCCGGCGTTGTGCGGACACCTTTTCCCCCAGCCCGGCACGAGCCGTTGCGTGATGGAGGCAGATGGCCGGGACACGGGATGGCACCGTGCTGTCGTCTCCCGGATCGCCCCCCCTCCGGTCACCATCCCTGGGGGTCCGCTTCCCCCCGCCCCGGGTCCTGCAGTGGGGTGGGACGAGGCCTCGGCAGCAGCGCTCATGCTGTTGGGGTCAGCCAGTGCGGTGGGTCTGTCCGTCCAGGCCTCGGGGTCTGTCCGTCCAGGCCTCGGGGTCGGTGGGTGCAGGCGGGCAGTGGTCCCCCCGCCCCGGGGGGCTGCGGGGTCTGTGCCCCAGAGCACGGGACTCGCCCTGGAGCCCCCGGCAGCAGCGGTGCCGGCGAAAGGAGAGCAGCTATTAATAACCCTGCGCAGCAAAGGGAAAAAAATGTAATTCCATAATGGAAGCGGCTCCGAGAGAACAATTCAGGGAATAAAATGTTCCCGGGGGGGGGGGAGCCCAGCCCCCACGGCGTGTGGCTGCGGCTCTGCTCCGCCACCGCCCCCCGGGGCTGCCCGGGAGGGGAGAAGCCCCCCGGCCCCGGGCTCGGCCCCGCTGGGGGGGTCCGGGTCGCGGGAGGGGGTTGGGGTCCGGTGTCCCCCCCCTGCGCGGGGCAGGGCCGGGAGTGGCGGCTCCGGGGGGGGCTGCGGGGGTGCGGGGCAGCGTGTGTGTGCGTGTGTCCGTCCGTGTCCCCCCCGGAGCATCCCGGGGACCGGCGGGGGGGGGGGGGGGGCAGCCCCGGGGGCGGCACCGGCGCGTGGCGGGGGGAGGGGCTGGCGGCCGCCCGGTGCCCACGTGGTTTCGCGGTGTCTCCGGAGCGGAAGAAACGGCGGCCGCGGCGGGGGCGGCCGGGACCGGGACTGGGACCGGGACCGGGATCGGGATCGGGACCGAGACCCACCGGGGCGGGGAAGGAGCCGCATCCCGGCGGGCGCCGCCGCAGCGCACCGCAGTGCATCGCATCGCACCGCACCGCACCGCCGGTGAGTGCGGGGCCTGGGCCGGGGGGGGGGAACCGGGCTGCCCCCGCCCTGCCCGGCCCCGGTACCCGGCGGCTCCCGGCCTCCATCGCCTCCCCATCCCCGTCTCCCCCCGCCACCCTCACCCGCCGCTCCAGCCCCGGCTCCGCCCCGGCTCCCTCCTGCGTCTCCGGCCCCGTTCCCGTTCCCCGCCCGGAGACCCCCGGCGCGGTGCGGCACCGGGCGCAGGGGGGGCGGGCGGCACCGGCCCGGGGGCCCTCGGGGTGGGTTTACCGGAGGCGCAGGCCGGGGATCCCCCCCCCCCCCCCCCCCCGCCGGTGCCCGCGACCCCCGCCCGGGCTCACCCGCCTGCCCGGGCCCCGCTCCCGGCGTCGGGGGGCACGTTGGCTCCCGGTCCCCTCCGCACGCCGGTGTCCAGCCCCGTCCGTGCTCGCTCGGGGCCGCGGCATCGCGCTCCTCGGCCGCCCGCACCCCCCTCCCGGCACCCCCTCCCCGCACCCCCCTCCCCGCACCCCCTCCCCGCACCCCCCAGCAGTGGGGAAAGCGCCCGCAGAGGTTACAGCGCTGAGGAGGGGGCTTGTCCCGGGTACAGCCCCCCCAGGCTCGGGGCAGGGGGTGCGTGGCGGGGGGAGGCTGCCCGGGGCCGCGCTGGAGCTCGGTCCCACCGGGCGCACCCTCCCAGACCCCCCAAGCGGGGCCGTGTCGGGGGTCCGGGTGGCTGTGCGGTGCCTCTCCCCAGGTGCCAGCTGGGTGCCAGCATCCCGGTGGCACCCGCTGCCCCGCGCAGCCCGTTGCCATCCCCATCCGACCGGTGCACCGGGGCGGTGAGCGGCCGCTCGCCGGCCAAGCTCTCCCGCAGCGTCCCGGTGGCGGGGAGCCGCAGCCCCGTTTTTGCTCTCTTTAAAGGCATTTGTAGGCCTCGAGGAGGGGCCGACCGCTGGGAATGTGGAGGGAACGTCGCCAGCACGGTGCTGTGCAGACCTCCGCCGTTGCCCCTGGAGCCTAATGACAGCGCCGCCATCTCCTGCTGACCCTCTCGTGGCTGATCTCCTGAGCGCCTGCCCACCGCGCCTCCCTGCCTGCGCTGCCCGCGCTGCCAACACCTGAGACACGCGTGCCTGCGCCGCAGCCCTGCCCAGCCCGCACCACCTCGCCCCGCGCCTGGGGCCCGCTGCAAGGCAGGTGTCGCAGGATGATATAGATGGGGAAACTGAGGCACGGCTTGGGGAGCAGCAGGGCCAGGCCAGGGGACTCTGGGCCAGGCTGTGGGTGCAGAGCTGCTGCCGGGCTCTGCGTGTCAGGGAGGGAGAGGGTCCCGTCCCCGCTCGGCACTGGGGGTTCCCCCTCTGCCTGCACGGTGCCCCCAGGCAGGGCCCGTGCAGGGGTCTGGGCACCCACCGGCCCCGTGACCCAGGACTCCTGGGGTCTTGCTTTGACAGGGTCACCAGAGACCTGGGGAGTCTCGTCTTGGCTCACAGGGGTGCCTCAGTTTCCCTAGGGGGGATGATGATGACAGTGACCTCCCTGCCCGAGCAGAGGTGGGTCCCCTCCATCGCTGGCCTATGGGGGGGGGAGATTTAAGGCCCTCACAGGGGGGACAGAGGAGGGGTCACGGTGCTGGGGGGGTTTGTCTGCGTTTCGCGCTCCTCGTCCCGGCCCACGACCACCCGACCCCAACCATGCTGGAGCTGCCGGAGCAGCCGGGGGGGTCTGTCCCCTGGGGCAGAGCGGGACTGGGGATGCCCGTGGGGCTGGGCTGGCTCCAGAAATGGCTCAGGGTGGGGGGGCCGGGCTGGGTGCCCCCCCCTGCCATCACCCTGCAGATACCGCCTCCCTCTTTCAGCTTTGTGCTATGAATTATTTGGGTGGCGGCGGCTCCCAGACGTCTGCCTGAGCCAGCGAGGCTGCGTGCGGCCGGCGGCCACCCCAGCGCCCGTAGGGTCCTTGGCTGGGACAGGGGGGGACAGTGCCAGAGCACCGCGTGCGGGTGCCGGGGCTCAGCACCGCAGTCACTGCCTCCTCGCCGGCTCGAGGTGCGGTTTTTCCCACCGGGCCGGCTGTGCCAAACGGCCCGGGAGCTGTGGGAAAGCTGCCGGTGGCAGCGGCTTTTGGGAGCCTCGACCACTCAAAATCCTCGACTGGGGACAAATCCTGCGGCGCTGGGCGGTGCGGCAGAGCGGGACGGAGGATCAGGGCCCCCCCAGGGCCGGTTCGGGGGCCCTGAGGCAGGTGGCTCCCCGGGGGGTGAGCGGCAGTGCCGGTATATAGGGCACGACGCGGGCTGCGTGCCGCCGCGGAGGTGTGGGAGGGCGGGAAGCAGCTCGCGTGCGGCGCGGGGTGGGAAGCAGCAGCACCGGACGCTATTTCTGGCGCTCGTTCCCAGGGGGACGTAGGGAAAGTCACCGCGTCCCCCTGGGGCCGCTCTGCCGGGGATGCTTTCTGCCGCCCTGGCTCCCACCCTTGTCCCCAGCGGTGACAGCCCCTGCCGTGGGGGCTGCCAGGACCCCCGTCCCCCTCCTTTCCCCCGTGGGGGCAGAGGCGATCGCCTGGCCAGTGTCCCCCCGCCGCCCCGGGGGACGCTGCGGGGTCAGAGCCGCTGCTGGTGGCGGCTCCCGGGACTGTCCTTCCGTCGCCCTTTGCCGTTGGGACACGCCGAGCTCCTGCAGACCCCGCTCCCTCCCCAGGACCCAGCCGAGCTCAGGCGGGGACCGATCCACGGCTGCCCCTGCCCCGGGCCAGATCCTGCACCCAGTGCCCCAGCAGCCCCGCCTGCTCCGGGGGCTTCGGGCTGCCCCCGGCTGGGTTCATCCCCTCTTCGCCCGGGGAACGAGGCCGTGGGGTCACCGTTGGCTGTCTGTCCATCCGTCCCCCCCACCCCAGGCAGGACATGGACTCCATGTTCGAGGACGACATCAGCATCCTGACGCAAGAGGCGCTGGGGCCGGACGAGGACTGGCTCGACAGCCCCAACACCGACCTCTCGGGCGAGATGTGCTCGGCCTCTCACTTCGCCCTCATCACCGCCTACGACGACATCAAGAACCGGCTGACGGGGCTGGAGAGGGAAAACTCCACGCTCAAGCGCCGGCTCAAGATGTACGAGGTCAAGGTGAGGGGCCGGGGGGGCTGAGGGGGGGGTGGCACGGGGTCGGGGGTGCCCACTGATGCCTCTGCCCCGCGGCCACAGTACCCACTGATCGGCGAGTTCGGGGAGGACCACATCTTCTCCCTCTACGAGGCCAAGGAGACGTCGCTGCTCAAGAGTGAGAAGGCGTCGCTGCAGCAGCAGCTCAACCAGTTCCAGCACGAGGTGAGCAGGGCCGGGGGGGCCAGGGGATGTGGGGGGTCCCCGAGCTGCCCACCCACCCCTGCCTGCCTCCCCGGCAGCTGCAGAAGAGCAAAGAGCGGGAGGAGCAGCTGGAGGAGATGATCCAGGCCTACGAGAAGCTGTGTGTGGAGAAGGCTGACCTGGAGACGGAGCTGGGAGAGATGGTGGGTGCCGGCGGGGACCGGTGCCTGGGGACGTCGGGGTCCCCTTCCCTGCTCTGTGACAGCAGCCAAGCAGATTGCTTCTCCATCCCCGGGGGGGCCGCCGGTGTCACCGCCGGGACTCGGTGGGGATGCAGGGCTGGGGGGGCCGTGGCTGCTCGCCCCCATTATGGCCACATTGGGGGTTGCAGTGACGCACGTGGCTCGGCTTTATCCCTGTCTTCCCACTCCCACCTCACAGAGGGGTGCTCCCAGCTCCGGCACGGTGTGTGTCTCCCATCCCAGCACCACATGCTCGGGCTCAGCCGGGCATCCCCGGCTTCTACCACCCCACCCCGTGCGATGCTCTGCCCGCCCGGGGGGGCACCTCCACCATGCCACCCTCTTCGGGGCTGGCCACGTGCTGGGGACGGATCCCCCCATCACCCTGCCAGGACGGCCACTGGCTCCATGGGGACCCTGAGCGCCGGCTCTGCCGGAGGGGGGGGGGTGTGCAGGATGAACCCCGGGGAGAGGGTGCGGTGCTGGTGGGGCTCAACCCTCTCCCGCTCCCCGGGCAGCGGGCGCTGGTGGAGACGCATCTGAGCCGCATCCGGAGCTTGGAGCAGCAGCTGCGGCAGCGCGACGGTGGCACCTTCCCCGGGCTGGGCGCCCCGCTGCCAGGCCAGGAGGTGCCTTTTCTCGCCCTGCACCCCAACCCCGGCCTGACCCACGGTGAGCTGCCCCGCTCCCTGCCCCACAGCACCCCGCGGGACCCCCCGGCGGGGCAGCCCGGGCGCTGTGCCGGGGGCTGAGCCGTGCCCTGCCCGCAGTGCTGGAGCGTGCCGGGGGCTGGCAGAGCCGGGGGCTGGAGGCCGAGCTGGAGGCAGCGCGGCAGGAGACCCAGCGCGCCCAGCACCGCGAGGAGCATCTCAAGGCCGAGTGCGAGCGGCTGCAGGCGGAGCTGAAGCACCTGCAGGACACCCGGGAGCAGGTACGGAGCAGGGACTGGCTGTGCGGGACCACCCCCCATCCCCGGTGGGTGGGGGTCCGGGTGCTGACGGGATGTCTGTTCTCCCCAGGACCAGTCGGAGCGGGATATGGCTTGGGTGAAGAAGGTGGGCGATGACCAGTAAGTGCCGGGGGTGGACTGGGGCGAGGGCTGGGCTGGGGGGGGGGGTCCCCACCCTGGCAGGGAGGGATGGGGACGCGCAGGACTCTCTGCTGAGGCACCGCAGGACTTCATGTTCAGGGTGTCCTGGAGGGACGGGACAGGGTCCCTGGGGGCTTCCCCCCCCATTGAAGTGCTGCAGGCGGGTGGGATCCTGCACCCCAAAAACACCCTGTGCGCCCTGGGAGTTCGGAGTTGAACTGGGCTCCGGGTGCAACGTGGCTGCAATCCGGTGTCCGGCACTGTACAGACTGTGCGGTGCCGGCTCGGCGAGTGTGCCGCTGCCTCCAGAGGGCACTGACGGTTTGTGGCTGCTGTGCAGTACCGTACAGCGCCGTACAGCACCGTACAGCACCAAGCTGTGCCATACAGCCGTGCCAGGCTGCGGGATGCCGGGATGGCTGCACCAGGCACCACCAGGAACATGTCTGGGCTGCCCCGGATCACGGGCTGCCCCTTCTCCGGCTCTGCACCAAACTCTGCATTTCTTTTTGGAATGGTATAACCGATGCGGAGCCGTTGCGGTGCCAGTGCCGGTGCTGGGAGTCCCTCCTCCGCCCCTCGCCGTTCCTTCTGGCTTCCCCCTGCCGTGAGCTCTGGGGGCTCCATCGGGGCACCCCTGGGGTGCCGTGTAGTGCTGGGACAGGGACTGAGCACCCCAGATTTGGGGGTTTGGGCCAAGACACCCAGCGGCTGCTTCCCATGGCCGGACCCCTTAACCCCCCCAGGGCTGACCCTGCCATGGGGGTGTGCAAAGCAGCTCTGTGCCGGTGCTGAGATTTTTCCCTAAAAGCAGCCGTCCGTAACCCGCTTAATTAGGCAACGGCCTCGTTACCTCCGCACGTGTGTCGCCACCGCGGCCGGTGCTTGTGAGGCCGCGGCAGCAGGACTTCGCACCCCTGTCCCCCCCCCCCCGTGCTGTGACGCCAGGCGGGACGCACCAGGATGGCATCGCGGCTCCTCCGGGCACGGCGGGCTGCGGCGGGCGGCGATGCGCGGGGGCCGGCAGCCCGTGCCAAGCTGTGGACAGATAAAAGGTGACGCGCGGGGACTCGCCTGGCGCGGGGCTGGGAAGGTGCTGGGGTGTTGGGGGGGGTTCCCCCCTCCTTTTTCCCGAGGTGTTGGATGCTTTTGCCGTTTCTTGTCTCTCCGGCGTAAATCAGCGCGCGGGACTTGGGGGGGCCGGCTGAATCCGTGCTGGCGTCCCCAGGGGCTGCGGCCGGGCAGCTGCTGCCCTGTCTCTCCGCCGCGCGTTTTGGGGGAGTCCCTCCATACCCCTCCCCACACTTCCCTCCCTTAATTCACTTTATTTTGTGAAAAACTCAGCCCCGCTGTGGCCGGGAGAGCTGAGCTCGACCGCCCATGCCGTCCCTCCCGCGGCGTGTCCCCCCTCTCCCTGTCCGCCTGCCCACAATATCCAGCCCCCACCGGGAAATAAAACTCCCAATATATGTATTAACATTTCCCAAACCCACCTTGGTTTTAAGCCCAACTTCCCCAGGTCGGGGTGGGGAAACTGAGGCACGGCTGGCTCCGCACCCCTCACCCCCAGGCCTGGGGGCACCTTTCCCTGACCCCCCCCCCCGGCACAGCCTTTCCCTCCCCAGTCTTTTCTTGTAAATACGGCTCTTTTTTGTAACCCGCTCCTCTCCACCACTTTTTTTGGTGTGAAAGGCGCCATATTGGTGCTTTCCACCTCCGGGTGACTCCTCTCGCTGACTTTTGCCGAATTAGTCAGCGTGCCGCCGCGGCGTGAGTGGGGCGGGGGTCTTTCCAGCCCCCCCCCCTTTTTTTTTTTTGTTTCTTTTCTTGGTTTTGTCCTCATTTTTGTCCTTTCCGAGGTCACGGCTGTTCCAGCTTGTGCTTCCTCGGGAGGGGGCCAGGGACAACCCGGGAGCCAAATCCCAGGGAAGGCCCCCGGGGGAGCAGGGTGGGGGGTGCCGGGGGCTGGAGGGTGCTGGAAAGCTGCGGGGCTGGGGGATGCTTTGCAGGATCCGTCCCCAGGATGTCACCGCCGACATCCAGGGGTGACACAGTGCCAAAAGCCGGGGGTGTTGGGTGCAGGGGGGTCGGAGCACAGCCCCCCCCCCCCCCCCGCCACCCCCGTGCCCTCTGGCTGCCCTGCTGCTGACACCGTTTTGGTGGGATTTTGTGGGTTTTAATGAATCTTGCACCCATGGGTGCCCATGCTGGGGCTGCCGCCGTGCTCGCCGCCTCCTTTGCCAACGATGCTTTGCTGGGACATCCCTGTCCCCTGCTCCTCTCCCCGGCTCCCCCCACCCCGATCCTGTGGCAAAGGAGGGGCCGAGCGGCTGCTGGGGTTGCGCCCGGGCCCCCCCAGCCCACGCTCCCCCCAGCCCAGCGGCGATGGCAGCTATGCCTGCGGTTCCTGCTCTTATTTCAGTCTTTGCCGGCTTCTTGTTTACTAGGTGTGACTCGCTCGAGGTCACCCCTTCCGTCCCCCACCCCCCGCCGCTGTCCCCCCACCCGGGGGGGGGTCTGGCCAGCACCCGCGCACCCCAGATTAACTTTGCCACCGAGGGTGGGGGCCAAGCCCCGGTCCCGGTGGTATGAAGATGCCACTGTGTGTGTGTCCCCAAGTTTCTGGGTGGTGCCCCCCCCCCGGTGCTGGGGTGGGTGGGGGGGATGTGATGTGGTTGGCATCTCTCCGGGTACCGACTGCACCGCGGGGGCGATGGGTGTCATTTGCCAGTGGGGGGGGGAGCGGCACAACTTCACCCTTGGGCTGCTGGTGAGGCCGTGCCGCTCCCCCCCACCCTGTGTGGGTCTGGTGCCCCCCCACCACGTGCTTTTGGGGGGACACATGTTGCACCCCAGCCCCTCGCTTCGCTGGTCCTGGCTGGGGGGGGGTCTCAGCCACATTTGGCAGCCCCGCTGTTGTTTCCCCCCACCACCACTGGCCACAGCATCTCTGGCCGGGGACAGGGAGGGGACACGATGTCGGTTGTCCTGCCAGGGCCGTGGGGGACCCACGCGGTCCCGCAGGATTCGGCTGCTCCCGCCGGAGCAGCGATGCTCCGCGGTGCTTTCGGCAGCCGGGCAGGTGTGGGCGGCCGGGTTTTCGGCGGCTGTTTTGTTCTCACGCCTTATCTGCAGTTGCGTATCAAAAACCCAGTTTGCCCCGAAACGGAGCTTTTTTGGGGGCACCAAGACACCCCCCATGTTTCCCCCCCAGCACCAAACCTCCCGAAAAACTTTGCGGACCCCCCCCAGCTGCAGGGGGGACCCATGGGGCTGGTCCCTGCCCTCCTTCCCACGCAGGGGGTCCCGGCAGGGTGTCCTGGGTGGGGGACGGGGGCTGCTCGTGTCCCCCTCCCCGGCACCGCTCGCTCCTCCGCCCCGGTGCTGCGGTTTTGGCGCTTCCGCCCTGCGCCTCAGCGTGACTTTGGGGGGGGAACTGCGGTGGCCCCCCACGGGAGTGGCCGAAATCCAGCGCCGGGGCTGGGGGAGCCGGGACCCACCCGCTTTGGGGAGCAGCCGTAGCCTCGGGGCCGGGGTCCCAGACTCGGAGCCGGGTGCCTACGGTGGCCACAGAGGGGAAACTGAGGCAGGACAGGTGGGAGGTGGTGGGGCCATGGGTGGGGGGGGCTCGGGGGCAGCCGTGTCTGGGGATGTCCCTGGATGCTCGTGTCCTTGGTGCCACCCTGGCAGGGCCGTGGGGACTCTGGGGACGTGACATGGGGACCGAGCTGGGGAAAAGGCCTTTCTCTCTTTCTTTTTCTCTCTTTCTTTTTCTCTCTCTCTTTTTCTCTCTCTCTTTTTCTCTCTCTCTTTTTCTCTCTCTCTTTTTCTCTCTCTCTTTTTCTCTCTCTCTTTTTCTCTCTCTCTTTTTCTCTCTCTCTTTTTCTCTCTCTCTTTTTCTCTCTCTCTTTTTCTCTCTCTCTTTTTCTCTCTCTCTTTTTCTCTCTTTCTTTTCTCTTTTTTTTGCCTCTTTTCTTTTTCTCTCTTTTTTTTTTTCTTTCTTCTTTTCTTTTTCATCTTTTCTTCCCCCCCCGCCCCCGATGAGATGACAGGAGGGTGGGCAGGGGCAGACCTGTCGGCTGTTGTTACGAGCGGCATCTCCCGGGTCCCCGGGGTGTCACAACGGCTCAGTTGAACTCTCCGCACGTGGCGCAGGAGGACACATCGAGCGCCCAGCCCCGCGGGGCCCTCGGGAGACGGCTTCTCCCTTCGCATCACCGCAGAGAATATGGTTTTGAAAAGTGACACCGAAGTTGGGGAAGAATTGATGACTTTGTCAGAGCCTCCAAGAGCGGGCGGGGGGAGCGTGACACCCACCTCCCTCCTGCTCCCGGTGCACGGGGCGGCCGCGGGTATGATGCCAGGCGGTGCACGGCCACAACTTTTCCCTTTTGAGTTAAAAAGCTCAATTTGGGTTAGTTTTGGGTGTGCCCCACAGCACCCCATGGCAGGAGGGCCCCCCCAGCTGGGGGACCAGGGATGTTTTGCCCTCGGTGACGCTTCATCCCCGCCGCAGGGTGAACCTGGCGCTGGCCTACACTGAGCTGACGGAGGAGCTGTGCCGCCTGAGGAACCTCAGCTCCCTGCAGAGCCAGATCCTCCGTGCCCTGCTGCAGGAGAAGAGCCTCAGTGGCGGTAAGGGGGGGCCGGGGGGGCTGGCACCCCACACCTGGATGGGGCTGGGATGCAAAAAACAGGGAGACCACGCTGGCTGCCATCATCCTCCGGCTGCTGCTGAGCTCCTGCATGTATCCATCCCGGGGAGCATCCGTCCCCAAGACCATCCATCCCTTGGAGCATCCCTCCCCAGGAGCATCCTTCCCATCAGGCATCCCCACGGCCGCATCCCCACCGTCCGTCCGGGATGCACGTGGCTGATGAGAGGTATTTTCTGTGCCGCCGAGCTGATGGGGGGTATTTTCTGTGCTCCCCCCCGCCCCGTTTTGCTTTGCAGGCCAGCGCCACTCCCCGCTGTCCCAGTGCCATTCCCCAGCCCAGCAGCGCCGCTCGCCCGCCCCGCAGTGCCCCTCGCCCGCTCCGCCGGGGCGTTCGCCAGCACCCCAGTGCCAGTCGCCAGCGCTGCAACGGCGCTCGCCAGGACCCCCCAGCCAGTCGCCAGCCCAGCAGCGTCGCTCGCCAGCCCCCGGCCCCTGCCAGTCCCCTGCCCAGCAGCGCCGGTCCCCGGTACCCCCTTCCAGCCAGTCACCCGCCCAGCAGCGCCGGTCTCCAGCCCCGCCACCCTGCCCGTCCCCGGCCTCGGCGTCACCGCACCGGCTGCCCGGCGAGAGGATGGAGCTGGGCTATGCCAAACCCTCCAGCCGCCACATCAAAGCCGGCTTCCAGGGCCGCCGCAGCTACTCGGAGGTGAGCAACGTGGCCCTGTACCAGCAGAGCCGCTCGCTCTGGCTCCAGCCCGAAGCCTCGACGCTCCCCAAGCACCGGCCCTACGGCGAGGTCTACCTGGGGGGCGCAGGGGCCCCCCTGAGCACCCGCGAGCCTTTTGAGGAGCACATGCGCTTTGAGAAGCAATCGTCGGATGAAGAGGAGTGGGCGCTCCCCAGTCCCCCCAGCCCCGAGGCGGGGGCCATCCGCTGCGC
The DNA here is from genome assembly GCF_030936135.1 of Gavia stellata. Classification (NCBI taxonomy): domain Eukaryota; kingdom Metazoa; phylum Chordata; class Aves; order Gaviiformes; family Gaviidae; genus Gavia; species Gavia stellata. Next base: position 2,313,656 of record NC_082621.1, read on the forward strand.
TTCCTTCTGTGCTGGCTTCCCCATCCCCGACGCTGACGCCGTGCACCGGACGGCCGCTGCGTACGCCCGGGCAGAGCACGCCCAGTCCTGGCCCTCGATCAACGTAAGTGGGACCCCCCCGGGGATGTGTTGGGGTGGGTTGGGGGGTGGAAGAGGCAAGGGAATCCCCCCCACCATACAGGCAGGGTGATCGCTCCGCAGCGTGCCTCAGTTTCCCCATCTCTGACCGGCTGCGTGGCATCCCATCCCGTACCCCACGGTGGGAGGGTTCTGGGAAGGAGGAGGGGGGGGATGTGGCCCCAGCGGGCGGTGGGCTCAGCGCTGCCCTGTGCCCCTACAGCTGCTGCTGGAGACGGTGGACTCGGAGGTGCGGAGCTGCCCGCTGTGCCAGCTGGCCTTCCCCATCGGCTACCCGGACGATGCCCTGGTGAAGCACATCGACTCGCACCTGGAGAACAGCAAGATCTGAGCCTTCCCCCCTGCTCCCCGATCTTTGGATGCTGCATGAAAACACACGAGGAGCGACACGGCTCCCGAAATACCTCCAAGTCTTCAGTAGCTACGGAAAGACTGCGTCCCCCCCACCCCGGAGCCCCTGGCCCCCCATAAGTGGGCTCCTCTGCTCCCGCCTTGCCCCGTCCCTGCATCCACTCCGGGTTCGGATGCTCGAATCGGGGCACCAGGATAATGCCGTCCCAGGTGGCTGCTGGAGGGGACCCGCCTGCGCCCTTGGGTGTCATCTGCACCCTTGGGTGTCGCTGCTTGATCTCAGGGAGGATTCGAGGGGCCGGGTCCTGGATCCGGCCCCCAGGAAGCAGGTGAAGGGAAGGGGCTGCCCCTTCCCCGGCTCCTTGGGTCAGAGTTGGGTTGGGGCGGGGGGGGGGCAGCTGCTTGTTCTTGGTCCCCCTCACCTTGTCCCACCGGCTCAAGCATCTTTCCCCTCTTTCACATTCAAAGCCCCCCCCCATTTCTCTCCCCTCCCCACAACGATGCTGCTGAGAAACGAACCCCGAGGCGCACCATGGACCCCCCCACCATTGCACTGGGCTCTGTGGCCCGAGGTCACTCTCTGACCTTGGCCCCCCCCGGCGTGGGGACAGCGCAGCCCCCCAGCAGCCCCCTAACACCAGGACCCCTCCCCTTTAGCCCGGGGCTGCAGGTGGCTGCTCACCCTGAGCCCCCCACCCTGTCCCCCTCGTCCCCCCCACTTTCAATCTACCTCAAAGCTGCTGGGAGAAGGGGGGGGGTCCGCAGCACCATCCCCCCTGTCGAGCTGCTCCGCGCTGCATGTCCCCCCCCCGTGCCACGGCACGCACCCCCCATGCACCCCGAGGGGCTCGGCTGGGTGCGGCCCCCCCCCACTGCACCGGGACCCCAAAGGAGAGGGACCTGTGCCCTCTGCAATGCCACCCACTCCAATAAAACCCTTCCAGCACCTGAAATGCTGTGGGGGGCCGAAACTGTCTCCTCTCTTTGGGTCCCGGGGAGGGGGGGCAGGCTGCGGGTGCCCCCCAGGGCTGGGGACAGAGTAGGGGACAAGCCCGGTGCTGATGCCTCCAGCCCCGGCAGAGCCAACCGGTGTTGCCAGGGCTCAGCGGGGCAGCCCTGGGGGTGACGGGGTTCGGGGTGCCCGTTGTGGGTAACCTGCACCCGTGGCCCCGTTCCCGGCACGGCAGCATGTTTCGGGTTTACTGGCCTGGCAGGTGACAAGAAATGGGACTATCAAAAGCAAAACAAAAACCATCGCCAGTCCCGGGAGTGACGGTGGGGGCACGGCCAAACCCGGGCCCTGCGGTGCCAGCGCTGGCGTGCGGCCAGACCGGTGCCTTCGGGGTCCCCTTGCAGCTGGGGACATCCCCCCTGGGCTTGTCCCAGGCCTGGGGGGCTGTGGGGTGGGCACGGGGGGATTGTGGTTGTGACAGTGCCAACACGGGTGCTGGGCTTGGCTCATCTTCGGTGCTCGTGGCATGATGGCACAGCCCCGAGCCACTCACCCCGGTGATACTGAATGTCACCAGGGTGATAAAACGGACCCCCAGCCCCACATGGGACCCCGGCACGGGGCAGCCCTGCCCTTCCCCGTTATCTGGGCGAGGGGAGCAGAGGGGCTACGCCAAACCCCGGGAGGAGCCGACAGGCGACAACGCACCGCGGGGGAGAGGTTGTGGCCCCGAAAGGCAGCGGGGCTGGGACCGCAGAGGAAGCAAACCGCCCGCGAGGTGCCAGGTAAGCAAAAAGCCGAGCAGGGCAGCGCCAGGGGGGGCACAAAGGGAGGGGGTGCCCTTGGGCACGATGCTGGGGTGATGGTTGGGGAGCATCCCCAGCGGCGGGCGGAGGTCGGGGAGGACAAACGGGCTTCGCGCCTCCGACGCCTGCTCCTGACCGGCCTCGTTAACGGCCGCCGCTTCTCCCTCCTAACGGTGCCAACAAACCAGCCGAGGGGGGGGACACCCTGCGGGGCTCGGGGTCCGGGGGGGCGATGGCCAGGGTGAGGGCAGGGGTGGGATGCTCCTGGTTATCCTGGGGGAAGGGGCTGCCCTGTGCATGGGGAAGCCCTGTCCCTCCCGCCATGGGTACCGCTGCTCCAGCAGCAGTGCGGAGACCTGCTCCTCCATGTTATTGTAGGGCCTACAGCCTCCCTGGCCGCAAGCTGAGGGTTAGGGGCAGCCCCGTGGGGCCCTCGGCTGATTTTGCACCCTGTGCCGATGCGGGTGCATGACCTCAAAGCTGAGACACCCTTAAACTTGGCTGCTCTTGGAAAAATCCCAGCCCCTGCCTACCTGGGCTGCAGCGGGGCACATCCATGTGATGAGTTGTGCCCGTTCTCTGGCCTCAGCAGGGGCTGCCTGGGGGAGGCTGTAGGAGGCAGAGGGAGGGGGCTCCGTCCCAGCTCCCCAAGCGCAACCCTGAGCAGGGCGCGGAGCCAGTTCCCAGCCGCCGCGGCACAGCAGGCTGCGGGGCGATGGTGTGAAGGAGATAGGCTCCGTGTCGCCGGTAAGGCAGCGGCAGCAGCGGGCGTTATCACAAGCTGATCTCTGCATCTGACAGGGGAAGGGGAGGAAGAGCAGCCCCTGCCTGGGGCTGAGCCGGATCCGGCCCCCCGCCTGGGCACCAGCAGCCCCAGGGTGCCGGGCAGCGAGGGAGCGAGGGGGCTGAGCCGGGAGGGGGGACACGGTGACCCCCATGGGGACACGATGCCGCGGGGAAGTGTCCCAAAAAGAGCAAACTCGGGGGGTGTGGGGTTGCACCCACCCAGGGACAAGGCCTGAACTGCCCCTGGGGCGGTGTCGAGGGCGGCTGGGCTCCTTCTCCACCTGTCCACCAGTTGGGACTGGAAATGCACTGGGATGGGGGTGGATGGGGGGGGGCCTGGCCCCCACCCTCTCCCGCCACCCACTCTCGCCCCTGGCTCCTCTCTCTTTTTTTGAAATCACGTGATAATTGTCAAACGGCGGGTGCCGTTACTCATCCCTCCGCCGACTCAGCACCGCTTTCCTCCGGGGGTGGCTGCCGCTGAGTCAGGAGGCTGCTGGGCTCCCCCAGGGGTGCAGGGACCCCTGGCCCCCCAAAAACACCAGCCCCTCTCCGGCCCTTGGGCCATGCGGGAGGACCCAGGTGGCTCCGGGACATGTGTCACCCAGGGCAGATGCATCCCCATCCCGAGCGCATGATGCTCGCATGAGTTTGGGGGTCCCGGCACCCCGGGTTTGGGGTGTTGGCCTCCAAAGCCACTGCCTGGGGCTGCCTGCCTGCCCCGCTCCTGCCGCCCTTTGGCTGGTGCTGGGGGGGGGACGAAGGACTGGCACTGGCCCCGGGATGCCCATCCTCATGGGGGGCACAAGGCTCCGTGTCCGGCAGCCGTGCCGTGACTGCGGTCACGGCGCTGAGCAGCTCGCCACGTCCTGTGAGCAGGATGCAGGCACATCACCTCCCTGCACCCCCACCTTCACCCGTGGGGACCACCCCGCCTCAGCCCCGCTCTGCGTGGGGAAACCCTGAGACATCCCCACTGCAAGAGGGACCAGTCCCCACCAATGCCTCCCGCGCCCCCGGGAGCCCCGTGCCTCAGTTTCCCTTGCCCACCCCACTGCGGCTCTACCGCCCGGTGTGCAGGGCGAGTGTGGCTGCCTGGGGGGGGGGTGTGGGTGGGGGGGTGGGGGGGTGTGTGTGCGGCCCTGTTTCCTCTTGACCCCCCCCGGGTGCCGCTGCCTCCTCGGCACCTCGCAGGAGGGAGCTGCAAACCGCAGCGCTGGGTTGTGGTTTTGGTCTCGCCCTCACCCCCCCAGGGCGGCAGGGCTTTCGCCTGGGGTGCCTGCCCAGGGCTGAACCGGGTGCTCCTGGGGGCCGGTGCACCCTGGGGTGCCTGACCGCCTTGCAGGGCTCAGGGTGCCACGATGCCACCCATGCATGGCACCCTCCGCTGCAGTCCTGGTCCCCCAACCCACCCTGGAGCGCCTCCACGGCTGCCCTGCCCCAAGGGTGCTGGGGGGGACACATGGCCCCGCTGTCCCCCACAGTTTGGGGCAGGGGACTGGGGTGGCTGGGAGCAACCCCCCGCTGCCGCAGGCATCGCACCCGGGAGCGGCTGGGGACTGGGATGAGGCGGTGGCTGTGCCCGGGGGTCTGGTTTGGGGGTCCCGCTGGCAGCGGGGTGTGGGAAGAGCCATGTCAGGGCACGGGGGCTCTCAAGCGGGGGGGTCAGGCATCTGGCTGGACCCACCGGGTCCCCGCTGCGGCCTGGCTGTGCTGGCTGCTGTGACAAGGGACAAGCCAGTGCCACCTCAGCCGTGAGAGGGCTGGGCTGCGGGGGGCTTCCCGCGGTGGCAGGGGCTGGGGTCCGTCTCCTCCAGCCTGTCCCGGGGGCTGCAGGAGCATCCCTGAGGGAACTGTCCCCTGAGACACCAGGGAGGTCACAGCCCCTGCACAGGGCACTGTCCCCCAGAGCCACCCATGTGCGGGCAGCCCCCTCCCCACCCCGCGGCTGGGCCCCCCACCCATGGTGGGACACGCCGCAGCACGCCTGGCTCCGTGTCCGTGTCCCCCGGCGTCCCCATCCCCTGCACAGCGGGTCACACCTCGCCGTTTCCTATGCGGCAGCTTTCTTTTTCCCAGCAAAAAACCCCTCTTATTTTGGCCGGTTGAAAGGTTTCTTTTTCCAACAGGCTTTCGGGTTTTTTTTTTTTTTCCTTTTCTCGGCGTTTCTATCATTTAGGGGAAAAATTAAACAATTCTCACTGCTCGGGTCCCACTTTCTCCTGCAGCTGGGTCCTGCAGCATGGGGTAGGGGGACAGGGACCAGGGATGCTCCTGCCCCAGCGCAGGGTGTTTGGGGCCAGCTCCAAGCAGGAAGGACAGCAGTGACAGCCAGACCTGGTGTCCCCAGCTGTGTGTGCCGTGAAGGGGGATTCTCTGATGTCTAGTAAGGGTTGTGCTGGTGTCTTGCCCTGGGTGTTTCTTTCTCCTTCCGAGTTCACCTGCCGAAGGCTCCAAACGCTCATGGGGATCACCCACGCGCACAAGCTGATCCCCCCAAACCGGGCTGGAGGGATCCCTGCGGCGCCAGGTGGGCTCCAGGGAACCCCCCGGCTTGGCTTGGGGGCTGCTACGACAGCTCAGCCCCGGCTCCCCTCCTTCGGGGTTTATAGGAAACGGTGCTGCGAGGAAGCGCCCAGCGCTCCTGCTTGGGTGAGCGTTTCTTTCCAGCCGTGGGCGCCGAAAGGCCCCTCTCTGCTGCGGATCCGGTGTGAGTCAAAGCCGGAGCCCTGGGGTTTAACCACAAGCCCCAGAGCTGCCGTGTCATGGGGGAGCATCGCCAGAGGCGTTTATAAGAAATGGAGGGGCTGCCCGGCCGGGGAAAGGGACCCTGGCCGGTGCGGGGGGCTTTGCCCACATCCTTGGGGAGAAGCCCTTCGGCCCCGTGGGAGGAGGAAGCACGACTGGCGGCTGCAGCGGCGGCTGCGGGCTCAGCTCTCTGCCCATGTCTTTTGCAAAGGACTGAGGGCTGCTGCGCTTCGGCTTCTCAGCTCGGCCCCTTCCCAGGGGTGCCCAGTGCCTGCATTGCCCTGGGGTGCCCACATCACCCCAGGGTGCTCACATCACCCTGGGTACATGCATCCAGCTGGGTGCCTGGTCCCTGCATCACCCCTGGGTGCCTGCATCCAGGCTGGATACCCAGTGCCAGCACCACTCCAGGGTGCCCACATCACCCCTGCGTGCCTGCATCCAGGCTGGATACCCAGTGTCAGCACCACTCTAGGGTGCCCACATCACCCCTGCGTGCCTGCATCCAGCTGGGGTGCTCGGTCCCTGCATCACCCTGGGGTACCCACATCCCATGGGGATGTGGTCCCTGTATCACCCCGGGATGCCCACGTCGCCCTGGGGTGCCCGGCTCTCCTGCCCTGCAGGCAGCAGCTGCCTGTCGCTCCCCTGCCAGCTCCGGCTCTGGCTGCGGCACCGCTCGCTGCGGGTCCCCTTCCCACACGTGTGCCGGCAGCTGCCTGACCTTTCGCAGATGCTCTTCCTGGAGAGGACAGAAGGTTTTCGCACGTGCCTCGCCCTCCCTGGTCCCCACTCCCCGCAGCCTCAGGGGGAGCGGTGGTGGCTCCCGCGGTCCCCAGGGACCTCCTGCCCTTCACGCCCGGGATGTGCCAACCCTGCTGCCCCGGGAAGGATGTGGCATGTCCCCTCCCGGCCAGGCCACCCCAGTGTCCTTCCTTGTCCCTGTGATGGGATCGGCTCTTCAGCATCCATCTGTGGTGCCCCCCACCCTGTTCCCAACCATCAGGGGGGCCTCAGCCTCAAATGACAGCGGGGGGGGACACACACAGCTCCGGCTGCCATGTGCCCAGCGCCATCACGGATGCTGCGGAGAGACAAGTGCCACTGGGCCCCCCGGGGACCCACAGGCTGCTGCCCCGGCCCCGGCTTCACGCGCAGGACCCGCCGTCTCGCTGCGGGGAGGTGACGGAGCCAACACGCCGTGACATGGGCCTCGCACCCCCCCGCCCCCCCGCTATGGCCAGCGCCTTGCCAGCGCCCGCCGGGGGGGACTTCTCGGCTGTCACAACCCATCTGCGTCGGGGGCAGCGTCTGCTGGCGCCGTAAGTGGGGTTAAACTCGGGGTCACCCCGATCGAGCATCCAAAGGGAGGGGGTGTCTAGTGGAAGACACACCCCCCCCAAATCCCCCGGTGCCCTGGCACCCCCTGTCCCTGGTTGCCGCCGGGCGGGATGCCAGGGGTGGGATGCAGAGGGTGATGCTCCATGATGCGGGGAGTGCTGGGGATGCAGCGGAGGGAGGGACAGAAAATGTGACCCTGGTCCCTGTGCAGCCCACGGGGACAGCACAGTGGTGGCCGGCCATGGCGGTGGCCCCGTGGCAGACGTGTCCCCGGGGAGCTGCGCCTCGGCTCTTGCTGCAGGTCCTGGCTCTCGCTGCGGCTGCGGGGACACGTGGGGCCGTGACGGCCATGACCCGCTGGTGGCCCCGCTCTGGCCAGCGGCCCGAAATCCAGCACCAGGCGGGCGCCTGGGGGCCATCGACACCCGCGCCGGCAGCCTGAACTCCCCGTGACCCGCCGGGACGGCGGCCACGGCCACTGCCACCCCGGGCATCGGGCCACCCTTACGGGGAGCACAGTCCCAGCGGTCCCTGCTGCAATCCTGCCCTGAACCCCACCATGAGAAACCTCGGGGACCCCGAAAGCCTTCCAGCGCCTGCGGGGCAGCTCGGGGCTGGGAAAGCGGCATTGTGGGGACAAATATGGCCCCGCTTGGGCCAGCGGGAGCATCCTGGTCTGATGCCGAGTCCTTGCGCTTCGGAGGAGCCGGGCTTCGGTCAGGTGGGATTTGGGGCTGGGGTCCCACCGCCCCGGCAGAGATACATGGTGCCGACGGCGCATCCCGTCCCCTTCCAGCTCCATCACACCCCTCCCTCATTTTCGGCTCCCCCCGCCGTCGCCCGGGCTCGCATTGCGCCGGCTGGACCCGCGGGCGGCTCCTTTCAACCGGCGGCTGAAATGAAACCGGCTCCGGCTCCTTCCCCCTGACCTATTTTTAACATTTGATTGGATTTTTATTTTTTTTTTTTCTCTTCCCGCGCGCCCGGCCCCGGGTGCGACCGCGGTGTCAGCCCCGCGTCACATCAATTAACGCACGCGGGGCGTCATTTGTCACTTTGCATTTCCCAAAGGCCCCTCGCCGTGCCGCCGCCGTGGCGGTGGGCGCACGCTAGGCTGGGTGTGCCCATCGTGGGATGGGTGCTGGTGATGCTCCTCCTGCCCGGTGTTTCAGGGTGCCTGGCTCTGCGTGGTGGGGTCCCAGCAGCCGGTGCTGCCACCCATTTTGGTGGGGTCCCAGTGCTGGGTGGGAGGGTCCCCAGCAGGGGCCGGGACACCCGAGCATGGCCCCCCCAGCCCTGAGCAGCCGGTGCCGACACCTCCACTTCCGTCGGCAGGGCCCCCATGGGTATTTTTTAACTCCCGGCTCTGCTGTTTGGCACGCGGCAAGCGTCCGTCCCCGCCGCTGTCCTGCCTCCAGCTGCCTCCCCCAGCCCCCGCCACCCTCCAGGGCAGGATCAGACCCTCCAGAGCCGCATCGGACCCTGCAGGGCTGCAAGGGACCTGATGGGACAGGGTGACGCCCAACGGGTCAGGATCAGTCCCTATGTGGCAGGGTAGGACCCTGCACAGTATGATTGGACCCTGAGGGACAGGATGGGACCCAACGGGGCAGGATGAGACCCTACATGGCAGGACAGGACCCTGCAGAACAGGATGGGAACCTATGGAGCAGGATTGGAACCTATGGAGCAGGATTGGACCCTATAGGGCAGGATTGTTTCCTATAGGGCAGGATTGTTTCCTATAGGGCAGGACGAGCCCCTGGAAAGCAGGACTAGACTCTGTGGGGCAGGATCAGACCCTGTGGGGGAAGATGGGACCCTGCAGGGCAGCACTGGTTCCTGCAGGGCAGGATGGGACCCTATGGGGTAGGAAAGGGTCCTATGTGGCAGGATCTTCCAGACCTGGCTGGGATTCTGTGGGACAGGATGGGACCTAATGGGGCAGGATTGGTCCCCATGGGGCAGGATCAGACATCACCATCTCTTCTGCTGGGCTGGAGCATCCTCAGCCCCATCCTAGCGGGGTCCAGTCCCCTCGTGTCCCCATGTCACCCACGCCACCGAGCCCGGGGACCCCTCCCATGGCCAGATCCCCAAACCGGGGGCTCTCAGGAAGGCCGCAGCAGTGGGGCGGGCGATCCCTCACACGCGTGTGCCTGCCGGGGCCGCACGTTGTCAGAAGCTGTAGCCCGTGTCTCGCCCGCCGTCCCCCCCGCCCGGTCAACGCACATCATTCCCCGGCCTTCGCCTCCCGCTGACGAAGAGGAAGGGCCGGGGGCCCGAGCCCCGAGCCCCACGCGCCCCCGTCACGCTAAGCCGGCCAGACAGGGGCTGCAGCCCCCCAGCACTCCCCAGGGAGCCGCGGCTTTTCACCGAGGATCTGGCTCCCGCTGAAGCAAATCGCCTCGTACAGGAGCGGGGCGAGGGGCCGGGGAGCGGCGACGGGGGGTGAAATGGACTCCCCCCAGCCCAGCGGGCACTGGTGGGGGCAGGGGGGGGCCCTTGCACGCCTGGCGGACCCCCACGCTGCGCACGCAGTGGGCCTTCTGCGCGCACGCGGGCACGCTCACGCCAGCATCCTTGCGCCGCAGGCGGCTGGCTCCCTTGCACACCCACAGCAGACCCTGAGCACACCCGTGCACACACTGACCCCCTTGCACACACCCCCCGGCCCCTTGCACACCCATGCACACCCATGCACACATGCCCCAGCGCTCTTGCACACCCATGCACACCCATGCATACACACACTGGCGCCTTGCACACCCATGCACACCCATGCACACATAGGCTTCCTTGCACACCCATGCACACACACCCCAGCCCTCTTGCACAGCCATGCACACCCATGCACACACACACTGGCCCCTTGCACACCCATGCACACATAGGCACCCTTGCACACCCTTGCACACCCATGCATACACAGGCTCCCTTGCACACCCTTGCACACACACCCCAGCCCTCTTGCACAGCCATGCACACATAGGTTCCCTTGCACAACCATGCATGCACACCCATGCATACACACCCCCAGCCCTCTTGCACACCCATGCACACGTATGCTTCCTTGCACACCCATGCACACACACCCCAGCCCTCTTGCACAGCCATGCACACCCATGCACACACACACCGGCCCCTTGCACACCCATGCACACATAGGCACCCTTGCACACCCATGCACACGCATGCATACACAGGTTCCCTTGCACACCCTTGCACACACACACCCCAGCCCTCTTGCACAGCCATGCACACATACCAGCCCCCTCGTACACCCACACAGCCCCATGCTCATCGACGCTCCCCGGTGCTCGTGGCCCATGCACGGGGGGACAGTGGCACCCTGGACACGGTGGCACCCGGACAGGGATGCAATGGGAAGTGACCAGAGCCAAACTGCGGTTCAGTCTCCCCGGGGCCAGTGGGCAGGATCCGTCCCGCAGGCGGGAGGTACCCACCACGGCTGAGCCCCGGGACACCGGGTGCTGGGCCTTCGAGCGGGACCACCCCAGGGATGGGGCACTGGTGGGGTCCCTTGGGTGGACCCCCCCGTGCCGCCCCACGCCAGGGCCCCCCAGCAGCGCGGTGGCGGTGGTGGCGGGGGCGCAGAGGTTGGCGGTGGGGGGCTGAGCACCAGGAGGGTTTTGGATGGCAGCGGCTGGAACGATGTTAATGACTTTTCTTCCTGTTGCTCTCCTTTTACACCGAGGGCAGCTCCGTAACCAGAGCCGCTTCCTTCCCCGAGATTAAGGAGCCGTCTGCTCGGCCCCCCCCCGCCTGCTGACCACCCCCCCCGGAGCTGCCACCGACTTGTCACCCCCGGCTGGCCCAGGCCTGGCCCCGGCAGCGCTGGGGAAGGGGCAGCACCCACCCCCAGCACCCATGGGTGCTCCCCTTCCAGCAGGGTCCGGCAGCAAGAAGTGCTGAGCATCCTCCCAGCGCCGGACAGGATTCCTCCCACCAGATGGGGAGATGGTTTGAGGGTGCTTGGGGGAAGCCCCACGACGGGACGGGCTCACCACAGCACCCCGCTGCCCTCCTTCCCCCCCCCGGACCCCCCCTGTGGGGCTTCCCCCCAAAGCGGGGCTGCCGAAGGGCCGGGGTGGAGCGCGGCGGCCGCCTGCCAGTGCCAGGCGGTTTGGGGCAGGAAGGCGGAGGGTGACAGCGCTGGGGTGCAGGGCATGCAGCGGCTGCGTGGGGAGGACAGGGGCTGGGACCCACCGCAGTGGGGGCTGAGCCCACCAAACCGGCCACTGGCTCTGCCTCGTTCCCCACTCGTCACTGCCCGCGACTCAGTTTCCCCTGCGCGCTCTGACTCACAGGACGCTGCTGGCGGTGTGGGATCTGGCTACGCTGTCGGGGGGGGGGACAGGGTGACTGGGGTGCCCTACTGTGGGACGGCCAGGGGGTGCAGGAGGGGGCTTTGCAGGGTGGGAAGACCTGGTGGGCTATTGGGGGGCTCAGCAGCATCACTCCGCTCCGGGGTACAGTGGGGAGGGACCAGGGATGTGGCTCCATCTCACCCAGCACCCTTTGGTCCCTGGGCTGCAAAGCACCCAGGGCTGGATGCAACCAGGTGCAGGATGTGGCCCCGGGGTGGGCTGCGCTGGGGGTCCCCCGGGCGGGTGGCAGGTGGCCGGCCTGGCCCGGCCGCGTTGCGGTTTGCATTCATGCCTCCATGAACTTCTCAGCAACGGGCTGCCTTCGAGCAGCAGCGAGATGCAAATTCCTCCGGGGTGGGGGGAGTATTTTTGTTTTTCCCTGAGACCAAATTTAGCCCCTGTGGGTGCCTGGTGCCTTCGCGCTTGTTTTAATAATGAAAACAGGAACAATGCCATTTACTAAGAAAATAACCCTCAAGTTTCCCCTTGGTCCCCAACAGCCAAATTCCTGCTGGAAAAGCAAATCCCCGCAGCAGCACCAGCACCTGCCTGGGGTCTGGGCTGGAGGGTGGTGTGGGGACAGCGGGGCTTGGGGACAGCGGGGCTTGGGGACGGTGGGGCATGTGCTTGCACCCTGACGGGGGCTGGCTGCTGCCCAGTGCCTCTGCCGGGGATTTGGTCCTGGGGTCAGTCGGGCTGATGTCCAGGAGTGATGAGATGCAGGATGGAGATGTGTCACAGGGGTGACATGGAGCAGGGGGTGTCCAGGATAATCCCCCCACAAAGGCTCTGACCCCCATCCTGTGCTGGTGCCGGAGACCCCGGGGATGGGGATATTCAATCCTGCAGCTGCGGGAGGAGAAACCGAGGCACGGGGCGATGCCGGGGCTCGTTTCAAGCCGGGGCTCGGCTCTTGGGAGACTGGAAATCCTGCCGGGGACGGGCACAGGCTCGACGCTGCGGCTGGTTTGGGGAGGGATGTGGCCCACGGGGCAGAGCCTGCAAGGCAGCAAGCGTAGCCCCGGCCCGTGGGGCGTATCCTGCAGCGTGAGCCGCTTCCTCCCCGGCCCCTCTGTGGGTGCTGGCGTTTCGGCGAGCGCCGGAAACCAGACATGCAGCCAGGAGGGACTGGGCATGAGGGGCACATGCTGCCACCCTCGGCCACCAGCCCCGTGCTTTTGGGGGTGCTCAGACGTGCAAAGTGCTGTGTTGCATCAGCCATCTAGAGAGGGGAAACTGAGGCACAGGACTTGAAGGGGGTCACTTTGACCCCGAGGACGTCCCAGGGCTCCTGCCCTCCAGGAAGAGCCCTGCAGGGAGATTTGGACCCAAAATCCTGGTGCTCCCTCGCCACGGAAGGCTGAGCTCAGGCCACTTGGCGCAGAAGCTGTCCCATCCCAAGGGACACTGTGTCAGCGGGGACCAAGCCTGAATCCCGGGCTGAGGATGCCCCGGATCATCCCCGTCGCCCACAGATGGGGCCGTCGGAGGCTGTTCAAGGTGACGGCCAGGACAAGGCTCCCAGCTCTCCTCTCCCTCCTGGCCCCAAGCGAGTCCTCCCTGCGCAGGGACACTTGTGACAACCATCGCCCCAGGAGTCCCGCTGTGTCTCCCAGGGAGGGCAGTGTCCCTGGTGTCACTTTACCGGCTGGGGGGGGAAGAGTCAAGGACGTGACATCCTGGGGACACAGCCACCCTCCATTCCCTGCCCCACCGGACCCCGCTGTCGGTACCATCTGGGACTGGGACCCCCAGGGGCGAGGGGGACGTGGGACAGTGGTGGCAAGTCCCCGGCTGCGGGCGCAGCGGGGATGCTCGTGAGCCTGACACCCGGCTGGGTGGCCGCGACGGCTGATCTCGCAGTGGGGGGGTGTCCCTGTGAATTTATCCTCGCCGGCGATGGTATAACAGGAATGAATTAGCACGTCGTGACGTCAGGGAGCACATGTGCTGCAGCACTTGCTTCCCCCCATTAATGAGTTGCTCCCCCCCATCCATAACCCCCCCCAGCCTTTATTTTTCCTCCTAGAAAAAATTTCTGGAAATTTCCTTGTTTTCCTTCTTTTTCTCACTTGGGAACCCAGTGGGGGGGATTCCGGCCTGATCGGTCGGGAGGGGGTAGCAGTGCCCTGGCAGCCCGGGGGTGCCCAAGGAAGGGGGGGGCAGCTGCCATGCTCTGCCCTGGATGCAGACGCCATGCACAGCGGGCAGCAGCTGTGCCAGGGAGGGGTGTACATGCGTGTGTACGCGTGTGCATGTGTGTGCACGTACGTGTGTGTGCGCGCGCACACCAAGCCAGGGGTGAGCATGGGGCGGGGGGGCTGCCCCCCCAAAAAAACCCTCCCCCGCCCCGCTGCTGCAAGCCCCAACACCAGGCCTCTCCCCCCCTAACTCCCAGGGGATTAGGGGCCGGGAGGAGCTGGCAGGGAGCCGGAAAGGCGGGCGGGGGTCAGCGGCGGGGGGCTTTGCATAGAGATTGAAGCCCGGGACCCCTCTGAACAATGACACTGGTGAAAAGCCAGCCGGAATGGCTGCTAAGCTGCGTCTGATGGGCCAATACACAACCCCCTGCGAGACCACCGCTCCGGCCCGGAGGTGACACCGTGGGGATGTGGGGGTCCCGTCCATCCACCCCCCCACGGCCCGGCTGCAGGCCCTGCCCCACACATCCTTAACTCCCCATTTCCTCCTGCCCCACAGCCGGACCCCTCCGTGGGTGAAGCAGAGCAGTCCCCATCCCTATTCCCATCCCTGTCCTGTCCCCATCCTTGTCCCCATCCGCTCCCGCTGCCCCTCAGCAGTACTGTCACCTACGACCCCAGGGCTGCAGACCCCAGGGGGTTTAGGTGTGGGTTTGGTAGAGACCCACATGTGCCCCTTTCGCCCGCCCCTCCACGCACGCCCCCAGCCCCAGAGGGGTCCCGCAGGCGTGGGGAAGGCTGGGCACATCCCTGTGCCCGGGGGCCGAGCCTGGACCCCGGGAGGGGGACGCACAGGCCAGTGGCAGTGTCACTCGTCCTTTCGTGCGGTGTGGGAGTGACAGCGTGGGGTGGCACCCAGCCGTTCCCCACCCTCCCACAGCGCTGCCCCACTGGGAATGGAAAATATTGACGGGCGCTGAGCTGGGGAGCTGCCAAGGGAAGCGGCCCCTCCGGAGCAAAATGCCTTCGTGATGGCTGCAAGGGACACGGGGACTTCCCCCGGCGCAGCGGGGTCAAGGGCAGGTGCCGGGAAGGCCTGGCCTCAGGGTGGGCACCGGAGCGGGCACAGAGGGTGGGCACGGCTTGTCCGAGCTCCCCCGGGAACTGGGACCACCCCAAACTCAGCAGAAGGGGAAGGAGGTCAAGAAGGGGACAAGCCCCCAGCCCCGGTCCCCGGGCGCTCGCCAGCCCGAGCCACCTCCTGTATCTGCTGTGACACCAGGGTGTGCAGGGGGGACCCAAAATATCGGGCACCCAAGACCCGCCCGGAGTCTGGGGGCTGCCCCGCTCTCCCCAGGGGGGAAGCACCCCGGCACAGGGCCCAGGCAGCACCCCCGGGCCAGTGGGCTAATTAATGGATTAATTAAGGGTCCTGGGAGGAGGGGGGACAGGGTGTTACCTGGCCCCCAGTGCCCTGTGTCACCCCAGAGCCCCAAAGTACAGGCAGGAGCGTGGCCCCCGCACTGCCCTCCTGGTCACTCCATGCTCTGTCCCTGTGTCCCCCCCACAGTGTCCCTCTCCCCTCCCGTGTCCCCACCCCTGCCAGTGTCCCACGGCCCCGGCCCCTCCCGCCTCCCCCCATCCCCGCCCACCTCCCCACTGCCCCATGTCCCCACCTGCCCCCCATCCCCGCCCGTCCCGTTCCCCCCCCCCGCTCCGTGTCCCCTGCCTCCCCCATCCCCTCCCGCGTCCCCGCAGCCTCCCGAGCGCCGCTCCCCGCGTGGCCCGGCCCCGGGCCCGCTCCCCCGCCCCGGTGGGGGCCGCCTCCGCGGGGGGGGCGGGGCTCCCGGCGCGGAGCCGCTTCTTTGGATAAGAGGCGCGGGGCCACGGGGATGGGCATGTGGAGCGCGTGAGGGCACCGGCAGCGGTACCGGCAGCAGCGGGGCCGGGCGGGCTCCCCCCGCCGCCGACACCCCCCCCCCCCCGACGGCACTTTTGGGGGCTTTCGGGGTGTTTGGGTTTTTTTTTTCTTTTTTTCGGGTTTGGTTTTTTGCGCCCCCCCCCCCCCCCCCCTTTGGCTTTCCCCGGGCCGCCCCGGCTCGCCCCCCCACCGGGGCCGCCGGGCATGGAGGGGGCGGCGGGAGCCCGGCGAGGCGGGCACCGCTGAAACGCGCCCGGCTCCGGGTCCCGGGGGGGCCCCCATGAGCGGCTGAGCGGGGCCGGTGCCCCCCGCCCGTCCATGGGCGCGCTGGAGCCGGGCACCGGAGCCCCCCGCCCCGCCGCCCCCATGCTCACCGGCGCCGCCAGCTTCGCCAAGGAGCCACCGGGCCCCCGGGACGCCGCCGCCTACTACGGTGATGGGGGGGGACCGGAGCCGGGAGTCCCCCCGCTGCCCTACGGTGCTCCCGGCGGCTTCGGCGGCCGGTTCCTGGGACCGTGCCCCCCTTACCGGGCGCCGCCGCCTCCCGCCGCCGCCCCGGTCGAGGGTTACGCTGTCGAGGGTTACGCGGGCGCGGAGCTGTACGCGGGAGCGGAGGGCGCTTACGCCCCCGGGGCCGCCCCGCTGTGCCCCCGCCCCGGGCCGCTCTGCGCCCTGCCCGGGTACCGGGCGGCCGGGAAGGTGCAGGTGATGCTCAACAACTACCCGCTCTGGGCCAAGTTCCACAAGCACCAGACCGAGATGATCATCACCAAACAGGGCAGGTGAGCCGGGGGGGGGTACCGGGGCGGGACACCGGTGGGACACCGGTGGGACACCGGGACAGAGACCGGCAGCGGCACCGGGACCCGCACGGGTATCGGAGAGGAGAGGGTGGGGGTCCGGTGTGGGCAGGGATACAGGCAGGGCACCGGGGATGCTGGTGTGGGCACGGCGGCAGCGGGGGCGCGGGACAGGCCGGGGGGGCGGCGCGGTGGGCAGGGGGTGGCCGGCACGGTGAGGGGCTGGAGGTTCCTGCCTCGTCTCCCCAAAGGGCTGGAGCTGGGGGGGGTGTTTGTGGGGCTGGGGGTCCCCATCTGATGTGTAATCGGGTGGGCTGTGCAAGGGGGGATCCCCGTCCCTGTGGGTTTGGGGGCGATGGCTTTCTGTGTGGGCCAAGGATAAAAGTGGCGGAGCGAAGTGGACCAGATCCCTCCCCAGGTCTCGTTTTCTGGGGGAGTTGAGGCTTCTTGGAAGGAGAAGGGGGTCTGGGGGGTGGCCCCACCTCTCTCAGGGTGGGGGAGTGGGGTCCGGACCTCCCATGTCCGGGCAGCATTTGTTGTGCCGGGAAGCTCGCGGAGATGGTGCCGGTGCCGGGGGCCTGGAGGCAGCGTTTATCCGGCCTCGACCCACGGGCCGGATCCAGAGCTCAGCGCTGCAACAAGTAGTGAGAGCGCGGTGCCTGCCGGGGCCCGGGAGGGTGCCAGCGGCCCCGGCCACCCCACGAGCACAGTGGGAGGGTGGGTGACACCCCCCCTACTTGCTGTCCTCCCTCCAGGATGGAAATCCCCCACCCTGCTCTGTGGGGCAGGCAGAGGCCGGGTGCCCCCCATGTGCCCGGGGAAGGGGGAGCATTTTGGCGATGTCCTGGGTGCCAAAACAGCCGTTGGTGACACTGCGGCCGGGCGCCCGCTGTCCCCTCCATGCTGCCTCCCACCTCGGGTGTTCACAGGCTGCGGGTTCCTGGGGCTGGGGCAGGGTTGGGGGATATGTGGGGGGGCTAAAGTCTACCCCACCTCTGCCAACACCCCTTCTTGTAGGGTCTGGAGGGGGCTGGGTGCGATACGGGCCCTGGGGAGGCTGTGGAGTTGCCCTGAATCAGAGCAAGGCGAGCCCAAAGTGCTGGTGCCCACCCCGAGCCCATCCTTCAGCCCCACACCAGGGTGATGTGGGTGGGGGGAACCGGGACCCGGTTTGCAGTTTGGGAGGTCTCAGTGGGATCCTGCTGGGGTAAAGAGGGGAGTGTGAGCATGGTGAGTCCGGGCGTGGGGCTCAGCCCCCTCCAGATCAGGCTCAGGGGCTGCGCCGTGGCTCCCAAAAATCCGTGGCAAGGGGGAGACAGGGCAGCGCACACCCGCTGCGTGCAGGGCAGCTGGCAGAGACCCCCCAGCTCCTCCTGCTGCAGCGATGCCCCCCCATTCCTCCGTCCAGGGGTTCTCTTTCTGCCCAACGCTGGGGCTGGGCGCGGGGGCTGCCGGCAGCGATGCTCCATGCCCTCTCCCCTTCCCTCCCTCGGCCGAGACAGACGGTGTCACTTCGATGCTGAGACCGACCTGCTTAATGTGTTGGAAGTCTAAACGCGTTAGGGCCGCTTGGTTTGCCACGGCCGCTCCCAGGCCTGCTCTCCCCGCCGGGCTCGGGGCCGCTCGGCAGCAAACCGGCACTGTCACGGATGGGGCGGCGTGTCCCTGGCATCGGCCAAGGGGGTGGCAGGGATGTTGGGCCCCCCAGATGGTTGTTTCTTGCCCGCCATCATTCAGGTCCTGCAGGAACCCTCTGAAATTCACCCCGCTGCTTTCCTCCTCTCTTTCCCCAGCCGTCGTGGCAGGTGCTGGGGCGGTGCCCATCCCCGCTGCGTCAGGGCGGCTCAGGATCTGGTGCTGAGGGTCTGGAAACTGGGGTGCCCCCAGAGATCTCATCTTCTCTGTCCCGCTGCATGTCTGGGTGCTGACACCACCTCCCAGCCTGAAACCAGGCGATTTTGTGGCTCTTTTTCCAGCTCTATCCCCGCCGATGGCTCTGCAGAGGGGCTGGGGTCTCGAGGGGATGTGCTCTGTGCTGAAGGGGGGGCTCATGGCAAACCCAGGCTGGGGAGACGTCACACTTGGAGCCGCAATACATCCGTTTCCCCCGACCCCGAGCTGCTTTTGCAAAAATCTGTGTGCAGGGCCGGGCTGCAGCACTGCTGAGACACAGGAAAAACCCCAAAGCGGGGGCTTGAGGGGGACATGTGCCCCAAAGCGGGCACCCACCAGGCTGGGGGGCTCTGGGGCAGGGTAGGGGACACGTCCCATCCCGCTGGCGGTGTGGGCACCCCCTCTTGCTGGGCTATGCTCATCCCTCAACACTGGTGTCCCTGGGGTGCAGCCCCCCATGTCCCCACGGAGAGGAGCTGAGGCTGGGTGGGAGCCGGCACCGGAGCAAACCCGGTCGGGCGCTGAGATTTACCCCCACTGGCACATTCCCCCCACTGGCACATTCCCTGCATGTTCCTGCCCCTCTGCCCCAGCTCTGACACGTCGTCCTGGGCCATCCCACGCCGTCCCGCGCCCACTCGTCCCCAGCAAAAATAATTTCCTGCTGGTTTCCCACGCAGGTCCCCATCCCTCTTCCGCCCCCCACGGCTCTCGGGGCTCAGCCGGGGCAGGATTTCTGCGGAAACCCCCAAGGACTCGCCATCACCCCGGCTGCGAAGGGCCTGGGGAATTCCTGCCGTGGGTTTCTGCTGCAAAGCCAGGGCTGGGTTTGCCTTTCGGGGGGACACAGGGACTGGCTTTGCATTTGGGGGGGGGACCCAGTGCTGCCTTTGGGGGGTGCAGGGGCTGTCTTTGCATTTGGGGACACAAGGGATGGCATTGCCTTTGAATGGGGATGGCTTTGCACTTGGGGGACCGAAAGGCTGATGTTGTCTTTGGGGGGGATGCAGGGGATGGTTTGGGGGACGCAAGGGATGGTTTCGCATTTGGCGGACACGAGGGTTGGCTTTGGTTTGAGGGGTGCCGGGGGTGGCTGTGCATTTGGGGGAACACGAGGGCTGGCCTTGCCTTTTCGGGGGGACTCAGGGCTGGTTCGCCCAGGCCGGCAGCTGCTGCTCCTGTGCAGGCTGGGCTGGGGGAACCCAGTGCCCGGCTGGCAGCTCTGCGGGGTCGGAGGCAGCAGTGCAGCCGTGCCGTGCCATACAGCCATGTAGCTGCGCCATGCACTTATGCTGTGCTGTGCAATGCAGCCACGCAGCACCGTGCAGTCGTGCCGTGCAGCCACGCCATGTCACCGTGCCATGCCAAGCAGCCGTGCCACGCAGCCGTGCAATGCAGCCATGCAGCACCATGCCACCACAACATGCATCGCCGTGCAGCCACGCCGTGCCATGCCGAGCAGCCGTGCCGTGCAGCCGTGCCGTACAGCTGTGCCATGCAGCCGTGCGCTGGGGGCGGGGGGCAGGTGGAGCGCGGTGGGGGCTGCGCTGATCTCCCATGCGGCCGTGGTTCTTGTGGCCGCTCGGGCTGGGGCGTGCTGGGTTGCCATTGGGAGAGGAGGCGGCTCAGGAAGCTGGCAGCCCCCCCAGTGCACTGCTGGGGCTGCGGGTAGCAGGGGGGGGCACTGCCAGCCGGGGGGGGTCTGCGCTCCTGGCCCCGGGCAGGTTTGCAGGCAGCTGGGCCCCAAATCTCCCTTCCACCCAGGTCCGCCCTGGACCCCCTGTCCCCGCTCCCTGTGTCCCCATGACCCCAATGTCCTCAGGGTCCCATGTCACCCTGCGTCCTCTTGACGCCCATGGCCCCTGGATGTGCCAGTGTGCCCCCAACTCCCCCATGTGTCCCCTAGCTCCTCGGTCCCATGGCCACATGGCCCCCCCAGCCCCCCGAGTCGAGGGGTTCATGCAGGGACAAACCTCGGGGCAGCCTGAGAGCCGGGAGCCCCTTCCAGAGCTCCAGAAACAAACGTGCCAAGGGAGGGAAACCAGAGGTGCCCGCCGGCTTTTGGGGTGTGCAGGGGGGGTGAGCTGGCCGGGACATCCTGCACCCCGCCACGGCACCTCCCAAACCATGGGGGCCAAACTCAGGGGAACCAAGTCCTGCCCGAGCAGCAGCCCCCGGAGCTTGAGTGCTGGGGGATTTAAAAATAAATGCGAGGCATGCATGGTTTCGGGTCTTACCCCCACCCTCTCATGCCCCGGCCGAGCCCTGCGGTTTGCACCGCGGCAGCGTTTGAGCTGTAACTCTCTCTCTCTGCTCTGCCGGCAGCGTGAGGCTCGGGGAGCCGGGGAACCGGCGGTGTCGGAGCGAGCAAGGTGCAAAAAAAAAACCAGAAAAAGGCTGTTTTCTTCCTCCCTGCTCCTTGCAGCAGCTCGGGGCTGGTGCAACACCCAGCCTGGCTGCTCGCCCCAGGGCCAGCCATCACCCCGGCTTGTTGGTGTGCCGGGAACGGGTGCTGGCGAGGGCTTCGGCACCCGGAGCGTGGTGACGGTGAGGCAGTGCCCTGCGAGAGCTCAGTGGGGGCTCGGAGGCAGCACAGCCCCTCGCTGCCAGCCTTTGATGTGGCTGCAATTTTTATCGGTGGCAGGAACCACCTTCCCTCGACATGGCCACGTCTCGCTCACTCCGGAGGAGATGCGAGCCCCGGGGGCCATCTGCTTTCAAAACACAAGTGGAGGGATGGGGTCTGCGAGGGCTCGGCCGGGCCCTGGGGTACCCGGGATGCTCGAGGCCACCGTCCGTCCCGGCCCTGGGGAGCACGTGTGCAGCTCCTCGCCATGAGCGCTGCTTTCTTTTTCTTTTCCCCTCTCTCTCGCAAGGGCAATTTTGAGTCAGCGGCGCCCGGCGCGGGCTACGCATACTCTTTCCACCACTCTTTGCATGCCGCTTCCCCGGTGCCACGGCACTGCCCGAGCTGCGCTTCCTGCTGCGGCCATGGCCGATCCCCCATGCTCCTGCCCCAGCACCCGGAGCTGTGTGAGCTCCTGGCCCCAGCCCCTCGCTTTGCTCCTTGCCCACATTTCGGCCCTTCCAGCCCCCCTGGCTAGCGCGCAGGGGCAGGACAGCAGCCTGGGGGGTTTGGCTGGGCTCCCTGGTGCAGCAGCCCTCTTGGTGCATTGTGTCATCCCTGTCATGAGCTCACAGGTCTCTGCCTTGGGGCTGGTGGGAAACCCTGATGTGCTGGGGGCTGGGGTGGCCAGGAGCTGCCAGGGGTCAATCCTGCTGGTGGGCAGCCCCGCTGACGGTTCTGTCCTCGCTCCCGCTGGGATGACGGCCGGGAAGAGGTCCCTCCCTGCCCAAACCCAGCCCGGATGCCCGGGTTCCCTTCTGGCACAGGGGGAGGCAGCCCCATGCGGGACCCCTCGGCCAGGCAAAGCTTTCCGGGGCCCTTTCGGAGAAGCCCCAGCACCTTCTTTATGAGAAACGCCAGCGCTTCGAGGAAATGGGGAGGAGAGGGGGCGAACCCAGCCCCTCTCTGCCGCCGGCCGCCCCCCCACCCTCACCCACTGGGTACCGGCAGACGGGAAGCGACACAGCCCAAGGGTGGGAGGAGAATGGGAGGGGGCTGGGGGTGTGTGGAGCTGCAGCCCCCCCCCAGCCCTCTTCCCCCGGGGAGGGGTGTCGGGATGAATCCCTCCATCACCCTGTGTGTATCTGACGCAGGCAAAGCTGTGAGCCCTCTGTGTCCCCCATGTCGGTCTGTGCGGGGGGCTCCGTCCTGCTCCCCGCCGGCGATGGCTCGTTAACGGGGTGACCGGGCAGCAGGACTGGGGCTGCTGGTGGTGCCGGTGCTGGGGCTGGTTTCCAGCTCCGTCCGCCAAAAGCCAAAACTCCAGCAGGTGCCAAAATGCCACGGGCGAAGAGCCGAGCTCTGCCATGTGGGGCTGAACCGGTGAACCCAGCCACGGCTCGAGGCCCCGCTGCGATCCTGGGCCGGCAACTAGGGCTACTGGGGCTACTGGGGCCGGTGATGGAAAAGGAGGGACTGAACTTGGGGATGGGGGTGTCAGATCTCCCACGCCAGTGCTGGGATTTGGGGTCCCACCTCGGGTGCGGGTGTACAGTGGGGTGCAGCCCCATGGGGCAGGGGGGACAGCAGCTGCAGCCCCAGGGCCACAGGGTGTCCCCCCCCCCACCCCGGCCATCCCATCCCGTCCCCTTCCTGCCCTTGGCGCAGGCTGGCACCCAGCCCGAAATAGCAGTGGTGTTGGTTTCCGGAAGGTGCTTGGGGAGGGGGGAGGAAGATGCCGGGACGGGGGCGGGGGGGGGGGAATCGGCCCCGAGAGCATCCCCCAGCTGCCGGGGTCACTCAGCTCCTCATGGGCACCCAGCGGGCACAGGGAGGGGCCCGGGCATCATGCTGCCTCAGTTTCCCCATCACCACTCTGCAAGGCAGAGCCACCCCCTCCTCGTGCAGCCCCTTGCACCAGGGGTCGAGCCGGGGCGGGGGGGGTGACGGTGTCTGCACCTCTGTCCCCTCCCCAGGCGCATGTTCCCGTTCCTCAGCTTCAACCTCTCGGGGCTCAACCCCGTGGCCCACTACAGCATCTGCGTGGACGTGGTGCTGGTGGACCAGCATCACTGGCGCTACCAGGGCGGCAAGTGGGTGCAGTGCGGCAAAGCCGAGGGCAACATGCCAGGTACAACCCCTTCTCCCCCCTGCATATGGCCTTCCTCATCCTCCTCCTCGTCGCGGTGCAGGGCAGGGGGTAACCCCATTCCTGTTGCCCCCCCCTCCCCAGGGAACCGCCTCTACCTGCACCCCGACTCGCCCAACACGGGTGCCCACTGGATGCGGCAGGAGGTCTCCTTCGGGAAGCTGAAGCTCACCAACAACAAGGGCGCATCCAACAACGTCAGCCAGGTAAGGGTCCCACTGCCGTGCTGGGCTGTGCCGGGTCCCTGTGTGCCCCCCCCCATGACCACCCGCTGCCCCCCCCCCCCAGATGATCGTGCTGCAGTCGCTGCACAAGTACCAGCCCCGGCTGCACGTGACGGAGGTGAAGGAGGGCGAGGAGGGGTACCCCTCCCCACACACCCACACCTTCGCCTTCCCCGAGACCCAGTTCATCGCCGTCACAGCCTACCAGAATGCCGATGTGAGTACGAGACACCCCCCCCACACCTCGGTCCCCAGCATGAGGGTACACCCCCCCCCCCCCCCCAAAGAGCTCCCCAGCAGCACAGCAACCCCAGCACCCCCACCCAGCACCCAGGGCCATAGAAACCATTGCTACATCCCAGTATTGCCCCAGCACCCCTGCTACCTGCCCCCAGACCAGCCCCTGATAACCCCCCCCCCAGCACCCCCTAAGGTCTCCAGCATCAGGGTAACCCCAGTGGCATCCCCCCGGCCCCCCCTCCCTCTGTCACCACCCCTGTCCGCAGCATCTCCACAACCCCGGTACCCACCCCGCATCCCCTCAGCACCCCACCACCTCCTCCTGAATCCCTTCAGCATCCCAGTAGCCCCCCCCAGTACCCCCCCGCATCCCCTCAGCACCCCACCACCTCCTCCTGAATCCCTTCAGCATCCCAGTAGCCCCCCCCCAGTACCCCCCCGCATCCCCTCAGCACCCCACCACCTCCTCCTGAATCCCTTCAGCATCCCAGTAGCCCCCCCCAGTACCCCTCCCGCGTCCCCTCAGCACCCCACCACCACCTCCTGAATCCCTTCAGCATCCCAGTAGCCCCCCAGTACCCCCCCGCGTCCCCTCAGCACCCCACCACCACCTCCTCCTGAATCCCTTCAGCATCCCAGTAGCCCCCCAGTACCCCCCCGCGTCCCCTCAGCACCCCACCACCACTTCCTCCTGAATCCCTTCAGCACCCCAGTAGCCCCCCCAGTACCCCTCCACATCCCCTCAGCATCCCAGTACCCTGTAATGCTCCCCCAGCATCCCATCAGCATCCCAGCCATCACCCCAGTGCCCCCCCAGCACAGCTTCCCCCCGCCCCAGCTGTGGCTGAGCACCCCTCGGGTGCTGGGGTGGGTGCCCTGGGACAGGCAGGGGACTCTGGTGGGGCAGGGGCTGCTGGAGGGAAAAGGGATGGGGGGGGACATCCCTGTTGGGGGGGCAGCCCCAGTCTCCGCAGCTCCGTGTCCCCCCCCAGATCACCCAGCTGAAGATCGACCACAACCCCTTCGCCAAAGGCTTTCGGGACAACTTTGACTCGTGAGTGTCCCCCCCGCTCTCCCGCTGGTCCCCCCCTGCCCCTGGCTGGCAGGAGGGTGTCCCCCCCACTCCCACCCTGTCCCCCCCAGGATGTACGCGGCCTCGGAGGGCGACCGCCTCACCCCATCTCCGCCGGATGGTCCTGGCTGCCAGCAGCTCCTGCCAGCTCCCCGCTTCCAGCCTTTCCTGCCCGAGCAGTACCCGCTGCCCCACGGGCGCTTCTTCGGTGGGGAGCGGGGGGCTCCGCTGCCCCTGCCCCCCAAGGACCCCCCACGCTGGTACTTCACCCCCCAGCAGCCGCCCACCGCCGGGGCACTGGAGTATGGTGGCTACGACGGGGGGTACGGGGGGGGCAAGCTGGTGCCCTATGGGGTGAAGCCCTTTGCCCTGCCGCCTGCCCCCCACCCTCCCCTGCCCTACTACCCCGAGGGGCCGGGGGGGTTCGGGGCAGCGGGGGGCTGGAGCCCCGGGCAGTATGGCCCCAAGGGCAGCCCCGGGGCTCTGGGCTGGTACCGGGAGCCCCGGGAGGAGAAGGGGAAGGAGGCGGAGGGCTGGCCCCCCGAGCCCCCCGCCGCCACTTCGGGTGACTCCTCGGACTCGGGGCTCTACGAGTGCAAGCGGCGGCGGGTGTCCCCGTACCCCTCCAGCGCCGAGAGCTCCCCCCCGCCCCGCAACGGGGACCTCTACGACAAGGACCTGGGTGCCGACGGTGGCTACTATGGCTTCTACGGCAACTGAGCCACACTGGGGGGCTCGGACACCCCCTCCCCAGGCACCCCAAAGCCCTGGGAGCCTGGGGCAGGGGGGGCTCTGTGTGTATCTGCCCCCTCCCTATTTAACACCCATATCCTGGGAAGACTTGAGTGGAGGGGGGGGACTGCAGCCAGACAATCAGCCCCCGGTGCCACCCCGGTGGGGCCACGGGGGCGAGCAGGGAGGGGACGGCAGGGAGGGTGCGGGTTTTTTTTTTTGTCGTCGGTGGTTTTTAAGGGGGGGGTGTTAATGCTGAAGTATTTATTGAGCCCCCGCGTGCCTGGCATGGGGCCGGGGGCAGCAGCATATCTCGCAATAAAAGGGACGCTGTGGGGCACGGCTCTTTGCTCTCCTCTGCGGGCAGGCAGGAGGGAAACTGAGGCACCGGGGCGGGGCTGAGGGACTCCTGCACCCCCCCTCGCTGGGTGGACCCCGGCATCCTGGACCGGGAGGGAGGTCCTGAGCCCTGGGGCTGGTGGTGGGGAGAAGGAAGCTCTCTGCACACCCCAGCTCTTTGCAGCCTTTATTAGAACAGCCCCTGTGCACAGCTGGGGGGGGCCGGAGGGGTCTGCCCGCCCGCGGGCATCCCGGGACACCCTGCTGCCCCCCTCCTCAGTGAGCCAGGGACCCAGGCGCCCTGTGCTCCCAGGGCGGGGGGGGGCACCGCCAGCCCCTGCCCCCAAGTGCCCCAGCTGGTCCTGAGGCTCTGCCCTGGGTCGGGGGGAGGCACTGCCTGTACCCCCCCCCCGCTTTTATATCACAGTTTTGCTTAAACACCGGCAAAATGGCTTTGGGGGGTGAGCACTGCATCCCCAGTGCTGGGGGGACCAGCCCCACTGCTGGGCGCCACTGCTGTGATGAGCTGGGGGGGGCTCAGCGCCCCGCGGGGGGGCCGCTACCAGAGCACGGCGCTGTCCAGGTGGGCGAAGCCGGGATCCAGGCGCAGCTTCCAGTAGGTGTTGTTGGTGACCCAGGACTCCTTGCCGTTGGCATCCGTCAGCCGCCTGGGGATGGGGGGGGTCACATCTGGGGCGCCATCAAGACCCCCAGGGGGTCTCCCCCATTCTCTGAGAGCTCCGTGGTACCCCCGTTCCCCATGCATCACCCCATACACCGGCCCTGGGAGCCCCCCCGTGCTGGACCTGAAGAAGCGAGCCTGGTGCGTGATGTTGTTCTCCTCCATGACCCGGCGCCGGTCCCGCTGCAGCTGCTCGATCTGGCGCTTCTGCGTCTCGGCCGCCGGCACATTGCCTTCCTCCAGGTACCTGGTAGGGGGATATCGCTGTAATGAGCTGGGCAGCCTCAGCACCCCCCCTGCCCCGGTGCCGGGGTGCTGCTCACCGCTGGTCGGGGCGCAGGCGGGTGTCGGTGGAGGGCAGCACCCGCCGCAGCTCAGGCGTGAGCTCGTTCAGCTCCAGTGCAAACTGGGTGAAGCCGTAGTTCCTCTCGTGGTCCCGAGGCATGGGGTCTGCAGGGGGGGGCACAGTGCTGAGACACCCAGGGTAGGGTATATCCCCCCCCACCGCAGCGCGAGCCCCCCCCAGGTCCTTACTGGCTCTCCAGACGCACTGTCCCGGGGCAGGCCCACGGTACAGCCCCTCGTGCCATTTGCCGGCCAGGCGCTCCACCACCGTCCCGCTGCGGCTCAGCACGGCCCCCTGCACCTCGTTGGCCCCCGCGCCCCAGTACCGCGCCTGCGACCACAGGGTGCTGGGTGGGGTGGGCGGGACCAGGGTGGGGCCGTTGGGAAAGGGTGGGGCCCTGAGGGGTGGGGCCACTGGGAAAGGGTGGGGCTATGGGTGATGGGGTGGAGTCATTGGGAAAGGGTGGGGCTATGAGTGATGGGGTGGAGTCATTGGGAAAGGGTGGGGCTATGAGTGATGGGTGGAGTCATTGGGAAAGGGTGGGGCTATGAGTGATGGGTGGAGTCATTGGGAAAGGGTGGGGCTATGAGTGATGGGTGGAGTCATTGGGAAAGGGTGGGGCTGTGAGTGATGGGTGGAGTCATTGGGAAAGGGTGGGGCTATGAGTGATGGGTGGAGTCATTGGGAAAGGGTGGGGCTATGAGTGATGGGTGGAGTCATTGGGAAAGGGTGGGGCTGTGAGTGATGGGTGGAGTCATTGGGAAAGGGTGGGGCTGTGAGTGATGGGTGGAGTCATTGGGAAAGGGTGGGGCCCTAAGTGAGGGGCAGGGCCACTGGGAAAAGGATAGGGCTATTGGGAAAGGGTGGGGCCATAAGCAGGGTGTGGGGCCATTGGAAAAGGGTGGGGCCAGGCAAGGGGCGGGGCAACAACATGGTATTTAAATGAGCATGTTGGTAAAGGGGCCATGGCCGTATCTGAAGGGGTGGGGGCAGGCAGTGATGATGCAAAGGAGGGCGGAGTCAGCACATGGAAGGGTGGAGCTATGGGGTGGGTGGAGCCCAGGGACTAAAGGGCGGGGCCAGGGAGGCAGGGAGTGGGCTGCGAGAGGTGGAGCTGGGGCAGGGCGGGGCGGGGTGGGGCAGGGCGTGGCAGGCGCACCTTGCAGAAGGTGATCTTGCAGTGGTAGGAGGCGTCGCGGGTGTTGCGGATCAGCACCTCTCCGTAGTGCTCGATCCAGCGGGGGCCGCTGAGGACGTTGTGGATGCACGTCGTCACCTTGTTCCACTCAAAGTGGTCCCCGGTCCTGCGGGCACCGCCGCACCGTCGGCTGGGGGAGGGAGGGCAGGACGGCCCCATGGTGGGGGGCGAGGGGGGGCCGGGGTCTCACCTGGGCAGCTGGACGTTGACGGTGCCCACGGGGACGATCTCCAGGGATTTGCCCCAGAATTTGTTCTTCCACCTCATGTCTGCGGGCGGGCGGGAGGAGGTGAGACCCCCCCCACCCCGGCCACCTCACGTGTCCCCCCGACACCCACCTCGGCACCCACCTTGCCAGAAGACGAAGTTGTCGGACTCGGCGTGGCAGGCGGAGATGGGAGGGTGGTGGCAGACCTGCAGGGAGGAAGAGGGACATGCCACCACCCCGTCCGGCTCCGTCCCCCGCTCCCCGTCCCCGTCCCCGTCCCCACCTGCTCGCTGATGAAGCGGAAGCCGCGGTCGGGCCGCACGCACTCGTAGGTCTCGCCCAGCACCGGGTTGAAGGGCTTGCTGCCCGCCCGGTAGTAGGTGGAGGCGTAGGCGGACACGGCGAAGGCGGCCACGTAGACCTGTCACCGCAGCCACCGCACCGCTGCCACCGCGCCCCGCCCCTCGGGGGCGTGGCGTCACCCGGCCCCTCCCCGGAGGCGTGGTTTTTTCCCCTCGGTCACGCCCATTGTGGGTGGGCGTGGCCTCGCCGCGGTCATGCATCCCTGTGCCCCTGCCCACGCCCCGTGCTGCTGGGGGGCGCGGCCGAGCCCCCCGTGTCCCCCGAGACCCCCGAGCCCCCCGTGTCCCCCCTGCTCCCACATGTCCCCCAAGCCCCCCGTGTCCCCCGAGCCCCCCCTGCTCCCACGTGTCCCAGGAGCCCCACATGTCCCCCGAGCCCCCCGTGTCCCCCGTGTCCCCCCTACTCCCACATGTCCCCCGAGACCCCGTGTCCCCCGAGACCCCCGTGTCCCCCCTGCTCCCACATGTCCCAGGAGCCCCACATGTCCCCCGAGACCCCGTGTCCCCCGAGCCCCCCGTGTCCCCCCTGCTCCCACATGTCCCCCGAGACCCCGTGTCCCCCGAGACCCCGTGTCTCCCCTGCTCCCACATGTCCCAGGAGCTCCACACGTCCCCAAGCCCCCCGTGTGCCCCGAGCCCCCTGTGTCCCCTGCGCCCCCCCTGCTCCCACATGTCCCAGGAGCCCATGTCCCCAAGCCCCCTGTGTGCCCCGAGCCCCCTGTGTCCCCCGCCCCCCCCCCTGCTCCCACATGTCCCAGGAGCCCCACATGTCCCCCGAGACCCCGTGTCCCCCGCGCCCCCCTGCTCCCACATGTCCCAGGAGCCCCCCGTGTCCCCGAGCTCCCCCCTGTCCTCCGAGCTCCCCCTACCCCCGTGTCCCTCGACCTTCCCCGTGTCCCCCGAGCCCCCCCAAATCCTCGAGCTCCCCAAGTCCCCCCGTGTCCCCCCGAGCCCCCCCCGCGTCCCCCAAACCCCCGACCTTCCCTAGCCCCCCGTGTCCCCCACGTCCCCCGTGCCCTCGACCTCCCCGTGCCCCCCCAGCCCCCCGAGCCGCCCCGTGCCCCCCCAGCCCCCCGTGCCCCCCCGTGCCCCCCGCCTCACCAGGCGCTGCCGGGGGTCGCGGGCGCGGCTGGCGCGGTCCAGCAGCGCGCTGTACTCCAGCTCCTCGCAGAGACGCTGGAGCGTGTTGAGCGGCTCGTTGAGCTGCACGGGCAGCGCCACGCGTGACAGGTCCTTCCCCACGCTGCTCCGCAGCAGTCCCCACAGGCTCACGTCCCCCGGCGGCGCGGGGGGGGCGGGCAGGCAGCTCCGCCGTCGCGGGTCCGGCCCCGGCAGCTCCACGGGCATCCCCGCGCCCTCCGCTCCTGCCGGGCAGCGGGCGGTGGGGCCGAGCCGGCCCCCCCCGGTCCCCCCGCCTCGGTCCCCCTCATTCCGTACCTGTCGGGGGGCGGCCCGGCCCCCCCGGTTCGGCCGCGTCCTCGCAGGCGCTGGTGGTGGCCTCGCTGATGCACGACTCGTCGTCCGAGGGCTGGGGGGGCGCAGGGGACCGTCGGTGGCTTCGGGGGTCCCGGGGGGTGTCTGGGGGTTACCCCACCGCGGGGGGGGCGGGCAGGAGAGGCTGTACCAGGCAGGGCCCCCGCCCCCCCCGGGAGGATGGGACTAGAGCCGGGTACCTGGGACGGGCTGGGGGGGGGCAGGATGGGTAAGGGGTGGGGGGGTACCGGTGGGACCGCAGGAAGGGGGAGCAGGAGCGGGGGGGGGCACCGGCAGCACCCGGCCCCCGCCGCCGGGCTCAGAGTCTGCGGAGACCCCGAGGGGGGGGACTGCGGGGGGCTGCGGGGGACACGGGGGCTGGGGGGGATGCGGGGACCAGGTGGGACACAGGCGCTGGGGGGGACACGGGGAGCGGGGGGGGCGGCTCCCAGGCCGGCTAACGGGGAGGGGACGGGGGAGAGAGAACGGAGAGATGAACCCAGAGCGACAGCGGGAGGGGGACAGCGGGGGGGTCTGCAGAGACCCCCACCCGCAGAGCCCCGCCCCCGGGGGAAGCCCCGCCCCACCTCGTTCTCGGAGGAGCTGGCGGAGAGGAAGACCTCGCAGGCGTCGAAGAACTCGGTGTGCGAGTCGGCCAGCGAGACGATGCTGCGGTTGGAGAGCTGCTGCTCCCGGCCCTTGGCAGGCAGCGCGTCCGGCTGCGGGGACAGCCACCGCCTCAGCCCCCCGCCCCAGGGGGGCCACCCGCCCCCCCCCCCCCATCCCGGCCCCCCCGACCTGATCGGGGTGCAGCGAGGCGAAGGAGTCCAGGGTGGTGTCGGAGGAGACGGAGAGGGAGTGGAAGCGGCGCAGGGCGGCCTGCGGAGGCAGGGGGAGGCTGAGCGGAGCCCCCCCGTCCTGTCCCCTCTAGCCAGCGTAGGGCTGATGGGGAGGGGGGATCACCCCGCTGCTGCCCAGCACTGGGCTGAGACCCTGCCAACTCGCTGCACCCACCAGCACTCCAACAGCAACAATCCCCAGGTCCCAGCAGGACCCAAAGCCAGGGCCAGCCCTGCTCGCCCCGCCGCGATCCCTCACCCCAGCGCTGCCAGCACCCGCCGGGTGCAGGGCTGAGCGCCGCCGGTCCAACGCCTGCCGCATCTCCTCCAGACGGGCCCTCTCGGCCATCAGCGCGGCCACCACGCTGCTGAGCGAGCCATGCACTGCCAGGAGACACGGGTGGGTGGTCAGGCATTGGCACGGCACCCTGGCACGCACCCTGCCGCCACCGGAACCACCGGCGGAGGTCAGGCCCCCCCCTCCATCCCACCTTTCTGGGCCAGGACCCAGAAGCTCCTCTGCAGCTGGCTGTACTCGGGGGGCAGGCTGAAGGGCAGCTGGCTCTGGGACGGCTCCAGGTAGCGCGAGAGGTTGGGGACGGAGCCGTGCAGGCGGCCCACCTGGGGTGGGGGACATGGGGGTCAGCGGGGCCCTGGGGGGCTCCGTCCCCAGGCAGCAGCTCAGCCGGCAGCAGGCAGAGCTCGGTGGGATGCTCTCTCCTCCTCACCCTGCCGATGGTGTCGTCCTTGGCGAAGCTCTGGGTGCACCAGATCTTGGTGGTCCTCCTGCCCTTCTTGGGCCTCTCCGCGGCAGCCGAGGGCTGTGAGCGAGAGGAGGGGGCTGGAGCTAGACCCTCCCCGGGGAGGAGGGCTGCCACGCTGGGCGATGCTCAGCCCTGTGCCCACCGCTGCCCCGCTCACCTGGCTGCCAGAGATGAGGGGGGCTGAGGGGATGCGGTGCAGGGCTTCCAGGCTCTGCAGCATGCCGGTCAGCTCCTGCAGCTTCGCCTGGCACTCCGACAGCTCTGCGACAAGCATAGAGCGAGCCCAATCAGGGATGGGGGACAGGGCATCCCCCCCCACCCCATGCATCCCCTACCGCCCTGCTCACCGGCCGAGCAGCGCTCCAGCCCCTCACTGTCCTTCAGCCAGGCGTTCACCTTGTCCCGGGAGCTGGCGAGGGTGGAGAGGGCAGGGGCACTGCCCAAGGGCAGGATCCGTGTCCACGGGCCCTGCAGCATGGGAGAAGGGGCACCGCCAGGGCCACCGTCGAGAGCCCCGCGCCCAGACACTGCCTCGCATTGCCACCCCAAGGTGCCACCCACCTGCGCGTTGGTGGGGGTCCTCCCCACGGGACCCCCCTTGGGGCAGGGCTCGGGCCTCTCACCCTGGTGATGGGAGCAGAGGCTGCTCACCCAGCTGGCAAAGAGCTCCGGGGACTTGATCTGTGGGACAGGGGCAAGCTGGGGTGGGGGGGACCTGGGTGGGGTGGACCAAATGCCCCCAGTCCCGCTTCC
This sequence comes from Gavia stellata, assembly GCF_030936135.1. Taxonomy (NCBI): domain Eukaryota; kingdom Metazoa; phylum Chordata; class Aves; order Gaviiformes; family Gaviidae; genus Gavia; species Gavia stellata. The sequence continues at coordinate 2,345,871 of NC_082621.1, forward strand.
AGCCCCCAGCAGCACCTTGAGGTGGTAGATGTTCTCCTCCGTGTCCAAGTCAACCCGCTGTGCCTTCTTGTTGATGGACATGACAGACTGACGGACATCAATGGCTCCGTGCAGTTTGCCCTTGAGGACCTGAGAGAGCCCAGAGATGCCTGTCAGGGGGAAGACCCCCTTCCTCATGGGGGCCATGGGGTCTCCCCCACCCCGAGCCCTCGGAGAAGCTGCATGGACGCAGCCTGGCCCCACACTCACGTCCTGGCGTGTGGTGGCATATTTCAGGATGCCATTTTCCAGCACAAAGTACCTCTGGGGACAGAGAGGGAGGATTGTTGCGGGTAGAGACTGGTCCCTGCAGCCCCCCATCCAGGGGCCCAGATCACCCCAGGGATGGGGATGGCACCCAGGACCAGCCGGGTGGCCAAGGGACGGCTCCCAGCGCCAGCTCTGCCCCATTACCTTGTGCCAGCCCTTCAGGGGCCATTTCCTCTTCTTGAGCAGGTACCCCTCGTGCCGCTGCGGCTCCTGGCCCGGGCTGCCCTGTGCACACGGCTCCTCCACCACCTCCCAGCTCTCCGAGCCCTGCCAGGGATGGGGGTCAGCCTGGGGGTCCCTTGGCACCGGGGGCAGCCAGGGTGCTCCCCACCTCATCCCTGGGCAGGGACACTTGCTACTCCCCAGGGGACGAAGCATCTCTGTATCCCCCTTCTTAAAGTGGGGTGAAGGCCCTCGAGGCCCCATGGCACCCCCAGTCCCGCCTGGGTGCACCATTGGGATCCTGCTGAGCCCCCCCCAGCCTGGAGCCCCCTGACCTGCTGAACGCTGCTGTGCTTGGAAGACACAGTGCTGCTGGAGCGTGACAGGGCCCTTTTCGGAGAGGACGGGTCCTTCTCGTGGCTGCCCATGGCCGGCGAGCGGACGGGGATGGGGGGACCAGGCGAAGACCCCCCCTCCCATCTGCACTGCAGGGCTGGTGGTCCGAGCTTGGCCGTCACGGCCCGGGCGGTGGGAGCCACTGCGAGGAGGGGACACACGTCAGGGAGCCCAGGGAGGGCATCTCCCACCCTGCCAGAGGTTTCCTGCCCAGCCAGACACCCTCATCCCTTCCCTCATGGGGACAAGGGGTGTGGGGGGGGGTCCTCCTGCCCCCCGGGAGCGGGGAGCCTTGCACACAACTGCAGCTGGGACCCAGAAGCTTCTGCAGAAGATGGAGCCTTCGATCCACCCAGCCTTATCTCACCTCCGCCGCCCGGCCGGTCCAGAGTCCGGCCCCGCCGCCCCGCTCCCATTGCCCCATAGACCCGGTGCCATAGGGCAACCCTGCGGCGGGCACAGCCGGGAGGGCGGCCTAGGGAACAGAGACCGGGATCAGCCCTGGTCCGTCCCGGCACTCCGGAGCCAGGACATGTCCCACCAAGAACCCTGACCCAGCCATGCCCCCTCCCAGCAGGGCATTCCCTTCGCCCTTCTCAAGTACAGAAGGGGGAAACTGAGGCACGGGGAAGCTTCCCCCTCCCCTTGCCAGCCCCTGCCAGGGTACGCGGGTGTCCCGGCCGCTGTTGTCGTGCCGAGTCCCGGGATGACCCTGGGACGGCGGCTAAGCCCCGGCACCGATAACCGCCGCACCGATAACCGCCGCACCGCACACCCCAGCTCAGAGGGGAGGAGGACGGGGGGCTCCCGCCGCAGCCCGGCCCCCCCTGCCCTGCCCAGCTTGGCAGCGAGCGGAGAGCCCCCCTGGGTGCTGCCGGGGGGGCAGGACTGACCCCCCCGCACGGGAGTGGGGCTGGGCCGGTGCCCCCGGGGGTCTCCAGCCGCCGCAGCTCCCACCGAGGCGGGGGGGGGGGGCAGAGCCCCTCCCTGCTCCGGGCAGCGCACGGCCGCGGGTACGACCCCCGGCAGCGCGGGGGGAGAGCCCGGCCCGGCGCCCCCCCCGCCCCGGTGTGGGGCAAAGCCCATCCCCGTGGCCCCCCGCAGGTGCCAACCCCGCAGCAGCGGGCGGCAGGGGCCGGGTCCGGCTGCCGCGGCCCTGGCAGGGGGGCGCGGGGCTGGAGCCCCCCCCTCCCCGGGCCGGGTCCCCGGCGCTCACCTGCGCGGGCGGCGGGCGGGCAGCCGGGGCCGGTCGCATCCTGCCCGGCGGCTGCAGGAACCGGAACACGGAAGGAGGCGGAGGCGCCGGGCCGGAGCCGCTCGGCTCTGCCCCCTGCACCGTGGAGGACCGGAGCCGGCAGCGCCCAGGGACCGCCGGGGCACCGGTACCCCCCCCCCCCGCCCCGCCGCCGGCTGCCCGCACCGAGCCGGACCCACCCGCGCCCCGGGCACGGATGGATCCGGACCCTCCGCCCGGTGTCGGGGACACCTCCAGCCGTGGAGCCCCGCCGGTGGGACGGCTCCTCTCCCGCACGGCGGCTGAGGGGGGGGTCAGGCATCCGCTCCCCCTTCCCACGCCGGCCCCACCTCGGGGGAGAAGGGCCAACCCACGAGCTCTGCCCACGCGGGGCTGGGGTACCCCCGGGAGAGACACCACCCCACGGGGGGCCTGGGGCCCACCCCCCCGAGCTTTGCTTTAGCCCCTCCTGGGGATTTCCCTCGCCCACCCCCCAGCGCTGCTCTGCCCTCTGCTCCAGGAGAGCCCCGGAGCAGCACCCAGCCTCTCCGCAGGGCACCGAGGGGTAGGGACCCCCCACCCACCCCCCAAATCCAAGATGAGGCCTCCGGCATCTCCACCACCACACTTTAATGGACAAGACAACGATCCCACAGACGCAGCTCAGTCAGCACTGTTGGGCTCCCCCTTGCTGCCCCCATTCCGGAGGGCACGGGAGCTCGGAGTGCCTGACACCCTCCCCATGAGCACGGCAACGGGTCCCCGCCGCACTCTGCCTCCTCCGGCCGATCCCAGCGGCCCTCCAACCGCAGCCCCACAGCGCCTGAAACACAGCTGGGATGTTCCCAGGCACCATTGGTGCGGGCAGCGGGGAGCACAGGGAAAGGCCGGGGCTCCCCAAATGGGCTGGTGGTGCTGCAGGACCCTCAGTCCCGCTGTCGGCTGCCCACCCGGCACCAAACCTTCCACCCCTGACCCTCCCCAACTGCAGCCGGTGAAGGAGACGACTCCCGGCCAACACACGGAGCCCAGCTGGGGGCCTGCATCAGTGAGCCCCCGAGCTCTGGGCAGGGGTGGGCTCGGCCGGGCTCCCCGTCTCCCCAGCCTGCAGCTGGCGGATGTGCTGATCCAGGAGAGCCGTGAGGTGCGTGGAGCCGCGCTGGAGCAGGGAGGACGTCTGGGAGGGCAGGAGGGCCAGGGCACCCACCGTCTGCCCCTGGGCCGCCTCCAGCGAGGGCAGCTTGGCGAAGCTCTCCACTCCTTGCCTGCTCAGGATGGTGTCGTCGATGCAGGCGCCTGGAAGAGAGGAGCAGAGCTGACGATGGGCGATGGGGTGCCAGAGCCCTTCCGTCTTCCACAGCCGCACAAGGAAAAGTTTGCTCCTGCAGGCACGACTCCCACCCCTCGCCATCCATCCCCTCATTTTAACGGACACGATGGCAATCCCGCAGACGCAGCTCTGTTAGCGTGGACCCTGCCGGTGGGAGCACCTCTCCCCAGCGCCGGACGAGAACCCCGAGCCCAACACCAACAGATGAGGACACAGGGAAGGCTCTCACCCAGGAGGTTGATCTGCGGCACTCCCTTCAGCACCCGCAGCATATCCTTCACCTTCGTTTCCTGGCTCACCAGCAGGATATTGCGTGCCACGAAGAGAGGGAGGAGATTCTTGTACTTGGACTGGGACAGCACGGGTCTGATAATCTGAGGGAGCCAGCTCTCAAAACGCAGTTTTTCACCCCAGCAGGCACCACGTGGTTGTCCCAGCTCTCATCCGCCTTCCCCCGCCACAACCACACCGGGATCTGCCCCGGCAGCTCTGCCCCTACCTCGTTCAGGACAAACTTGACCTCGATGTTGTGCTTTCGGAGGTAGTGCCTCATCAACACCATGTCCTCGCCGGGCATGGAGTTGTACTGACAGATGGCAATCATCCGATTGTCCCGGAAGACCTCCTCCACCTGCCGCCGTAACAGCCGGACGTAACCGTTGTCCTGAAGGGAGCAAGCAGCGATGGGCCGCAGGGAAGGGGCAATGGCTGCTGCCTCCCCCACTCCAACCCTGCAAACGGACCTACTGCTGTGAGATGCTGCCACGGACTGGGACTCACCTGGTTTCCAGCACTTGATTACCAGCCGGGGCATCTCCCAGCCACCCACAACGTGACAAAAAGGGGCAGTAAACACCCCGGGAAGGTCTCATACAGGCGGCCGGCCAGGCTAACCCTGGAGCGGGGCTGTTCCGGGGGTCTGTACCACAGCCGGTGGGGCTGCGGACCCTGTGTTAAATCCCCGGAGCAAAGCACACACACGGGGTGTGCAAAGCCACTCGGTCTCCTCAGACACCGAGGCCCCGCAACCGCACACCCACAACGGCCGCACGCCAGACAATTACCTCCTCCACCGTCTCCTTCCTGGGGGTCAGGCAGCGCGGCGGGACGGCCGGCCGCGGGGCCAGGTACTCGGTCACGGCCATCAGCTTCTGGCGCTGGAAGTGCATGGCCTTCCAGTGACGGGTGACCGCCTTGGAGCCGCGGCGGACGAACTGCAGGGCGGGCAGCCAGCCTGCGGAGAGGGGGCACAGGGGCAGCGCTCAGGGCCGGCGCCAGGGCCCGGGGGAGCGGGAGAGGCGCCAGGGCCCGGGGCAGCGGGAGAGGCGCCAGGGCCCGGGTAAGGACAGGCCGGGCCGCACGCACGCCCTCCCCCGCCAGGCCTGCACCCGGCACCGCCGCCCGCCCCTGCCCGAGCCCCGTGGAAGCGCCCACCCCCGGTGAGAAGCCCCTCACCCCGCCGCCATGGCGCGCCGCCGCTCAGCGCCGCCATCTTTGCCGCGAGAGCGCAAAGGCTTGTGGAGAAGCGGAAGACGGGCGGCGCGCATGCGCAGAGAGGACGCGCCGTGCCAGCAGGGGGCGTGCGCCCTCCGCCCCGCCCCTTCCGGGGCTACCCGTCTCCTAGCAACAGGCACGCTGCGGCCTGCGCCCCCGCCGCAGCCCGGGTACCCCCCGAGCCCGGCCCCGGCCCTGAGCCAGCCCGGGGGTCTCTGTGCCCCCCGACCTGGGGATCCCAGTCCCATGGTCCCCCCAGGCCCTGGGGTGTCTCTGCCCCACCTGGGGGTCCCCGCGCTGACCCCTCCCAGCCTGGCAGTCCTGTCCCCACCGACCCCCCCAGCCCGCAGGTTTCTGCCCCCCATTGCCTCAGCGCCCTTCCCCTTGCAGAGAGCAGTGGGGGCAGCCCAGCCCTCACGACACACCCGCCCAAGAGCCCAAGGAAGGGAGAAGGATCCAGGTCACCCCCCCATCATGGCTGGGCAGGGGGAGACCCTGCCTGGGGGTGAGTGAGCCATTGTGGGGCCTGCTCATGTGTCAGCCTGGGGGGAATGGGTGGGCTGGACCCCGCTGGCCTGGGCCCCCTCACTCTGGGCTTCCCACAGGCCGTGAGCGGACGTCCCCAGGGGTGACCCTCACTGACAGCCTCATCACCACAAGGAAGCTGCCTCGGCTGGTGGAGCGCCCGCACCCAGAGAGCCGGTGAGGATCCGCACAGAGCCCACCTTCACCATCCAGTCGGGCAGGGAGGGGTCTCTGGGCACAAAGGACACCCCCTGCACCCCCATTCCTCTAGATCCACGGAGCTGCTGTCCCCTTCAACCATCCGCTTGGACCGGGAGAACATCTGTGCTATCGGGAGGCTCCAGAGCCTGCGGGAGATTCACAGCCTCTACCTGCAGCAGGTAAGGCACTATGGCAGGCGCAGGGCAGCGGAGATCAGCCCTGGTCCTGTGGGTAAAGGCCTCCTCAGGGGGACCACAAACACCCCCAGTTCTGCTCCAGAGTTTTGCCTCTCCCCACGGCCAGAGGGGCTGGCAGCAGTCCCTTCCGATGACAGTACCAGTGATGGAATTCGAGCGAGGGTCTGGCATCAGCCATTAGGTGTTTTTCAAATCCACATGAGGAGCCTCACGGTCCTCCTGAACTCTGCCGGGCTCCTTGTGCCGTCACAGCTCCATACCCTCTCCATAAAGCTCCCGTGGTGGTGGTGGGACATCACGTTGCCTGTGTGAGGTTGGAGCAATCCCAGGGGGCTCCCAAAGTCTGATTTTCCATGCAGTAGAAAAACATGTTGCTTTTTCTTTTTTTTCAGAACCAAATTGAGAAGATTGAGAATCTGGGCTGCTTTCCCAACCTGCGGTACGGGCAGCTCCTGCCCCCAGGGAGATGGCTTTCCATGGTCTGAGGAGAGCAGGGCTCCCTCCTTCCCTTGGCAGAGCCAGGGGGGTTCGAGTTGCAGCCCCTGACAGCCTGGTGCCACTGGCTGACCCTGGGGGCTGTGGTGTCCCCCCGCCTCACACTACTGCCCTCCCTGTGCTCTGCAGGTTCCTCTCCCTGGCTGGCAACCGCATCCGCAGAGTGGAGAACCTGCAGCCCCTGCGACACCTGCGTGTCCTGGACCTGTCCCACAACCAGATACAGACACTGGACCCAGGTGGGAAGCAAGAACAGGTCCAGACGTGGCCTGGGTCTGCCCAAGAGGTGACTTGGGTACCGGGGAAATGCCAGCAGACCCTTGGTCCAGGCTCTGCCAGGGCCGCTGGTCCTCAGGTCCCAGCCAAAACCCCAGCAGAGCCACCCTGGGGCTGGCCTGCATGTCCCAGCATGACACCAGAGGAGCCCTGTGGCCAGGTTTGAGCTGTCCCTTCTGCTGGCAGACTCCAGGTGTCTGCTTCCACCTTGTGTCCTGCTTCAGCAGAACATTGCAGCGGCTCCGATCAGACTTGGGGATTTCAACCTCATGGCAAAGCTGCTCCAGCCCCGACAACCCTTTGTGCATCTTTCAGTTGACTCGTCTCATGGGTGATTTTTGGCAGAAGAGAGAGGGACAGAGGGATAATATCTCCCTCCCGTCCTCTGCAGCGTTGCTGTTGTGGCACCAGGCCCTCTGCTTGCAGACGGGCGTGAGAAAGGGAACAGTGAGGTCCTGGGAAGGGGAGAACCCCGAGTTCCCACATGGGAGTGTGTGCGATACACATTCCCGCCCTCCCTGCCTCAGTTTCCCCAGCTGTGAAGTGAGAGACTGCTTCCCACAGCGGAGCTGTCGCCTTGGGAGTGTGTGAAGAACTGCGGGAGACGGGCGTGTGGGGGTTTGGCAGAGGAGGGGGCTCAGCTCCCATCTCAGCACCTTTCTGCCTTCTCTGATCTCTGCAGACGAGCTGCCCCGCAGCCTCCGCTTCCTCAACTTAACGGGAAACGAATGCACCCACCAGCATGGATACAGGTGGGTCGGGGGAGCCTGCGGGGGAGAGCAGAGGGGGAGAGCAAGTCCCCCAAACCACGTGAGCCCCTCAGCAGAGTACAGCCCCCCCCAAATATCAAATACAGCCTGAGCCCCCCACCCAAACCCCAGAAATCTGAACCTCTGCTCCCCGCCCAGGCCAGACTGTGGGGTGGGCTGTGCAGAGCGGTGCTGGGGAGGGCACGGTGCCAGGGGGTCCGGTGCCACCCCAACCCGCTCCCAGCCCCGAGGAGATGCCACGTGGCAGAGGAACAACTGCTCTTCCTCCGGTGCTTGCAGAGAGCTGGTGGTGGGAGCCCTGCCCCACCTCCTGCAGCTGGACGCCCAGCACATCCGTGGCAGCGTGGGTGAGGAAGAGGAGGAAGGCAGCTTTTCCAGCAGTGAGGACGAAGACGACGAGTCACTCTCTGAGCCGAGCGGCCCTTTCACTGCAGGCAAAGGTGCCCAGACTGAAGCAGGACAAGTTGCATGCTTGGGGGTTAAGCAGGCCTGTCCCTCTGTCCCCAAGGGTGACAGGGAGCTCAGGTGGCCGTGCCAGGTCTCCTGTAATTCTTCTCCCTCCCTCTGTCCCTAGCAGATTTCTTTGCAGATCTGCATCGGGAGCTGGCCGGGCGCTCGCGGCGAAGGCGGAGGGAGGCCCTGAAGGAACACCAGACCCGCCTGGAAGAGCTGGAGGACGTGCGGGAGCGTCAGGGTCTGCTGCTGCCTCCCACGCCATTGAGCCCAGGCAGGGAGGGAGCAGCCTGCATCACGGCCCCAGGACCCAGGCGATCTCAGCCCCGTCCCCAGGCGACGCTGGGGACGCAGCTGCCACCACTGCCAGGACCCAGCAGGCAGCACGCCTGCCTGCTGCCCCAGCAAGCTCCCGGCGGAAGCCAGCCTCGAACCAAGGCCCTGGAGGAGGAGAGTCGTGCCAAAGGAGCAAGAAATAGGCAGTTACCCCCAATACCCCGCACCAGCACGGCACAGCGCGATTGGGATTAAAGCCTCTTTATTCCTACATCAATCTGCCTGTCTGCCATGGAGCCCCCAGCCCCACAGCCAGCCCCAGAGGGGCCGGGCATAGGCAGCTCTGCCTGATGGTGGGAAAAGACACGCCAGGCTGTGGGCAGGACTCCAAATCCCTCTCCACGTCCCTCTCCTTCGCCCGCACCTGTGTTTCAGGCCACAACCTCCTCTCAAAAGTGCTGATTCCTCCGGGGCAAATTAGGGGGCTGGAGGCTCCGCACCCCCAGGCAGGGCTGGAGATGCCGGCTGAGCCATTCCCCACCGTGCTGTCAGCAGCAGATCCGCAGCGGGATGAGCCGGGGCCAGGACACCGGGAAGGTTTTCTCATCCCCAGCCATGCTGGGGGCGGGGGGGGGCAAGCCCACCCACCTGCATGGGGCTTATGTGTAAAACTTCATCTCTGCCTCCACGCAATCGAAGAAGAGGTCGGCCAGCTCCTCCGGGCGGGGGGCCACCGTCCCCCCCAGCAGTGCGTTCATCCCCTCCAGGCCCTGCCTCTCCAGGTCCTGCAGCGTCTGCAGGAGCTTCTGGCCCCGCTCCTGGTGGGGTTGGGGAGGGAGGAGAGCTGAGACTGGGCGCCCTCAGGGAATTCAACTGCCTCCCACATCACTGGGGGCAGCACGAGGGTCCAGGGGCAGCGGCAGCTGGGGAAGGGTCTGCGATACCTGGTCCCTCTCCATCAGCTCCAACGCTGCCTGATGCCGGCGGTAGAGCTCGTGCCGCCGATCAACCGTGCTCTGGAACCGTGGAACCTGCTTGGCGGGGTCGTCGCAGAAGGTGGGAGATGTCACCTGCGGCACGGGCTTGAGGCCAGCCACAAAGACGAAGGGCTTGAAGACAGACCTGCCAGAGAGGAGCATCGGGGCCCTGGGACCAGCCAGCACGAGGACGGATGCTGCTCCCTGGGGACGCTCACCCCAAGGCACGGCTCTGCCTCATCCCTGTCACCCCGGAGCAGAGCTGTCTCCCCGGGCATCCTCACCTGGAGGGGTCAGGGGTGGCTGTGAAGAAGTGGACACAGGGCAAGGCGGGGTCCCGAGGCAGCACGGACACCATGCTGCCTGCCGTGCGGAAGCCCTCCGAGTCCACGCAGATCCCGCTGGCCTTGTCCCGCAGGATGGCCATGAACGTCTCCGCCGTGATGTGACCTGGCAGGTGAGGCAGAGCCATGTCACCGCGGGCAGCTCAGCCACAGTTGCCACAGGGAGCATGGAGATGCTGGGGTGAGCCCTGGGTGGCCGTCCCCGTCCCCTGTCCCCATCCCCACCTGCGTGCTGCTGCAGCAGCTCCTTGCCAGCACGGTAGCGGGCCTTGGCAGCCTCCATGCGGGCGGGCTGGTGCGTCAGGGAGAAGACCTCGGCGAAGCTGAACTCGCCATCGCCGCTCCACCAGCCCTGGCTGCGGGCTCGCTGCCGCAGCCCCGCGTGCTCAGCCGTGATCTCCCTCCCGATGCTGAGCTGGTTGGAGATGTTGCGGCTACCCTCTGCGAAGGCCAGGGAAGGGGTGTCAGGCTGTGGGGGGGGCAGGGCTCTCCGTCCTCCCAGTACAGCCAGCGCCCGCTCACCTTGGATCCGCTGGGCTGCCCAGTACCGGCCAGCCGTCTCCAGCACCCAGGCCTCGGCGCGGTCAGCCAGCAGGAAGGTGTTGTGGTAGACGAAGGGCACCGGCTCCTCCTTGCAGCTCCCACCCTGGCCGTAGCGCTCCAGCAACGCCACGATCACCTCCAGGGCCTCCCGGGCAGAGCTGCCCCGCTCCAAACCCAGCCTGCCGTGCCAGCAGCACCCCGTCGGCCGGTGGTGGGGGACAGCACAGGGCAGCCGGGGCGGGGGGGGGGACACGACACCATCCTCACCTCACCAGATCCATCCCCAGCAGCGCCTCGTCCTCCCCCAGGGGCTCACGGGTCCAGACGCCCTCATTGCCCACGCAGACGCCATGCTCGTTGGCGCCCATCTCGGCGCCCCACAGCCAGGCGGGACGGCTCAGCACCACCGCGTGGGTCCTCTCCGCCTGCTCGATCTCCAGGTAAGTGCACTGCGGTGGTGGTGGGGACACGGAGCAGCGCTGAGACCTGGTGCATTCACTGCACCATCCCCTGCAGCCACCCTGGTCCCAGCATGGTCTCACCTGGACTTTGTCCCCGGGGCGGTGGACGGCGGCGGGGACGTAGATGACCTCTTGGACCTCGTGGCATGGCCGGTCGGCGTTCTTGCCGAAGATGACGGCGGGCGCCGCGGTGTGCGGCGGCAGCGCCACGAAGCAGTCGCAGGATGAGGGCACAGCATCCCGCCCCGCCATCCTAAACTGGGTGGAAGGAACGGGGGGGGGCACCGAGGGGGACGTCAGCCCCTTGTCCCTGTCCTGGATGTGTCCCCATGGTCTCTTTGGGGCTGGCAGATGTGGGGAGACTGGGGGGGCGGTTGGGGGAGGGCTGGGAAATGACATGGTTCCCGGACCTGGGGGGACATCGGGGACCCCCTCCTGGGGTGGCTTGGGGGGGGTGACCTCCTGCCCCGGGACCCCGCAGCTCTTCACCGACCGGGGACGTCCCCCCGACAGCCCCGGTAACCGAGACTCCCTGCACCGACCGCGGACGGGACTCCCCCCCGCACAGCCCCGATTTCTGGGACCCCCCCGCACGAACCCCCTTCCCGGGACCCCCAGGAACCCCCTTCCCGGGACCCCCCGGGACCCCCCGGCCCCACGGACCTGCCGCTGCTCCCCTGCCGCCGCCACCGCCCGGTCCCGCCCCGCCCCGTCCCGCCCCGTCCGGGCAACGGCGGCGCCCCGTGGCCGGAGGCCGCACGGCGGCAGCGGGCGGGGACCGGCACCGGCAGCCCCGTGGGGCGGGGGGGGACCAGACGCCAAAGGAGCCCGGGGACGGGGGTCTCACGTCGTCCCCCGTGGGGGCAGAGACGGGGGACCCGGGTATGAGCTGGGGGGGGCCGTGAGGCAGACCCCTGCCGTGGGCAGCACCCCCGTGGGCAGCACCCCGCGTGGGTAGCACCCCGCGTGGGTAGCACCCCCCATGGGCAGCGCCCCCCGTGGGCAGCACCCCCCGTGGGTAGCGCCCCCCGTGGGCAGCACCCCACGTGGGCAGCACCCCCCGTGGGCAGCACCCCGCGTGGGCAGCGCCCCCCGTGGGTAGCACCCCCCATGGGCAGCACCCCCGTGGGTAGCACCCCGCGTGGGCAGCGCCCCCCGTGGGCAGCACCCCCCGTGGGTAGCACCCGCCGTGGGCAGCGCCCCCCGTGGGTAGCACCCCCCGTGGGTAGCACCCCGCGTGGGCAGCGCCCCCCGTGGGTAGCACCCCCCGTGGGTAGCACCCCGCGTGGGCAGCGCCCCGCGCGGCACGCCCGCCCCGCGGTATGCAGGCAGACCTGCCGGGCAGCACCCTGCCCGCGGGGGGACCCTGGGCGCCCGCCCGGCGCGTCCCGGCTTGCGAGGCCGGGCCGGAGGGGTGCAGAATGCGGCCCTCGTGGGGGGCGCAGCTGGTCCTCACCCGGGACACCCCCCAGCCACCCAGAACCCCTCCTGCATCCCCATCCCGAGCTGCCCTGGAGGCCCGAGGCCAGGATGGGAGTCGGGGTGCTGGATGCCCGGGTCCCTTGGCAGAGATGGGTGGGGGTCAGGGTGCTGGATGCCTGGGTCCCTTGGCAGAGACGGGTGGGGGTCGGGGTGCCGGGCGCCCGGGTCCCTTGGCAGAGATGGGTGGGGGTCGGGGTGCCGGATGCCCGGGTCCCTTGGCAGTGATGGGTGGGGGTCAGGGTGCTGGATGCCTGGGTCCCTTGGCAGAGATGGGTGGGGATCGGGGTGCCGGGCGCCTGGGTCCCTTGGCAGAGATGGGTGGGGGTCAGGGTGCCGGGTGCCTGGGTCCCTTGGCAGAGATGGGTGGGGGTCAGGGTGCCGGGTGCCCGGGTCCCTTGGCAGAGATGGGTGGGGGTCAGGGTGCTGGATGACCGGGTCCCTTGGCAGAGATGGGTGGGGGTCAGGGTGCCGGGTGCCTGGGTCCCTTGGCAGAGATGGGTGGGGGTCAGGGTGCCGGGTGCCTGGGTCCCTTGGCAGAGATGGGTGGGGGTCGGGGTGCTGGATGCCCGGGTCCCTTGGCAGAGATGGGTGGGGGTCAGGGTGCTGGATGACCGGGTCCCTTGGCAGAGATGGGTGGGGGTCGGGGTGCTGGATGCCTGGGTCCCTTGGCAGAGATGGGTGGGGGTCGGGGTGCCGGGCGCCTGGGTCCCTTGGCAGTGATGGGTGGGGGTCAGGGTGCCGGATGCCCGGGTCCCTTGGCAGAGATGGGTGGGGGTCGGGGTGCCGGATGCCCGGGTCCCTTGGCAGTGATGGGTGGGGGTCAGGGTGCTGGATGCCTGGGTCCCTTGGCAGAGATGGGTGGGGATCGGGGTGCCGGGCGCCTGGGTCCCTTGGCAGAGATGGGTGGGGGTCAGGGTGCCGGGTGCCTGGGTCCCTTGGCAGAGATGGGTGGGGGTCAGGGTGTCGGGTGCCCGGGTCCCTTGGCAGAGATGGGTGGGGGTCAGGGTGCTGGATGACCGGGTCCCTTGGCAGAGATGGGTGGGGGTCAGGGTGCCGGGTGCCTGGGTCCCTTGGCAGAGATGGGTGGGGGTCAGGGTGCCGGGTGCCCGGGTCCCTTGGCAGAGATGGGTGGGGGTCAGGGTGCTGGATGCCTGGGTCCCTTGGCAGAGATGGGTGGGGGTCGGGGTGCTGGATGCCCGGGTCCCTTGGCAGAGATGGGTGGGGGTCAGGGTGCTGGATGACCGGGTCCCTTGGCAGAGATGGGTGGGGGTCGGGGTGCTGGATGCCTGGGTCCCTTGGCAGAGATGGGTGGGGGTCAGGGTGCCGGATGCCCGGGTCCCTTGGCAGAGATGGGTGGGGGTCAGGGTGCCGGGCGCCTCGATCCCTTGGCAGAGACGCAGCCGGAGAGCCGGGGCGTGGAAAACACGCGGCGTTTATTCCAGTACAAAACCCAAACCCACAGCCCCGCCGCCTCTTCACAGCACAAACACTCCCCTCGCCGGGCGGGGGGCACCCCTCGCCCCCCGCCGCAGCCCCCCTCGGGCCACCCCGCTCCCGGGGTCCCCCGCTGCCCTCCGCCCCCCGCAGCCGCCCCCCGCCCCGCGCTGGGGCTCGGTGGGGGACGCCCGGGGCCCCCGGCGGGGCCGGTTCCTCCCTGCCCCGGGGAGGCGGCTCGGGGGTGGGAGACGCGGCGGTTCGGGGCGCGGGGCCGGGATCCCCACGCCGCAGCAGGCTGGACTGGTTTCGGCGGGTGGGAGCCGGCCTCCGTCCTTCCCCACCCGGTTTTACAGCCTTCATTGCCCCATCGCGGCAGGCAGCGCCCCGGGGGGGTGCGGGGGCAGAGCACACCTGGGGCCCCTCCTCGCAGCCCCCCGGCTCTGAGCCGGGTGGGGGGCCCAGCCCGGGGGGGGGGGGCAGCGAGGCGAGGCTGAGCCCTGGCATCGCCACGGGACCCCCTGCTCGGCTGTCCCCCCCCCAGCCCGCCCTTGGGGTGCCCCTGGCATAGCCCCCCCTAAACCTGCCCTGGCAGCTGCAGCATGGGGGACCCCGACACGCCGGAGCCCCCGGCCGCTGCCAGAGCCAGGCTCGGCTACCAAAATCCAACGAGCCACCGGCGTGATGCCGCAAGCACCCTGGGGAGGGTCCCGAGCCCCCCCGGGGTCCCCTTGGGAGGTGAAATCCCATCTGGGGGCACCGAGGGGGAATTTTGTGCTGGAAAAGGCAAATGCCGGAGTCGGGGACATCCTTCAAGAGCTGCGGGCAGCCCAGGTCACCCAAGTCCTGCTGAGGGACGGTGACGGCCGTGCCGGGGCTGGGGACGCGTCCTCACGGACCCCCGCAGCGAGACTTCACCTCGTGCTGGGTTTCTCCAGCCCCACGGCTCATCCCCGGCCCCATGGCACAGCGGGGCTGCCATCGGCCCCTTGCACAGCAACAGGGACAGGGACGGGGACAGGGATGGGGACAGGGACAGGACCCTTTGAGGGGTCCTACCCCTGCTCCCCATCCATAAGGCCCATGGCCACAGCTTCAGCCCGAGACATCCACTCTGCTTGAGTGGCAAAGCCTGGCTTCACCTTAATAAAATAATAATAATTAATAATAATATTAATAATTAATAATAATAATAATAAAACAATTGAAACCGAAGGCCTTGGGGCGCCCTCTGGGCACGGACCCCACTCGACTTCACCTCCACCCCTTCCCACCCAGACCCCAGGATGCTCTGAGCCCGGGCAGCCCCCCCAGCCCCCCCAGAGCGGGGCCATGCTGGGACATCAGCCCCCCCCCAAATCTCCCCCCTCCCCAGATTCCCAACTGGTGTGAACTGGTGCTGGCTGGGGGGCAGAGCCAGGGGAGTCCCGGGTGCCCTGAACAGCCCATGAGCCCCATCCCACGTGGCCCCCAGCACTGCCCCCCAACACCCCCCCCAGGTCCCAAGTTCAGCGTCTCCATCTGTGTTCAAGGGGTTCTGCCAAAATCGGGGGGATAAGACCCAAAAGGACCAAAACCCAAGAGTTCCATGGACCGTCAACCAGGGGGTGAAGGACAGATACGGGGTCCCCTGGGAGAAGGGGGACAGCCCCCAGGGGAGGAAAGATACGGGGTCCCTGGTGGGGGACGGCCCAGGGCGGCTCCAGGAGATACAGGGACCTGGGAAGGGACAGCTATGGGGTCCCCGGGGGGACAGGCAGCATGCATGGGGACGGGGGACAGGCAGAGGTCCCCTGGAGATATGGGATCCCGGGGAGGGACGGCTACAGGACTCTGGGGGGACAGGCAGCATGCACAGGGGGACATCTGGGGTCCCCTGGAGATATGGGGTCCCCGAAGGACCTGCAGCACACACGGGGGGATGGCTGCGGTCCCCAGAGGGTTCCCCGGGGAGGGACGGCAATGGGGTTCCTGGGAGACAGGCCGGGGGTGACCCCCCACAGTCACGGGGTCCCCGGGGAGGGATGGCCGCGGGGGGAAGGCGGGGGTCGTGGGGCGGCGGGCAGCGCGGCCGTGCCAGGCCGGAGGAATGTGGCCGCCCCGGCTCTCCCGGGGCCGCGGCCGCCCCGTGTGCTTCCCGCCCGGGGCCGCGGCGGTGGTGGTGGGTGTGGGAAAACTGCAGGTGTGCGCTTGGGCAACCGCTCGCCGCCGCGCCACGCGCCCGCCGCAGCCCCCCACGGCCCCGCCACGGCTCACATTCAAGCAGGATTTCTTTTTTCCTCGTTTAGCCTCGATTTGGGCCAAAAAAGGGGTTCGCACCCTGAAACCCCCAGCCAAAGTGGGGCTCCAGGGGATGTGGGACCCCCACCAGCCCTGCATCCCTAGCCAGGGCAGGGGGCTGTGGGCACCCCCCGAGCCCCTGTGTGCACCCCTGGGGGTGCCAAAACCTCGTGGGTGGCAAAAAAGCAGGGCTGGCAAGGGGGGAGGCGAGCCCAGGACACCAAGGGTTTGGGGAGGACCACAGGGAGGGGGCCGAGGGGCTGTGGTCGCCCTCCCCGAGCGAAGGCTCCCGGATTTCTCCTCTCTCCCTTTCTCCTTCTCCTTCCTCCCCTTTGGGGCCAGACGTGCCCGGGCAGCGCCTGCTCCTTCGGCTCCCATTGATGTTCCTCCCAAACAGCCCCGCCGCCTGCCAGCAGCCTCCCGAAAAAAAGATTTGGGAAGCTGGGGGAGGATGGGGGGGGAGAACCGGGGCGGGAGAGCGGGAGCGGGACAAGTGAAACCGCCGCAGGGCAGCTGCGGCTCCGGCACTCCCCAGTCGGCACTGCCACAGTGCCACCGACATGTCCCCCCCGCCTCGCCACTGCTTCGAGCACAAGGTGCCAGCCCTGCGCCCCCCCCACCCACCCCAACACCCTTCGGAGACCGGCCCCAAAGGGTCCCCCTGGCCCCCGCCCGGGGTCCTTCCCACCTCCATCCGTGTCCCCCCCGGGGCTCAGCGGCTCAGTTTGTGGGGGCGGCATTACCCCCCTCGGACTCCCTCTTGCCTCCCTTGCCGGCCGACGGGTCCCCGGCTCCCTTGACCTCGGGTTCGCCCCCGTCCTTGCCCCCATCGTGCGTCTTCATGTGCTTGCCCAGGTGGTCGCTGCGCATGAAGACGCGGCCGCAGACGGGGCAGGCGAATTTCTTGGCGCCGGTGTGGGTCTGGAGGTGCCGCTGCAGCTCGTCGGAGCGGGTGAAGCGTTTGCCGCAGAAGAGCCAGTTGCAGACGAAGGGTCGGTCGCCGCTGTGCCAACGCAGGTGGGCTTTCAGGTGGGAGGTCTTGGCGTACGCCTTCCCGCAGCCGGGGATATGGCAGTTGTGTAGGTGCTTGCGTTTCACCCCCTCGGGACAGGGACCCCCCCTTTCCGCCTCCTGGCAGTTGGGGCAACGGCACGCTGCCTGCCCCCCGCCCCGCGGCACGGCTCGACGGGCGCCTTTTGGCCGCCCGCCGCCCTCCGCCTCTGGGCCCCGGGGCTCGGGGGGTCCCTCCAGCGCCTTCGCCCCCTCCGGTCCCAGGAGGTGCTGGGCAGGGGGAGGCAGCAGGTGGGTGGGGGGTGCGCAGAGCTGGTGGTCCCCCCCACCGTACCCCCCCAGGGCCGGCGGCAGCCCAGGGTGCCCGGGCACCTGCAGCCCCCCGCCCTGCCCGGGGGGCAGCTCCATCCAGCTGGCTCCGGCATGGAGGTCCCACCAGTTGACGCCTCCCTCCTCGCTGGGGGGACCGGGATGGGGGGGCCGAAACCAGGGCTCGTAGGGATGTGCCATGTCCGGGGCGGCCGGCAACAGCTTGGTGTAGGCGCCAGGGGCGGCGGGGCCGTCGGGGGGCAGCTCTAACCGCGGGGTGCCATGGGGCTCGTAGGTGCTGGGGGTGGCGAAGGCGGTGGTGTCGGGACCCGCCAGCGGCAGCTCCGGGGGGGGCAGCGGGGAGGCGAAGTCAGCGGCACCCGCCGCTGCGCTGCCGTGGGGCTGGAAGGGCTGCAGCGGCTGGAGGTCCAGGTGGCTTGGGGAGGCGCGGGGCGCGTCGGAGGGCTGGGTCCCCAGGGAGCCGCAGACCGCTGTGAGCATTGCCGAGCGGCGCGGGGCGGTGGCGCAGACAGACCTGCAGGGCCAAGGAGGGCGGGGGGGGGAGAGAAGAGCTGTGAGAAGAGGGGGGGCACACCTCCTAACCCCCCTGCCCCTGTGCACGCCGGCACAGGGAGGGGTTTGGCACCGGCGATAGACCCAGCACCAATTCCCGTCCTGCACCGGCGTGGTCCTGCCATGCCACGGGTGACAGCGTCCCCAGCACCCATCACCCCATCACCCACGATTTGGGGGACACCCCTGCCCCGCCAAGGGGGTTTCTCTGCTCTGCAGCCCGGTGTGACACCAGGACTGTCGCCCTAGACAGGGGGGCACCCCTTAGCACCCATCTCCGTGCCCCTGTGGACCCTGTGCCAGCCCCAAAGGGGTTGGCGCCTAATTCTGAAATCTAAGGAAGCTGCCAGCATCTGCCTCGTCACCTCCCCGACCACGTCCCTCCAACGCAGCCGGGGTCCCCACGGGGATGTGAGTGGCATCCCCAAGCCTGTGCCCCAACCATGGGAGGGACACGGCACCCACGAGGCCACCCCTGTTCTCCTGCACCCCAGCCGGGCTGGGAAACCATCGGCCCCAGCTCCGCACCTGCCCCAAGCCCCTGGCCCGGTTGGGAACCCCCAGGCTGCCTGGGGGGGGCAAAACACAGCCGGGGGGGGCGCGGGCTGCACCCCCGGGCTGGTTGGCAGCAGGATGGGGGAGCAGAGCCGGCTGTGGGGAGGCAGCGGAGCCCTGGGGCCGAGCCGCCGGCAGCACTTTGAAGCCGGGCTCTGGGGTGCCTTTGCCCGCGGCCCCGGACCCCCGGGGCACCCGCTGCACCCCCAGACCCCCGGGCACCTGCTGCCTCCCCGGCACAGCGGCCGTGACTCACCGGGAGCTGTGCAAACCCCACTGGGGACGGGCCCCACCCCGGTGTCGAAATCCACCTGCCACCACCGGCTCCCGCCCCCCAACTTCCCACTGGCGCCGCGGCGGGGGGCGGCCGAGACCCCCCTTCCCGCAGACCCCCACTGTCCCCTCCTGCCACTGTCGCCCGCTCCCAGCCACCCCCACGCTGTCCCCCCATGGCTCCCCACCACCTCCAGCCCATGTAGGATGGGGACAGATCCCCAGGGAGACACCCGTGGGGTGCTGAAGTTTTTGGAGCGGGGGATCCCCTGCACAAAGGGTCTGGACCCCCAGAGCCCCTCGATCCGCAGCACTATGACCCCAGGGCAGGGAGGGGGTCCCCAATGCTGAAGAACACCCCAGCTGCATGGGGACACCGTTTTCCCCCTGCCAGGCAGCACCGGGAAGGGCCGGGGGACCCCAAGGAAAGGGGCAGGAGCTGGGGGGCTGTGCCAAAATCCCCCCGACGGGACCCACCTCTACCTGCGATACCAGAACCCGTGGGGGCTCAGCCTCGAGCTGGTGCTGGGTGGTCACGGGTGGGATGAGCCCCCCAGGGCCAGTGGCTGGGGCAGGTTTCAGGGTGCTGCTCCCCAGGGGGGGCTCAGCTCTGCCCACCCCAGCCCGGGGAGGGGGGGTTGGCACCAATTTCAGGGCCAGCTCCTGGGGACCACCCCTGTCTCCTGGGGATGACAGCGGGGTAGGTGACGGCTGGTACCGAGGGAGAGTCATGGCTCCCAACCCAGTGCTGGTCCCCAGTGGTGTCCTGAGTGCCCCCCCCAGCCCCCTGCTCCCCATGGGTGCCAGATTGGGGTCAAAACCACTAAACCCCATGTGATGGCCCTTTGTGGGGCTACGGGGTGGCAACCTGCATCGCACAGGCCCCCTCCCAGATCTGGGGATGGAGGGGACCTGGCAGGAACGTGCCTCAGCCCCCCCAACCCTGACGGGAGGAGAAGGGACCCTCTGCGGGGTCCCGGGCAGGTCCCACGCGACACAGACCCGGCACAGCCACGGTGAGCTCCGGGCAGCAATGGCCACAGCTCTCCCGGCGCACCCCGCTCCCAGACATCCCCCTCGGCTCGCGGGTCCCACCGGGACGGAGCCCCGGAGACAAGGCCCCACCACACACACCGAGACCCACAGCCAGGTCGCACCACCTCCACCGCGGCTACACCCTTCCCAGCTCCGAAACCAGGGAACGGGGACCAGCGCTTGGATGGGACCCCCCATCGTTGGCCCTGCCCTGCTGCCCCAGCCACGTGTGGAGACTCCCGGGGCGTTTTCCCATCCGGGAACGATGACAAAAATCCCCGGGGGCTCCCAGCGTCCCCCTCCCTGGCGGGGCTCGACGACGCGTTGGCCATTTCACCGCAGGGAAACTGAGGCACCGGCGAGTGATGCGTCCCGTGAGTCACGGTCCAGGCTGGGCAGAGGCGGCTCTGCCCGTCTCCCAGCCCCAGCCGGTGCCTCGCCCCGCGGCAGGGCTGGGCGGGCGGCGCTGCCCTCGGCCCCGGCCCCGGCCGGGCTCGGGGAGCCCCGACGGATGGCTCGGGGACGACGCTCGGGGCCGGTGCGGTGGGTTTGGGGTGATGCTGCGGTTTTGGGGTGATGCCGCGGCTTCGGGGGCGATGCCGCCGGCTCGCCGCGTTCACCCCACAGCAACGCGCCCCGGGACCGGAGCGAAACTCCCCGGGGCTTTGTTGGAGGGGGGGGACAGCACCGGCCGCGGCGCTGGGGGGGGGGCCCAGCTCCCTGCCTCGCACCCGGACCTGGCACCGGCGCGGGGTCCCTGCGGGGCGGCGAGGGGGGGCCCGGCCCCGTGGGAGGGGGCAGCGCGTCGCGGGAGGCGAAGGGGCCGGGAGCCCCGGGGCTCGGTGGCCAGTGGACTCGGCGGCGGCGGCAAGCAACGACTTGCCGGGGCTGGGCTGGGCCGGGGCGGCGGAGCCGGCAGCAGCACGTTCCCAGCCGCCGGTCGGGGCGGCCGCGGCACCCTGACCCGGCCGGGGGGGGGGGGGGGGGTCCCCGCCGGGGGTCCCCGCGGCCGCCCACCCTCCCGCCGCACCGGCCGTCGGGGCGATGGAGGCGGGCAGCGCCGAGGGGGTACGTACGGGTCTAGCGGCGGCGACCTCCCGGCGGCTCCGTCCTCATCGGCGTGGCGTGGGCGCTGGCTCCCGAGGGGACCCCGAGGGACCCGCGCGGCTCCCCAGGGACGGGGCACCCACTGGGCCGGGCGAGCAGGAATGGCTGGGTCCCAGCCCGGCTCCCGGCTCTTCCCTCCTCCCCACCGTCCCAGCTCCACCCCTCCCCGGCCCAGGTGATTTTAACCCTTGGAGGCAGAGCCCCAGCCCCGCCGCTTGACAGGAGCCTGGTCCCGGTCCCAGGATCCGGCGCATGAAAGCGGAGGGAGGGGACGGGAAGTTCGCAGCAGACACCGCAAACAGGGGGGTAATTAAAGAAGAAAGAAACAACCGCCTCCCTCCCGCGCCCGTGGCCGCCCTCCTCCTTCCACCCTCCTGTCACACCCCCCCCCCCGCCTCGGGGACCCCCCCGGCCCCCCTGAGCCCAGCCGGCTGTCCCCCCCACCCGGGGGTGGCACCCCGAGGTGGCCGTCTGCTCCTGCCCCCGGGGATGTCACCTGTCCAGGTGGGGGGTTCGCTGCCCCCCCCATTGCGGCTCGGCCCCGTGCCATGGGGTAAATGGGATGGGGACAGGCGCAGGGGACAAGTTTTGGGGCCGGAGCTGGACCCGCAGCGGGAGGGAGCAGGATGCTGATGGCAGCACCTACCATGACCCAGATGGATTCAGGACACCCCGAAAGGGTCCGGGAGGTCTCGAATGAGCCCATCACCGCTCGGCCGAGGGGCGTCTGACCCTCCCGGATGCCGTACCCCTGCCACCGAGGCTGCCAGCACAAGGGGCTGCCAGGCGGGAGAGGCCCCAGGAGCTGCCAGGCAGCAACGCCGCAGCCAGAGGAGCTACTTAATCACCAGGGCGTCGTGTCCCCATTTCCATGGCCAAAATCCCCAGGCCAGCACCGGGCTGGCTGCTGGTGGCCGCAACGATCCTCATGGCCCTGCGGGAAACCCACCCTGCTCCAAAGCCCATGGGAAAAGTGGCTAGAGCCTCGCCAAAGCCAGGACCTCAGCCGGCTGCACCCTGAGCCCGGCCAGCCGAGCCCGGCGTGCCGGCGCGTGGGAGCCCACATCTCCCCGGCGTGCTTGCCAAGCGCCCGGCTGGGCGGAGGGCGCGGGGAACTCCTTCGCCCAGGGGAAAACTCTCCTGGTTTTCATCATCCCAGGGACGGCTCCACCGCCGCCACCGAAACGCGCCTGCCTGTGGGGTGAGCATGGCCCCACGGCTCAGCTGGGCACCAGGATGGGGACCCTGGGATGGGGACCCCAGGACGGGCAGGCGCAGGGCAGGCGGCAGGGCAAGCTGCTGATGGGGGCTTGGCTGTAAATAGATGGGGGTGAACACGCGCTCCGGTGCTCAAGTGCTCTGTGGGGCACATGCAGGATGCAAGGGGGATGCGGGGCGACCCCAGCTCCAGGGTCTCGCCACCTCTCCTCCTCTGCGCCCACCCGGGAGGTGCCAGGGGCTGTTCCCGTGGCCGCGGGGAAGGGGGATGCTCCAGCTCAGGGATGCCCGAGTGCTCTTCGGGCTGGGGTGGTGGCCCCGGGCTCCCCGGCTGCCTCCCAGGCGCCGTATGGTGGCCGCCAGCAGCTCTCAGGGGCAGGGAGCAGTTTGCAGACTTTGCATGTACAGCTCCAGGCATCGACCAGACCGATCCCCAGCCTGATCCCAATCCCCATCCCGGCTGTGGCGTCACAGGGAGCAGGGACCCCGTGGTGCGCCTTTTCCCATGCATTGTGCACATGGTGGGGATGTGGCTCATCCTGCATCCCTTCGCTCCGGGGTCATCTCCCAGTCTCCGCAGTGCTTCAGGGACTGGTGGTGCGGGAGCCAGATGGGTCCCTGCCTGGGGGTCCCAGGTGCCGGCTGCCGTAGCTCCTCTCCCACCCGTTCTTAATGTGGCCCCTCTCCCCACCAGCCCCGGGCCACTGAGGGGCTGCATGGCAGGAGGGTGTGGGACACCGTGTGCCTCCTCTGGGGACAGGGACGAGGACCTGGGGAGGCCCCAACCCGCTCACACCACCAGCGCCTAGCCCCAAGGTCCCCCCCACAATCCTCCGGACCCATCCCAAAACAATGCTCCTGGGTTGGGGGGAAGGAGCCGCCAGGACGCAGCTGGGGGCAGCGGGGGGCTGAGAGCCTGCGGCTGGACAGGGCAGTGGCACGGGGCCGTGGGGGCCGTGGGGGCTGTGGGGACTGGGGGACTGGGGGACTGGGGTGGCCGGGGACTCCTGGAGCCACCTCCAGCAGAGCTGGAGCCCTGGCTGGGACCACACATGGGGAGGAAATCACGCCGATGCCGGAGGATTCCGGAGGGGCATCTCCTCGCCACTGAGCGTCTGAAACCCCAAGCCGTGCCTTGAAATTACAGCTAATTACAGAGCCCATTTGCATAAATTACAAGGCGAGAGGCAAATGCCTCCAATCCCTCCAGAGTGCTCAGGCAGCAGGAGCTGCTCCAGCCGCTCAGGGGGGACTGAGGGGCGGACAGAGGGTCCTGGGTCCCACATGGAGCTGGGACAGGGGCAGGAGGGGTCGGTGCTCCCCAAAACTGCATCCGGGACCCCGGCAGCAGCCTCCCCCCGTGCCCCCAACCTTCGCCCCATCGCTGCCCCCAGAGCTGGGCACGGCCTGGCCCTGCCAGGAGGGGGGACATGGCCCCCGCTGCACCCCGATGGGTGACGGGGAGATGAAAGGGGCTGACATGGGCACAGGCAGTGCTGAGCTGGGGGGGTACAGCACTATGGCACATGGGGGTTGGGGACACCCCTGTCCCCAGGGGGAAATAGGGGTGGGGGGATGGAGGGATGGATAGGCAGAGGGATGGAGGGATGGAGGAGGAGAGGCACCTCCTGGTCCCCCCAGGGCCAGGGGGATGGAGAGATGGAGGAGGAGAGATGTCCCCCCGGGTCCCAGGAGGATGTTGGGGGACAGAGGGACAGCCGAGGCCCCTCCCGGCCCCGGGGCAGTGCACTTCAAACGGCTCCTGGCTCAGGGAACGGACGGCAATTTCCTCCGCTGCCATAAAACAAATTGGTGTCTGTGGGGGGAGCGGGGCTGGCTTGGCGCTGGGAGCGTGTGCATGCGTGTGCATGCGTGTGCATGCCTCTCTGTGTGTGTGTGTGCAGGGGGTGTCACGTCAATGCATGTGCCCACGCGTGCAGGGGGTGTGCGAGCCCCCCGCGCTGTGCCTGTGCATGTCCATGTGCGTGTGTGTGTGCACCCATCCACGCATGTGGGTGCTGAGCTCTGCGGAGGCTGGGTGCCCAGGAGCGGGGTGCCCGGGGGGAGCGCCCAGGGAGGTCTGCAGCGGGTGCCATGGGGCTGTGCCGTCTGGGTTGTCCCAGCCCAGGGGGGGAGCCCCTGGGGTGGCCACAGGGTCTCAGACGGGGAGAGCCGAAGCGCCCAGATCCTCCCCCGAGGTTTTGGGGGTGCTGCCTCCGGCCCTGCACCCAGACAGCCCCGGGGGGGATGATGCTGGGCTGACGCTGAACCCCCTGTGGGGTGCAGCCAGGGGTGCTGGTGGGAGCTGGGGGGGACCCCGAGCCTGCCGGGGCTGACACGGTGGGGACGATGCTGGGTGGGTCAGGGACCGGGGTGGCCCTGGGTACTCACAGCCCCATAGGGGGGGTCACAGTCCCCATGGGTCAGTCACAACCCCATGCACCCATGGGTGACCAAACCTAGGGACCGGCACCCAGTCTGGGATCCCTCAGCCCAGACTGGGACCCCGTGGGACCGCTGTCACCCCCAGCATGGGGTCCCAAATCCCCATGCCAGCACCAGGAGGGCACAGCCTGGCACAGCCCCCATCGCTCCAGCAGCCTTTTGGCCACTAAAGCAAATGGGGGGGACACAGTCCTGTCCCAGTACCCAAGCCGTGCCATCATGGGGACAATGGTGCAGCTCCGTGCCAGCCGTCGTGCCCCCGGGGACGCAGCAGTAGCTGCGTCCCTGGGGGCACGACGGCTGGCACGGGGCTGTCCGCCTGGTCCCTGGGGACAAGCTGAAGGCAGGGCACCTGCCTGCCTGGCAGAGATATCTACCGGGATTATCGCGATGGGCTTCCCCTACCCGCTGTGCGTGCCAGGTCGTGGTGTGCCCGGAGGGAGCGTTTCTCACCGGGAGCAGGAATTACTGTCGGGACTCGACCTCTGCGACGTGGCGACGGAGCTGACGGCTCGGTGTAGTTTTAAATACGGCTTTTAATTAGTGCCATGTAATCTCCCTGCCTATCTGCGCTCAACCGGCCTGGCTGTCAGTCACCGCGTGGGGAAACCTGCCTGGCACGGCAGTGGGGAGCACCCGGCATCACACACCGGGGATGGTGCACGTGGATGCACCGGGGATGGAGACATGTGGCTGTACAAGGGATGGGACACTGGGCTGCAGCAGGGACAGGGACACACGGCTGCACCGGGGACAGGGACATGCAGCTGCACCGGGGATAGGACACACAGATGCACTGGGGACAGGGACATGCAGCTGCACCAGGGATGGGACACACGGATGCACCGGGGACAGGGACATGCAGCTGCACCGGGGATGGGACACACGGATGCACCAGGGACAGGGACATGCAGCTGCACTGGGGATGGGACACACAAATGCACTGGGGACAGGGACATGCAGCTGCATCGGGTGTGGGACACGTGGCTGCACTGATGAGGGGACACGCAGCTGCACTGAGGACAGGGACATGCAGCTGTGCCGGGGATGGGACACACAAATGCACTGGGGACAGGGACATGCAGCTGCATCAGGGATGGGACACGTGGCTGCACTGATGAGGGGACACGCAGCTGCACTGAGGACAGGGACATGCAGCTGTGCCGGGGATGGGGACACACAGTGGCCCTGGGAACAGGGATACATGGCTGCACCGGGGATGGGACACCGGGCTGCATCAGGGACAGGGGCACATGGCCACACTGGGGACAGGGACATGTGGCTGCCACAGGGGACAGGGCCACATAACCACACCAGGGACAGGGTCCACTCGGTCATGCCACTGTCGCCTTCCCGTGACGCAGGGCTGTGCTGGGGCACCCTCAAGGTTGGGGCTGATGGGGGGCACCTGGCCACCCCTCCAGCCACGGGGCCCCACGCCAGCCCGTCTCCATCCCCAGTGGCCCCATGGGGCTCGGGGGAAGCAGGGGCCAGTGCGGGAACAGCTCTGCTCCCGGCAGGACCGAAGGGGCGGGAGGCAGTGCCGGGCGGACGCCAGGCCCCTGGGCAGCGGTGACGGCACCGTCCCCCCCTCGCTCACTGCGCCCCAGGAAGAGCCTCCACAAAACCACTTTCTAATTCTTTACAGAAACCATTTAGGAATGGCTAACAACCTTGGCTGGGCGCAGGGATGGGCTGGCGGCTGAGGAGGTGCCGTAATTGCCGTAATTGAGCGTGGGCCTGGGCGCGCTTCCCGTGCCGGGTCGCATCCAGCTGGCACGAGGCACGGGGTGGGTGGCAGGGGGCTCAGGGATGGGGACTGCAGGGATGGGGACCACAGGGGACGGCGTGCTCCTGCCCCATGTCTTGGCTCCAGGTCCTCTGGGTCCTCCTGGTGCAGCCTGGCTCTGCAGGGGTCCCTGCCCCGCTGCATGGACCTGTGTCCCCGTGTCCTCATGTCCCTGTGTTCCTGTGTCCCCATATCTCCATGTCCCCATCCCAGCATTGCTGTGCCAACCTGTGTCCCCCTGTCCCTGCCTTGCTGTGCGCACCTGCACCCCTGTCCCAACCTTACTGCATGGACCTGAGTCCTTGGGTCCTCATGTCCCCGAGTCCTTGGGTCCTCATGTCCCCATGTCCCTGGGTCCTCATGTCCCCATTGCAGCCATTCTGTGCCAACCTGAGTCCCCATCCCCTGCCTCGCTGTGCAGACCCATGTCCCTGTGTCCCCGTGTCCCTGTGCCAGTCTTGCTGTGCCAACCTGTGTGTCCCCATCCCCTGCCTCGCTGCACAGACCCTTGTCCCCATCCCAGCGTTGCTGCGCAAGCCCACGTCCCCATCCCCAGCCCGCTGCACAGAGGTGGTCTGGCCGGTGCCGTGGGGATGGCCCTTTCCCAGGGACGATGACAGTGATCGTGCCCGCGCTCGCGTCCGCGCCGGGCTCACAGCCGAGAGCTGGCGTCACTGCCCGCCTGGGGAAACTGAGGCAGGGAGCGTCAAGCTGGGACTTGTCCCGGCAGCCGGGGCGGGAGCGCCGGGAGCAGAGCTGAGGCCGTGCAGGCGCCCAGCCAGGCACTGGCCCTTGGGCACCGCTGCCTCCCGCCAGCTGCTGACTGCCCGGGGTCCCACTGTGGGACCGTCCCCGCTCCCCTCCCTCGCCCCGGCACGGCTGGGGTGCAGCCTGCTGCGGGCTGAGCCCACGGGGACCCCCACACTGGGGTCCCCTCCACAGAGGGTGGTGATGCTGGATGGGGATCCCAGGGTGCCCCCCAAAGGTGGGGTCCCGCTCCTGGGGTATGGGGTCAGAAATGGGGTAAGGGGCAGGCAGCACCACGGCGTAGCCGCGTCCCACACGTGTGCGTCCCCGTGCCCCTGGCATGCGGAGGACGACGCCGGCGCGGCGTCAGAAGCGTCGGAGGCTGCGGTGCCTCCCGCAGCGTTTACGAGCTTGGCCGGAGCCGGGTCCCGGGGGTGGCCGTGGGCGGCCCCCACCCAGGGGACCCCGCCAGGCACCCAGCCCCAACCCTCCCCTTCCACCTGCCGCACCGGGGCCGGGCCCCCACCTGCCTTCGCCCCACGGCGGGACGAGGACCCAGGCACGCGGGCTGCTCTGCCCATCCAAGCACGGCACCGGCACCCCGAGACGCGCCGCCGGGGGACCCCCGCATGAGGCCGGGGTGGCGGGGGGCCGGGGGCCGAGGCGGGGGTCGGAGGCGCCGGTGCCAGGCGGTGAGTAAGCAGGAGCATGAGGAGGGGAGGTAATTAAAAGGGAGGCACTCGCCACAGCAAGTTCCCACAAATGAAGGCCCCGGGGCCATAGACACTGCACAACAAAGCACCGAGCAATTATTTGGCTCCAGTGGGAGGTGCTGGTCCCGTGGGGGCTGGAGCCAGCTGGGCACCCCGGGGCCTGGCAGGCCTGGCACCGGGTCGGGGGGCGGGAGCCGCCGGGGACCCCCCAGCCGGTCACCGGGGTGGCTGGTGGCCCCTCGGTTCTGGGGCTGTGGTGGGGTGGGTGGCCCTGGAGCTGGGGGTGTGGGGAGCTTGGGAGCTGCTGGGCACCCCCTGCGAGGGGACCGGGCACCCCAACACCCTCCAAGCACCCTGACCCTCCCCACCCCAAGCACCCTAAACCCTGCGAGGGGACTGGGCACCCCCACACCCTCCAAGCACCCTGACCCTCCCCACCCCAAGCACCCTAAACCCTGCGAGGGGACTGGGGACCCCACCCCACCCCAAGCACCCTAAACCCTGCGAGGGGACTGGGCACCCCAACACTCTCCAAGCACCCTGACCCCCCACACCCCAAGCACCCTAAACCCTGCGAGGGGACTGGGGACCCCCACACCCTCCAAGCACCCTGAGCCCCCCCACCCCAAGCACCCTAAACCCTGCGAGGGGACTGGGCACCCCAACACTCTCCAAGCACCCTGACCCCCCCCACCCCAAGCACCCTAAACCCTACGAGGGGACTGGGGACCCCAACACCCTCCAAGCACCCTGACCCTCCCCACCCCAAGCACCCTAAACCCTGCGAGAGGACTGGGGACTCCCCCACCCCAAGCACCCTAAACCCTGCGAGGGGACTGGGGACCCCAACACCCTCCAAGCACCCTGACCCTCCCCACCCCAAGCACCCTAAACCCTGCGAGGGGACTGGGGACCCTCACACCCTCCAAGCACCCTGACCCTCCCCACCCCAAGCACCCTAAACCCTGCGAGGGGACTGGGGACCCCCAACCCCCTCTGGCACCCCAACCCCTGGAGGGAGATGGGGCACCCCAACCCCCCCGGTACCCCCATCCCTGGGGGAGATGGGGGTCTTCAGGAGCAACGGGGCTGGCTGCCGCCAGGCTTGGGGGCCCCCCCGGTTTTCTGCCCCACTGGCTGCCCCCCGGGGTGCAGGGCCTGGTGGGTGGGGGTCCGGGGCTGCCCCACACCGCCTTTGTTGGGGAGCCTGAGGGGACGGTGATGGGCGCCAGGCCAGCCCGCAGGGAGGGGTGATGGGGCCGGGGGGGGGGGGGGCCGCGGAGCCTCAGTTTCCCCATCTGTGGCGGGAGGGGGGAGGCCCGGCCTGGGCTCACCCACGGGGCCCCGGAAGGCCCTGCTCCGCACCGGGCTTGGGGGGCCTTTGGGGGGGGCAGCACCGGGGACACCCCCAGGCCCACGGGCCCTCCGGTGGCACAGCGCGGGGGGGAGGGAGGGTCTCGGCCCGGGGCACCCGCACGGCGCCGGGGGGTCCCAGGAGCGGCCGGGCCGGGGCCTGCGGGGGGGGACCGGGACCGACGGGACCCCCCGGGGATCCCCGGGACTCCCCGCCCCCGCGGGGACCCCGCTGCCGTCATCAAGCTTCAACGTTTCAGACCCCCCGCACAGGTGCGCGGCCAATCACAAGAGGAGCTCGTTGGCCTCGCGTCTCCCATTGTCTTCTCTGCATGTCAATCAAGATGGCTGCGACCAACCGAGAGGTGGATTTTGGGTGGCTCCCGCCCACGAGGAAGTCCGCCTCCCTGGCCTCGAAGGCTTGTCAATCAATCAGCGGATGGCGACAGGCTGGGCTTGTTCCCATTAGCCAGCTGTGCTGTCAATCAGAGATCCGCCCTCCCATTGGGTCTCTGCTTCCGTCCGTCACCCCGGAGGCCCGCGCCTATTGGCGGAGCTGTCACTCCATCACGGGTCCTATTGCTCGGCGGAGCTGCCCATCAAGCGCCAATCCCCGGCGGATTGGCCGACGATAAAGCATCTCGCCGTCAGTTGGCCAGAGTGCCGGCAAGCCGGGTGCAGATTGGTCGAGAGACAGCCGAGGGGGCGGGTCACCTAGGGCGGTGCCCGGGCGGCCCCGGAGGAGGAAGATGGCGCCGTGAGGGGGTCGGAGCCGCCGCCGCCGCCGCTCCGGCCGGTCTGTGCGGGCCCGCGGCGGGGGCGGACGCGCTGGAGCGGGGGGAGGCGGCGCAGGGGGCGGCAGCGCCAGTGGCGCCGGGCCCGGAAGGGGCGTGCGGCCTCCGCGGCCCGCCCTCCCCGAGCGCCGGGCGGGCGGGCGGGCGGCGCTTCCGGGGCCGGGGCCCGGTCGGGGGCGGGCCCGCCACCTCGGCCCGCCTCCCCGGGGACCGCCGCCGCCGCCGCCGCCGGGAGGGGCCGGGCGGGGCGGCCCCGCGGCCGGGGGGGCCCGGGCCGTGTGCGGGGGGTGCCCCGGTACGTGGCGGCGGGGGCCCAGGGGTGCCCGGGCGGTGGTAGGGGACCCCCAGGGCCGAGGGGTGCCCGGCTCGGGGGGCGGAGGTGTGTCCGTTCGGGGCGACCCGGCCGGGGGTGCCCGGGCCGCGGGCGCAGGGGGTTCCCGGGCCTGGGAGCCCCCACGCGTGGAGGGGGCGCGTTGCCCAGCGGGGTGGGGTGCTGCGGCGGGGATCTGGGTGGGAAGCTGCCCCAGTTCTTGGGGAGGGATGCATGGGGCTGGGGGGAGCCGGAGGGGTGTGGAGTAGGTGGGGTGTTGCTGTGTGTTTGGGGCGGCTGTGTGGGGAAGGGCATTTCAGCCCCATCCCGTTCTGGCCCCTGGGACGTGGAGAGGGATTTGGGCTCGATCCCCTCGGGCACTGGTTGGGGGGGGCTGCCCCGGGGCTGGGGGTGCAGCAGGGAGATGAGGACCGAGGGCGTTATCTCTGGTCGCTGGGGATGTGCAGTGCAACAGGATCTCGGCCGCTCAGGGAGCCACAGATTGATGCTGCTGGAAGTTTCCACCCGGGGCCTGTTGTCGCTCTGGGGGAGCTGCTGCTGCTCGAGGGTGCCCCGCGATCTGCTTGCTCCCGCACCTCAAAACCTCTCCTTCCTTGTATGTGCAAAACAAGGAGCTGTTCCCATCTTCCCGAGGCTGGTCCTTCTGCAGAGTGCTTGTGCATCCTTGGCAGTGCGCCCATCCTGGTTCGCTTTATTTTAGCTGCTTCTCCTCTTCTTCCCCCTTAAATGCAGACAAAGCGCCAGGGAATTTCCCCCCAGCATCAGGGAAGGAGAAAACAAACTGTGATGTTGGCAAGTGGCTGTAACGCCTGCGCTGTCACAGGCGTGTCGGAGTCAGACCAGGAGTTAATAACAACAACAGAAATCCTGGCCAGTTTATTCTAAGACATTGCTTGATTTCCTGCTGTTAATATGTAAATATGCAGGTGTTTGAGCTCCTTTCTGCCTGACTTTGAATACTTGCTTATGGCCCTGACAAACAAATGGGGCTGCTGCCATCGGCGTGGTTTTTTCCCCTACGACTGTGCTTAGCTTCATAATCTTGAGTGGTTTTTTGCAGTTGCCGAGGTCTTTCATGGATTTTAGGGGACTCTGATTCACCTTCATGCTCAAGGTGCTAATTAAAACCACGGTAACTCGGATCAGGTG
The DNA here is from genome assembly GCF_030936135.1 of Gavia stellata. Taxonomy (NCBI): domain Eukaryota; kingdom Metazoa; phylum Chordata; class Aves; order Gaviiformes; family Gaviidae; genus Gavia; species Gavia stellata. The sequence continues at coordinate 2,376,912 of NC_082621.1, forward strand.
TGTCAATTGGCTTAAACTGAGTGCTGAAAGTTAGAATCGTGTCCACTCCCCCGCACCCCCAAAAAAAGATCTGTCAGGCAGACGGGAAGGGTATTTTGGGGAGCAGAGACTCCCCTGCAACTGGAATACCTGGACTGAAAGCTTGTGCCTTGTCTGTAAATTGGTGTGGTATTTCCCCTCTCAGAGAGGGGCTGTGAGAAGGTAACAAGGATATCGTGGTGATAGGGCTTGAAATTGTGGTCTAAAATATATAAAACTTTTCCAGAGCCCCCGAAAGGGAGTTTTGTAGCTGCGTAGAAGTGCCTGCACTGCTCCAGCTGCAGGACGGAGCGTTGTTTGTGGCTCTGAGGACTGGCAGGTACCTTCTCATCAGCGTTTGCCTCTGTCCCAGGCTCCTCCGCTGAGCTGGAAGCCGTAGATCCTGCGGAGGACTGCCTGGCAGCTCCCTGAGGAGAAGGGCTTGTCCTGGTTAGGAAGGAAAAAAAACATCTCTCCCCTTTATATCTCTTGTAGAATATTGAAGATAATGGCACAGTTTCCAAAGTAAATAAATTCTTGTGAGAAGTGAAGGAGCCGCCTCTGAGCAAACCTACCAATCGTGCTGGTGTGAGCGGTCCAGCTGGCTGCTAGCAGGCGTTTCCTCCGGCTGGACATGGGGTCTCATGGGCTGGCGCGGTTGGTAAGTTTTCTCTTCCTATAGGTCCATCGCTTGAGTCCTGTGGACTTCTTTTCTGTGTGCCGTGAGCTCACGGTGGGCTCTGAGAGCTCTGAAGCGCTGTCACGCAGATGTGAGGGTATCTGGTCAGTTGGTCGGGACACAAGGCGCTTGGTCTGTGTGTCCTGGGGCAGGAATGAGTCCTGGTTGTGCTCGTTTGAGGAGCATAATAAAGGAAACGGTTCTCGAGCCAGAAATCACTGAGTTTTTGATTGCTTTGCGCTTTTACAGGGGTGAAGGCAGGCAAGGGGTGAGAAGGCTGTTGTTTCCAGTCTGTAGGGAGATGGTTTCCATAAAAAACTGCACTTGTGACAAGCAGAGGAAGAGGAGGTGGCCAGAGAAAAATTAATTTTATGAATCAGTGCTCTTTAATTGCCTTAAGGGAGAGTCCTCTTCTACTTGAGGCTTGACTGGGAGTATACAGAAGGGCAAACTGGACCTGAACTGCTCAGCAAATTCTTCATGGGGCGTGAATAAGTGTGTAACACAGAGCGGGTGACGGTTTCGTGGTGCACATCTGTGAGAGGGTGCTGGAGGGGAGCTCCTGCCTCTCAGAAGGGTCCGTATCCCCCAGGGCAGATCCAGAAATGTTCCCCGCAGGCAGTGACAGTCCCACTCCCTGCTCTGTCCTGGGCAAACACCCGGAGAGTGAAGCCGTGTGCTTTGGTACCCGCTTGGTTTCACCGCATTGTGAGTAGGTTTATATCACGTTACACCCTCAGGATGTGAAACTGTCACTGCTGGACTCGGACGTAAATTGTACAAGTGAGAAACTTGTGGAGGGATTACACTGCAACTGCAGCGACACAGGGCTTCTCCCCCAGTCATTATCCTTATTTATTTGTTGGGGCTAATGGGATCTCTCCTGGTATGTGTCTCTCTTTCTGGCCAGCTCAGCATTGCTCTTATTTGTAGTCAGGGCTGTTAATCCTCAGCAGTGCCCTAATTCTGCTGAAAGGGAGGGTGCAGCCGTTGAACTCGGGCAGCCATACAGGCTCACGGGTTTCTGGGAAGAAAGCGTCCTTTTATCGCAGGCCAGCTCACTGGGTGCGAGCGTCTGATGCTTTCGTCTCCAGGAGGTTGCCACAGCAAGCGGCAGCGAGTGGCTTCAAGGGAATGGATGCCCTTCGCTAAGGAACGGGGCGAATAATTTCCATGGGATGCTGTCCCAGGCGCCTGGGACTCTGACCTGACTCTTCCCAGGGATTTACACGCTTGGTCGCAGCGGGGCTGTGAAGGAGCCTCCGTGGTGCCTCGAGAGGAGCCGTGGAGCCTGTGCTGGCGAGGGGCGAGCTGCTTGCCTTTGGGAAGCGGGCTCCTTGGTGACTTGGCCCGGGGCCCGATCGCCCGGTTTCTTAGTGGCTTTCTGTTTGGCGAAAGGCTTCGCGTTCCCAGGGAGGAGACGTCTGTCTTGGTCCATGCTGCGCAGGATGGCTGAGGCATGCAGGGGGAGCTGAGGGCCCTCACCTTTGGCTTCATGCGAGTGTTGGCTGCATCTCAATTACCTAGAGGACTTTTCTCCCAGCCTTAAGCTGTATTAAGATGTGCCGACTGGCCCCCGCAATGGACAGCAACGCGTACTCCTCCTGTGCCGTCCCTGCTAGCTGACAGTTTCAAAATGAAAGAACCCCCTTATTTTCCCAATGCAGACGTGCCTTTTGCCCGGGGCTCCTGCAGCCACATGTTGGCAGCAGATGATGCTTCAAACAAGGTTGAATTTGCCCTTTCTGAGGTTGGGTGCTGGCCCTGTCGCCCTCAGCCAGCCTGTGCTGATGCCTCTTGCCCCCGTTGCAAGTGATGCAGCCGAGCCTTTGCCATGCCGGGCTGTGGAGAGTGGAGTTTGCTGCCTTTGAAACAAAACCCACACCTAGTTTTCCCCGTCCGTGTAGAGCCTCGTCCAACTCTGGTTCTCCCGCAGCTCTCCGGGCAGGAGCGTGAGGTTGTTAAACAGCAGCTCTGCCTGTGCCAAATCTTCACTTCACTTGCTCGGAGCCAGAGACCAGTGCTCTGCCACAGTCCTGGGATGCTGTTCTTGCCCGGTCCTTGTGAGCAGCAAAAAGCCATTCGCTGTGCTTAGACAACAGATAATTTTTGGCTGGTACAATGTGTTATAAGCCATCTCGGGCTTCGTATCTTCATCGTGCTACTCGTCCTCTGTTAGCGCTTCCCATCGCTCCTGCCGTCCAAGCATCTCTGTAAATACCACAGCGCTGGCTTTCCATCGGCTCACCTGTGCCGGGGCTGCATTTCGGAGACGCCCTGAGTAAACCCCAAGCATCCGTACTCCTCAGACGGCCGTAATTCCCCATTTGAAGTCAGGACATTGTCAGCAGCAATAATAAACAGCATTCGAGCTCAGACAAGTTCTCCTTGGCACCTTGTCTAGGCAAATATTATCAAGCTATTGAGCCATACAGCCACTGCTGGATGGGGGTGACTGGGGAACTTGCCAAAGGAAATGTTGAAGATGAAATGTCTTTCTGGTCCAGAACAAAAGATTTAGCAAATTGTGAGGATTTAGGAGTCTTTTTCCCTGGCTTCACCCTATTAAACCTTTAAAAAGAAACTGTTGTAGCTGCCCCAGTGGCAAGAAGAGCCTCAGCCTCAGTGCTGCTGCTTTGCGGCGTTCGGGGCAACAGAAGTGATGAGCGTCGGAGATTGTGAACTCGCTCTCCCTGAGGAAAGTGTCGAGAGAGGAAGGCAGCAAAGCTGCAGGGGCAGCAAATCATTCCCATCCTCGCAGCTGCCCCTTGGGCTGGCCCTGCCTCGTCCCACGCTCCCACCGCACCGTCAGAGGAGCTGCGGCCGCTTGCCCTGCGCCTTCCCTGCCCGCCTCTGCCTGCCGAGGCCCTCGAGCGACCGGCTCCTCTGCCGTAACTTTGCCTTTCTCCTCTCCCCAGCGTGCAGATCCCGTTGAAGCTGTAGGCTCCGTGGCCCTGGCTCCCGCAGGCGCCTCCTCTCCTTCACGTGCTGCCTGCTGCTGCTCTCTCCTCCCCGCTCGCCAACGGCTTTTCTCAGCCTCCCAAGGTCCTGTTGCCAGCCAGCACCAGCAGCTTTATTTTATTCCCCGAAGTGACCTTATAATTACATAATGACTTACAAACACTCAGCACCGACAACAATCCAAAATAATTGAAACAGTGTTTTTCCAGCCTTGAAAAACACAATTCTGTACCAAAACTCGGTCCTTTCAGATTCCCAAAGTTAGAAAAACAAGTGGCAGGGAGGCAGCAGGAGGCTGTCGGCTGTCAGCTAGCTGGGCATGCCTGCCATGCTTTGAAGCGGGGGGCTGTGCAGGGCAGCGATGGTCTCTGTCAGCTCGGGGCGGGCTGTGGCTTCAGATCAAGGCTGTGCTGGGGTGCAGGCAAATGAGTGAGGGCTGCAGCCGGTTGCTCACCGTAATTGGCATTTCGCTTTGGTGGTGAGCAAAGGGCAAAGGAAAGTGCGGGGAGAGAGTGATGAGATTTCTCTAGCCCCTTTGTAACCTCCCACTGGAGGCGTGTGGGTGAGGTGTGACGTTTTGGGCGATGCAGGGAGACACCGGGAGAGTCCCTTGGGCATCGGGGCCTTGGACTGGGCACACTGAGGAGCTGCGGTCTCAGGTTTTGCTGCTGGTCTTACTCCTCCATCTCTCTGCTTGCTTCTCACAGATCAAGAGACAGCATGGCTGCGACTGCTGCCGTCAGCCCCAGTGAATACCTGCAGCCGGCCGCCTCCACTGCCCAGGTGAGTACAGGGGCATTGGCGGGCTCCTGGCTCCCCACTGGGGTGGACGGATGTGTCCTGGGGTGCAGGACAGCAAACACTGCATCATTTGGCCCCTCCTGCCTCTGCCGTAGCCAGCATTGCCGCGTCAGGAGGAGGGGTGGTTGCAGGACAGGCTGGGGAGCCGTGCTCTGGACTTGTTCCCAGCCCCAACGCCAACTCTTCCGGAGTGGTGTTTCTCCTCCCTGCAGTGTGTTTTCCTTAAGGACTTCTTGGGTCGCATTAGCAGCTGATATCACAAGGTGGTCTTGGAATGAAAACTGGATGAAACACTCCAGGGTGTGTGTAATGGGTGTAAATACCAGCAGACTTGCAGGGTATTTGCAGCTTTATAGAGGTTGTGAGAAGACAGCCACGCGATTAAAAGGCAGTCGCCATCCTGATGGCTAAAAGTAGTGTGACTAGGGTGAGCTAAAGGCACACGTGGTATGGGTAATTAAGCAGCTCCCTTAATAAGGGGTGTCTCATTGGCATGGACTAGATTGCTTTCGATAGCGTGTACCCTTTCCTTCGCTGACTCCATCTCCAGATGTTTGGCACAAGCTCCTGTCTCTAACTCACTCGTCTCCCTCCTGGCTCCCCAGGACTCCCAGCCGTCTCCTCTTGCCCTCCTCGCAGCGACATGTAGCAAAATCGGTCCCCCCGCAGTGGAAGCCGCCGTGACTCCTCCTGCCCCTCCTCAGCCAACGCCTCGCAAACTCGTCCCCATCAAACCTGCTCCGCTCCCTCTGGGCTCCGGTAAGAACAGTTTTGGGATCCTGTCGTCGAAAGGGAACCTCTTCCAGATCCAGGGCTCTCAGGTCGGCACCTCCTACCCTGGGGGGCAACTGGTTTTTGCCATTCAGAACCCCACTGTCATCAACAAGGGCACCCGCTCGTCTGCCAACATCCAGTACCAGGCGGTGCCCCAGATCCAGGCCACGGGGGGACAGACCATCCAGGTCCAGCCCAACCTCACCAACCAGATCCAGATTATTCCGGGCACGAATCAAGCAATCCTCACCCCTTCCTCTTCCTCTCACAAGCCTGTGCCCATCAAACCGGCTCCGGCACAGAAGGGTGGAGCGTCACCGGTGCAGGGCACGAGCAACGTGGTCAAGTTAGCCGGCGGCAGCAACGTGACTCTTACCCTACCCGTGAACAACCTGGTGAACGCCGCTGAGCCGGGCACACAGGCTCAGATCCTTGCAGAGAGCCCCTCGAAGCCCAGCAAAAAGACTCGAAAGAAAGCCATGTCACCTGCCCAGCCCGCCGCCATGGCCGTGGCCGAGCAGGTGGAGACGGTGTTAATAGAGACCACGGCGGAGAACATCATCCAGGCGGGCAACAACCTGCTCATCGTGCAGAGCCCAGGCTCCGGCCAGCCGGCTGTGGTGCAGCAGGTACAGGTGGTGCAGCCCAAGCAGGAGTCGCAGGTGGTGCAGATCCCGCAGCAGGCCCTGCGCGTGGTCCAGGCTGCCTCCGCCACGCTCCCCACCGTCCCCCAAAAATCCTCCCAGAACTTCCAGATCCAGACGACGGAACCCACTCCTACCCAGGTACCACCTCCTGTGTCCTCCTGCAAGGTCCCTCTGCCCTGTTTCTCCTCCGAGCTCTTACCCAGGCTTTAAAAAGCTGAAGGGTTTTGTGAGCTGCCAAACATCCTCAACTTGGCATCCAGTTTAGGCATCGCTTGCATGGATTCTCTGATGTCTAAGAAGGGTTGGGAGCACAGCTGTTCCCTCCACAGGGCTTTAAAGTCTCTTGCTGGCCACCTGCTTTTACAGGACCTGTATGAGTGTGGTGTCCTTGAAACCTCTGCTGTGCCACCAGCTTGGGTTGGGATGAGCCACCCTGCTCAGAAGCTCCTGGGAGGTGGAGGGAGGTGGGGGAGTGGGGCTCACGGCCTGCAGGACTGTGTCTTTAGTGTTGCCTTTGGAAACCAGGCTGCCGGGCCAAAGCAGCCCTTTGCTGCCGTGCAAGGCCAGGACCTTCTTCAGGAGGCCCACAAAGGGTCTTCAGATGTTCGGGCAACTTCTTATGCTCTTGGGCTCATCACAGGCCCAGATTCCTGGGCTGTGTGGGGAGGGCAGCTGTCGCGACGGAGCGGGGTCTGCCCGGTGGCGGTGGCTGGTCTCATCCCTCTTCTCCCATCAGGTCTACTTCAAAACGCCGTCGGGTGAGCTGCAGACAGTGCTGCTCCAGGAAGCCCCAGCCATGACGGTGGCCCCATCTGGGACCTCTTGCAGCAGCCCCGTGTCCCGCAGTTCCGGCACGGGGGGCAGCAGCAAGAAACCAGCCACGCGCAAGGAACGCACTCTGCCAAAGATCGCCCCCGCCGGAGGCATCATCAGCTTGAACGCAGCTCAGCTGGCAGCCGCGGCGCAGGCCATGCAGACCATCAACATCAACGGCGTGCAAGTCCAGGGCGTGCCTGTCACCATCACCAACACCGGAGGTGGGCTGTGCCGTGCTGTGCGATGGGGTGGGAGGGACAGCAGCACGTAGGCAGCTCCCTGATCCCGATCCGGAGGACAGAAAGCCCCCCCCTTCTAGCAGCACGCTTTGCAGCTGGGGTGTTGCAGCTTTGTAAACAGATCCCTTGCACCCTGAGGCTGAATGTTGCTGACTGTTAGATGTCATCAGCTTCTCTAGCTCCTGTCGTTGCTCCAGGAGGCCCCGAGTGTTTCATAGGGTGTCTCTCTGGCGGTTCTGCCGGGTGTTTCCAAGCCCATCCTGGTGAGCTGTGTCAGGGAGGGCGGTTAGCGGAGACAGCTGCCTGCAGGGTCAGGCTGTGTGGTTGTGCCGAGCTGCAGGACATGTCTGAGCGCAGGGGCTGAGGCTGCCCGAGAGCCCAGCCCAGCTCTGGTTGCTCCTGAGCTCTGCGCAGGGGGAAGGCTGAGCCAGGCCCAGGCCCTTGGGGCGAGATGGGTGTCTTTTCCGGAGAGCTGGGATCCAGCCAGGCAGAGGGACGTGGTGCGCCGGGGTTTTCCCTCCTGCAGCACCTCTGGGCCAGCAGCCCCTACCACAGATCACGCTGCCAGCTCCCGGTCCCGGGGCTGGGACATCTCTCCTTGCGTCTGCTGGGTGCTGTGGCTGTTGGTTTGGGCTTCCAGTAGCCGAACCAGGAGAGGTGTGTTCACACACAGAAGCTCTGTGCTCCTCCGAGCTCTGTAGCGAGGGATCGCCGTTCCCTGAAAGTGAGCCCAGCCCCTCGCCTTCATGGGACAAGCGTCTTCCCTAAGCCAAAAATAGCCAGACATGGCCCTGGCCAGTGGCTGTAGTGGTCTGTGAGCTGCAGACAGCACTGGTGCACATCTGTCCCTGCATCGCCTGCTCATCTCCCCGCTGCCAGGAGTTACATGTCCCGGCAGCCGCTCTGTCCTCCCCTCCTGCCCGGCAAACCTTCCCCAGCCCAGTCCCAGTGGCGCGGGCTGCCACCAGGGAGCCGAGGGGAGGAAGCTGTGTCTGAGGGAAGATTATCTGCTTTCTGATCCAGAAAGACCTGCTGCCGTGCGGTGGTTTCTCTCTCAGCAAGAACCAGCAGGAGTCCCGGCTCGGTTTTGCAGTCAGAAGCTGTTCTTTCTTGCTTGACTAAACGATGTCAGCATAAAACACGGGCCAGCGTGGTTTCGTGCTCCGCAGCGGGCTGCCGGCCTCGCTGGGGTTGCTTTTAAGGGGGTTTTTAATTGCTGCTTCGCGTGTAAATCTGGGGCCAGCCGTGAGCGTCGGGGAGATGCCACAGGCAGATGTTGCTGCTGTCTGCACTGCTGCCTGCAACACACCGCAAGGCTGGCGGGGGCCTTGCTGCAGCCCCGGCTGCCAAGGGGACCGGTAGGACCTGCTGGCTGCTGCCCATCAATGAAACAAATTGAGTCGGGTCTCAGCCAGGGTTCAGCCAGCACATGCCTGCCTCCCAAGCAGCCCTGTGTCTCGCAGTGCTGCCAAAGGGCTGCTCCGACCCCCGGCTTCACGCTTTCCCTCACAGTGGATGTGGTGGCACCTTTGCTCTACCTGCAGCCCCAGTCCCATCCTCCCTCTTTGTAGTCCCCCCTTCTTTGCTCCGCTGTCAGATCCCACTTCTCCTCCTCCTCCTTCCCCGCTGCCCCGAGAGCAGCGATCCCGCTTGCTGACGCTGACCCCCTCTTCTTCTTTCCAGCCCCCATCACGGCTGCCGGGTGCTGTGCAAGGCCCAGGCTGCCGCCTTCCTGAGCGCCTGAGCGTGGAGCGGCCCTTAGGGTCTGGGGTAAGTCCCATTTTTTTGGTCAATATATTGCACGTTTTTTCAAAGTTTCTTTTTTGTTTCCTCTTTGGTCATTTCCCCACCCCGAAGGGTCAAACCGAAAACTTTGAAAAACCGCACAGTATATTCAGAAAAAAGGGACTTACCGGCCCCGCTTGGGGACCAGCACATGGCGGGGCAGGGGGGCCGTGGCAGTGCTGCATGCAGGGCTGGGGGCGTCCAGACCCAGGGTGTCCCATCCCGCACGCGGGGAGGGTCTTTCCTCCGGCCAGCTGCCTCTGGAGGGTTTCGGCAGGACCCACGCGAGGAGCATGGACAGACGTGTCGGGCACCGGCGTGCGGGCACTGCGCGGCCCCCCGGGAGCGGAGGGGCAGAGCCTGACTCCCCCCTTTTCCTCCCCAGGCCAGCAGCAGCTGACTGTGCAGAACATGTCCGGCAACAACCTGACCATCAGCGGCCTGAGCCCGACCCAGATCCAGCTCCAGATGGAGCAAGCGCTGTCCGGAGAGATTCAGCCGGGGGAAAAGAGGCGGCGGATGGCGTGTACCTGCCCCAACTGCAAGGACGGGGAGAAGAGGTGAGCACGGAGCGGGAGAGGGGCAGCCCTGCGGGACCAGCACCCGTCTCCAAGGCTAATTGTGGCTTTCCTCACCAGGCCGGGGGACCCAGGGAAGAAGAAGCACATCTGCCACATCCCCGAGTGCGGGAGGACCTTCCGGAAGACCTCGCTGCTGCGCGCTCACGTGCGCTTGCACACGGGCGAGCGCCCCTTTGTCTGCAACTGGGTCTTCTGCGGGAAGCGCTTCACACGCAGCGACGAGCTGCAGCGGCACGCTCGCACGCACACAGGTCTGTGGCCCCGCAGGGCACGGTTCGGCATCACAGTGCGGCCCCCCTCCCAGGGCAGTCCCCGAATCGTGCCCCAACCCATGCAGGGTCCTGAGCCTCTTAAGAGCCGACGGGATGTGCTGAGCCGAGGACTGGGATGATCTTGGGCCACCGCAAGTTCTCCTTGCGATGTGACTGAGTTACTGGGAGGGACTGAAGAACTTTGGGGGGGTCTCTGCTGCCTTTGGGCTCTCCAGATGATGGTGGTGACAGAGGTGTCACGGAAAGGGGCTGGGGTGGAGTGGCTGCAAAGGGTAACTGTTGTGGGGGTGTCACTGCCACCCCAGGAGGTCCCCGCTGTCCTGACCGTGACTGGTTTAGGGGAATGCAGGGACAAAAGCAGGTCGGTGACGGTGCTGCCAGGGCCACGGCACGCCGGCTGCCACCCCCTGACCGGCGTTGCTCTTCCCCGCAGGTGACAAACGATTCGAGTGCGCGCAGTGCCAGAAACGCTTCATGCGGAGCGATCACCTGACGAAGCACTATAAAACCCACCTGGTCACCAAGAACTTGTAGGGCCGGGAGCTGCCCCACGGCTCCCTGGCTGCGCGGACAGACCCTGCGAGGGCACCAGCCTGCGACGCCGCAGCACTCCAGCGTCCCCGGCCGCATCCGCGTGCAGAGAGGAGCCCTCGGGGACGTCCTCCTGCCCTTCCTCCTCCGCCACCTGGGCCCCCACGCAGAAGAAGCCCTTTCTGAAGGCTGCGAGGGGCTGATCCTCCCTGCGGATCCCCAGGGCCATGGGGTGGCCCGGCGGTGGCCCGGAGCCCGGCAAAGCGTCTCACGGCCACGCCGGAGCCGGGCACGGAGGGGGCTGCGCGCTCCGGTGTGGGCGGGCCGCGAGAGGCTCCACAGCACATTCCTACTTTATATTTAAAGTCTATAAATAGCTATAAATATCTATATAACCCCCTTTGGAAGGTCCCTTTTTTCTATGGAGATTGTTGCCTTACGCTCCCCGCTCCCGATTACAAACACTGTGTATTGTGAGTGCTTTTTTTAATCTTTATTTAATTTCTCTGTAAGATGCTGCCCATCTTCTTGCCCCCCTTTTCTCCTAACATTTCTTTTCCAATACTGAAGAGGTTTTTTTCTCTCTGATGATTTCTCTTTCCCCACTTTTCTGTTTCCAAGTGACGTGGCGTTTCCTTTTGAATTTTGGGACTTCAGCCCCCTTTCCTCCCACCGTGTGCTGCCCGCCATCCCCACTGTGTATAGTGTACATTGTATCATAGATTATATTGCTTTTGTGTTTACTACATGTTTAAAAAACATATGGCTTGTTATTTTTGAGCTTTTAAATTAAACAAATCCACTTTATTTTTTAGTTGTAACTGCCCGAGATTGTTTTCTGGATTACGTGACAGATCTGTTATACTTTATTAACTGTAACTGGTTGGCCGGTGTGGAGTCAGCCGGCAGCTTTCCTTGCTAAATAAATTTAGTCACCAGAGGCAAATCCAGTGCAGCGTGTGCCACCGAGGGTCCTTTCTCTCCCAAGCCGGCATGGTGTGCGCCGTGGTGCTGGGCCGGGCACTGCCGCAACTGGGGCTGTGCCAGCTGCAGCTGGACATGCAGCAAGAGCCAACCACAGCGGTGAAGAGCTGAAGGCGAAACGCTCGGCATGGCTGCAGGGAGGGCGAGCTGCCGGCCTTCTCGGGCAGAAAGAAAGTGGGGTTTATTTACAGGAATCCCAAATATCACTGGAAATGAACTTATTTATGGGAAAACAGTCCTGGGCCGTGGCTGGACGCGTGGAGCTGCTGCTGTGTGCGGGAGCAGCTCTGCCCTCTGCACTGGGGGACCCCGGCACGACGACGCTGACCCTGTCACCGGCCGGTAAGACACGCGGCACCTGCATCTCCCTGCTCCAACCAGCCCTTGCTCCTTCCAGCACCCACTCCCCGCTGCTGGAGGGAGCAGGACATGTGGCCGTGGGCTCTCCCACCATGGGGATGTGGGGCTGAGCCAGCCGGTCTCCGTAGGGTCAATCCTCCAGTTGCAGCCCCTCTGTAAGCATGAGGGTGCAATCCCACCGTCCCCGTCATGTCCCTCCCTGTCCCCTCTCCCTGTCTGCGGCACCAGAGGGCTCCGGGCTCATGCCCCTGGGTGGCCAGAGGGCTGTGGCTGTCCCGTGGGTCTCAGCTCACTCCATCTTCACCACCATCTTCTTGACGGCCCGCCGGGACGTGCCGCACTTGCTGTTGATGACGGCATTGAAGTTGCAGCCGCGGCCGCACATCTTGGTGACGTACTCTGCGGGGTGGAGGGGGACCCGACCCCATTCATGGGTGGCACTGTGGCCTCTCCTGAGCCACCACCGCAGCTGACGCGGCACCGGGAGGGGACAAGGAACCCTGTCCCACGCCCCCCCCCCCGTCCCCTACCTTTGATGGCATTGACCACGGCCACAGGCAGGCGGAGTGGCCGCTCCATGGTGGTGTTGTTATGGGCGATGCGCTGCCCCGTGGCCGAGGACCGGGCCAGCGTCTCCCGCGAGAAGAAGTAATCGAGCAGCCGCCGGGTCATGAGCTTGGGCTTGTCGGTGGAGACCTGCGAGAGGTCGTCCAGTTGCGGGTGGGTGATGTAGACCCCTGAGTTGGGGACCAGCTCCAGTTTGGGCCTCCCGTTCTCCTGCGATGAGGGGGAGAGCTCTTGTCTGGGCCCTGGATGGAGCCTGGGGGACCCCCTGCTCTGTTCCCGGGCTCCCCTGGGGTACCCGGACCCCCCTCCATCCCTTGGGGACCCCATGGGCCACATCTCCTGTGCCCCAGGGGAACGCCTTTGTCCCCTCTGCTCCACCCACAGCACTGTGCCCAGTGGCACCCCAGGATTCTTGGTGGGATACCCGGAGCCCTGGTCAGCCCCCACCCACCTCGACGGGTGAGGCCCAGAGCGGGGTGCCGTCGGGCAGCGTGTCCCTCCCGCTCTCCTCCCAGAGGCAGGCGGTGTCGGCGAGCACGGCGGGGCTGCCGGCCCCCTCCTCGGTGCCCAGGCAGGGGGGGAAGCCGCCGGGCAGCCCTGCCCGCAGCGACCAGGCTGGGGGGCTCCGCGGGACGTTGGCTGGGGCACAGCCCTGCTCCCCGGGGCTGGGAGCGGAGAAGGGCTGGAGCCCCCCAACCTGTGGGGACAGAGGGGGGTTGGCTGGGCACGGGTGTCCCGCTCACCCCAGCGCTGGGTGACATGGGGTCCCCAGCCTCTGTGGGGTGAGGAGCTGCGTGGGTTGGGGACACAGGGGCAGAACTGTCCCCAGACCCCCACCCCACGGGAACTGAGACCCACCTGCGTGGCGGCGTCACTCTCCAGCAGCCCCACGAGCCCCTTGAGGAACTGGATGTTGCTGTCACTGACGCCTGCGGGGACAGGGAGAGGGCTCAGCCATGGGACACTGTCCCCAGGCAGTGGCAGGACCAGGCAGCTCCCCTCCATCTCCCACAGCCCTGCCAGCCTGTCCCTGTCCGCTTCCATCCCCCTGTCCCCGTTCACCCTTGTCTGTCCCAGTGCCACCCCACAAACTGTGTCTCCTTCCCAGCCCATGGTGGGGACACCCAGCCGTCGTCACCCTGCCTGCCCACTGCCGTTACCAATGCAGCCGGTGCCCGAGGCCAGCAGGGTCCCGGTGGCGGTGGCAGCGGTGGCAGCGGTGGCCAAGGTTCCCCCGCAGCCGCCCGCGGAGGAGAGCAGGTCGTTCTCCTCCTCCAGGCTGTGGACGTGGCTCCGGAGCTGCTGGTTCTCCAGCTCCAGCTGCCGAATACGGCGGTCGCGGCTCAGGACGGCCTCGTCTCGGGCTTCCAGCGCCCGCTGCAGCTCCCCCACCTCCGCCTCCAGCTCCCGCAGCAGCTGGGCGTACAGCCCCGTCACCCTGCCCACCCGTGGCCCCCGGCACCCCCCGGCACCCCCGGGCTCCCAGGGGCTCTCGGGTCCCCGCGGGTGGCTGGGGCTGGCCCGGGCGCCCAGGCTCAGCCGGGGTCTCTTCCTGGCTGTGGTGTCCTCAGCGAGCAGGAGGGCCCTGGGCACGGGGAGGGAATGGGGTCAGCGTTGGCTCCCCGGGGGTCACAGCCCCCTCCCCGCTTTGGGGATACGGGGGTGCCACCGGCGCTGGCACAGGGATGTGCCCCTGCCCCGTACCTGCTGCGGCCCGGGCTGGGTGCGGGGGGCTGCGGGGCCGTGGGGTCCTGGCCCCCCAGGTGCTTGTCCTCGTCCCGGGGCTCGGCCCCGCCGTCGGCCATCGGTGCCAGTGTCAGGGCGCACCGGCCCCCGGGCGCCTCGCCGGGGCCACGGGACCCCCCTCCTGCTCGGAGGGGACCTGGCGGGGGGACACGGGGTGGCCCCCCAGCACCCCTCTGCTCCCTGCCCCACCCTGCGCCCCCTGCCCACCCCATACCCACCTCCCCTTGTCCCTGCCGTGTCCCCTCCCTGTCCCTGTTCCCCTCCGTCCCCAGGGCCCTGCCTGTCCCCAGTGTCCCCTTGGGGCCACCTGGCAGCTCCCCTGCCCACCACCCACCTGCCTGGCCCGGCCCCCAAATCCCTGCCCCACAGGCCCCTGTCCCCTCAGTCCCGCCCCCCCCCTGTCCCCAGTGTCCCCCAGCCCCATGTCTTGTCCCCCACCTTCCCCGTCCCCAATGTCCCCAAACCCCTGTCCCCCCCGTCCCCCAGCCCCTGTCCCTTGTCACTATCCCCGCAGTGTCCCCCAGCCCCATGTCTTGTCCCCCACCTTCCCCGTCCCCAATGTCCCCAAACCCCTGTCCCCCCCGTCCCCCAGCCCCTGTCCCTTGTCACTATCCCCGCAGTGTCCCCCAGCCCCATGTCTTGTACCCCACCTTCCCCGTCCCCAATGTCCCCAAACCCCTGTCCCCCCTGTCCCCCAGCCCCTGTCCCTTGTCACTGTCCCCCCAGTGTCCCCCAGCCCCATGTCTTGTCCCCAACCTTCCCCATCCCCAATGTCCCCAAACCCCTGTCCCCCCCCGTCCCCCAGCCCCTGTTCCTTGTCACTGTCCCCCCAGCCCCATACCTTGTCCCCCACCTTCCCCATCCCCAATGTCCCCAAACCCCTGTCCCCCCTGTCCCCCAGCCCCTGTCACTATCCCCCCAGTGTCCCCCAGGCCCAAACATCCCGTCCCCACATTCCCTGTCCCCAATGTCCCCAAGTCCGTGTCCCCACAGCCCCTGTCCCCTCGGTGCGTCCCTCACCCCCCCGCCCCGGCCCCGGCCCCGGCCCCGCTCCCCTGCGCCCCCCGCCCCGGGGACGCTGTACCTTTAAGGGCCCCCGCATGTGCCTGTTTACAGCCCTGACACCACTTCCGGATCTCCGCGTCCCGCCCCCCCCTCCAATTGGCTGGCAGCTCTCCTCACCCCCTCCCTGCGGTGGGCGGGCTTCGCCGCTTTCTATTGGCTGCCTGGGTAGGCGTGGCCGGCTGCACCACGCCCTAGGGGCGGGGCGACGGTGGGGCCGCGGCGGGGGGGGGCCCGCGCGGTTTGGCTCCGCTCGGCTCCCGTGGGCCGCGGCCGGGATGGACCTGGGGCCGCTGCGGAAGAGCTACCGGGGGGACGCGGAGGTGGGGACGGGGGGCCCGGCGGGGGGGGGGGGACGGGGGGGCCCGGCTCCTGGGGGCGAGCGGGGGCGCGGGGCCCCCCCGACGTGGCTGTGTCCTGGGGCCGCGGTGACCCCCCAGGCTGTCCCCAAGGCCCGGCATGGCCCCCCCACCGAGCTGGTAGGGACCCTGGAACCGGGGTGACCCCCCCCCATCATGCTGGTTGTGCCCCTGGAAGTGGGGTGACCCCCCCGCAACCGGACCCCAAGGCCTGGGGTGACCCCCCCTTTCACATTGGCCGTGTCCCCAAGGCCTGGGGTGACCCCCCCCTTTCACATTGGCTGTGTCCCCAAGGCCTGGGGTGACCCCCCCCTTTCACATTGGCTGTGTCCCCAAGGCCTGGGGTGACCCCCCCCCCTTTCATGTTGGCCATGACCCCAAGGCCTGGGGTGACCCCCCCCTTTCATGTTGGCCGTGTCCCCAAGGCCTGGGGTGACCCCCCCCTTTCATGTTGGCTGTGTCCTCCCCCCCCTTTCACACTGGCTGTGTCCCCAAGGCCTGGGGTGACCCCCCCCCTTTCATGTTGGCCATGACCCGAAGGCCTGGGGTGACCCCCCCCTTTCACATTGGCTGTGTCCCCAAGGCCTGGGGTGACCCCCCCCTTCATGTTGGCCGTGTCCCCAAGGCCTGGGGTGACCCCCCCGCCTTCACCTTAGCTGTGTCCCCAAGGCCTGGGGTGACCCCCCCCCTTTCACGTTGGCTGTGTCCTCCCCCCCCTTTCACATTGGCTGTGTCCCCAAGGCCTGGGGTGCCCCCCCCCTCTTGCACTTGCTGCGCCCCCAGGCCTGGGGTCACCCCATCCCTTGTGCTGGCCGTGCCCTTGAGTCTGGTGTGTCCCCCCCCCAGTGCTGGCTGTGTCCCCAAAATCCAGGGTGCCCCCCCCTCACAGTGTCCCCTATGTCCCCAGGCCTTCGAGGAGCAGCACTTGGCCTCCCGCGACCCCATCCGGCAGTTTGGGGTCTGGTTCGAGGAGGCCATGGGGTGCCCGGCCGTCGGGGAGGCGAACGCCATGTGCTTGGCCACCTGCACCAGGTGAGGCCGGGGGGGGACACACGGGGACGGCGGGGGGGTCCCCTGGCCACCGCGGGGGGGACCTGTCATCGCCCCCCTTCTCCCGCCACAGGGACGGGAAGCCCTCGGCCCGCATGGTGCTGCTGAAGGGCTTCGGGCAGGATGGCTTCCGCTTCTTCACCAACCACGAGAGCCGCAAGGGGAAGGAGCTGGTGAGGGCTGCGGCCGTGGCGGGGGCTCCGGGGGGGTTCCCCGGGGGGTCGGCGGCTTTCCAGCCCCTTTGCGCCGGGGCTGAGGCTCTCGGAGAAGCAGTTTCTCTAATTTTTAAAGCTGGGAGCGACGCTGGTCTGCTGACAGCTCTCTTCTCTCTCCCGCCTCCGCGCCCCAGGACGCCAACCCTTTCGCTTCGCTCGTCTTTTACTGGGAGCCCCTCAACCGGCAGGTGAGCTGCGGCCCGCGGGGACGTTGGGGGGGGCCGGGGTCCCAGCCACTGGGGATGAGACGGGACGGGGGGTGCCCACGTTTTGGTGGGGAGAGTCAGGGGACGAGGCA
Organism: Gavia stellata; assembly: GCF_030936135.1. Classification (NCBI taxonomy): domain Eukaryota; kingdom Metazoa; phylum Chordata; class Aves; order Gaviiformes; family Gaviidae; genus Gavia; species Gavia stellata. The sequence continues at coordinate 2,393,657 of NC_082621.1, forward strand.
GTTCCTCGCTCCGGAGCCCACGCAGCCCCTTCGGCACCCGTTGCCCAGAGCCCGGCTGACGGTGCCTGGCACAGGTACGGATTGAGGGCTCGGTGAAGCGGCTGTCAGAGGAGGAATCGGAGCGGTACTTCCATTCCCGCCCAAAGAGCAGCCAGATCGGGGCCGTCGTCAGCCAGCAGAGCACCGTCATTCCGGACAGGGAGGTGAGCGGCCGTCCCTTTCCCCATGGCAGCGCCCGGGAGGGGCTGGGAGAACCAGGGCTGCCCCGGCCACCCTCGTGTTCACCACCTTCCCCTTCCCCGCAGTATTTAAGGAAGAAGAACGCGGAGCTGGAGGAGCGGTACAGGGAGACGACGGTGCCGAAACCAGCGTACTGGTGAGTCGCAGGGGCTGCGGGCAGGGTGCTGCGTGTCAGCAGGGTCCGCTTGAAGCCCTGTGTTTCTCTACCAGGGGGGGCTACATCCTGCAGCCAGACGTCATGGAGTTCTGGCAGGGCCAAACCAACCGCCTGCACGACCGCATCGTCTTCCGACGCCTGCGGGACTGCTCGGCCCCCCTGGGAGACATGACACACCAGGGAGAGGGCGAATGGGTCTTTGAGCGCTTCGCCCCGTGAGACTGCCAGCGTCTCCGGCTGCGTTCGCCCGATCGGGAGCGTCACCCGTGCCAAAGCTGCCCGCCTGTCCCGCATCGTGCCCCGGGGAACGGGGCTGGCCTCGCTCTGCCCTGCCCTGGGAGACACGTGCTGAGCTCCGGGGTGCTGGTCCAGCCCCAGAGACTCTCATCTCCCTTTGCTTCTCCCTTGGGTGGGCGAGAGCCGCAGGTCCCACGGACCATCTGCTTCCCCCTGCCAGCACGTGGGGAGTGAGCGCTCCCAGTGCTGCTGGTGCTTAATTAATCATGTTAATGATCGTGGAGGGACCAAGAAAGACCCCAGCGAACCCCCTGCCCGTGCCCTGCCACTGCCACCGCTTGTGCCTCGTGTTTTAGCTCGAAGTGTGCAATGTGCTCCATCTGTGCGATAACTTACTGAATTGTGGCTTTAATGTCAGCAGTCTGTGCAATAAGTTATTTAATTGCAGCTTTAAAGTCACCACTGTGTCACCGGTGTTTGTGGCTGGCTGTGTGTGTTGCCACCAGCGCACCCCATCTCCCCGGGGCCGTGGGACCCCAACCCTGCTTGTTCAGGGGGGGCTGAGCTGGTGCTGCTCCCTGTCCCCCCCCCCAGCTGCCTGTCTGAGCATGGAAAAAATAAATCCCGATCGGCACAGAGCCGTGCAGTGGGTTTGGGTTAATATTTACCTGCACAGGGCCAGGCTGCGCTCTCTGGCAGGTGGAGCTCGGTGCAGCCGGGGATCCCGGCCCGCGGACCTGGCAGAGGGTGGTGGCAGCCCTCGGTCCCCTGGGTCGCATCCCAGTGAAACCGGGCTCCGATAACCTTTGCCCTCTCTGGCTCCGTGGTTGCTCTCCCAGTCACTAGCTCTTGGGGCAGGATCACGCCTCGGGGCTTCGCCGTGGCTGGGGGGTCCTCCGGCGGGTTCCCAGCCGTGCCGTGCCAGGCAAAGCCCTGCGGTGGGTGGCAGCGGGAGGTGATGGTGGGGAGGTCGGCTCCGGGATGGGGGGAAGCCGGGTTAGGCGGCTGCGGAGGGTGTCACACACCTTCTGTCACAGACTCACTCGGTGGCCTTGGTCCCTCCTAGCTGCCCTCATCCCTTGAGGAGAGCCACCATGGTGGGATGGGAGGGGACGGCATAGGGACGATGTCACCTCAAGGGGACAGCGGAAGGTGGCAGCTTGATGTCCCAAGAAGGAGCTGAGGGCTTTGCTGGGGGTGGGGATGGCAGCACAGCCAGGTCTCCCACACATCCCGGCTTTAGGAGCGTGGCGGGAGCCCAGATACCACTGTGACGGGTGTAAATGAGCCGATCGGTGCTGGCTGCGTGCCGACGGCTCTTCTCCTCCCCGCTCCCTCCCTTCTCTCTCTCCGGCAGGATCCCTCCGGTGCTGCCAGCCCGGGACAAAGAGCAGCCTGTGAGCCGGCGGGTGCGGGCAGAGCAAACAGAGCGGAGGGCGGGGGCCGCGGGGGCCCGGGCCGCCCTGGCACAGAGTTTGTGCCGGGGAACGGGGGGGGTTGGACTCTGGTGCTTGGCACCGTCCGGCTTTTGTAATAGCTGGGAAGTGGTTGCTCCTGTTGATTGCAGGCACGGCTGCGCCCTGCTCCCTAGGGAGGGCACCCCGGGCAGGAAGCGCTGGTGACGGCCACCCCCCCCGTGCCCCCCTCTCCGTGGGGCCAGGGATTCCCTGCGTTGGCGGTGGCTGGCACTGCTCCCCACCGGGGACCCAGAAGGGACCCACAGCCCTCCCACCCTTCCAGGCTGGGGCTGGGGGGTCCACTGAGCTCTCCCCCTGCCCGCGCCCCTGAGCTGCCTTTCCTTCCAGACCTGGTTTATTAACAACGGTTAATTATCAGCAGTCGCGAGAGCTGACTAAAGGCTCAGCTTCCAACAACCCGAACAAACACTGGGGCTGCAAGATCAGCTGTGGCGGCTGCCCCCAGGGTCCACTCTGGCACCATGGTCCACCCTCCCCTTCCAGGAGCAAGGAATGATTCCCGGATGCGAGTGGGAATACCGCTCCTCCTGGAAAGCCCGGAGCCCTCCACGATCCCCATGGAGGCAGCTCGCGGGGGGACTTTGCCCATGGGGTTGTTCCCTCAGGGCAGGGAAGTGTCTCATCCCCTGGTTTGGGAGCGACTGCTGGCAAGGATGCGGCGTTGGTGGCTCTGCCCGTGGCCACGCGGCCCCTTCGGCTCGGGAGACGAGCAGGGGGTCCCCTGGTCTCGCCCCCGCGGGAATGATGGGCAGGAGGGGATCGGGAATGGGATCGGGGCCGTCGCACTCAGGGAGGAGCTGGGTGAACGATGGGCTCCAGTGGTCCACGGCAAGCAGCCAAGCTGGGGTGAGCGTCCTCGTCCCAGTATGAACCAGTCAGCCTCGGGGGGCTCCCCCTGCCCGCGGGGGGCTGAGAGGGACGGGCTGTGCCTAGCTCCGCTCCCTGGTTCTCCCTCTGCCCCGGGGGTGCCTTGAGCCCGGGCGGCTGCGATTAAACAGGGTCCTTGCTTCTCCCTTAAATAAACTCCAGTACGAGTCCTTTCTCCTTCCGAAGCCCCATGGTCCGGCGTCCCTGGGAGGGATGGAGCCGAGCCGGCCCGGGTAGCCGCTGGCAGTAGCCGGAGGGTGACAACTGGCTGGGTCATTTCTCCTCCCGCTCGCTGGCGGTGCAGAGGTTGGGGTTCTCGGCCAGCGTCGCCCGCACTTTCTTCTTCTCCTTGAAGCGTCCCGAGTTGGAGACCTTGACGTGTTTGCCCTTGCTGCTCTTGTCCACGATCTTCTCCAGGCGGGCGGTGAAGCCGGGCGGCCCCTCCTCGCCCGGCCCCTCCTGGCTCTCGCTGTCAGCGGCAGCGTGGCTGTCGGGGCTCTCGTACAGCACCGTAGGCGCCGACCGGCGCTTCCGCAGGAAGGTCAGCTTCCACCAGCCGTGGCTGTCGGCCATCGCCGCCAACCCCTGAAATGGAGGTGGGGATCATACTCCCTCCGGGGGGGTGTCCCTTGGCCCCCCCAGCCCTGCCATCTGGGAGCGGACGGGGATGGACAAGGGACATGGGGTTGCTGATTTGGCAGCGCGGGCGGGGAGCCCGGTGCCACGTTTGCCAAAGGCGGCTCTGGCGCTTTCCCGCCGTCTCTGCTGGGATGCTCGTGGTAGGCGCCGGGGGGGCTGCGTGGGGCTGGGGGGCCTAGGGTAGGAGGACCCCGCAGGTGCCGGGAGGGGATGCTCGGGTGAGTCGGGCATTGCCGAGCCTGGGGGAAAGGCTGCTGGCACCGCCGGGAGCTGCTGTATCAGCTGCGTGTCGCAGGGCAGGGAGGGAGCCCAGTAAGCAAACAGGAACAGGAACTGGGAAGCAGGTGGGAGCTGGGGACATGCTGAGGTCCCTGCCGGGGGGGTCACCACCCACTGCACCCCGAGGTCAGGCTTTTCCCCTTGCCCAGCCCTGCCTGAAGGGACAGGCAGGAGCATTGGTGGGCCCCCGGCCACTGCCGGGAAGGCTCCGGTGCTGAGCGTGGCTCCGGGGCAGGGACGGGGAAGGCGGCTCCCGAGCGGAGGAGCCAAACGCTTCCCCAGCAGCGGGCAGGGAGGGGATTCCCAGCGCCCCATCTCGGGAGCCAGCGTAGCTCCATGCCCCCGTGGTGCTCGGCCATGACCGACCCCTGCCCGGCTCCTCCAGGGTGGTTCCTCCGGCATCGCTTTCAGGTGCCAGGGCAGGGGGACAAGGACGCCGAGACTGGGGCCGCCACCCCAGGGAAGACAGCTGGTGGCCCCCGGGCTGGTTTTCCATGTCCCCCCCCCAATGCCATGTCCCCGCCTGCCCCCTCCTTGTGCCAGAGCTGAGCAGAACCCGTCACCGAACCACAACCATGCCGTGACCCCCGGCTGGCAGCGAGGGTTTCCACGTCCCACTCCCCACCGCGGGCACCCCATCCGTGTACCTGCGCCTCCCACGCCTCCGCTGCGGCCGCCCAGCCGGGGGTGCCGGGGCGGCTCCGGTTGGGGTGCGCAGGCAGGTGCCGTCTACCTGCCGCTGCCCCCGTTTGCTCCCCGTCAAGGTGAACCCGCGATCAAACCCCTCCTGCCTGAGCAAACAGCAGGGCCGGGCCAGGGCACGGTTGAATATTCATGACGGGGGAACCCAGGGCTGAGCCCCGACGGCGGCTGCCAGCCCTCGGCGGCTCCGGGTGCTGGCAGTGACCGTGGCAGCGGGCTGGGCTCGTTGCCCCTTTGGCCTCGAGGGCAGGTCCCCAGCGGGTGCTGGGGCGGCACATGGCACGTGTTTTGGGCAGACAGGAGTTAAGGGCAGCCGGCGGGAGCGTGGCTCCGACTTTCGGTGGGATTAGCCGAAACCAGCGGCTGGCTGGCCAGGCTGCCAGACCGGTTCCTGCTTCCCGCTTCTCCCCGCCGCCGCCGGCCGGCTCCTTCTGCCCCGCGGGCACCCGCCGAGCTGTCCCCATGCTGCCACCACCCTGCTCGGCCACCGCCGGCTCTGGTGACGGGGGCGATGCCACAAGAGACCGAGGAAGAGAGCTGCCATCTTGCCCCCACGCGAGGACACGGCTCGTGGGGTCACGTCCCATGGGGACACGCCGGCTTGGGGCTGGGTGGCACCCATGGGTCACCCCGCAGCGAGGACATCGCTGGGGTGCTGGAGGCAGCAGCTCCCCCAAGTCCCGTGGGCACCCCAGGGTGGCTGCTCCCAGCAGGCAGGTCCCCAACGGATCCTGCTTTGTCCTGGGGCACCCAACGGTCCCTGAGGGATCTGGGATCTGCCCTGGGCCCCCCCAGGGATCCCCAAGAGACCCGGGATACCCTCTGGGGTGGCTGTTGGTCCCAGGGGGACCCTGGCTCTGTCCTGGGGCACCCAATGGTCCCTGAGGGACCTGGGATCTGCCCTGGGCCCCCCCAGGGATCCCCAAGAGACCCGGGATACCCTCTGGGGTGGCTGTTGGTCCCAGGGGGACCCTGGCTCTGTCCTGGGGCACCCAATGGTCCCTGAGGGACCTGGGATCTGCCCTGGGCCCCCCCAGGGATCCCCAAGAGACCCGGGATACCCTCTGGGGTGGATGTTGGTCCCAGGGGGACCCTGGCTCTCTCCTGGAGCACCCAATGGTCCCTGAGGGATCTGGGATCTGCCCTGGGCCCCCCCAGGGATCCCCAAGAGACCCGGGATACCCCCTGGGGTGGCTGTTGGTCCCAGGGGGACCCTGGCTCTGTCCTGGGGCACCCAATGGTCCCCGAGGGATCTGGGATCCCCTCTAGGGGCAACTGGGAATCCCCACTGGATCTGGGATCTGCTTGCGGGCCTGCCAGGGATCTCTGAGGGAGCCAGGGTCCCCTTAGGCGCGGCTGGGGCCCCCACGGTCCTGCGGGACCAGAGATCTGCCGGGGGGGACCCCGGGGAGCCCCGAGGGATCCTCCTTGGTGATCCGCTGCACTGCGCATGCGTCCGCGGCGTCCCCTCCGTTTCACCCTCCTAGCCCGTTCCGATTGGTCGGCGGCGCCTCCTCCCCCCGCCTCCTCCTAGCCAATGGGGACGCCGGCACGTGGCGCTGTCGCTGTGTCGCTCCCTTCTGATTGGTAGCAGGGCGGGGCCGTTGGACCAATCGCGTTTTGATTGGCTGAGATGCAGAGGACGCGCCTGGGGATTGGCTGAGGCGGGGAGGGGCGCGGAGATCGGGCGGGGGAAAGCGGAAGCGGAGCGGCGGCGGGCGGCATGCAGGTGGGGGGGCCGGGCCCCGGAGCGGGGGGGTCCAGGCCTCGGCTGGGCCCCGCCGGGCCCTGACGCGTCCCGCCGCCCTTCGCCTCCCCGTAGGTCTCTCCCCAGGACTACCAGAACGTGCCCATCGACATCCAGACCGGCAAGCTCCTGGGTACGGCAGCCCGGGCCCGACCTCCACCGTGCGGGACCCCCCAGGGTGGGCAGGGGCCTGTGGGGGGGGGGCGGTGCCGGGACTCCCCGGCGGGCGGGGACGGGGTGGCACCGGTCACTCGTGTCCCTCTTCCCCGGGAGGGTTTGTCACCCCGCCGCGTGGCAGCTCATGGCCCCAGCGCCGCCCTCCTCGGTGCCGTGTTGGGTTGTCCCAGCCCAGGCTGCAGCGGGGTGACCCCCCCCCACCCCGCCCCGACCCCCCCTTTCTCCTCCAGCCCTTCCCAGGGGAAGGAGCCGGGACTTTATCCCTGTGTTCTGCTCCTCTGGTGGGGACGGGACGCACAGGGAGCCGGTCTGCCAGCGCCTCTGCTCCCTGCCGCCCTTTGGCATCGCAGGGCAGCCCGGGGGGGTGACCCTCTCCCCGAGGCCCCTCTCCCAGCCGACCCCCCTGTTTCCCTCTCTCCCACCCTCCTCGCAGACTGGCTGGTGGACCGGAGACATTGCAACCTGAAATGGCAGAGCCAGGTGCTGGCCATCCGCGAGAAGATCAACGCGGCCATCCGAGACATGCCAGAGAACGAGGAGATAAAGCAGCTGCTGGCGGGGGCCTGTGAGTGGAGCCTGGGGTCAGGGTGCCCCAGGAGAGATGGGACACGGGCAGCCAGGGCGGGTGTTGCACCGGGAGCCTGTTCCCGAGGGTTGGGTTATGGCAACCTCCCCCTGGCCGAGGAGGAGATGGGGAGTCGGTGGCACAGCTCCTTCTGAGACCTGCGCACCCTGGGCTGAGCTGGGAGAGGGTGGCACCCAGCAGACATCCCGGTGACCACGTCCCTCCCTCCGATGCAGACCTGCACTACTTCCACTGCCTGAGGATCCTGGAGATCCTCAAGGGCACTGAGGCTTCCACCAAGAACCTCTTTGGACGCTACTCGTCCCAGCGCATGAAGGTGAGCTTGGGCCTGGGGGCATGTGGCCGGTGCTGGCTGCCTTGTTCGCAGCCTCCCCCACCCTCTGCTTCCTCCTCCCCAGGACTGGCAGGAGATTGTGTCCCTCTACGAGAAGGAGAACACCTACCTGGGTAAGGCAGCTCTGGCTGCGGGCGGGCTCCGGAGGGCCCTTGGAGGGTATCGGTGGGAGGCTTTCAGTCTCCAAACTGGGATGAGGATGGGGTGGGCAGGGAAAGAGGCAGGACGTGATGGGCCACCAAGTCCCACCGAGGTGAGGGCCCCGAGCTGGCTCTGCTGCGCGGCTTGGAAAGCAGCCGAGGTGTTGGGGCACCCCGAGGGCCTCGTGGGTGACTGGCATGGCTTCTTGGCACCCCCGCTTTCCCCCCCTGCAGCCGAGCTCGCCAGCCTCCTGGTGCGCAGCATCAGTTACGAGATCCCCTCGCTGAGGAAGCAGATCAGCCGGTGCCAGCAAGCCCAGCAGGACTTCGCCCGCCGTGAGGAGGAATGTCAGCTGGGGGCGGCCGAACTGCGGGAGCGATTCTTCGCCTCCTGCAAGCAGTACGGCATCACTGTGAGTCCCTGCAGCCAGCCCTGCTGCGGAGGGGGTCCTGCTGTGCCACCTCCCTCCCCAAAGCAGCCCCCAGACACCTGCGTTTGGCCTCAGCAGGACTCAAGCTGGGACCACGTGTTCCATATGATGTCCCCACAGTGCCACCTTACCTGTGGGAGGAGCTGGGGGGGGTGTAGGGTGACCCCACAGCGCTCTGTCCCCTTCCTGCCCACATCTAGCTCTGCAAGCAGAGGGTGAAGCCGCCCTGGGGGTGCTTTGGCTGCCAGCCTCCCTGCCCTGACACGTCCTCTGTCCCCAGGGTGACAACGTGCGCCAGGAGCTGCTGGCCTTGGTGAAGGACCTGCCGTCGCTGCTGTCCGAGATCGGGGCGGGAGCAAGCGCGCTCTCCGAGGCCATCGAGCTGTACCAGGCCTGCGTGGAGTTTGTGTGCGAGAGGTGGGCAGGGGGTGGGTGTGGGGGCACAGGGATAGACCCCCACAACTCCTCTCGCCGTGTGTGGGGACAGCGGGTTGGGCTGGTGGCTGCGCCCAGGCTGGGGCTCTCCCAGAGGGACCCTGGTGGGGTTGGGGGTGCTGGGGAGTCCCCACTTTGTACCTGGCACTGATGTCCCCACGGTGGCCGCCAGTTCCGCAGAGCTGGTGGTGCCCCTGCTGCGGCACGTGGGGAAGAGAGGCAACACGACCGTCTACGAGTGGAGGACGGGGCTCCAGCCCCTGCGGGTGGAGCGGCCGGAGGTGGAGGAGGTGCCGGAGCAGCCGAAGGAGGATACGGTACGTCCTGGCCAGCCGGGGCCGAGCTGTGGTGCTGGGGAGAGCCCCAGCTGGCTCTGCCACGTGTCGGTTAGGGTTAGTCTCTTTGCCCCCCGGGGTTTCAGGGGGTCTGTTGTCCTTCTCCCCACAGATCGACTGGGGAGACTTCACGCTGGAGCCAACCAGGGTGGATGATGGTGCCGCTGCCGATGGGGGAGCCCAGGGCGAGGAGATCGACTGGGGGATCACGCTAGAGCCCGATCCCCAGGTGCGTGGCCCCTGGCTGTGCGATTCTGGGGTCTGGCCCTGCTCCAGGGCTGGGCTGGGGACCTGGGGGTGTCCCGAGCACCGCCATCTCACAGGGTGCCCTTTCTTTTGCAGCAGGATGACGGCATTGACTTGGGAGATGGTCAAAGCGAGGAGGTGCAGATCACAGTGCTGGAGGCTGGCACTGAGGGTGAGCACGGCTACAAAGAGACACAGGGGGGTCCCAGTGGATGGCAGGCAGCACCCACCCTGCCTTTACTCCCCCTTCCCTGCCTGCGGTGACCCCGGGCACCCTAGCTGTCCACAAAGGCCTGTTGGGGACAGAGCAGAAGGCAGCACAGTGCTGGGCAGGTGCCTGTTGGGTGCTGGGTGGGCAGGAGCAGGGCCCTGACCCCACTAAACAGTGCCGTGGGGTGATGCTGAGCACCCTGTATGGGATGAGTTGGGGTGGGGGCTATGACCAGACTGTCTGAGCCGTAGAGAACCCTTTCCCGCTGCTTCCCTGCCCTGCTCACCCCCAGCTCATCCCCCAGTGCCTGAGGGAGTTGCCTGCGGCTCTGACGCCCTGACACTCCTGGAAAACACCGAGACCCGGAGCCAGTTCATTGACGAGCTCATGGAGGTGAGTACGGTGCCTCAGCCAGGGCTGGAGCTGGGTAAGGGGCAGCTCTGCTGTCATCCCACCGCAAGGATGGCAGTACCCGAGTGTCCCCCTGCCCTGTCCCCGCAGCTGGAGCTGTTCCTGTCCCAGCGCTTGGAAGAGATGGAGGAGGAGGCCGATATCGTGGCCGTGAGCCAGTTCCAGCTGGCCCCTGCCGTGCTGCAGGGCCAGACCAGCGCCCGCGTGGGCTCCCTCCTGGCCACCACCCGGGCTCTGCTGGGCCAGCTCTGCACCCGCAGCATGCAGCACCTCTTCATGATACTTGCCTCCCCCAGGTCCTCGCTCGCGGCGGGGAGGGTGAAAAACAGGGTGTCAGGGCTGGTTGGGACCATGATGGCTCTGTGGGGCAGATCTGGAGCAGGAGATGGAGGTGTCCTGGAGTGGGGATGGCACCTGGGTGGGCGATGGGGGTGACAGAGGTCCTGGCTCTCCCCAAACAGGTACGTGGACCGCGTGAGCGAGCTGCTGCGGCAGAAGCTGAAGCAGGCGGAGCTGCTGCTGGCCAAGAAGGAGCTGATGAGCCAGAAGCGGCAGGAGGCCCTGGCAGAGCAGGGCGCCTTGGAGCCCAAGCTCGACCGTCTGCTGGAAAAGACCAAGGAGCTCCAGAAGCTGGTGAGGGAGGGAAGTGGACCCCACTGGGATGCCTCAGGGCCCCCACCTTTGCTCCCCGCACTCCCTGACCGCCCCCCCTGCCTCTGTCTTGCAGATCGAGGCCGATGTCTCCAAGCGTTACAGCGGGCGGCCGGTGAACCTGATGGGTGTCTCCCTGTGAGCCCCCTGGGACAGGTGCCCAGGGAGAGGGGCAGGGTGGGGTCCTGCTCCCCAGGCCCCCCCATTCACAGCCCTGGGGTGCTGTTAATGAGCTGCAGCCTCGCTGGGGGGTGGATGTTGCTAAATAAAGCCGAAGCCCTTCTCCCACTCATCGAGCTGGACTTCGGGGGGGAGAGGAGCCCCTAAATCCCCTGCTGTGGGTCGATCCCCGGGGTGTGTGGGCCCTAGGGTGACCCCAGGGACCCGGGAGCCCTATGTCCTGTCCTTGGGGTGGTCCTCACGGGGGGCTCTCCCTGCCAGCGGGAAGAGCTGCCCCCCGGGGCTGACAGCCCTTGCCAGGGGGGCCGCAGTGGGGTGGCGGGGGGGGGGTGGGGGGTGGGCGATTCGATTTTAATTTCATAGCAGAGCAGTTGATTCATGGCTGGTTGTCGCCGCCGGTGACGCCTGTAATGACTTTCCATCACCATGAAAAGTGGAGTGACATCGCTCATTATTCCTGCCGCTCGTTATCGCTGCGGAGGGGGGGGGCCCCCCGCCCCTGCCGGACAGTGAGCGATGGCCCCCATTAATCACCCCCCCGCCCCCAGGCACCACCGCCCCCCATCCCTTCCCATCAGCCAGTGGGAGGGCAGAGCCTGGCCATACTGGGCTGTACTGGGATATACTGGGCTGGGTGAGGCTGGAGCCCCCCAGCATCTCCTGGGCGGGGCTTGCCACACCCACTGCACGTCATGCATTGCATACGGCCCCCTAGACAGGCCATTGGTCGCTGTACCTCTCTTGTCCCGCCCCCTGCCACCTTGCAGTTGCTCGTTGGTTTGGCTCTGCTGTGGGTCCACCCTCCCCCGAGGGTGCTCTGTGGGGCAGGAGGGTCCCTCAGGGGGTCCCATTGTCCCCACCGGCTGTGGGCATGGGGCACAGGGGCTCCCATCCCCATGGGGTCTGGGGGATCCTGACCCCATGGGATCCAGCTGTGGGGCTGTGGGGGCTCCTGCCCCATTGCATCAGGGGTACCCTGTCCCCTGTGGGGACCCTGTACCAGTCGGCACCCACGCAAGACGTGGGGCTGTGTGGGATCCTCTCCCTGTCCCCACTGGCTGTGGGGCCCTGGGGGGCATCACGGGGATGTCCCAGCCCAGCTCCAGCTCTCGCACCCCACGCTTCCGTCCCCCCCGTGTCGTGACAGCTCTGCTCGGCGGCGTGTGGCCACCGCTGTGCCACCGCCACGGTGGTGACGTGGGTGAAGGTCACGGAGAGACAGCCCAGCTTCGGGGGGCCCCTCATTACCCCACTAACGGTGATTAACGGGCAAATTAAATGGTGTCTGTAACTCCTCACTGCCTGGGGATGGAGCTGGGAACCGTGGAGGGTCCGTTCCCCCCCCTCGAGGCCAGTGGGGTCTGGGGGGGGGGTCCCCATTCTCCTGGGGCAGAGGGCGCTCAGCATTGGGTCTGGGGGGAACCAGTGCAGCCGTGGGGTCACCATCGCCATTGTCTCCATAGCGAGCGGCAGGAAAGGCATCCGGCACGGGGGGGTCCGCTCCATAAAGCCCCCTTTATCCACCCACCCCGCTGGAACTAACGTCCCCCCGCTGTGGGGCTGCCGCCTGGCCCCTGACCCCACCGGCCCCCCAGCCGGCCCCACAGGTCACGGTGGCCAGGCCAGGGGCAGAGGGCAGTGCCGCCTCCGGAGGTCACGGCTGGCGGGGGGGCCGGGGGCTTTAATGGGGAATTAAATGAGTCGGTGGCAGCGGGGAGGCCGGTGGTGCCCCCCGCGCACCCCTCCGCCCGCCGTGATGCACCGGGTGCACCCGCCGCCCGGGGCGGCCCCCTGCGTTGGGGGCTTCGTTAGGGCGGCAGCGTGGGGCCGTTATTAATATCGCTGTCGCGGGGCCCCCTCCCCGCCATCCCATCGTGCATGAAATATTGGCCGGCGCCGCCCATCGCTGTTCCTATTATCTGTGACATTACCGGGAGATAATGACAGAAAAATAAAATACCCCCTTCCCGGCTGGCGGGGATCAGTGGGGGGACCGGGGGTTTCCAGCCCCCCTGCCCACCCCTGCTGCACCCCGCCGCCTCCTGCCCCACGTGCACCCCGTGTCTATGTCCCTTGGGATGGGGCTGGGGGGTGTGTGGGGCCAGGGGACGTCTGCGTGGAGGGGACCGTGTGGGTCACGGGGATGTGTGGATGGCAGGGACCTACACTCCCAGGCAAGGAGCCCCCCAAAATGCTGGGGTGCCATCCAGGTCCCTGTCCCCTGCCCAGCTGTCCCCCCTCACCGGGTGACTGTCACCCAGGCGAGGGGCTGCGGGAGGGGGGACCGTGGCCCCGGGGGGCTCGGGGCTGGGTTTGCTCCAGAAATCGGCAGACAAAGGGACGCGATGGGGCCGGGGACCCCCAGCCCCATGGCTGTGTCATCCCCCCTCCTCGGCTGCAATGGTGCCGGGGACCGGCTCTGCCTCCCCCTCCGTGGCTGGGGGGGCCCCGGCTGCCAGCGGCCTTGTGGGGCCCCGGCTGCTGCTCCATCTCACCTGCCAGAGAGGAATTTAATTACCAATTAAGGGGCCTTCCATCTGTTTGAGGCCTGCCCGAGCGCTCGCGCTCCCCTTTAATTACATCGCTGACAGCCATTTCACTCAATTAGCTGCGAAGCGCAGCGGAGAGCCGGTGTGGGGGCACCCTCCCGGCCGCACCATCTGGGGGGCTGGACCGCCTTCCCCCCCCAGCGCCCCTCGCGCTGTCCCCAACCATCCCCATGGCTGTCCCCCGTGCCATCCAGCCCTGGTGCCCTTGCCTGTCCCGTGCATCCCCCCCTCCATCCATCCCTGTATCCTTTCCTGCATCCGTCGATCCCTCGCTGTATCCTTTCCAGCATTCCTCCCTCCCTCCCTCTATCCCTGCATCCCTCTGTACCTCCATCCATCCCTGTATCCTTTCCTGCATCCCTCCATCCCTCCCTGTATCCTTTCTGGCATCCCTCCCTCTATCCCTGCAGCCCTCTGTACCTCCATCCATCCCTGTGTCCTTTCCTGCATCCCTTCATCCCTCCCTCCATCCCTGCGTCCCTCCGTCCCTCCATCCCTTGGTACCTCCATCCATCCCTACATCCTATCCTGCATCCCTTCATCTCTCCATCCATCCCTGCATCCCTCTGTCCCTCCATCCATCCCTCCATCCTTTCCTGCATCCCTCCCTCCCTCCCTCCCTCTAACCCTCCATCCATCCCTGTGTTCTTTCCTGCATCCCTTCATCCCTCCATCCATCCCTCCCTCCATCCCTGCATCCATCTATCCCTCCGTCCATCCCTGTGTCCTTTCCTGCATCCCTCCCTCCATCCCTGCATCTGTCTATCCCTCCCTCCATCCCTGTGTCCTTTCCTTCATCCCTCCATCCATCCCTCCATCCCTTCCTGCATCCCTGCAGCCCTCTCTCCCCCCCACCCCCCGCAGGGTGCTCTGTGCCCCCCCCATCCCCTCCCAGCCAATTTTTAGGGAGCAGAAGCCCCCCCCAAGGTCTCCAGGGGCTGGGGAGGGCAGAGGGGCTGGGACTGGCACCCCCCGAGCCCCCCCCGGACTCTGCCTGTGTTTTCCTACGGGCAGACACTGCAGCTGCTTAACGGGCTCTAAATCTCCTCATTAAAACGATACGTAACGGGGCGACAGATGCCCCCGCGCACCCAGGGACGAATGCATCACCCGGGGGCCGGGGGCGACAGCTTCGCGCAGGGGGGGAGCACTGGCTCACGACCCCCCCGGAGCCGCCTCGGGGGTCCCGGGGTCTCCTCCGGAGCCATGGCGGGGGGTGAAAATAGAGAGAAGGGAGGAGTCGAGGCACCGGAGAGGGGAAAATCCTCAGGGATTATTTTTGGGGAGCGATCTGGGCCAGACAGGGGGCACACGCAGCCCCCCCCCCCCCCCAAGTCCAGCAGCACCCATGGGTGTGATGAGCTGGAGGGAGCTCAGCCAGCGGTTGTTAGGGAACAGGGGCTCATCGTGCAGCCGAGCCCCACAACATGGCCAGGGAGTGGGGGGCTGCCCCCCACTCCGGGGCGTGCTGAGGGCTGCTTGGGGCCCCCCTCAACCCCAGGGGGGGTCCCCATCCCCGTGCCCCCCCAGTGAGGATGCTGCGGCGAGACGGCCACCCCCCGCCAGGCCATCCATCACCACGACAGCCTGGGGAAAGGCGGGGAGGGGCCCCCCTCCCTCGGCACCCCAACCCCTGCTGCCCCCCCCGCCCCGGGGTCTTTTCTTCCCTCCTCTTCCCCTTTCTCCCCCCTTCCTCCCCTGGCCGGGAGACAAAACCCGGCTGACAAGATGGAGGCCAGGCCATCCATCAAGGCGGCCGCTGGAACCACCTCTCCCCCCGCCGCTAATGAATCCCCGGCACGGCCCCCCCGGCACGGCCGGGCTCCCCCCGGTCACCCCCATCGCCTCCCCCATGGACGTGGGGTCCCAGATGGGTGGGGATGGAGCAAGGTCGGGGGGGTGACCCGAGTACAGGGGGTAACATGGATTTGGGGGGGTCATGGATTTGGGGGGGTCATGGGTTTGGGGTGGCATGGGATTTGGGGTGGCATGGGATTTGGGGTGACATAGGTTTGGGGGTGGCATGGGATTTGGGGGTGGCATGGGATTGTGGTTGACATGGGATTGTGGTTGACATGGGATTTGGGGGTGGCATGGGATTGTGGTTGACATGGGAATGGGGGTGGCATGGGTTTGGAGGTGGCATGGGATTGGGGGTGACATAGGATTGTGGTTGACATGGGATTGGAGGTGGCATGGGATTGGGGGTGACATGGGTTTGGGGTGACATGGGTTTGGGGTGACATGGGATTCGGGGTGACATAGGTTTGGGGGTGGCATGGGATTTGGGGGTAGCATGGGATTGTGGTTGACGGGATTGTGGTTGACATGGGATTTGGGGGTGGCATGGGTTTGGGGGTGGCATGAGATTTGGGGTAACATTGGATTTGGGGGTGGCATGGGATTGTGGTTGACATGGGATTGAGGGTGACATAGGATTTGGAGGGGGGCCGTGCGGCATGAGTTTGGGGGTCGCAAGGTTTGGGGTTGGCATGGGTTTGGGGGTGGTGTGGCCCCAGACTGGCGGGGATTCGGGGTGCAGGCTGGCACAGAGACAGGCTGCCAGCTTTTCGGGGTCTCATGGCTATGGGGTCAGCATGGGTTTGGGGGTGTGGGGGGGTCACATAGGGCTGGGGCTGGCAGAGCTGCAGGGTGCTGTGGGTCCGGCCAGCGGGGACGTGGGGCTGGTGGCCCCCAGCCCCGTCTCTCCCAGGGAAGCCCCCCGGTCAGTCCCCATGTGCCCTGTCCCCCGTGAGCGACGGCTCAGGGCCCCCCCAGCCCCGCGGACCCCGGGGAGTGAAGCCCCTTTGTCCCAGGGCCCATCACGCCTTTGTCCCTGTGTCACTTGGGGGGCACCAGCTGTCATGGCCGGGACCCAGGGGCCTTCGCGCTCCTCCTCCTCCTCCTCTTTGTTCTCCGCTCCTATGCTGGGGCTGCCTGGGATAGGGAGGGAGGGGGCACCCGGGGTCCCCACCCCAAGGGGCAGCTGGGGGCACACAGCCCCCCCATGATGGGGCAGCCCCCCCCCACCTTTGCAGCCTGGGCAGCTGTGGGGAGCAGACGGGGACTCGGGGTGGGTTTTGGGGTGGGGTTCGTGCCCTACCCCATCCCTCCCTGCTTGGGGTCCCCAGGTTTGGGGTGCCCCTGGTTTGGGGTGTCTCTGGGGCTGGGGGGGGTCCCCAGGGTGGGAAACCACCACCCACCCAGCCCCCGTGCCCCCCCCACCCCCTGCCCCCCCAACCGCAGTTTTTTTTTGGGGAGGGGGTCCCACTGAGCGCTTTGTTGCCCATGGAGGGGGGGGCAGATCCAGGGCAGGGGGGCAGCTGGGGAGGGGGCTGGGCCCCAGGGGTCTGCGAGCTCCTGGCAGGGACGGGGGGGGGCTTGGGGGACCCCCCCCTCCTCGGGGACACGGGGGACGTGGGGACACAAGGGGCTCTCCCAGCCCCGAGGAGCGGAGGGGCTTTGGGGACCCGGGGCTGGGCGGGCGGCCGTGGGGACACTGCGGGGGGGGTCCCCGACTGTGGGGACATCTGCCTGGGCCCCCCCCGGGGACAAGGACAGCTCTGGCAGCTGCTCTCCCTGCTCGGCCCCCCGGGGGGGGTCCAGGGCCGGGGGGAGACCATCCATCAACGTCTGCCCGGGGCGCTGCCCCACCCCTGCGCCCCCCCCCCCCCGCAGCCCCCCCACTGCCCCCCGGGCTCGGGGGCGCCCCTGCAGCTGGGCTGGGCAGGGAGGGGGGCCGAGACTTTGGGGTGTCACTCGTGCTTTGGGGGGGGACACGCACCTTTGGGGTGCACGTGGCTGCAGGGGGCGGACCACAGGAGGGGCTGGGGGGGGGTTGGGGGGGGGGAGCCGGGGAGGGGGGGGAGAGGGGGTGCATTGGGGGGGGGGTCCCCGGGTTGGGCTGTCTGGGGGGGACCCAGGCTGGTGGGGAAACCTGGGTGGGGTCACAAGGGGGGGGCAGTGTGGGGGTCCCACAACAGAGGCGTCCGTGGAACGGGGGGGGGTCCCCAAGGGAGAGGAGTCCCTATGATGGGGGGGGTGTGTCAGGATTAGGGGGGTCCCCAAGGGGAGGATTTGGGGATCCCAAGGCGGGGGGGTGTCTAATGATGGAGAAGGATTAATGGGGAGGGTCCAGGGGTGTCCCGGACTGGGGGGGTCCCGGGGGGGGTGGGCCCGGGCAGGGGGTCCTGGGCGGTCCCCCGCCACTGCCGGCAGGTGGCGCTGCAGGACCGCGAATGCTCGTGCCGAGTAGGGGCGAGGCGGCCAGGGCGGGGCGGGGCTAAGGCGTGTAGGGGCGGGGCCACGAACGGCATAAGGGGCGTGTCCAGTGCGAGGCGGGGCTATGCAAAGGCTGCCGGGGCGCCGCCAGGGAGCAGCGAGCAAGAGCCGCGCTGCGACCGCGGCGTTAGGGAGCGTCGCGCAAGAGGCGGCGGAGGTGCCACGGTGGGGTGGGAGGTCCCTGGCTGGGTGTCCCGGGATGGGGGGGGTCTGCAGGGTGGGGGGTTCCCAGGAATGGGGTGATCCCACGGTGGAGGGGCCCCTAGGCTGGTGCAGTGTGGCCGTGGCAGAGCAGACTGTGCCCACCTGCGGGTGCAAGCACCGCAGCTGCCCCACGCACGGGTACCCACAGGTGGGCAGCGTTTGGGTGCTCAGCTGCGTGCACCCATCCCCGCCCTGGGCATAGCCGGGGTGGCGGGGGGGTGTGTGTCCTCTCCTCTTTGCCCAGACCCACACCACAACTGCGGGGTGCCGCAGCCTCCCACCAGCCCCAGACCACCCTGTGCCGGACCCCATTGATCTGTGGTGGCTTGAAGTTATGAACCCGTGGAGAGCGGGATTTAACGGAAAAACACGCAAATGTCACCTTTGCCTCCAAAGGAAATGCGTCGAAGAGTAAAACCCAGCGGCGGCCCCGGCCGGGAGCCCACAGCCCAGCCTCGATGGGCGATGTCCCCATGGAGACCCACGCATCCGACACGGGTGATGGAGAGAGGACACCAACCAGGGAGGAAAACTTTATTTGTGGCCGGCTTTGGCCCGGAGCGAGCAGGAACAGCGAAATCAATGCTCCTTCATTAGTGCTTAATTTTTCCCTCGATATTATGAATGCTGGGGGTGGATAGGAGACCTGACAAGCGGCTTCTGGAGGTGGTGTGGACAGGGAGGAGCCGTCCGGGGGATCCAGGCTGGGGCGTGGGGTCTAGGCTGGAGTTGGAGCTGGGGGATGCCAGGGAAGGTCCGTGTGTCCTACCATCCGGTGTCCCCCAGGGTCCCACCTTTCCAGCCAGCCCCTCCGAGGGGAGACCCCGGAGCTGTCACGTCAGCAGGGATGGCTTGATGTGCTCCTTGATGGGCTGCAGGACCTGGCACAAGACCCCAGGGACGGGGATTGGGTCAGGCTGACCTTGGGGTGCCCTTCCCGGCTGACCAGCTGGGTTCCCTTGGCCAGGGAGGGGGGGCACGCCTTGTGCTGAGCAATTAGGGGTGCGTGGGACCCCGTGCTGGGGTGACAACGGGAGTGGGACCCAGGGTGTGTCCCATCTCCATTCCGCTGGGTAAAGCTGGGCCACCCACCCCCTCATTAGCGAGGCTAACGAAGCGCTTAACTGGGACACGCTCTGCTTGGACAGAAAGTTGTCACCAACCTGAGGGAGAGAAGGGGACCGGCACCTTTAGGAGCAGGGTGATGGGGTGAAGGGGACCCACTGAGTGCCCCAACGCGGGGAGCATCCCCTCGGCACCCATCCTGCTTGGTGCCCATCACCCGTGAGGTGTGCTTGGGAGCTTTCTGGCAACGGCCGGACCCTGACCCCAATCCCTGCCCATCCCGGCCAGGCCCCCGGCACAGGGAAGGCTTTGCACCTCCTCGGTGTTGCCTATTTGCAGTCGCCGGTGTCCCCTGCGTCCCTCCGCTCTGAGCCGCCCACCAGGTAGTCGAAGAGGACGAAGCCGTATGCTGCCGGCTCTGGGGCCTGTGGGGAGAGAGAGGCTGAGGAGGGTGGGGAGAAGCAGAGGAGGGTGGAGGAAGGCCATGGCGCAGGATGGCTGCACTCACCTGCAGGCTCAGCCGCTGGATCACTTGCTGGGGGTCGCTCTCCAGGATCACCCTGCGGAGCAGCGCAGTGCTGGCACCATCCCACCGGGATCCCCCCAGCATGGCTCTCTCCTGATCCCGGCTGCACCCCACCAGGCATCACCACCACCACCCCGTGCCTCAGTTTCCCTCCCTGTGCAAAGCTCTGGAATGCCCTGACGAGGAAAAGCTGCTGCAATGGTGGCAAATGAGGGTGCCCATCTCCCCCCTGGCACCCCAGGATGGGGCCATCCCCCTCCCAGCACCCAGGGGGATGATGCCACCCCCCGTCCCTGCAATCCCCAGTGCCGCAGGCTGCTTTTCCCCCTCTGTCCCCCCCAGCAGGAGCTCACCCCCCATCCACGATCTCGTCCACCACCAGGAACGTCCCCTCCATGTTGTCCAGCAGCCAGCGCTTCTCCACCTCCTTCCTGCGGGCGAGCGGGTGGGAGATGTCACTGCACCCGCTCATGGCCTGGGGTCCTGTGCAAGGTGCTGGGACCTGGACCCCTGCCATCCCAAAGCAGCGCTGGCCCTGTCCCAGGGCGTTAGGGGACAGGGGTTTCATGCCAGCTCATGGTGTCACCTGGGGCAAGCTGCTGCCCCATGCCCTGCCTCAGTTTCCCCACCCAAGGGATGTGGGTTTGGGTCCGGATGGCCCCGGGGACTCACCGCAGGAGGTGGCCGAGGGCGTCGAGGAGGCAGGCGAGCACAGCCGACAGCATCAGCTGCGGGAGAATGGGGGTGTCAGTGGGGCTGCGGGGGCTCCCCAGGGCTGCCCCCTCCTCCCACCTACCTCGTTCTCCTGGCAGCCCCCCACCACATAGAAGAAGAGGTCGACGCTGCTCCTGTAGACGATGGTGAGTCCTTCCAGACAGGCGATCTCACCTGCACGGCATGGGGACACGGGACGGTGTTAGTGTCCCCCGGGACCACACCGGAGGGGATGCCCAAGCCCGGTTCCCCCCGGCATTAAACCTTTTGCAACCGTGTTCCCCCCCGATTGCAAAAGCTCCCGAGTGGGGCCCCCCCCGGCACTCACCGCCTGTCTGGTGGGTTTTGCTGAAGATGCTCCTCTCGAACGCGGCCTGCTCCTCGGCCGTGGGGAAGGTGCCATCGTAGTACTGCGGGGACGGACAGGGGGTCAGTGCTGGCAGGGCAGGCAGCACGGGGAAGGAGGTGTGCCGGGACCCCCAAAGCCCCTGCCAGGACCCCCCAAGGTTGCTGCCAGGACCCCCCAAGTCCCCACAGCCTGGCGAGGGGGAGATGCCTGAGCCAGGGTGAGTGGCTGGGGGACCTGAGCAGCATCCCCTGGGGAAACTGAGGCAGGGGGGGCCGGGCTTCACCTTGGCCAGGAGGCGCTGCCCGAGGCTGTCCAGGATGAGCAGGGCCTTCACCGTGTACAGGGAGGGCTCCTGGGGGGGAGAGGGGCCGGGGCTGGAGGGGCTCAGCCCCACGGCGGGTCTGCCCCCCCCCATGCCAACCTGGGCTCTCCTGGATCCTTTCCCTTGGGGTCCCCCCAGGTCTGGATTTTGGGGACCCCCTTTGCTCCCCCATCCCGCCCCCACTGCCCCTCTGCTCCCTGCTCTGCCCCCGTGTTTCTCCCCATTCCCCCCCCGATTCCGTTTCCCCATTTCCCATCTTCCCGTTTCTCCCCTCGTCCCCCGTTCCCCCACTCCCTGTGCCCCCTCTCCCCCCGTTTCACCATGGTCCTCCCCCTCCTCCCACCACCAGCCCCTTCCCCTCCCGTTGCCCACCCTCCCCCCCCCCCTCTGGTCCCCATCATTTATCCCCATCGCCCCCCGGTGTTTCCCCCCCTCCCGTTTTTCTCCCGGGTTTTTTCCCCCCGGGTTTTTCTCTCCCGTGTTTTTTCCCGTCATGTTTTTCCTCCCGTTTTTTCCCCATTCCGCCCCCCCCGTTTCTCCCCGTTTTCCCCCGTTTCTCCCCGTTTCCCCCCGTTTCTCCCCGCTCCCCCCGTCCCGCCGCGGCCGCACGAAGTTCCCGGTGGGGCTGCGGAGCCCCGTCCCCGCTCCCCGCCCCGTCCCCGGGCCCGGCCCGGCCGTACCGGCCCCGCGGGCTCCATGGCTCCGCCGCCCCGGCCCCCCCCGCGCTGCCGTGCCCGCCCCCCCGGCCCGCTCCGCCCCGGGCCCGGATCCCCCCCCGCACCCCGACTCCTCCGCACGCTCCCAGCCTTGCCCCGCTGCACCCCGGGCTCAGCCCCCACCGGGGCCAGGGCCCCCCCACATCTTCCCCCTTCGGCCCTTGGGGAGGAACCGGGGGTCCCCCGGGAGGGATCCCGCACCCCGGCGCGCTGCTGTGTGTGGATGCAGTGGGGGAATGGGGGGGACATGTGGGGCCGTGGGGGGCTGTTCCCCCACTTCCCCCCTCTCCCGCACCCAGGGACCTCTTCTGGGAAAAGACTGACCTTGGGGGGGGGCAGTGGGGTGGGATGGAGGCTGGGACCCCCACGCACCCCGGATTCGGGGGTGCAGGGGAGCCCCTGGAGGGGAAGGAAGGCTCAGCAGTGGGCAGGGAGGGCTCACCCAACCTCTGCTGCCTTTAATTTGGGGTCACCCCCCCCCGAGTGACCTGGGGAGGTGGGTGGGGGTCCTGGCAGCGCGGGGTCCAGCCGGTGGGTGCCAAGCTCATCCCCTGCGCAGGTTGTGGGCTCTGCCGGGGGTCGATACCCCCCCGTGTGCCATCACGGGTGATCCCGGCTGTGGGGCACAGCCCCCCCCAAGCCCCTGCTCCCGTGACGGCTCCTGTCGGTGTTTGCCGGTGACTCACCGGTTGCACCCAAATCACCCGTGTTTGCGTTAACCTCCGGGGCTGGAGCGCTTCCCCACGGCGGGGGCTGAGCCCACGGGGGAACCCGGGCCTCGGAGCGAGGGGCAGTGGGACACGCTGTGCCCAGAGCAACTCCCCACCATCTCCTGCCGGAGGGACACTGCTTGTCCCTAACCGTCCCCACCGGCCATGGCCAAAAAGAACCCGGGGGGCAGTTTTCCCGTGCCCCCCTCGCCAGCACAAAGCACCGAAAGGCCTTCGTGGGCCGGAGGAGGGCTGGGAGCCGGGCAGGGCGAGGGGACAGGGATGCCTGCCAGCCCTCCAAATAGTCCCGGGGGGGGACACACTAAAAATAACCCTGCGAGGGGCAGCCCGGCTCGGGTTGCTGGTGGGAGGCTGACCGCAGCCCTGGGGGTGGGACACAGTGGGAGGTTTTTAGGGCGCTCCCATACACCCGTTTTCCCCATGGGGTGCAGAGGTGCCTGGGAAACAGTGCCCGAATAATGCTCGCAAGCCGAGGTAGCCCCGTTGCAAACCCTTGGTGGCCATCGGGGTTGGCAGCACCCCCAAATTTCGCACTGGCACGCAACGCGCTGAGCGGCGGCTCTTGGTATCGAGGGGGAACTGCTCTGGCAATGGGGCTGTGCCCGTCCGCCCCCCGGGGCCCCTGCCATTGCCTCAGCAAATTGCTGGTTGCGGCAAGATGTGGGCTGGGGCCGCGCCCCGGCTTTTGTGGGTGTTTCATGGCTTGTTTTCCAGGAGGAGATTAGCGAGATGGAGCAGCCAGGGCAGAGCGAGCCCATGACCCAAAATTGCTCGGATCTGGGTGCTTCCAGGCTCCTCACCACCTGGCCGCTCCAATCCCTTTCCCTGCTGCGCCTGTCTCCCTGGATGCTCTGGACCATCCCTGCTCACAGCACTGGGGCTGTCCGGGTTTGGGGGGATGTGCAGCCTGTCCCCCATCTCTCCGCTGTGCCGGCGAGCTTGCTCCTTGCTGTAAAAAATGGGGGCTCTGCTCCTGCTGCTGCCCTGGGAAGACATCGCGGGCTGGGAAACCTCACCCCGCTGCGAGGCGTTGGAGCCCACGCTCATTTTCCATGCTTTTACGGATGAACTATTGTCTCTGGCATCCTGTTTGTCCCAGCTAGTTTCTGGGGCAGGGAAGAGGGTGTCTGGTTTTGGCAGCTGCGGCCGCTCCGGGCAGCTGCAGCGTTGCAGGAATAGCAGGCAGGGGTGGTGCTGCCTGGCTGCCTTTACCTCCTACCTGCCCGCCTCCGCTGCCGGGTCTGGCAGCGGCTGCCCCTCGCCCCGTGGGCGCTGGCATTGATTTGGGCAGGAAGCCCACATTGATCGATGGGGGAAAAGTATAAATATCCTGCTCAGAGGCGATGGGTTTTAACGCTGACCCTGTTCCGTGCTTATTCATTTAAATAGTTTATGGAGTTCCAGTCGGTGATCCGGTGGTTGATCACCCCGGAGAGGAAAGGATGGGATGCGGGCCTGACACCGGCCCTGCTCCCGCGGCCATTTGCAGCATCTTTCCCCCTCCGCTCCTGCAGCTCTAACAGGAGATGCTGCCGCGTTTCGTCGAGTGGCTTCAGAGCCACCGGCTGCACGGCACAGGTCCTCGGGCGCCCGGTGAGGTGATTGGGATGAGTTGCAGCCTTTCCCTCACCTCTGCTGGGTATTTACTGTCTCAAAAGGCATCGAACGTCGAGACCTCGGTTGTTCGGTCAAGCTCAAACTGGCCAGTGGTTTCCCCCGTGATGAGCAGCGGCGCTCGTGAGATGACCTGCGGACAGCGCGACTGTTTTAGGCTGACAAGTGACGGCCAGACACACGGACAGTCCCTGGCACATCAGCTGCAGGTGACTGTGAGCAGCTCAAAGGCCACAGCTCTGTCTGCGTGGTGGGGAGCCCCATCCCACCCCAAGCACCAGCACCCTGGGGGCATGGTGTTCCCCCCCGCCCCGGGCTCTCACCCTCCCGTGGCTCAGGTCAGGGCTGGGAGTCAGCTCTCTCTGACACAGCCATTCACACTTCCAGCAGCTCCCACCGCCACGGGCGAGGAGCAGCTGACCAGGAGAGCTCGCTTTTCTCCATCTGAAAACAGGCCTGGGTGTAATGAGCAGGGGTATGCCGACTGGGCAGCTGCTGGAGCGTGAAATTAAAGACTTTTAATTAGCTAAGGGCTGGAACAACGAAGAAAGTAAAGCATGGTGTTAGCAGGCGATGCCCTGGCTGCGCTCCCAGCCCCGCCACTGACTCACTGCAGGGCCTGAGGCGAAGCTCTGGGTTCGGCTTTGACTCCTTCCTGCCGTCTGCAAGTGGCTCCGGCGGCAGCCTCGCGCCTGCGCGGGGCCGAGGACCTGCGAGGGCTGCGGGCGAGCGCAGGGCAGGGTCATGTTTAGGCAGTGTTACCAGCCCAAGGGCCTGCGGCAGCACAGGGGAGGCCCCCGGGCCCACTCTGGGGGCCGAGCAAGGCCGAGGAGCCGTCTCCCCACTGCAGGCCCCGCTGTGGTGTGGCCCCAGAGGAGGCCCAAAGCCCCCTCTACCCCCAGGAGGTGTTGGGATTCGGGGCCCTGGGGGCATGGGGGACCCCCGGGGCGGTGTCGGGGCCTGCGGGGCGATGGAGGCTCCGCCATGGCGGCCCCTGGCCTCGCCCTGCGCTGGGGGCCTGGGGCGCCCGATGCCATGGCAACAGCTGCGGGGCGAAGGGGCGACGTCTCTGCGTCGCAGGGATTGGTGCGCGCCGCTGCCAGTCAAGCGCCCAGACGGGCGGCTGGCTCCTGTGCGTCGTCTCATTGGCAACTGCCGCTGTCACTTGGCGGAGGCATCGCGTTCCATTGGGCGGACGCCTGTCAATCAATGGCTGCGGGGGGCGGGTCGCGTTGGCTCGCTTCTCCTCTCCGATTGGCCCAGCGCGCGGCCGCCGGGCCAAGCACGGGGGCCAGCGGCGCTTTCCGCGCGCCGATTGGCCACTCAGCCTGCCTATCCAGGCGGCGGCGGGGGAGGGAGCAACGCCTCACCGCCGCCTTCTATTGGGCCGCCGCTTCGTCCCGCCTTCCCTTCCCGGGCGCCGATTGGCGGCGGCGCCGCGCGAGGCGGGAGGGGGAGGTGGTTGGCCAGGGCGGGGAGCGGGAGCGGGGCCGGCGGCGGCGGCGGGGCCGGGAGCGAGCGGCGGCGAGCGGGTAGCGGCGAGCGGCGGCGTGGAGGGGCGGGCAGAGGGGCCCGGGGCCGCGGCGGCGGCGGCGGTGGTGGTGGCGGCGGCGGTGCGGGGCGGGCAGAGCCGAGGGGCGCGGGGCGGGCGGCGCTGAGGGGACGGCGAGGCCGCGCGGGGGGGCGGGTCACGAGGCGCGCGCGGGGGGGGGTGTCTTAAAGGGCCCGGGGCGGGGACGGGGGGGAACGGCACATGGCCCCGCCGCCCCCCGCTCGGCAGCGCAGGGAACCCCCCCCGGGAGGGGAGAGCGGGCAGCGCCGGGGCCTGGCGGCTCCTCCCGGGAGCCGCCCCGCCGGGCTGGGGGCGGGCGGCCCGGGAAGGTCGGGCCGGGGCCGCGGCGGGCGGGGCGAGCCCGGGAGTTCCCGGTCGGGCGCTGGCCGGGGATGTTTTGCTGCCGGTGGAGAGGTCCTGACGGGTTTGTGCGGAGCCGCTGGCAGCGGGGCTGGGGAGTGAAAGGGAGTCGGAGCTGGATTCCTTCAGAGAGAGGGGAAGTTGACGCACCAGCCTAAGAATAGCTCAGGGAGGGGAAGCGTGGACAGTGTTGTCGCCAGAGGTAACCTCCGCGGGGTGTGTTTCTGTGCCCGTGTTGTGTCAGGAAAATCAGCCTTTCGAGCGCCATTCGCTCGGCTCTTCGGGGCCCCGCGCGTGGGGAAACCACCGTTTCCCGGTGTAGTAGGTCCATGTGCAATGTTTAGGGTGGTGCCTCGTCGGCGCGTTATCGCGTTTGCTCTCTGGTTATATTTCAGCTGCTGATGAAATTGCAGCCAGAAGCGGAGGAGTCTTTGGACCTGCCCGTGATCAGGACCTTTGACTTGTAAAAGGCTCCTTCAAGAAGCTTCACAGACCAGAAGAGGGGAAGAAAGAGCAGCCGGCTGTCGGAGGGAGCAGACCCCGTCCTGGAGCGTGGGGAATTGGGGGGGGCGAGAGGAAGTCGCTGTATGTGGAGTTTTTGGGCAGTAAGTCACATGGATTTTTACGTAGCTGCATGGTTTGTGTTCAAAAACAGTTCTGAAGAAGAGGAAAGGGCAAGAGAGGGTGGAGGCTGTCTTCTGGGGAGGGTTTGTTGCTTCTCAAGATTTGAGTCTTTCATTACAGACTGCTGGCCAACCCATGAGTTCCAGAACTTGAGAAGAAAAACAAAGTCGTCCTGAACCCAAAGTCTTGAATGTTCTTTAAACTTTTATCCTGTTGTTTAGCGATAACCTGAACACCGAAGTTGTTGTTTTCTTTTGTTTGTTTGAAAGTGGGGCAGAGGAAAGACAAACCCAACCAACCTGTTGTGTGGAGAATTCATCCGACGCTGGTGCTTTTTTTTTTTTTCTTCCTAATTCCCAAACCCTCCACCTGTTTTGTTTTCTCCCCCACCAGAAATGCTTTCTCTGAAGAAATACTTCACCGAAGGCCTCATCCAGTTCACCATTCTGCTCAGCTTGATCGGCGTTCGTGTGGACGTGGACACCTACCTGAACTCGCAGCTCCCCCCTCTCCGGGAGATCATTCTTGGCCAGAGCTCCGCTTACACCCAGACCCAGTTTCACAACCTGCGTAACACCTTGGATGGATATGGCATCCACCCAAAAAGCGTAGACCTGGACTATTACTTCACCGCTCGCAGGCTGCTCAACCAGGTGAGGGCCCTGGACAGGTTTCAGGTGCCCACCACCGAAGTCAACGCCTGGTTGGTGCACAGAGACCCCGAAGGTGCCGTGTCCAGTAGCCAGCCCAGCGCCGGCATCGCCCTAGAGAACGCCAGCGGCCTGCAGGATGGGAGCAGTCCTGACAGCGGGGTGAGGGAGAGCGGAGCTGAGCAGGGCTTTGGGGAAGAACTGGAAGATTTGGGAGCGGTGGCTGCCCCAGTGAACGGAGACCTGACCAAAGAGGTAGGCAGGACCTTCTTTTGCCTGTGGTGGGGGGGAGAGGGCGCCCTTGGGGGGCTCTTGCCCTCTGGTACGCACCCAAGCGAGCAGTATTCTGTACGTTGTGTGTGCTTCTCACTTGGGAAAAGTGGGTCTCCACTTGGGAATGGCGTAATACTGAATTACGGTTCAGTTAGAGGACTCCAGGGGTATGCGTGGGGCGGTTTTTCCCCCTTTGTTTTATTTGTGGTCTGAAAGTAATAGTGAAAGGAGGGGGAAAGGGTTGGGGGTCAGCATTTCGACCTGTGAGTGTAGCTTTGTGTTGTGAAACAGATAAAACGAGGCTGGGAAATAAACAGGGGCATTGGGTAACAGCCTCATCCCAGGTGTCGAGCGCGTGGTTGGGTTACTTGGCTCTGGAGTTCATCCAGTGGCGATGTTTATTGCTTGGTTTTCATCAGACGGGTGGGAGAGGTGAACTGGAAAGCGGTTTATTTTTTCTGTCTGAGCACAACCTTTCGGAGGCTGTGATGCAATGCTGGTCCCCGGGAGCTGCTGCTCTTTTTCCTTTTTGGCACCGCTCTCTTTGTCACGGCATGTTCAGCATCTCCCTGTCCGTGGCGTGGGGGACGTTAGCGCTGATTTGCAGCGTTGGGTCCTTCCAGCGTCGCTCTCGCGTCTCGTAAATTGTGTCTCGGACGAGCTGCTGAGGCGTCGGGGCATGGGGAGCGCCGAATTCAACTGCTGCCACCCCTGTCCCCTGCAGCGAGGGGTGGGCAGCTTCGCAGGCAGCTGTCGCGGATGCCTGGGGCTTTTGTCATGTGGCTTCGGCGCAGCAGCAGGCAGGGAATCGAGTGAGGAAAGCGGTGTGAACGCGTGCACGCCGGAGAGACAAAGGTGACGATTGTTTCGGGTCTGGTATTGACGGATGAGCGGCGGGATGCTGCCGTAGGAAGCGTGGATGGTGCCTCGGCTGTACCTGCGGGCTGCTCTCGCCTGCCCGCGGGGAATCTCCTGGCTCTGGAGGCGTTGGGGCTGCGGGACAGCGGGTGAAAACCCCGCTCTGGGTTTGCAGCTGGCGACCTTGGAGGTGTCAGTGAGAGGAGCTTTGGTCAGAGGGTTGCAGAACTCAAGGCAAACGTTCATGCATTCAGCTTCTTCCTCGATAACCGAGAGGGGTAATTCCCTGCCTTGGGAATGGGGGAGGATTTGACGAAATGCCTTGTACAAGGTCACGCGCAGCCCGTCGTAGACTTCGCTGTCCTTCCCCAAGCCTGGTGCTCTTGGCTGAGGGTGTCGGGTCTGGGGAGCCTTTCAAGTGCAGTATAGAGAAACTGGGATCGGATTTTAGAGAGAAATGCTGCAGGTTTGTGTGGCAAGAGGCCGCCAACACTGCTGTTTTCCCGGGGCCTGTTTATTTCTGCCCTAAAATACAGTCCTGAATTAGATGCCGTTGCTGTGAGCCGCCCCTGCGCAGGGTGCAGCCGCAAACCCGGCCAGCTCGGGCTGGACTTGCCGGGAGTGAAACTCCCGGCCAGCCTGGGCGATGCCGGGTGGGAAGCACGCTCCTCCGTGCTGCGGTTTCACTCCGGTTGCTCCTTCAGGGAAAAAGGGTGGGGAGATCTGGGTCTGCACCTTCCTTGATCCCGGGTGTTCAGGTGTCCGTGCTCTTCTTCGGGTCTCTATCTTTTTTTTTCCGCTCCCCCCAAACCCCTGGCTTGGACAGGAGGGGAGGGTGTTACTGCACCTGCAAGGTGTGCTGCGCTGCCGGGGGCACAGCACCCAGGCACCCAGCGCCAGGAAATCCCGTCTGCCGAGCCCGCCTCGCACACCCACGTCACACCGTCACATCACCCTCTCTTCCCCCGGGGCCAGCAAGACCGTACTTGCTGCTGGTGTGACGCTTCAAAGCACCGAGTCTTATTTCAAAGCATTACCCCAGTGGGGTTTTTAAATTTTATTTTAATTCTTTTTGGTGTCTTTGTCTGGAACCTTGACTCCCCACTAAACGCTGAGCAGCCGCCCGGCCTTTCCGATGGGAATATCGTGTGGGCTATGCAGCTCCCGGCAGCTGCTGCCTCCGGAAGACACCTGCAGGGCTCGATCCTTCCCCCCGTGTTCGTTAGGTGGACGATGACGATGTGCAGATGGCTTTAGGGCCGGGGTTTAAATTTTTCCATGACTTTTCCCAGCGCTGAAAATATTGCGACTCCCCGCGGGTCGTGCGGGCCAGGCGCGACCTTGCTCGGGGAATACGGCTGTTATTAATAATTTGAGGAGCCGGAGCTCGCCCTTGGGTGCGGTGCGGAGCTCTCGGGCTCTGCAGTTTGGGTGGGGGCTGCAGCGGGCGCTGGCCGACAGCTTGGGGATCATCCAAAACAGGGAATTCGAATTTATTTTATTTATTTTATTTTATTTTTTAATCCGCTCCTTGTTAGCCTAAAGCCAAAGCCGGGTTTAATCCCGAGTACTTTCCTCTGCAGCATTGGGGGTGGGGAAGGCGGGAGGCACCGCTGCCCTGTGCCGTTTCCACAACAGGAGGATAAAAATACGCGGCCGTCAGACATGTGATGAGCTGCTGGTGCTCAGCCCTGCCCCCGGCTGACAAAGCCCCCCCCCAGCCGGCGGGGGGGGATCTCCTTACACTTGGCCTTGCCTCTCCAGCGGCCCGCTCCCGGGGCGGGCCGTGCCCCTTGCGAGGGTCTGGGGGGCGAGGAGCAAGCGGGGGCTTTGCCCCCCCGGTTTGCACGGGGTGTAGCGGGGGGGGGATCGCCCCCTCCGCGCCGGGGTCTGCCGGGGGCGGGAGCCAAGGTCACCCCGGCCTGCCCTCCATCCCTCCTGGGGGAGCGCGGCCCCGGGCTCCGGGACGAGCCCCCCCCGCCGGCGGTGCGGGCCGGCGCGGTGCAGGGCGAGGCCGGGGCGGAGGGGGGGGGACACGGGCGGGCGGGCGCGCTGCGCCAGGGCGGGGGACCGGCCCGGTGGGCGCCGCGCGGCCGCTGCGCCGCCGCCCATTGGCCGGGGCGGCGGCCCCCGTCGGCGGGGATTGGTCGGGGCGGCGGCCCCCCGGCGGCGCGGATTGGCGGCGGCCGCCGCCCGGGCGCGGGGCGGGGCTTGGCCGCCCATTGGCGGAGGGGGGCGTGGCCCGGCGCCGCCGCATCCCGGCGGGGTGGGGGCGGGGCTTGGCCGCCGCCGCAGCCAAGGTAACGGCGGGGGAGGGGCGGGCGGGGCGCGCCGCAGCCCGGCCCGGGCAGGGCGGCGGGAGCCGAGCCCAGGCGAGCCCGGCCCAGGCGAGCCCGGCCCAGGCGAGCGGGGGGCGCAGCAGCCGCGCGGGGGGGCGGCTCCCGGCGTTGCAGCGGGGGGCCGCGGGCACCTGTGGCCGGTGGGGCGGAGCGGAGCGGAGCGCGGCTCTCCAGCCGCCCCGGCCGGCGATGCGTGCGCGGCGCCGCGCCCCGGCCAGCCCGCCCCCCCGCTTCCCCCGGGGACCATGATCGGCGTGCGCCGCGGCCCGGGCGGCAGCTGGGGACATGAGAAAGGTACCGGCGCCGCTCCGGGGAGGGAGGGCGGCCGCTCCCCGGCGCCGCGGGGATGCTGCCGGCCCGGCGGCGGCGGCGGCGGGGCAGGGTGCGGGGGGGGGACCCGGGGGAGGCGCGGCGCGGCGGCGCAGGCTGCCGGAGGCGGGGGCTGCGGGGCGGGGGCCGGCGGCCGGGGCGTAGGGCAGGCTGCGGGGGCAGCGGGGGTTGCCCGGGGGGGGCTGCGGGCAGCCCGGCGGCGGGGACGGCGGTGGCGGCGGCTCAAGTTGCATCAGGTGGGTGGAAATGCGGGGATTTTCCTGCCGGCGCACCCCACCCCTTATGCAAATGGCCGGGATGGCACCACGGGCTGATGCAAGGCGGCCACGGCGCAGCCACCGCCGCGACGTGGGCCCGGGCGGCCCCAGCCGCCTCTCCCGGCGGCGGGCGGGCGGCCATGGGCGGCGGGGAGCGGAGGGCCGGCCTCACCCGCCATGCAGCGCCCGCAGAGCCGCTCTCGGGGACCCCGGGAGGCAGAACGGCCCCGGGCCGCGGAGGGAAGGCGGGCGGAGGAGCCGGGTGCCCGGCGGGTGGGCTGCGGGTCAGGCTGGGGGGTTCCCCCGGGAGGGGCCGGTGGGTGGGGACCCCTGCCCAGGGCTGAAGGAAATCTGGTCTGTCTTTCAGGACATCGATTTGATTGACATCCTGTGGAGACAGGATATTGATCTCGGCGCTGGGCGAGAGATTTTTGACTACAGCCACCGTCAGAAAGAGAGCGAAGTGGACAAAGAGCTGAGCGATGGGAGGGAGCGTGGGGACAGCTGGAGGAGCGGAGGGAGTGAGATCTTGGATAGAAACCTGCTAGTTGATGGAGAGACCGGGGAGAGTTTCCCTGCGCAGGTAACACCCCTGGGCCGGCCGGGCTGGGGTCTGCGCCCGCGGTGATGCAGCGTGCCAGGGGTCCGCGCTCCCGCCGAGGTGGAGGGGAGGCGAGGGGCCCTCCGGCTGGCCGTCGGGGCGAGCAGCATCACGTGTGACTTTCGCTGGGGATCTGCTAAGCCGCAGGATGAGGGTTTGCCCGGGTGGACGAGAGGATTTGATGCTGGGGAAGCGCAGGCTGCCTGCTGGGCTGGGGAGCCGCAGCGAGGCGGGCAGGGTAATGGCCGTGTCACCGTCGGCAGGACGCGAGGACGAGGGCAGCGGGTTCTTGCCGTGCTTTTTGGTTGTCTGGCAGAGGCGGTGGCGCGGGTAGGCGCAGATCCCCTCCAGCCTGTAGCCGAGTCCTTGTGCTGGCAGGAGGTGAGGCTCGCTGGTAGCAGAGGCAGCACGTTTCCTTTCCCCGCTGCGCTCGGGGGGCCGCTCTGACGCTCTCCGGAGCAGGAGGATGGAATCTGCGAAGCACTGGGTGGGGCCTCTGGCTCTTTTTGGATGTGCTGTAATAAAGCCGTGCTGTAAGGAGCTCGTTTCTCATCGCCACCTCCCTAATCCCGGGGCTACGATTGCTTGTGTTTTACATCAGGTGCCTGGTGCGGAGGATCAGACAGCCTTGTCCCTGGAGGAGTGCCTTAGGCTGCTGGAGGCCACCTTCCCTTTCGGGGAGAATTCGGAGGTGAGTGGATGGGGCGACGGCTTCTGCCCCTCGGTTCTCCTTCGCTCGCTCGCCGGGGTTTCGGTGCCTCTTGTACCCCTAACCCAGACGGCAGAAGCGGCAGTAAATTGGGTTAGCCTGCTTAAGGAGGCTCCAGGCATCGTGCCTGCGAAACTAGCGGTGGGGGGGGGTGGGGTGGTCACAATTAATTAAAGACTTCTGGCTTTGCTTCTAATTAGTTCATAGTGAACTGTGGAGGAATAACTGCAACCAGTTTGCTTTGAACAAAGGAGAAGCGATTGCCCGCGCGGAGGTGGAAGGGCATTCGCGATTGCTGGCTCCCTGGCGCGGCTGATCAGCCGGGGACTGACTCTGCCTCACGTGGTTAGTTTCCAGCCGCGGATGTCTCCACCCTGAGCGAAGCCGTGCCCGGCGAGAGCAGGTCCGCGGGCATCCAGACCAGCCTGCTGTCTCCTCTCCTCGCCGAGACCGAGTCGCCCTTCGATCTGGAGCAGCAGTGGCAGGACCTCATGTCTATCATGGAAATGCAGGTGAGCTCGAGGGGGCGGGGTTGCGGGAAGGCGTTTGCCCCTCCAGGCGCCGGTTGCTGCTCCGTTGAATTTAGGTTCGATGGCTGCCCCGAGCACCCGATTCCTGGACGATCGTGGATTGGGGTTGGTCGCAGCTGCTTTGGTTTTCTCCCAGCCTGTGCGGTGACGCTGTGCCGTCCGTGCGGCAGTTGCTGCTCTCTTAACCCTCCTGCAGCTCGCGGATGACGCTGGGCCGCTCGAGAGAGCTCCTTCCATGGGATCTAGAAGCATTGTCCTGTCTCTTCTTGGCACACGCCAGGAGCGAAGGCAGGGCTTGAGCGCGGCTCATTCACCGAGCTGTTTCGTATCTCTTCCAGGCTATGGAAGTGAACAACACAACCGCTGAAACCCTGTACAACAGCACGAGTGGAGACCTGCTGACTTCTAACTACAGCCTCGCTCCCAACACTCCCATCAATCAGAATGTCAGCCTGCATCAGGCCTCTCTGGGAAGCTGCTCACAGGACTTCTCCCTCTTCAGCTCGGAAATCGAAAGCCCCTCCATGGCTGGCAGCTCGGCCCTGCTCCAGCTGGCACCGGACAACTCCACCGGCCTCAACTCCACCTTCGGCTCCACCAACTTGAGCGGCATCTTCTTTCCTCCGCAGCTGAACAGCACAGTCAATGAGACGACTGGCCCCGAGCTGCCAGACCCGCTGGGCGGTCTTCTAGACGAAGCCATGCTTGATGAGATCAGCTTGATGGACTTGGCGATTGAAGAAGGTTTCAACCCGGTGCAGGCCTCGCAGCTGGAAGAGGAGTTTGATTCTGACTCAGGTCTTTCTCTGGATTCCGGCCACAGTCCTGCTTCTCTGAGCAGCTCAGAAGCTTCCTCCTCCTCGTCCTCTTCCTCCTCGTCCTCTTCCTCCTCCTCGTTTTCTGAGGAAGGAGCTGTCGGCTACAGCTCAGACTCTGAAAACGTGGACTTTGAAGAAGCGGAAGGGGCGGTTGGATACCAGCCAGAGTACAGCAAGTTCTGCCGCATGAGCTACCAGGACCCGTCGCAGCTCCATTACTTGCCTTACCTGGAGCATGTTGGCCACAACCACACCTATAACATGGCGCCGGGGGCCCTGGATCCCGAGGAGCCCAAACTGCCCAGCGCCGGGAAGAAGAGCAGCAAGGAGAAGCCGTCCGAGTTCCTGGATAAGCAGATGAGCAGGGACGAGCATCGAGCCAGAGCCATGAAGATCCCCTTCACCAACGACAAGATCATCAACCTGCCCGTGGAGGAGTTCAACGAGCTCCTCTCCAAGTACCAGCTCAGCGAGGCGCAGCTGAGCCTGATCCGCGACATCAGGAGGCGAGGCAAGAACAAGATGGCTGCCCAGAACTGCCGCAAGAGGAAACTGGACACCATCCTGAACTTGGAACGGGACGTCGAGGACTTGCAACGGGACAAGTCCAAACTGCTCAGGGAGAAGGTGGAATTCCTCAAATCCATCCGCCAGATGAAGCAAAAGGTGCAGAACCTCTACCAAGAAGTGTTCGGCCGCCTGCGGGACGAGAACGGTCAGCCCTACTCCCCCAGCCAGTACGCCCTGCAGTACGCCAGCGACGGCAGCGTCATTTTGATACCTCGCACCGTGGCTGACCAGCAGGCCCGGCGGCAGGAGCGGAAACAGAAGGACCGGAGGAAGTGAAGGGACAGCGACGCGGGAGGAGTGGGACACTCGCTCAAGTGAGAACTGGAGAAGGGCTGAGCCTGGAAGTACTTAGAGGAACTTTCATGCCTTCTTATCCGATATATCTTCTCAAAAAAACGTGACTGCTGCCGGTCAGTGTACGGGAGAGACTGCAGGACCTGCAGGCTGAGTTTTGAGGGCTCCCTGCGGGGAGGGACGGGGAGGAGCGGACCCTGCACTGGCGAGCCCGGCGCCTTCCACAACCTGGAATCCTTTGAGCGCAGGAAACGAGCTGGCATCACTGGTGGTGAGATTGGCAGAGGTGGAAAAACTACTGTTAGGAACTGGCTTTAAATAAGAAAAGAGATTTAAGCAAATGAACTTAAAACAAGTTATAGGAGAGACATTTTTCTGAACTTCCAAAGTTCTGTGATTTCAGGTAGTTGGGTTTTTTTTTTTCTTTTCTTTTTTTTTTTTTTATTTTTCCCTTTTCCTGAACCAGTTTTGACATCGGTGTGTGTGATTCAATCTGACTTAATTCCAGATTAACCGACGTCCCTTCCTAGATCAGACCAGTGCACACATGGAACCACAAGTGGTGTGACTTCCATTAACCCTTTCCAGTCTGAGGAAGCTCAGAGGGGGCTCACGGGAGAACCATTACTGTACGTGCGGAGGAGCTGTGACGCCTCGGGGGGGGCACATAGAGCTTTAGGATTTTTTCAGGGGGGTGTCTGGAACTGGAGAGGGTTAACAGAACCTGTGCGATACGCGTTCCCCCACCACACTCAGAGCATGTCACTGCCGCCGAGCCAGCACCGTGCCGGGACCGGGACGCTGAGCCGGCACACGCAGCAGCCTGCATGCAAACGCTGTCTTCTCCCACTGACTGGCTGGGGAATTGCTTGGGGAGGAAGGCGGGGAGGGTGGCTGGGCCCGGTGGCCCCCCCGGTCAGCGTACAGCACAAGGGGAGCGCAGGGTTCCCACCCCAGGCTGTGGGCTTGTCACTTATAGAAATTAGACAGCTGTTAGGATTCCTGTTTCTTAACCGCGCTTTGATTTTTTAGGGTTTCAGCCCTGTTTTTCCCTATAGGGTCTAGAGTGCTTGTGTTGAGTAAAAGGGAGAAGCCCAAACGTTCAAAGCTGCTAAATGTTCTCTTTGCCATAAAGATTCAGTGTAACCGTGTGATCACATTATAGGATTCTCTTCTGTCCCTAGGTGTTGGTCTGACTTCCTTTGTTTTCAGGAGGGGGGTGGGGGTAGTGCCTTGATCACTGTCGGTCTCCGCCACGGAGACGATCCTAGAAGCTGTATTTACAATATAGCACAGCTGGGAGTGTACTGACTTTACCAGCAACCGAAAAAGCTTAAAAATGGCTTTTCCTAGCCAGTCCTGTGCATGTGATACGGGGTGAGGGCGGCGCGTCGGAGGGAAGACTCGGGGTGGTAACTCAAGGGAAGGAAACCTGGTACTGCAGGAGGGAGGCCTGGAGCAGCCCGTGGCGCTGCCGAGAGGGAAGATGTCCGGCCGTGGGCACGTTTTCCAGGCTATGGGGAAAGTAGTTGGATCTCGGAGCGCATTGCGGGGTGTTCGGTGCGTTTGCTGTGGTCCCGAACAGCGTGACACGGACTCACTGAGACCCCGGCGGGCTCTCCCATCCCGGAGTCCTGAGATTCAACAGCTTTACTTACGCATGAGACGAAGCACAAGTGGTGATGTGGGTGTGGGGAGGTTGGAAGGGAGCCCTGTGTGTATGTTTTAAATTATTTTCCTCTTAGAAACTTTATTTTAATGATCTGCGACCTGTCAGGGAAAGAAGAGAGATTGTGTGAGCACAGGACAAAAATAAAACGGCTTATTCACTGTA
Organism: Gavia stellata; assembly: GCF_030936135.1. Classification (NCBI taxonomy): domain Eukaryota; kingdom Metazoa; phylum Chordata; class Aves; order Gaviiformes; family Gaviidae; genus Gavia; species Gavia stellata. Next base: position 2,429,810 of record NC_082621.1, read on the forward strand.
CGAGCATTTGTTTCATGGATTTTTTTTAATTTTTTTTTTTTAAATATGAAGCATGTCAGGGAAATGAAACAGCCTCTTCTTGTGGGTCCTTCTCACCCAGGGTGGCTCCTGGCTCTCTGCTGCATGCTGAGCTTGGAGCAGGTCTGGTTTGCCTCCAGCGATGGTCTGGAGAGGGAGTCGCTGTTGTCCCATCCTGCAGGTACCAACCTCGGAGGGGAGGAAAATGAAAAGCTCCTTGTTTGTGGGAAACAGTCAGCTCTGGCTCAGCTGCTTTTTTCCTTACTTCACAACAGCATCTTCTTAAAGAAAGCCGAGGAAAAGTGTGTTTCTGGTTAAATTTGCAGCTGTGTGGAGCAAGTTGTGGGTCCCTCAGCCAAAGCCACTAAAGCTGCTGTAGTTCAAAGGCCGGGGCCTGGCTGGGCGCAGTGTGTGGCCGTGGGTCAGAGCTGCCTTGGCACAGCCTGATCCCCCTCCTTGGCGCTTCCACTCCTGGAGCCGGAGTGTGCCGTCCTCTCCTGTTGGGCGAGCAAACGGCATCGGTGCAGCTCGGAAACCTCCCTTTCCCTCTTGCAGCTCCAGCCAGCACCGCTGCTGTTGCACAAGCTCCACCTTCCCACAGGTTTCAGCTGTAGCGTTGGTTACGGAGCCAAAGTTTATTCAATCAATCACGAGTGTATTTATATCAGGCTCTGCAGGCCAGCTCCTGCCCCGTCCCCCTCCCTGCGGGACGAGGCCCAGGCAGGCCCGGCAGGAGCAAGGAGACGGAGCCAGGAGGCTGGAGGGATAAGCGTTTCGAGCAGCGGAGCCGACGGAGGGGCACTGCTGACCCCTCGGCTCAGCTTTTCTCTGCACAGCAGCCGTCCCCACCTCGCTGCCTGTGGGGAGGGTCTGGCTGCGAGCCGGCGGGCAGCTGCCAGGCCAATGCTGGCTCCAGCCCCTGGTTTGCAGCCCCGTTCCCCAGGCAGGGCTCAGCAGAGCTCGGTTCACGTCCAGCTGGGCTCAAGGGTAGGCCCTGACTTTGCTGCTCTTTTGTGTGAGGGATTGTGTGCTGCCAGGGCGCAGGCAGAGCTGCGGGTGCAGGCAGAGCTGCGGGTGCAGGCAGAGCTGCGGGTGCAGGCAGCCCGGCTGGGCAGACACCAGGGAGCAGCACGGGGAGGGGAAGAGGCTGCTCTGAAGTCAGGCTGCTGCCGAAAGCCTCTAAAAATTGGGCCAGGCAGGAACATGGGCCCTGCGGAAGATGCCACGCGCAGCTCGGATGAACGAACTGGGGATGGAAAACTGCTCCTGGGAGCTGCTGATGCACCAGCAAGACTGGGCTGGTGCTGAACTGCTGCACTTAAAAGAAGTATTTTGGGATGCCTGCCTTGTGGCTCAGCACCATATCATCGCTATGTATTTTTTTTAGTTATAGCTGCCTTTCTCTAAGGCTTTAATACCCACTGCCTTATTGGCATTGCTGCCTGTAGGCACTGTCTTTTCTCATCTGGCGTCATTATTACGTAGCAGTTCCTGCACCCCCTACATCGAGTATTAAATAAACAGAACCTATCGAGAAAAGCCAGGACGCTTGGGTGAGACACCACTTTGGAGGCACCGAAGCCTTGTCTTCAGCAGCCTTGGACACGTCCTTTGGCTAGACACAACCAGAAGAGCAAGCAGAAAGTGCACTGCCAGCCCCGCTCCGCTCCCCGATGGTCTTCCACCAGGGTTCCCCTAGGGCAAATGTCATTTTCCTGGGGATTAAACCTCTCCTTATGGGGCTGGACAAGTTCATTTACTCCTGCTGCCGGAGCTGAGCCCAGGCCAGCTCTACGCACCGCAACAGCTCAGCTGAGGGGAACGTGAAGCATTAAAAAACACACTCTGAGGTACTTCCCATCTCTCTTCCTCAGCTCTAGGGTATTTACTTCAGATATTCCTTCGGGGGATCTTTTAGAACGTAATACCGGCTTGAAAAAAAAAAAAAACAAACAACCAACCAAACCTGCAAGGATTTCCCCCGTCCTGGTGATGCTGTGAGAAGGTTACAGCCCTCCCCATGTGGGTCGGAAGCCTGACAAAATCCATTCCCCTCTGGCTCGCTGCCCACGCCCGTCACATCCCGTGCGGGGGCCACTGGGCACCGGCCTTTTGCAGGTAGCAAGGAGGGGCAGGTGAGATGGGAGCTTCTTAAGCAGCTCCTTACCTCCACTGCTGTCACTTGCATGTCATGCCATGCGCTGTCAGAGAGGCAGGCTGCCTGCCAGCCCGTAATCAGGTGAAGTGCAGACCTTTCATTTTCCGAAGCAGGAAGCACTTAGCCACCAGCGGGGCCTCGTGCCTCTGATCTCGGCGAGAGACGCGGCTCAGCGGCCCTTTGAACCAGCGTCCAGCTGCCGCCCGAGCCCTCAGCGCGGCAGTCAGGCAGCCTCGTGCCGGCATGCTCCCTGCCCGGGACAGACCCCGGTTTCTGCCAGCCTCCGCTGTGGTATGGGGGGACGGAGGAGCTGCCTCTGCCCTTCCCTGCCCCGCTTCTGGCAACCCAGGGCAGCAGTGAGCCCGGGGAAGACCACCTCACCATCACCCACAGATCTCTGAGCACGTTATGAGGGTGGTGAGGCTATTTTCCTGTGCCTCAGTTTCTCGAGAGGTGACGCATCCTGCTTACACAGTGCCACAGCCAGAGACAACCGGTACCCAGCGATCTGGTGCCTGCCCGCCCTGCCTGCAGCTCAGGCGGGAGCCCCACGGACTCGGCGCGGCCGCAGTCCCACCCCCAGGATGGAACAACACACATCTTCCAGCTACCTGCTGCGATCGATCACCCCAGAGCCTCCCCAGGGAACTGCAGCCTTCTTATGTTCAATTAAGTGGACGTTACCCCTTCCATCTCCAGTGATTAATACAGGTTTAATTGCTGCTTCTGCTGGCTGCTGGGGCAGGGCAGACATTTCACCGTCCCGCTGGGTATAGGCTGTGCTGTTGCAAATAACCTGGATTTCAACTGGCTGCGTAGTTTTGCAGCCCTGAGTGCCAGTGAGGGGCTGGCAAAGCCCCTGCTCAGCCCTGAGCACCACCCAAAACCTCCCTGCCTCTCCCTGCTCCATCCTGCACCCTGCAAACACTGGAAACCTCTGAGCCAGGAACCACAATCCTCCTCCCAGGAATGCTTCAGCCCACTCTGCCGTCCGTACTACTGCGTGGAGTGTCAGCTGGGCTGAGCAGAGGAGGACGAGGCTACTCTTCTCCATACACAGGAGCTCGTTGCCTTCAGCAAGGCCATACCAAGAATAAAGTGAGGCCACCTCCATCTTCAGCCAAACAGTCACCAGATCATTGCCAGAGCTTTAAAAACCCGTCCGTAAACGCAAAGTGACAAAGTCTGCTCAACGTTCAGATGAGAATTGAAGTAAAGGTCACTTACCCCACCTCTGGTGCCGGATCCTGGCTAGGAACACAGGCAGTGCACGCTCCCGGCTCAGGCAGCATCTTGCTACATCAAACGAGGTCCCGAATCATAGCTAGTCCTCTTGTCTCCATGGGCGAGACTCGACTCAGGCCTCTAGACACTAACCTCTACGACACTTCTCTTCTCCAGATGGAAGTCAACATAAATCAGAACCTGCTGTCAGCTGCTCCAAAGCTCCTGCTGCTGTTGACACCCAGATCAGAGCCACCGGCTAACCTGGGTTGCATCAGAGCTAACCTTGCTCAGAGAGGACCGCAACTGCAGGCTAAATTCCCTCCGTGACCTGCTCTACGCATCGTCACTCATCTCATGCACAAAGAGCTGGAGGAAGGAGCAAGGTAGAGAAGAAAAAAATCAGGATTATAAATCTAAAATTTTATTGAGACAAAAAACTGACAGAGCTTGGTATGAAGTTAAAATCCAAACACGTACTTTACATTTAAACAACGTTTTCACAGAAACCTAAACACATGCTTTTAAAAAAAGGTTTGTACAATGCAAGTCTAGATACATACCACCCTACAAGGAGGTGCCAGGAGTCTGGTGGGGCTCATGACTCCAGACATTAAATAGTTCAGTATTTGTAATAAATCTGATGATTAAAAAAAAAAAACAACCCTCAGAAGATTCAGGGTAACACATCCGGCTCCAGCACCAACGGCTGGCCTCCTACAAACAATCACTTGTTATGGGAGAATATGGAATTGATTTTTTTTTCTTGTGCTGCTGTTGATTTCCTCTCCCTCCCACAACTAAAGGGTTCCCAATGCTGCTGGCTGGACAGCCAAATTAAGGTGAGAAAAGGAACGAGTAGTCAGAAGTCTCTCTCCCCCCGATTTTGAGAAATAGCACCTTACAACAGAAAGAAGGGTAGAAAGGCTTTTAAAGGGTTAAAATCCATTCCCGCCCCGCACCCCACCCTCCCACATACAATGCATGTGTCAGTAACTGGCAGTTCTGCTTCAGGACAATACAAATCACAAGTTTGCATTTTCACAAGTCTCCCCTCACCCCCCCCTACCCCCCCTAAAAATTGCTCGCAGGGTTTTGAGGATCTTGGCTCCAGAGATTTGGACATTCACAGTTTTAGTCTCATGTCAGTGTCCCTGTCTCCCTAGTTCTGTCATCAATACTGGGCTCTTCCCTGCCCCCCCCACCCCGCTTTTTTTTTTTGTTGTTGTTTTCTGAATTCAGGTTCTAAAAAAGATCTGGAAATGATCTGGAACATTTGTCACCAGACCTCATCTCCCTCCCTCCCCAATGAAACAAGAGACCAATTTCCCCACATCCCTCCCCCCAGCCCCCCAAACCAATACACCAGTAAATAGCAAAAGAAAAAAAAAAAAAAACAACAAAAAAACCTACACACATGCTACGCCGTAAAAATGCAGAGTTAACACTACTGGGAAGAAGGCTGTGGGTTGCTGAGATGGTCTTTGAAGAATAAGCAGTATCCATCTGCACTCCCTTTCCCCAGCCCACCCATCACCAGTGATAGTCCTTCATGGAAGGGGCTTTGCTTCCTCTCCCACAAGCTGCAAAGTAGACAGCCTTGAAACAAACACCCCAGTTCCCCCCTCCCAACCCTCCCAGTATCCCCCTGCCCTTCCCTCCCCCCCCAAATTGAGCCGGGCTGGTTTGAATCTGTACACAGCATGAAGCTGCATAAAGCAGTTGAGCAGCTGCAGGGCACAGAAACCATACTGGTCTCTTCAAAGGGCATCTTCTCCAGCCATCTCTACGCTCCCAACCGAGCAGAGCTGCGTTCTCTCCCTCTTGCTCAAACCCACAGTTCAGATCTTTATACAAAGGCTGGCCAGAGCGGGTGCCAGGGGTTAGTTCTTGTCCTCTTTCTTGTCATCGTCCTCTGAGGGGTAGGAATGCCATGTCAACCTCTCCTCATAGAACGAGATGACCACCTGCGGGCACTTGATGTTGGCTTCCTTGGCAGGGACCAGGTCAGCCTCGTCAGAGTTCTTCCTACAGGCCAGAGCAGAGGTGCAAGTTAGGGGGGCTACGGAGGGGAGGCGCAAGAAGTGGAGATCGGAGAAAAGTCAAGAAGCGGCAGGTAAACGGAGTCCCCGAGCTGCTTGGGGGATCCAAGCAACCCCTTCCCGAGTGGCTCTGGAGCAGGGAGAAGCAGCACGTGAGCCCAGGAAAAATTCAGGCGTGAGTTCAGCTCCGGGTTGTCGGGGATGGGGAGAGAAGCCGAATCAAAGCTGCGGCCCTGCCCCCAGCCACTCCGTACTTCTGAGACGGCGCAAAAGCAAATGGCTCCCACACCTATGCCTGACTGGTTTGGCTCCCACCTGCGCCAGTGACAAGCCCTGTGTCACTACAGCCGAAGGGGACGCGGTCATCGTCACGGCTCTCCTCTGGGTGCAGCCTTCCGAAACTGCAGCCCGTGCCATGACACCGTGCCCCTCTCTCTCCCCAAGCTCGCGCCTGCTGCGGGGGGACATCTTAAGAGCCACACAATCCCAAGGGCCCTACCTGCTCGTTTCACATCCACGTTAGCCTCAGCGCAGAGGGTCACCTCAGGCGGCAGCGCCATCGCAAGAGATTTCATGCCAGGTAGCAGGGACTCCCCAGGCGCAGGTCCTTCCCTCTCTGGCACAGAATAAGTGAAGAAGTGACAGACACAAAGACACACTCACCACTTCATCAGGAACATGAGCTCCCCGCTGGAATCCGTGGCACCAATGATTCGCTCTGGCTCAAATCCCCGGGCAAAGCCTCGCGGTTTCTCTGACTGAAAAGAGACGAATTTCCACTTGTAGCATCACAGGGTGACAGCCACATCCCTGTTTCTGGTCACCAGGACACTGGCGGCTGCTCAGAAAGGCTCTGCGTATCAGATGCTCAGACTGTAATGACTGAGGCCAGCAGGGAACTGAGAAGACCGCTCTGGCGAAAGTCCCTTGCACTGAGGTGACCCTGGACAGCACAGTGGAGTGCCCTGCTCATGCTGCAAACAGAGGACCTGATTTCCAAGGCCCTGCTGATCAAACTCTTGTGCTGGCCGAGATTCAGCAGCTCTTGAGATGAAAACCAGACTGCAAAGCCTTTTTATTGTCCCTTTTCCCAAGCAGCTACGAGCACCCTGAGCAGGAGGCTCTCTGCTCCACCTCGTTCCCCCTCTTGAAGAGGCAACATGCCCCTGTCTCCTGTTTCATCCCTTGCGCGGTTCTTCAGGAGAAGCTGGGGCTCCACGCCCTTTTGGTTCAAGAACTGGCCTTTTAAATCAGTGCTAGGGCTGGCTCTAGATTGACAAAGAGGCCTGGCTTAGACAACAGCTACAGCTTTTCAAAAGCACTTCAGCTATGTGCAATAGTTTCCCCTCCATGAAGGAGAACAGTGTGACTGAGGTTTCGGAGCATGGCTGCCTTAGCTGCTAGACACCGTGCCAAACGCAGGGGTAGGGAGGTGAGCACAGAAACCCCACCCTGCCTCACCTCCTCCTTCTTCTTCTTTGGTTTGCTCTCCTCCCCTTTATCCTCTGTGTCAGACTCTGCTTTGCGTTTGCTTCCCTCAGACTTCTCGCTCTCATGTGCAGTTTTCTGGGACTGAAGGAACTCTGCAATGAGGTCTGGGCAGTCGAGGTTCTCCTCTGGCTCCCACGTGTTATCTTCACTGCAATCAAAGACAACAGCTGAGTTTTAAACACAGGCAGCTTGCTGCAGCTTTCCCCGCCAAGAAAAGTCCTAGACACCAGGTCATGCGGAGATGCTGAGAGAAGCAGCAGTCTGGATGTGGGTGTCCTCGCCCCACAAAACAGGACCCTGCCCTGATCCAGGCAGGGATGCCAGAGGGCAGGGCAGTTATTTCCCTTCTCAGGAGAGAAATGCAATTAATTTTATCTGGCTGCTTGTTTCACACTAGGTTTAAGGGGGGGAAGCCCCACCAGGGCACCGCACAGCCTGTTTGCAAGACAGAAACAGGACTTTCTCACCTAGGCTGTGCTCTCGTCGCCCTGATTAGCACTCGAGGCATTTAGCACCACCGTTTTTATCATTACGGCTGCCCTTGGCCTGTTCGCTCCATTTTGCAGACAAGGAGAGGCGCAGGGAGACTGAGCCACCTGCCCGGAGAGGCTTCCGGAGCCAAAGGCAGAAGAGATGCTCACGCCAAAGCAGCCCAGCACCCACCCAGCAGCAGCAGACTGGGAGGCACTTACTCCGAAAAGCCTTTCCACTTCAGCAGATATTCCACTTTGCCCTTTACCACTCGCCGATCCAGGACCTTCTCCACCACATACTCCTCCTCCTCTTCCTCTAAGACCTCTTCCACTTTCTTCTTGTTCTGTTTTTTTCCCATTGTGCTGGCCAGTTTTTCAGCTTATGGGCGACGCTGCTAAAAGAGGAGAGAGAACCACACGTGTATGTCAAGGTCAGGTTTGCCTTTGCCAGGCAGCAAACATACTGGATATGCAGAGGCAAAGCACAGTGCAGGAATGCTGCTTTGGAGAAAATGGGCACATACAAAGTAGGTAACACATGAAGAGATGGGCCAGGATGGTCCTGCCAGCTGAAAAGGCAAACAGGAATCTCCAGCAGGAGCTGCTGCATTTACGTGATGCCTTTCTGACACAGAGCTTTGGCCTTTTTGTATCCCCAGCACCTTATTGCACCTACTCCATCAAGGCTCTGCCTGATTCTACCCACACTTTGTCCCTGTTTTCAGCACACCACGTCTCGACCTCGCTGCTCCCATGTGTTGGCCGCCAACCTCCAGTAACGAAGCAGCATCTTACGTCAGCTGCTCCACACCTTGTCCTTCCTCTCCCGTGCGTCCCCCCTCAACCTGTTCTCTTCCCTTTCCTCACCTCGCTGACCTGCCCTTCAGCTCAGTTCAACCCTGCCTTCAGCTGCAGAAAGCACCTGCAGAGCTGTACAGCAGCGGGAGGGAGACAGCACACCATGGATATTAACTAAAAGTTAATAAATAGTTAATCCAAGTTAAATACAAGTCACAGTCCCTGATACCGTGCTCCCCATATTCATTTCTTTGCTGGGTCATGGATATTTAGGATATTTACCTAACTCACCAACCCAGAAAATAGGGGGTTTTCTCCTTATCTTCCAGAGTTCTTTAGATAGTAAAAAATTCCTGCATATATATCCAGTCCTTGCTGGGAAGTGGCAGAAGCAATGCAGAGCTAGAAGAACTCTCTGGGCCGACACAGCCCAAGGCTACCTGCCGTAAACGCTGCAGCACACAGGTAATGCGTGATGGGATGGCCCACGGCGCAGCTCTCTGCTTTCCACTCGCATGGGGGGGACTGCAGAGGAGGAGCAGCCCTGCCAACAGGCCAGGCACTTCCCCCAGGCTGAAACGAAACACCTCAGAGAGCCAAAAACCACAGAGAGGCCCCGCTTCCCTGCTGAAACCCAGCTTGGACCAGTAAAAGCACCACAGCCGGGCAGATCCTGGGTCAGAGTCTCTCCCCGCTGCTGCTGGGGATGGCCGTGCACCTCATCCCTACTGTGGGGCAGGTAGTCCTGCTAAAAACACCCCCGGTCCTCGCAAACGCTCTTCAACCACTTCTTGGCTGGTACCAGTTATGCTGACAGGTCCCAGCCCTGCAGCCAAGGTCCTAAGCCACCACACAGCCCTGTGAGGGGAGGCAACAACAAAGCATCTGCTCGTGCAGCAAGGAGGTGCGGGAAGGGTTTTTTCCTCAGGTTCAAGAAAAATATAGAGCCCTCTAGTACCCCGACCTCATCACCAGCCTCTGCTCCAAAGAAGTTTGCGCAGCCAGCTGAGCGCGCTGAACAAGTTGCACTGATTTAGATCAAGCAAAAGGTCAGGAGGTTCCGAGTCTCCCCATCTGTTATCTCTGATAAGCAGCTACGCCGTCACAGAGAGTCACTGGCAAAGCTGGCAACGGGACCCAGACTGCCTGAAACCAACTCTGTACCTCAGCCTCCCAAAACCCCACCCTGCTGAACAGCTGCCCGAGGAGCTTTCACAGCCTGAGCACTGAGGAACACAACTGCTTTTTTATTTTTTTTTCCAGTAAAATATATACTTTGTGCCAAGCAAAATCACTGGCAAGCAGGTCAAATATTACCTGCCCCGAAATTTTAGTTTTGCCACTCAGGTTATCTTGAATCATGTAGAATAAATTTCAGCCAGCAAAATCTATGCAAACTAGGGCTGGTTTATAGGGAAAACAAAAATCCTGCAGGTTTACACTGGCTGAAGGAGATGTCAGAGTTCAGCAACAGTCTCAGCTCTCGGGGTACAGCTGGATGAGCTCACTTTTGCACAATATGCTGCTGAGCTGAGCAGCTGCCATTAAAGTATCGTTCAAAGGAGAAGGCTTAAAAAACAAGCCCCACAAAGCTCAAAAGACGTACCGTACCACCAGTTCAGACCAGCAGAAGCCACAGCAGAGGGGACAGGAGGGAGCACAGCCGAGCTGGCACGCTCAAGACCACCCTGTCTCTGCTGCTATCTCACAGACAGGGCTTGAGGGCAGCCAAGGAGCGTGGAAAAGCGCAGAGGGAGAACGTAGTGCTTCTCTGCTTGGCAGGTGCTGGACCAACGTGTTTATACTTTGGACCCCACTATTACACTGCTGCTTTCAACCTGACGTTGGCATACAAGCTGTGCCAGCGCCTGGGTTCTCGCTCGGCAGGGCGCTCAGCCTCCGGCTGTGCTTGCTGGCGGACAGACATTGTCCCTTTACACCCCATCCATGCACACACCAGCCGCGAGGCAACCGGAGTCTCCTCACTTGACAGCAATGTCGGGGTAGAAGGAGGAATTAACACCTTCCCCCTGCCATGGCACCCAGAGTTGGGGCTGCTCATGAACCAGGCAGAGGACTGGCAATAAAGGCCACGACAAAGTGGCTGCTAGCATCTTGGGGTGTTTGGTGGTCACTGAGCAAGTTGAGGGTTGTGTGTGTGTCACAGAGCCCAGGCTCTGCATCACAAGCCTTTTCCTCCTTCTGCTCGTGTTTAGCAGTAGATATCTCCTCTGCCTTTCTTTTAACTGGTGGTCTCAGAAGAGGGCTCAGCACCTGAACAGGCTCCAGGGCAGACAGGGACAAGGGAGGAGCTCATTCTACTACCGCAGATGCTGCGCTGCGCTTCCAGAGCTCCAGCGTCTGCCAAAGGTGAAAACTAAACCCCCTCTAAGCGTCAAATGAAGTGAGAAGTTCCCTGTCCTGTACAGACCAGCAGCTGAGGTGGTGGCAGAGATATTCCCACAGACAGGCAGTGCTTCCCCCATGGATCCTTTATTCAACGCCAGAGGATACCCAGCTGCCCAAGGATAAAGTTTTATTGCCCTATTCAATGGGGGAAAAAAACCCCAACCACCTGGAAACAGCCCACTAAACCAGAGCCATACAAGAACATGCATCAGAGAGGCTTTTCCTTCCTCAACTCCTGGGCTGAAATACACTGACAGCATCTTTAATCAGATGCCAGACGGAGGCAAACCCGAAGCAGCGAGGCTCCCGGTCGCCTGCAGACTCACGGAGGAGTAGGCCAGGCTGCCTGGCACCACCTCAGCTGGTGTGCAATACAACAATGTAAAGCCTCCGACCCACCGCCAGCCAGCATCTAATCCCCGAGCAGGAGCCAGCACTGCAGCAGGAAGCCGAGAGATCGTGTTTCACTCTGGAATTCTTCAAGCAGTTCCTTTCTCCTGCGCAGGACAGCCTTACTCCCCTCCATCCTCCTCCTCTGGCACCGCGTGGCTGCCGGCAAAGGGGGCCAGAGCCGAGCATGCCACAGCAGAGGAGATTCCCAAGAAGATGCGGTCACAGCTCCGACTACAAACAGCAAAAAAACTCCAAGACAGCCTGGAGGGGCGAGATCTCGGGCTTCCCCTCTCTCAGCAGGGACTTCTGTTCAGCTGCAGCCGAAAGGATTTTAGTCGAAAGCGCTGTGGTTATTGCTTGGAGAAGGACTTGTTTTTAAGGCACCTGAGGATGCTCAGCTGGATTACCAGGCCGCTTGAGCGGCTTCCTAAGAAGGCAACCGGACCAAAGAGCCTAATGGTAGAGTCTGGCCATGATGAGCTCAGAGGGGAGTTGCTAAAACTAGAGGTGGTGTGTAGGACAGGTAGGTGTGGAAAGGGAAACAGAGAGAGGCAACAGAGCACTGCGGATCCATCATTTTATTGTGGTAAGCACTGGGCAGAGTAGATGCAAATCCAAGGCCAGGAGCACTTTGAGAAAAAGCTTGCCAAGGGGAGGGACAAATATACCAGTGCAAAGGGCTGCAGTAACCATACCGTAAACGTACGGCAGGCAGCAACCTCTCCAAAGTCCCCAGTCACTCGGGGCTTGTTCCTTTCAGCAGACGTTCCCCTGTCTCTGCTAGAGGCATTTACACCAGAGTACCCGTGTCACCCCCTCGCACAGACCTGCTCTGCCTCTGTGGGTTCTCAAGATGTCTGCTCTCACGCAGGCGTGGGGCTGGCACCCAGCTGCCTGCTGACAAGCCGTCCCCTCGGCATTCATCCCTGCGGCAGGGACAACATCTGGTTTTGCCTCAAGAGCCTGCAAGCCAGAAAGGTGCTCCAGGAGGATAAGGCCAAGCCGTAGTTCACAGCGTCTGCTGCTAGACACGGTACAGATTTTAGCGTTCGAGCCAGCAGCGCAGAGACAAGCTGCTGCACAGGCCTCTCGCTGCACTGCAGTCAAAAACGCAGCTCGAGTGTGAGAAAGGGACTTCAGCCCCCCCGGGGGGTACGAACTCGGCGCGTGGCTTTATCTGCGAAGCATCTGAGCTGCTCCCCACACCCTCTTCCTCCTTGTCAGGAATGCCTCTGCGGAACAGAGTGCTCAACAAAGATTTCAGCCTTCTGTGACCAGGAACATCCAAACCCTCCAATTTTTGTTATTAAAAACAAACCACAGCCACCCAAAGCACTGGCTGGTTTCTCATCTCTGGAGGAAGGGGGAGAGGTTGAACAATCCCCATCTATTTGGAAAGGCAGCGCAGGGAAGACTTACCCCATGCTCTGCTCTCTCGTCTCCAGAGCTTTCAAATAAACACATTTCACTCACACCGAGTTCCAGAGGTGCAGAACGAAGCCATTTCATTTTGCCTGGGCATTTTTGGGGAAGGCAGACAACTCCTATTACATTTACGTGAGCAGTCTCATGTCTATAGAATTTGGGGCTAGATGACCCCTGCCTGAGAGAGATCTCATCGACAGTATGTTTCCTAAAATTCAGCTTCAATTTTCTATACTTAATGTGTGAAAAAAGTTGGCTTATACCAAAAAATGTGATTTCAAGACAAATTCAGGACAGGCTTATGCCAAATCTTTCCATTTTCATTTGCTGCCTCTTACCTAACGCTCAAGGCAAAGCTGAAATCCTTTGTGAAGAGGAAAGCAGAACAGAGAGAGACCAAAAGAATAACTTCTTGGTCTGCAGCTAAGAGGAAAAGGATCCAGGACACACCTAAGCCACTTGAAAAGAATTCAAACTCCAGTAAAAGGCCATGAAGAAAGAGGCCCAGCACGAAGGTGTGTACAAAAGCCTGCGCTATTGGGGCAGGAAGAGCAGACGGAGGAGCAAGAGCTAGCGTTGACAGCACGTCATCGCAGTAAATCCGAGCAAAGCACATGCTGGTATCATGAGATCTCCTGAAGAACAGCATCCAGGTAGTGAAACCACTACCAGACAAATACACTCAGCCTCGCTGGCTGGGACACTTTCTTCGGAAGATCGTGAAGCTCTACCTAATACCCTTCTGTGATGCCTGGCGCTAATCTTTTCAGTAGAAAGTTTAACAAGGGAAAGGAAGACCAGCCTAAGAAGAAAAATGTGGAGACCCAGAGGTTTGAGTACAGACTAGTTCCATTAGCTGTATCTTAAAGGATTAACAGTTCAGCTCAGCTTTAATGAGTTTTAAACTTAAAACATTTCCTCCTCCTGCCTTTCTCAAACTTGGCTGGGATCACTCATCTCTTTAAAGACTTATGAGCACGCCAAGTTTATTCCACACGTGCCAGGGGAAGGCAGCAGGCATCTTTCTTTTGAAGTGGGAATAAGCATGTTAAGTCTTCCACTCTTCAGAACCTGAAAACAGCAGAAAGCATTTCTGGAAAGTTTGAGTGAAAGCTCAAGCCTTTGAGCAGAGACCAAACTAAAGAAAAGCCACAATCTTCAAGCTCAGCCACATCACTTCCAGTTAAATTCACAATCCATGAGAGAATGCACCTCTGGATTTAAGAGAAACACACATGCAACAGTAGGAACGTTACCTCCCTGCAGGAAAAGAGAACCTGAAGTAAGAAATCCTGTCACTAAGACAGGAATTTTAAGTTTGTTATGTGAAGGCAGGCACAACTTCTGAACTCCTCTAGATCAGATAAACACTCATGGAGTCAGGGGAGAGATGTGCATTCTTCTTCTCCTCCCTTTTGTATAAAGGCGAGAAAACATTGCCCCAAGTGCTGCAGGATTCCCAGTGTCCCTGACACGGCACCGCCTCCCTCTCCACGAGCAACCCGGGGCCCTACAGCACCTTCCCCTGACAGCCTTCATCCCTAGGGACAGAGGGACCGCATCTGGGTGCGCTTCCCCAGTGCCCAGGAGCTGACTGCCGGCGCTCACAGGCCCTTCACCTGGTTATTTTTGCATGTCACTAGCGCTGGGCAGCGGGGTTAGAGCAGCCGCATCTGTTTCTCATCGTTTTCACTACTGGTATCTCAAGCACTAATAGGAAACCGTGCCTGGGTCGCAAACCCAACAGGGACTGTTGACTCCAAACATACCCATCGCAAACACCTTCCTCTCTCAAATGCACAAGGGATTTTTTCAAGTTAATAAAATCTTTCACAGATCAAGCCTGCAATTATTCAGCCAGAAAGCCCTTTTATACTTTGATCTCTCAGTTTTATAGGGACAACGTACCCGCTTGCTGCTTCCAAACCAATCAACCCTAAGAGCACTGCCCCATCTCCGGGATCCTCACGCTCAGCCCCCCATCCCCGATGCTCCCCACCCAAACTCAGGCCACTTTCCAGCCCCTGTCATCTCTTCCACACTGCACAGGAGTGGGTCAGCTTCACAGCACAACCCTGAGCCAAACCCCACTGCCACCCTCTCGGTCAGCCCCTGCGCTCCTGGGGCAGCTCCACATCTGCCACTTCCTCAGCAAAGCTTCGCCGCTTCCTTGTCTAGAGATATAAACCCCATTTCAGCTCCATCACCTTCCCTTGCCAGAAGTCCTACTCTTCTCCCAGATGCTTTACAACTCCCATTCCAAGCGTGGCTCAGCTCCCCCAGCTCCCAAACCTCCTCCCCTGGCAAAGGGGCCAGAGAAAGCCAGCCCTGCTGGGGAGCTGCCCCGACACCCACCCCATGCTGCGGGTGAACAGGGACTCGACCCAAACACAGCTCCTGCTGCATCTCCCCCCTCCCCTTCCCCAGCACATCCCTGCTTCCAGCCTGCCCGCCACAACCTCCCTTTTCCACCTCCTGCCAGCCCCACACTGAGAGCTCTCCCCCAGCTCCAAGGCCCCACGTCCCCCCACTTCACTCCCCAACAGCTCTCCTCCCCCTGGCCCCCCGGGACCAGCTGCCATCCCGCTCCCTGCCCTCCCGCAGCCTGTTGAGCAGCTTCCCGCTCATTCTCCCCGCCAAAAGTTGACGCTCATTCCTTCCCCGCTTTCAGAGCGGCCAGAGCCTGAATCCCCCTCCTCCCTCAGCCGCCCCCTTTCCCTGAAGCTCTCTCCCCAGGGAACACCTCCCTCCCCTTCTCTGCACCCCAGGGGCTCCACCAGTGTTTTTTTAAAGCACCATCCCATCCAAATACAACCTTCCCCCCCCAGCGCAGGGTCCCTGCTACCAAAGAACACTTCCACTCCGCAGCCCCCAGCCCAGACCCCCCCATTTCCCCAGAGCCTCTGCAGCAGCCCTTGTTCTCTCCTCACGCAGCAGCCCCCTCCCAGCACCCCGCCTCCCCCAGCACCCCAAGACACATCCTTCTCCTCTGTCCAAAGGCACCCCCGCACCTCTCCCCCCACCCTCCTCCCCAGCCCTCAGGGCCTTCCTCAGCTCTTCCTCTCCCCAAAGAACCGTCCGGGCCCAGCTTTGTCCCCGGCCCAGCCCCTCCTCACTCCGAGGCCCGGCTTTCCCCGCCCCGCGGCCCCTGGGAGGGCCACGGCCCTGCCAGCACCCCCAACCCCCGACTAGCGCTTCTCGCAGCGCCCCAACGCCCCCCTCCACTAACACCCCCCCTCTTAGCACCCCCAAACACCTCTCTCCACTAACCCCCCCTCTCCCGGCACCCCAACCCTCCCCCTCCACTAACACGCCCTACCCCAGCGCCCCAAACACCCCTCCACTAACCCCTACCCCCCCCATACACCCCTCACCGCCCCCCCTCATCCCGCCTCCCCAGCAACCGCCGTCTCACCGCCCTAACACCATCTCCCACAGCAGCCCCCCCGAACCCCCCCAGCATCGCCCAGTTCCCCCTCAGCATCGCTCCCCCCCACACCCCCCCCAAGCCCCCCTCAGCCCTCCCCACACACGCCGCCCCCCCCACGCCGCCCCCCCGGCCCGCCCGCGGCCCACGCTCACCTTGCACAGCCCCGCCAACGGTTGCCGAGGGGAAGGGGCCTGCGGGGCGCGGAGGCGGGCGGGCGGGGCGGGTCGGTGGCGCCGCGGGCCTGGCCGCTCTCCGTCCGCCTCCCTCGAACAAAAGAGCCCGGCCAGCCCCAGTACCCGCCGCGCGCACTGCGCCTGCGCCGCGACCCGCACCCGCCCGCCCGCCGCGGGGCATCCTGGGAGCCGTGGTCCGCCACCGCGGGGCACACACGGAGTCGTAGTCCATTCGCCGCGGGGTACGCTGGGAGCTGTAGTCCCACGGTGGGCTGCCGCCGGCCGCCCGCCCCTGCGCAGCATTTCCGGTTAGGTCTAGGCGCGCCGCCCCGGTGGGGATCGCACCGCGGCGTGGCCTGGCCGGGCCCCTCCGGGAGGCAGCCCGCAGCCGGAGGGCACAGGCCGCGCCCCGCTGCCTGAGAGGCGGACTACAACTCCCAGCATGCCCCGCGCCGGAAGGGGAAGCACCGCCCTCGCTATAAGGCCGCCGCGCCGCCGCGCCACTTAAAGGGGCCACGGCCTGCGTGAAGAGGTGAGGGGGCCCCGAGGGAGGGGCCCGGGGCCGCTCGGGGCGAGGCCGCTCGGGGCGAGGCCGCGCCGGCGGTG
Organism: Gavia stellata; assembly: GCF_030936135.1. Taxonomy (NCBI): domain Eukaryota; kingdom Metazoa; phylum Chordata; class Aves; order Gaviiformes; family Gaviidae; genus Gavia; species Gavia stellata. The sequence goes on from NC_082621.1 coordinate 2,446,450, forward strand.
GGGCCGGGGATCTCTTGGCCCCCGCGGGAGGCAGCGCCCAGCCCCTGGCGGGGGATCCTTCGCCCGCTCGGGGCGGCGGCGGGGCAGGGCCCGGGGCTGGCCGGGGTCGGGGCGGTGGGCCTGGGCCTGGGCCTGGGCCTGGGCCTGGGCCTCACCCCTTGCTGTGGCCTCTCCCGGCCGGGCCGAGGCCGCGGTGACCGGACCAGCCGCCCTACAGCGGCATCGAGCCCCGGGAGCGGTGCCGGCTGCGGCGGGGGCCGGGGCCCGGAGCCGCGGAGCGGGTAGAGCGGGGCCCCGCCCGTGCTCACGGTGCTGCTGAGCTCGGGGGCGGCTTGGCTGGGCCGCTGCCGCCGGAGTGAGTTGAGGTTCGTGCGGTCGAGTGACCGGCCCTGGTGTTGATGTGCTGTGGCGTTGGGCTGGCTGGGGACATCCCCTGCCAGTGGGCAGGGTGGACCCAGGGGGTCCCACTTCGGGGCACCGATCTGGATGGGGAGCCCTTTCCTGCCCGGACGGGAGAACAACCTCAGAAAATCCTCTCCGGTGTCCATTGTGGACAGCTCTGTCCAAGCGTGACAAGCAAAAGCAGAAACAAACGGGAGTCGTTCCCTTTTTTTCCTGTTGTGGAGCTCCTTGGTGAGGCTTTCCGCAAAACTCGGAGGCTCTTCCGTGGCTGGAAGTCACCTGGAGCAGTGCTGTGCCTGCGCGGAGGGACGTGAAGCCTTGGCCAGCCTGGAGCTGGGTAGGGAACGGAGCTGGGGCAGGGAGCTCCAAGCTGGACTAAACTATCACTGGTGTGTGCTGGTTAGGAAAGAGTATTCGATGCAGGTCCTGCTGTTACAGAGGGGTAGAGAGCGCTGCTAAGGGCGTCTGAGTGAGCAAGGAAGATAAAAGATAGCAAGCAAGAGATAAGAACTAACACTTTCTCTGTCAGCAGTGTGAGTACAGGGCTGGGGGAGGCAATCTGCCTGGAATTAGACTGTGCCTGTGGCTCATTAAACACCCAGACTGCCCTATCCTGGGCAGGTGAAAGTCGTGAGGCTCCAGGAGCATGGATGTGGGGCGTTTCTGTGTGGCTTCCACCTCTCATGTCCTTCTAGCTAGAAGCCATTGAAAGCATGAGCCCTGGAAACACTGAAATGTAAATTGGAGGAAGATTAAACCAAACCCAAACCACGTATCCCAGGGCCCCTTAAACTGAGGCTTTAAGCAAAAGCCCTGAAAGAGGATTTGGTGTAACTGTTTAAAGCTAACTCAGAGCTGCCTTCTCCATTGGGTTTAAGTTGATTTATCAAGTTAAGATCAATTAACTCCAAATAAAGCGTAAATAAGATTATGTGTTTCTTGGTACAACTCTGGATGAAAGTATAGGTGAAAGATGTGAGCGTTTGGACTCTCTGATCTCAGTTTTCCCCACAGCCTGTCCGCCTCCTCGCTGACTGCAGAGAGCCATCTCCCCGCCCTGGGTCTCTCTCCTCTTCGGAGCACCCTTTCAGTAGCTGGGAAATTAAATTCCTCTTCCTGGCAACCCTCCGCTGTTCCATTAGGCAATTTCTGAGTCTCTCTCTTCTGCCTCCTGCATTTTTAATCTAGGCAGGGCTGTTATGCAGAGCAAGGAGCTTTAAAAGCAATGGGACGGCGGCAGTGTCCCCTGGGGAGGCCGGGGAACATAATGGTCAAGTTCTGCTGCTGAACTGGTTCTGGCTGGGAGCCCCCAGCACGGGGGAGGATCGGAGCTCCCCCATTACTGCGCTGAGCAGAGTGACTCATGTCACATTTGGCTCCTTCGCTCCCCTCCTTCCCCAGGGGAAGAAGAATCATGTGCGCTGAAGCGTGGGGGTTAGTTTTTTTTGGTAGGTTCCCCTCGCCCTCCCCCTCCCCCTTACAGCTCAAATTGGAAACAGCAGCAGCCTGACCCAACTCCAGAGAGAGTTTAATTACTTGGAGACCTCTCAGAGTGGGCCTGGGTCTCTTGCTGCCTATCCCAAAATTCTCTGCTGTTATTAACACTTTCTGTGCTGTGGAATCGGATGGCTGAAATCTTGCAGAAAGTACCTGAAAACCGGTGGAGCCAGATTTTTAAAGTGTGGTTTGTGGCTCAACCCCTCCCCTTGTCCCAGCTAAAATTAGCTCCGTCTTCAGAAGAGCTTTGCTTCACATCTGAGCGTATAAATAAAGGCTGGGTTTCCAGTGCTGCCTGACACTTGGCAGCTCTCGTGGCCTAAAAGGCAAGACTCCAGGAATGGGGAACAGGTGAAGGGCTGCTTCGCCTCTGCAATCAGGCAGCCGTCTCCCTTGGGAGCCTGGGCTGTGACAGGCAAAGTCCTGCGCTGCCGGCTCATCCCAGGGGCTCCAAAACTCTTGCAACAATCCCGCAGAGGAGGTGAAACCAGGACACGGGACACGCTTGGTCTTCCAGCTCCCCCTGACGAGTATTCCTGGTCTGTGCCTGCACAGTCCATCTGTGTGTGGGGGACTCTGAAGGGGTTTCACTGGCTGGACTGTGCATTTATTGGGGAGGGGTATCTCGCTGTCCCCCCTGCTTCTTCCAAGCCCTGACGCTGCGTTCATGGTGTTGTTGCAGAACAGGAATTACTGCAGGAGCACGTAATGGTGGAGCTAATTAGCTGACACGGTCCAGCAGGACCTGGGAGCGCTGGAGGGACGTGGCGGAGAAAGCGGCTGGTGTGATAGGAACTTGTGAGCAGCTCGCGGCACAGCTGAGCCAGGAAAGCTGGGCAGCACGGGGGGCACCAGGCACCTCTGCGGCTCCCTGAGAGCTTCACCAATGCCCTTTGGATCCCCGGCTCCCACTGGGAGAAGGGGAAGGCGAGGTTAGGGAGGGGTGCAAGGGAACGCGGTTGCAATGCAGACACGAAATGTAGCCGGGTGGGGAAATCAAGTTTGCTGCTTATTGAGGTGACTTGTGAAAGAGCCAGAGAGAAATGGCTTATCTGTGTCTGGTGCTAATGGGAGACTTACTGAGGTGGCAGCTGGGGAACAGGTCTGATCTACGCAGGAGAAAAGCAGGTTTCCTCTGGCGAGGCGCAGAGGGATCCTGGCATGGGCTGGCTGCTTCCCCTGCTCTGACATCCCAGCCGAGCTCATGCTGGGCAGGTGGTGTGGGAGAGGGAGGCCTGCAGGAGAAGGGAACTGTGATAAAAGCAGGGTTTTCTCCTCCCCAGCTGAACCGGCTCCCCTGGCATTTCAGTGCAAACCTGCCCGTGCAGGGAGTGGGCCGGGCTCTTCTACCCTGTCTCCCTCCTGCATTGCCAGTTCTGGCTCTGCAGGAGCAAACTGGGGACCTGGGGTCTCAGTGCTGCACAACGAGGAGGCTGTTCCTGGCTAATGGGAGTTACACTGGGGGAAAAGCTCTCCCAGAGCTGTGTCCAGCTCTCCCAGAGACCCCATTATCTGCCTGGGAGCAGGGACGTGCTGTGGGAGAGAAGCGCAGGCAGTGCAGCAGGAGCAGCCGGCTCCTGTATTTGAGTGGTTACAGCCTGTCTGAGCTGGAAGCCCTGCTCACCTCTGTCTGTGATCCGGGGATTTTTGAGTGCTGTACCAGAAGGCTGCAGGATCCCAGTGCCTCTCTGTGAGCAAGGGTGACCTGAAGACAAGCTGTGGAGGAAAGAGGTGCTGCAGGCTCTGGCTCTGGTCATGGTGCGCTTTCCAGCACACCCCAGCGAGAGTCTGACAGGCCACATTGCCTCAGGAGCAGATTAATGCTGGATGTTCTCTCCCCGATGGGCTGCTGGATTTGAATGCATCCTCTTTTATTTCATGGTGGCTGAGGGGAGAGGATCAGGGAGAGCAGCTGAGTGTGGATGTGGGGGCTGGAGAGGTGCCTGCTGGATGGGACAGAGGTGTGAGGTACCTGGGGGAATGCAGATTACATGGGAGACCCTGATGTGTTGATCTTGTCATACTAAATCCTTTTTTCTTTGTACAGATGTTTCCCGCTGGGCTCTGACTCTAGGATGTTGGAGAACCGAGAGGAAGTAAGACCCTTTCTGACATGGGTTTTGTCTGTTCCTGGCTGGGGTTTGGCAGCGCTGGAGCGGGTTGTCTTGGCTGAGCGCTGTGTCGAGGGGGGAGAGGTGCTGAATGCTGGGCAGGGTCCGTGGGGCAGAGCTGAGGGGTTGCTGGCAGTAGGGATGGGAAAGGTTGGTGCTGCCCCTGGGGCAGGATGGCTGGACAAGCCAGCGTGGTCGTGGGTACCTGTCCCCAGGAGCCCCTCTGAGCCCCGTGAAGGGGGTGACACTGGCGTGGGGCGGTGAGCACTGCTGCCACACGCTCAGGCAGTGTTTGTGCCGTAGGAGCTGACCACGGTGCGTGTTCAGGACCCCCGGGTGCAGAACGAAGGCTCCTGGAACTCCTATGTGGATTATAAAATCTTCCTCCATGTGAGTTGCGGCTGAGGGAGAGGGGTGAGCTGCAGAGCTTGGTCGTGCCACACGCGAGGCTCGCAAGCAGAGTTGTCCGGCCATGTCTGGCTGTGCCCAGTGGGGATGGAAGGAGCCAAGAAGGGGTAACCCTCAGCAGCCCATCCCTCCCTCTGTGCTGTCCCTGTGAGGGTCTGAGACCCAACTTCTCCCCTGGAGCCTGCTCAGGTTTCCTAGGCACTTTCAGCTCCCCAAAGCCCAGTGCTTCGAGGGGATCCCTTAGTCACTGAGCTCAGGGGTCTGTGCAGATGAGATCCTGCCTGCCTCTGTCTTGCTGCCCCTCAATCACGTGGGGTTTTTTTGCAGACCAACAGCAAGGCCTTTACTGCCAAGACCTCATGTGTGCGGCGCCGGTACCGTGAATTCGTGTGGCTGAGGAGGCAGCTCCAGAAGAATGCTGGCTTGGTGTAAGCATATCTTGTACTCCTTCCTTTACCCCTCCTGCAGCCAGATGCTGTTTCCTGTTGCCCTGGAAGACCCACATGAATTCAGAACAGATGTGGATAGAAACCCCAGACATGAACATGGGATACCTGAGCTCTTGGGATCCAGCTCTGCACAAAGCAGGGTCCTGGCTGCTGCTGCCACGGTGTCCCCATGTCTCCGTGTTCTGGTGCTGGGGTGATGTGACCCTGAACCGCTGCCTCTGCTCTGTGCCTGCAGGCCTGTCCCAGAGCTGCCCGGGAAATCCACCTTCTTCGTGGGCAGCACAGATGAGTTCATCGAGAAGCGGAGACAGGGGCTGCAGCAGTTCCTGGAGAAGTGAGTAGAGCATTTGTGTAGGCTGGATGGGGGGAGAGGACACACTGCTCCAGTCCTGCTTAGAAGTTGCTGGCTCTGAGGTGACAGTGGAGCTGTCGATGGTCACCCTGGCAGTGTGGGGCACGTGAGTCACTGGTGGGGCAGGGCTCAGCATGCTCTGTGCTCCTGAGAGCCTGCCTCATTTGCCCTCCTCTGTCTCTGCACAGGGTCGTGCAGAACGTGGTCCTCCTCTCCGACAGCCGGCTGCACCTTTTCCTGCAGAGCCAGCTCTCGGTGCCCGAGATAGAGGCGTGCGTGCAAGGCCAGGGCTCACAGACAGTGACAGAAGCCATCCTGCACTACGCCATGTCCAACTGTGGCTGGGTGCAGGAGGAAGAGAGCCGCCCTGCGCTGCTGCCGGGAGGAGGCCTGCACGGCAGGTAACGCAAGCAGGGAAAGGGCAGTCCCCAGCTCCCTCGCTGTGCCTGGAGCTGCTCTGTGCTGGCTGGAGCAGACCTGGCTACCAGCAAGTGCTCCCAGCCAGCTGGTGACTTGCTGTCTGCACCTCCCCTTGTCAGTGCTTGCAGCTGTGGGGCTGGCTACAGTCTGATTTGAAATGCTTTGGTGCCCATGCAAGGGACTTTCACCAGTAGCAAACAGCCTCTGCTGTGAAATAAGAGGAACTGTCAGGCTTTCTAGAAACCCCTGAATGTTTTTGAATTTCCCTGTCCCATCCTTGCTACCGTCGTTTGAGGGAATGAAGTTGAGCATGTGTTCCCCATCCCTGCACACGGAATGGGCAGGATTCCTGCGGGTCAGGTGATCGGAGCTGGACATCTTGGGCTGTCTCCAGCAGTCTCCTGTACTGCCCTCCAGGCTGCCCGGGAGGGTCACCTGTCCTGGCCGTGGCCAAGGCTTAGCGAAAAGAGCTCGAGTCTCTCAAAGATCTTAAGCTGAGATTTACAAAGGTCTTTGGCTGCTTTCCTCCCTTAATCTCTGGGGAGTGAGGAGCCTTCGGAGGCTTTCAAAGCTCAGGCTTTCTGTGCGTCTTGTCTTGGTCCTCGCAGCGTGAGTGGGTTCTGCAATTCCTCATGTTCATCAGACCTTCAGAGTGCTTGCTGCATGCTGGGGAATTAATCAGGCGTCTCCCGGTGGGGTGGCTGCCCCCCCTGCAGCCAGTCGAGGGTTTTCTGCACCTGGGGAGGCAGCTGACCTGGTGGGAGAGGAGAGCATCCTCCATCTGCCACTGCTGCAGCTCCCTGCAAGAAGCTGAACAAACACAGACATCACCTGCATGTTTGAGTCCTGCGGCAGAAGTGGGGTCCCTGGCTGGGCTCGCTGGCAGCCTGCTGCGCCTGGCAGAGATGCTCTGGATCCCTTTGCTGCTCAAATGAGGTATTTACCTGCTAAGCAGGAGGCAGTTTCTGGCCTTCTGCACCACCCAGCGTCTGTGTTTCTTCATCTTGGTTTCCAAATAGCAGGAAGAAAGAGGTGTCTGGACTCCAGTGAGAGACTTGGGTTTAAATAGAGCCCTTCGGGTTTAAATTAAGGTGTTTGAGGGAGTGCAGCAGCCCGGACTAGTGTGTAGGTACCCAGGCAGTGTGGCTTCTCGTGTCCCTCTCAGCTGCCAGCCCCGTCTGCCTCTCGCTGGCGGCATTCTCCCCACCTTTCCTGCTCTGGGTTTGTGTGCAGGGGTGAGCAGCTGCTTCTGTGGCTGAGCTGGCTGGAAGCTGAGGGCTGCGGTGGGGCTGTGCAGAGGGGAAGCAGCCTCTGCTGCGCAGAAGGCGTTGTGCCAAGGAGGCAGCAGTTGACGTGGAGACACGCAGGCACCTCAGGCCCTGCATCTTCCCCGCATCCCTTCTCCGCTCTGACCTGTTCTCTCTTTCCAGCTGTGCCGGCCTGGGAAGCCCGCAGGGTCCAAGCTGCCTAGAGACCTTCCCGCACTGGAGCGACTTCGGCATGGACGACACCCACTCGGACAGTCCGGATGAGCCAGCTGAGCCCTTGGGCGGACGGCGTGAGATGCAGTAAACGGCTCTAGTGACCTTGCCTGCCTTCCCCGGGACCTGCAGCCCTCGCTGGAAGAGGGACCGCTGCTGAGCTGGAGGGATGCCCAGGCTGGTGGGACTGGGGCTGCGCTGGGAACATGGCCTTGTCCCGGTCTCTGCGGTGTCCGGGGCTCACGTGCTCCCTCCCTGCTGACTCTTGACTGTCCTTGATGTCCCAGGCGGAGTGTTCGTATTGCTCTTCTCTTTGCAGAAGAGATCTAGTGGTTAGTGAAACCTGTGTTTGTTGTTCCCATGGCCTTTGCTCTCTGACTGGAGCAGTAGCAGGGCTTAGTTAGGTGGCAGTGCCAGCAAGGCCCCGTGTTCTTGGCATGTCCCTGGCCCGGGGCAGGGTGGGATACGCTGGCTCACATCCAGCACGATGGAGGAAGGCTTTCCTTGGTGGAGCTGCAGGCTGGGAGCAGGGGCTGGCTGCTGCCCAGTGGGTCTCTTCAGTTTAGTCCCCCGTGTTCCTCTCTGCGCTGCAGGCAGGAGAGGCTGCGGTTCCTCGGTAATAGCCGCGCTGTGCAGCTCCTGGGGAGGGTGGTCTCAGCTGCACCGAGCCGGAGCCCACACATGGGGTGCAGATACCGCATCCACACCTGGGGCCTCCTGGCACAGCTTGCCCCGCAGGTTGCCTGCAGCTGGGACGAAGAGAGATGAGCTTTGCCCCCCTGGGGAGCGTGGGGCAGGGGCATGAGATGGTGGGGAGGGAGAGGGGGGGCAGTTTGTCTCCCCTGCCCTTTTGAGGCGATGCCCCTTCCAGATGGGCTCCTTTCTCGCACGCTGAATGCCACGCACGGGGAGGAATGGGCGGCCTCAGAGCCAGGATCTAGTTTGCTTAGAAAAAAGGAGCATGTAGCTGCCTTGGAGACGGTGTCCGGCAGCGCTTGGGCTCTGGCTACTCCTGATGCCACTCCCTGTGCTCTCCTGCACCTTTTCCTCCCACCCTCAGCACTGGTGAAGGCAGAGCCGACGTGCTCTGACTTGAAATAAAAATGAAGTAGAAGAGACTTACTGGTTGCTGGCAATGTGTGTCCTTGCTGCGTGGGTGGAGGGAGCCGAGGCCAAGCTAATTGCAGATGGATGGCTTTAGGGAAAAGAGGGGGTTATTGCACCTCTCACCATGGGGCTGGAGCTGCTGAAACCATGGGGGCTGACCCTGCCCTGGGCAGCAGAGAGGTTCCCTGGGGCCAGCCCTGGGGTGGTGGCAGGGGACAGGCAGGGCTGAGGGGTCCCAGCTTGGCCCCCAAGTGAGTTTTGCGGTGCTGGGCCTGGCTGTGGGGGGGTCTCAGCCCCACGCAGGGGCCAGGACACATCGGGGAGGGGGCGGGAGGCTTGGAAACCCATCGAGGCGCATCTGAAATGTCAGGAGAAGTTCATTGGGAAGGCTGGCAGCTGCTGGCTCGCTGGAGCGCTGCTGCCATTGGCTGCCCCCCCTCATGCATATTCATGAGTGTGCGGCTCCAAATGGCGCAGCTGTGAGGCCAGCTGTGCCCACGGACCTGCTCCTGTGCCCACGTGTGCCTTCGCCCACGCGTGGCCTTTGCCTGTGCACAGCCTCATGCAAGCAACATGCCCTCGGCCGGGGCCGTATCCTGCCTCTGCTCCCCCAGCACAGTTTGCACGGTGAGCTTGGCCTGGCACAGCCGTGTCCTTCGCTTGACGCCTTGCCAGGAGCCAGCCAGCCCCCGGAGCTTCCCTCTGAAGGTGGATTGGGAAAGGGCTGCCCGTGGGGCTCAGCCATGCCCGTGGGGCTGCTGGAGCCAGGGCTCCATCCCCTTTCCTGGCTGGTGGCTCCTCGCAGGGCCCCACGGTGCCCATCCTTCCCCCTCGGGGCTGCAGCCACGATGCTGGCTGCGTTTCAGAGCCAAGCGGAAATTATTTTTAGTGGTGTTGATCAGCTTTGCAAAGCTGTCGGGAAAACAGTGACTCAGAGTCAGACCTGGCTGGGGGGGCGGTGGGGGGGAGCAGTCCTGCTCGCAGGGAGCTGAGCATCGGTGCCCCTCAGGGCTGCAGAGAGTCCCTGGGGGTCCCGCCTGGGTGGCACCGTGCCGGGTTGCTTTGCTGCAGAGGCTGGGGGCAATGGCCCTGGGGGGGGGGGACAGTCCCCTCCACCACGCATCGGACTGGCTCATCCCCTCCGTGGCCTGATGTGGCTGCAGGCGAGCGCTGTGCCGGCGGTGGGATATGGCACCGGTGAGTCAGCTCTGGGCACGGAGATGCAACCCTGTCACCTGTGTGGGGTCAGGGACAGGGTGGACACCAAGAGCCGCTCAGGGTAACCTTCCCCACCCGGAGCAGGCGAGGACAGCTCGGCCCCCTCCCTGCGCCCTCGCAGCCTGGCATGTCTCTCTCTCTCTCTCCTCCCCACTGCCTGCCAGAAAAACAGCCTCGACGCTTGGAAGAGGGCCAGGCTCTCCAGAGAGCGCATCCTCAGCCCCCCGAGGAAGGCTGTCTTGCAAGTCTGTGCAAACAAACCATGGTGCTTCCCCCACACACACCCCACAGTGTGCCGTGACGGGGGGGGCTCCTGTTCTGACCCAGGGCTGGAGCAGCCCGTGCTTGGCCAAAGCATCCTGCTCCCATCTCCCTCCCCTATCCCGTCTCCCCAGCTCCTCCTCAAGCAGAGCATGGAGGTCTCAGCCCAGGCATCCTGGGCAAGTTGGTGGAGCTGGGGCAGGATCAGGCCTCCTGTGCTTGAGCATCAGGAGTGGTAACAGGGTGCAAACGGCCAGGCCCTTTCCTACAAGTAGGGCTGGGGCAGATGCAACCAGTCAGTCCCAAGCCCTGGTCCTTTTTTGCACCGGAGCATCCGCCTGGGCAAGAGCATCGGTTCCTTGCTGCTGGGATCCCAAAGAGCTCCCAGGAATGATGCTGGAGAGATGAATACTGGCCCTGCAGCTGCCCCCCCAAAATGAACTGTTCCTTGCAAGATGCTCGTGGGTGGCGAAATGGAGACAGGGAGGGCTAAGCATCGTGCGGAGGGAGCGTTTCCCTCTCTGGATCCCTGCTGCCCTGGCACGGGTTCCCATGGCTGCTCAGGGTCACCCACGCTGCGGAGAGCCGGGGCTGGACGAGCAACTCGGGAACACCAGAAAGATTTCAGCCCAGCTTGTGCCCTGCCAAGCGGAGCTTTGGGCATCCCAAACCCATCCTCCACGCCAAAGATGTGCCCGGCAGGGAGGTGCCTCCATGGGTGCGAGCGAGGCCGTGTGCAGGAGCCCGGCGAGGCAGCAGGCGCCGGGATGGGTTCGGCTGCATCCCTGCAGCCCCCTGCATGCCTCCGGGGTCCCATGGGGTCCCCCCTGGTTGTGCTTGGCTTCCAAACATCTGCACAGCTGTGCTTCACAGCAGCCGTTCGGCCCATGCCTGGGCTCACCCCAGGGGCGATGCTCCTGCTTCGGCACCAAGCACCCTGCTCGAGGGCTGGTGGGTGCTGGGGGGCGGCTCCGGAGCAGCCCAGGGGGTTTGGGCACCCTCCCCGGGAAGGCTGCAGTCAGCAGGTACTTACCACCATCTAGTGGCCCTTCAGCCAAGTGCGGGAGGAGGAGGAGGAGGATGAAGATGCACTGGGTTAATCCTCAGTCCTGGGCTGGGATGGGCCTGGACCAGAGAGCCCTGAGGATGCTCAGAGCTGGGGCTGGAGGCGAGGGGCCACTGCCCGCACCCAGCTCCGGCTCCAGACCTGTGACGAAGTCTGGAGCAGCCAAACATGGAGAGGAAAACGGCTTTATTGCGGGCTGCCAGCCCCCCCGCACCCCCGCCATGCCCCAGCGGCATCGCAGCGGGTACCACGGGCCAGAGCAGGGCTCCGTGTGCGGCCGGGCGATGGGATGTGGGTCTCTTCGCGCCCGTAGGAGGCTGGGGCTGGTGGTGGGGATGGTGTCGCCGGTATCTCAGCATGGCCAGGGAGAGAAGCACCTGGATTTGGGGAGGGGGAGAGGCACAGGTGATGGTGGGGAAGGGGACACCGAGACGCAGGCTGGGACTGACACGGCCTCACGTGTTGGTGACTCGCGGGCACAGAGGGGATAAGGAGGGCGGGAGATCTCCGGGCGAACGTGGAGGTCTCGCTGCCCCAGGCAGGCGTCAGGACTCTGCCTCCAGCTCAGCTGTAGACCCCCTCCACTTCCCCAGCCCTGACCCGTGCCTCAGTTTCCCCATCTGCCAAATGCCTCCGTAACGGGTTTTGTTTGGGAGAAAAACACTGCATATGTAGCACTTGGTGTCAGCGTTGGTGTTACAGCCGGTGACACACAGCTCTCCGGGTCCGATGGAGGTGGCTGCCGTGGTTTTAGCACATTTCTCCCACAGAGCTTGGAAGACCCGAAATCCAGGGAGGGACGCTGGGCAGGGTGGCACTGTCCCTGAACTGCAACTGTGGTTCCCCGCCTCGCCTGCTCCCACATAAAAGGGAGACCAGGAGATGGAGCCAAAGACAGTCCCTGAGGCTCAGCACCCCGGAGATGCTGGGGCACCGCAGGAATGGAGCCGCCTCCCCAGCACCCACCTCCATGCCCCATCCCCAGCGGGTGCACCCCGGGGTGCCACCTCTCACCTGGGGTGCCGCAGTCCTCATCACTCCTCCAGGTCGTAGGCAGCCGCCAGGTAATCCTTCGGGACAATCCCGACCACGTTGTTGAGCTCTCCGACCCACCAGCCGTACACGTTGTACTCCTGGGGAGACAGAGATGGAAGGACGAGGGTTTAGTGCCGGGGCAGGGGACATGGCTCAGGTCCCTTCCTTCAGTACCTGGAAGAAAATACCCCAGTCCCACCTTTCCCCCTTGTAAATCCTTCGCTGTCCCTCCTAACCCCCCTCCTTCCTTCTGTCCTGCGGGCCACGGCTTGGGGCTTGCTCGGAAACTCAGCATTTAATTCACCCCCTGATATTTTGGGGTATTTTAGTTACAGATGGCAACCCTCGGGATGTCACAGGCCCCAGCCTGGAGCTCTGCGAAGCCTCTCCAGGTGGATCGTGCCTGGGTAACACATCCCCTCCCCAGATTTACGTACGGTTTTCCCCTGACAGCAGATATTGGAGGCAAATAATAACAGAGAAAACCTCCACCCCACCGTGCGTGCGAGAGGAGGAGTTAGCACGCACAGGCTTAAGAAGTTTGCCATCAAAATAGGAATTTTTTTTTTAAAAAGGAGATGTTAAAAGTGATGTGCACAGCAGCACGTCCTGTCCCGTGTCCCATCTGAGCTCTGACCCCCCCACGCCTGGTTGGGGCATTTAACGACTCCCGGAGCTCATCCCTGCTTCCCGGGAGGGAAAGGGCTTTGCTGGGGAGAGGGGCTGAGTCACCACAGACAGACATTGCTCCCGACGCTCCCAGCTCTGCAGATGGTGCTGCCCTTGCCGGAGCCGGGAAAGGGTCCCAGGAATCCCGACACTCCCTGGGTTGGGATCCTGATGCTCCCCAGGGACGCACACCCCAGCAAACAGCACTGAGTCAAGCCCCCGCCACGATGCTGCTGGAAAGGAAGGAGCGGGGAGGGATGGGGGCTACATCCCGCTGCCCTCACCAGCCAGGGAGAACAAATCCTGCTGCAAAACCAGAAGGAAAAAATTTGGGTCTATTTACTGTCACCTGGAGACCCGTGGGCAGAGGGGCCGAGATGCACCCCAGGTGTGACGGGGAGCCCCCAGCCTCTGCTTACCCCCCCCAGCTCTGCCGTAGCCTGAACACTATGAGGTATTTTAAAATAATTTCTGCTTTGATGAATTGCCGGGTAGTCCGCGATTGCTCATAATCAAAGGGAGGAAAATGCAAATGAGAGCCAGCCGAGAACTCACGGCACCGAGCGTTTATTTCACTGCGCAGTGCCAAAAAGAATTAAAACAACATTAAACTCCCAGCAATAATGTTTAAGTCCTCGTTTCCAAGTGCCAAATTGCACCACTCTGGATCATACAGATGTTCGTTAATTATGCTAATTTTTATTAAACTATTAAAACGAGGAGTGCACTGGCACAGCAAGGCAGAGCCCAGTGCAGGGTGAACTCTGCTCTCGTCTGGAGGTGCTAATTTACATCTCGCTAACGTGCTGATGCCTGATACCAGGTTTTGGAGGGGGGGTGAGGAGAAGGAGGGAGTCTGAGGATGGTTTTGCTGGAATCTACCTAATTACACGCTAATGGGGCCTCTGTGCTCAGTACCTGCCTGGACTGTGTTGGGGGGGGGGAAGTAATTTAGCTGAGACTTTACAGCAGGGACTGAAAACCCACTAATCGGGAAGATAATTGCTCCAGCGAGGTTGGTGGGCCCCGAGCGTGCCGGTACGGTGGCATGGGGAGAGGGGAGCGGGATGCTCTGCCTGCCCCCGCCTGCTTAAACTCCATCAGATCCTGCGTGGCAGGAACTCGGCAGGGTGCCGGAGGCAGCACCCATGGGTGCTGATGCCATGCCAGGAGCCCCCGGGGGCCCCGGCACGCAGCACTGGGCATCAGCCAGGAGGCAGAGCAAAGCCATCGCTCTGCCCCGTCCCCGGCAATGCAGCAGGACGGAGCAAACTGGGAACCCAGTGCCCTTTCCAGGCTGGCATGTAACAGGAAACCTGATTTGGGGGTCACCCCGACACCCACCCCGGTGGCTATCCCCCCCCTGCCCAGCCATCCTCTACACGGCCACGATGGCCCCTCTCCGCTCCCAAAACGCTGCAATTTTCCCCCAGACGGAAGAAAACCCCTCAGAGCACTTCTCCACGTTTCGCTCCCGAGATCCCCAGCGCCAAGCGAACCCGAAGCAGACGCTCGTTCAGATAATCGCCCGCAATCGGAGCTTTTATGGCAGGTTGGTGCACGCGGCCGTAAAAGGCTTTATGCTGCTAATCTCCATCGACAAGGGAGAAGGAAAAGGGGGAAAAAGAAACAACATGACGACAACCACAACCCGGTTTCTCTCCCTGCCTTGCACCACGGCTCCTCCAGCATCACCCAGGAGAGACGATGCTCTTCCGAAGAGCGGGGAAGTGAAATCCCTGACTGACCCAGCTACAGATTCCCCCTGTCCCCATCAGGGGGGACATCCCACAGCCCAAGGCTGTGGTCACAGAGGTGGTGACAGGAACATGGCCAGTTGTCCCCTGCACGGTCTCAGATGGATGACCGCCTGGTGAGACCCTAGATGTGCAGCCACATCTCTCCAGCATCACCTCCCTTGCTCCCCCAAGCTCAGATTGTCCCGTTCAACAGCCCTCCTGCCCCACGCCAAAAAGCACGGGCTCTCTTCCTCCACCGAGTGCCGCAGGGATGATATTTACTCCCCACCAGTGCTCCCAAGCCCTCCTTGCCACCGCGCTCCTTCGCCAGCCCTCGTAAACAACCCCGTCGGGCTTCGGGAAGGCCATTAATCTCCCCCCTTCGCACAGAAGATCAATGACGCTTTGATGGATGCCGAAGGAAAAGCCAATCAGTCAGGGACTTATCGGTTTATGATTGCTCGGCCCCATTATTAGTGCTTGTGTGTCATACATTATTGTTAGGAAAATGGAGGAATCTAATTCATAGATGAGGTATGGCGGGTGCGCGAGGGGTCGGCTGACACCGGGGAGTTTTATACCAGGTCAGCTATACATCTATTTACCTCGAAAACCAGCTCGGAGCTGCGGCAAGCTCTGAAATCGAGGGGCTACCTGTCCTTGGGGGATTCGGAGCCAGTGGCAGCTGAGGGATGCGGCTGGGAACGCTGTTTCCTTGGCATGTCACCCAGCCTGGTGCACAGAGGAGTTAATTTGGGTGATGCTCACCCTTTGCTTCAGATCGTGGTCTGCCATTACCTGCCCCCACCACGCTGCTCTTTTGTAGGGTAAATCCCTATAAAACTAAATGATTCCCACTTGCTTCCAATGATTCAATTCCCAGCTGCTGCGAGGGGCTGAGGACACACAGCTGGGGCCGGGGCACTGCTCCTTCCCCTTCTCCCATCTGCAGTGTCTGCTCCAGCATCACCCAGGGTGGCCACGGGGTCCGTGTGTCCCACCCCACCCGGGTCCGTGTGTCCCACCCCACCCGGGTCCGTGTGTCCCACCCCACCAGGGTCCGTGTGTCCCACCCCACCAGGCTCCCAGCCCAGGGAGAAGCAGCTAACAGAGACAAGGGGCTCAGAACAAGCAGTACTGGGGGAGACGGAGGGAGAGGAAGGCGATGGTCCCCAGCTGGGGAAGGCCAGGCAGAAATGACCACCCTGGGTCTGGGGAGGCACGGGGGCAGTTTGGACAAGGGCAACAGCACAGATTCTCCTTGAGATGAGTTCTCAGGCTTTCCACGGGGAGACCGGCCTGATCGAAGGCGGTCAGGATTTAGCCCGTTAGTCCTTTCCCATTAAAAAAGGGCCACCAACCAACCAACCAACCGGCCGGACCACGGCGCCCGATGACAAGCCAACCCTGAGCACACCGCAGCGGTGGCATGACCTGGTTTGGGGGTGCCGACGCAGTGGTGCAGGAGGGACGCACGTCCCTTCGGGCACCCCGGGGCCGGTCGGCTCCCCGTCAGGACGCCGCAGCCAGGGGGGACGGCATGGGGGACACACGGCCGGGGCAGACAGACGGCGGCGGCCGGGCCCCCCGTGCAGCGCGGGAGCGGGCAGAAGGTGCAGCTGGAGCCCCGCCAGCCGCCGGGGCCGGACCGGGAGACAATAGCGGCGGCAGCATCCGATCCACGGCGCTGATGGGATTGGGAGCCCATGTGAAACTGCCGTATTAATATTTATTCCATAAAGCGCGCGGCTCCCAGCTTTGCGTGGCTCTGCCGCGCTCTGACCGCAGTACCAACCCTCAGGCACCGCAAACACAATTTGAAAACAATGTGACGGAAATGTTTAATCTGCTCAGCCCATCTGTGCTGCGTATTTCTCCAGATCTCCCTGAGAGAGGCGCCTTCGAATCTCCACATTGCCTTTAATATTCTCCTAAATCACCTCCCCACTGCACTTCAAGGGCCATTGCTACAATATCACAGGTTCATCGAGAGTGCACGGGAGAAGGGGGGGTGCAGGGAGGGGAGGGTGAGGGACGGGGGTGTCGGCTGGGATATTTTTTATTTTAAAATATTTCCCAGGGATGGTGTTCCTGTGCCCCTCGGACAGGCGAGAGAGAGGAGAAAAAAAAAAAGGAGGGGGGGGGGAATCAAAGGGAAGTTATTGTGCTGTTGCTGGGAGGCGATTAGCGAGGCTGTTCTGAAGCAAACAGGCTGGAATGGAGCAAAAATCATTTCCAAAGAATCGCTTTTATTAATCTCCTTCCTCAGCCGCTCGCTTTCATGTGCTGCTGCCGCTATTCCTCTCTCTGGAGGGCCCCATCCTGCTCTGAGCTTCACACGCAAAATGGGCGCGGATGCTCTGGAGAGGGGGGAGACCCCAAAGCAGCAGCAGCCTGGGGTGGGGGTGGCTGTGCCCGGCACTCCTGGGTCCCCCCACCCCGGCACAACTGTGACCTAGAGCCAAGATGCTCCAGCTCAGGTGCATCCCTGCTCCCTGCCTCAGTTTCCCCACCACACCAAGGCTGACCCCACCATGCGGCTTTTCAGCACTTAAAGGGGGCTTATAAGAAAGATGGGGACAGACTTTTTGAGTAGGGCCTGTAGCGATAGGACAAGGGGTGATGGTTTTACACTAAAAGAGGTTCAGACTTGATATAAGGAAGAAATGTTTCACGCTGAGGGTGGTGAAACCCTGGCACAGGCTGCCCAGAGAGGTGGTAGATGCCCCAATCCCTGGAAACATTCCAGGTCAGGTTGGACGGGGCTCTGAGCAACCTGATCCAGTTGAAGACATCCCTGCTCGTGGCAGGGGGTTGGACTAGATGGCCTTTAAAGGTCCCTTCCAACCCAAACCAGTCTATGAGTCTATCTCCACCCGGAGGCCCCCACTCCTTCCCTGGGCTGCTGGGCGCTGCCACCCCCAAACCACCCCGCAGCCGTGCGCAGGGGTGTGCAGGGCCCAGGGGCTGCAGGGGGTCCAGGGGTGCACGGGGTCCAGGGCTGTGTGGGGTGCAGGGAATGCGTAAGGTCCAGGGGGGTTGCGCAGGGTGCAGGGGGTGCGTGGGGTCCAGGGGTGTGTGGGGTCCAGGGGGGTTGCGCAGGGTGCGAGATGTGCGGGGTGCAGGCGGGATGTGTCGGGTGTAGGGGATGCGCGGGGTCTGGGGGTGTGCAGGGTGCAGGGGGTGCATGGGGTCTGGGGGTGCATGGGGTGCAGGAGATGCATGGGGTCCAAGGGGGGTGAGTGGGGTCTGGGATGCATGAGGTGCAAGAGATGTGTGGGGTCCAAGGAGGGTGTGCAGGGTCCGAGGTGCGTGGGGTGCAGGAGATTTGCGGGTCCAAGGGTGTGTGTGTGGGGTCCAGGGGTGTGTTGGGTGCAGGAGATGCGTGGGGTCCACGTGGGGTGCGAGGGGTGCAGGAGATGCACAGGGTCCAAGGGGGAGTGCGTGGGATCCGAGGTGCATGGGGTGCAGGAGATGCGCGGGGTCCACGGGGGGTCCACGGGGGGTGTGTGGGGTGCAGGAGATGCACGCGGTCCATGGGGGGCGTGCGGGGTGCAGGAGATGTGCGGGGTCCAAGGGGGGTGCGTGGGGTCCGGGGGTGCGCGGGGTGCAGGAGATGCGCGGGGTGCAGGAGATGTGCGGGGTGCAGGAGATGCGCGGGTCTACGGGGGGTGCGTGGGGTGCAGAAGATGCGCGGGGTCCACGGGGGGTGCGCGGCTCCCCGGGGGGTGCGCGGGGTGCAGGAGATGCGCGGGGTGCAGGAGATGCGCGGCTCCCCGGGGGGTGCGTGGGGTGCAGGAGATGCGCGGGGTGCAGGAGATGCGCGGCTTCCCGGGGGGTGCGCGGGGTGCAGGAGATGCGTGGGGTGCAGGAGATGCGCGGCTTCCCGGGGGGTGCGCGGGGTGCAGGAGATGCGCGGGGTGCAGGAGATGCGCGGCTCTCCGGGGGGTGCGCGGGGTGCAGGAGATGCGCGGCTCCCCGGGGGGTGCGCGGGGTGCAGGAGATGCGCGGGGTGCAGGAGATGCGCGGCTCCCCGGGGGGTGCGCGGGGTGCAGGAGATGCGCGGGGTGCAGGAGATGCGCGGCTTCCCGGGGGGTGCGCGGGGTGCAGGAGATGCGCGGGGTGCAGGAGATGCGCGGCTTCCCGGGGGGTGCGCGGGGTGCAGGAGATGCGCGGCTCTCCGGGGGGTGCGCGGGGTGCAGGAGATGCGCGGCTCCCCGGGGGGTGCGCGGGGTGCAGGAGATGCGCGGGGTGCAGGAGATGCGCGGCTCCCCGGGGTCCCCGGGGGGCGCGGGGGGGCGCGGCGGGCGGGCGGGCGCTGCATCCCCCGGCGTTGCCATGGCAGCCGCTCCCGGCTTCGCTTCCCGCATCCCCGGGGGCCGGCGCAGCCGGATCCACCTGCTCCTTCCCGACCCTCCGCGGGGTCATAGGCAGGTCGGCAGAATAAATGAACGTGAGCACTAATGATGTGTTTGCTGGCTGTTTATGCTCTCTGTGTGTCAGGGGCACTCACATTTAGAGAGCTCATTATGGCTGCAATTAGACTGCACCATTGCTAGATATTTAACTCCTTTTTCTTTTAAATTAGCATTTTAATAACGTGCTTTGAGCAGGGGAAACAAAATGACCATTTTTCACGGACAAACTTCCTAGCTGTAGGTGCAACTTTAATGGCAAAGTTGCAAGGGAGGTAAAATAAGATCAGGCCCGCTCCCTTCCCACCCATCCCTGCCCTCTCCCCCTCCTCCCCGCCACCGGGAAGCGGGGGAAAAAAAAACCGGGAGAGACTTTTATTTGCTTTATCGCACACTCCATTTCCTAAATTTGTTCTGCAGCCAATTATTTTCGCCTTTAAAGTCCTGAACGCTCACGCCTGATGAAAATTAGCAGCCATCGGAGTTAAACTCTGCCTGTGACCTGTGAAAAGGCCTCGAAATAATTGCGTACATGTGTATGTGCACGCGCGGGTGCGAGGAGCCATCCGTCCCCGACTCCCTGAGCTGCGAGAGGGGAGCAGGGGGGTGCGGACGGAGCAGCCAGTGCCGATTACGTGATGGCTATTATCAAGATATCTTTATACAGTGACCCCCAGGGTCGCTTGCCTGCAAAGGTCACCGCAATTATGTCCCCTTCGTTCATAACTCTTCGGCTGGGCTTACGGGACCGGGGGAGGCAGAGGGGGACAAGGGGGACAGCCGAAGGGCTGTGCCGGGAGGAGGGATGGGGACCAGCGGAGGGGATGCGGCGAAGGCAACGGCTCCACGACTTCACCGGGAACTTGCAAAAACGCCCGTTTTTCTTCGCACCCGCTCGGCAAAGTGCAAAGCCCCAAAGTCGTGGGGTTGACCTCCGTTAGGATGTACGCTCCTAACTAATCGATGACCCTAAACCATCCACCTTTCCCACGGGGACTGCTGCGAGGGCCGCGGGGAGGGGGCGAGGGCCCCCCGGGAGCGGGTGCACCCACTGCTGCAGGGCTGGGAGAGGCACCCGAGCCGGGAGGGGCATCACCGGGAGCGGGTGCCCTCCTCTGCCCCGGACCCCGGTCCCAGCCCTGGCCAGCTCCAGCCCCTTTCCGTAACGACTGGCAGCCACCAGACACCCCAGTCGCCAGAGCCGGGACCCCCAGGGCCCCCATGCAGCCAAAATCGCACCGAGGGTCCCGACTCGGTGGGGCACCGCAGCAGGGAAGGGCAGGAGAAGAAGGAGAGAGAGGCAGCTTTTGCGAGAACGATGCTTTAAACGTTTCCTCTTTTGCATCCGCTCGGCTGTACCTTAGACACTGCCGTTTCATAAATACAATCGGGTAGCGCAGGCTATAATTTGGTGATAGCTACCCCAGGACATATCTAGATACACTTCTGTTATTTTAATTAAATACTGCATTATGGTTTGTGACAACTTCATCGCTATAGCGTAAATGAATTTGGAATTAAAGTCTTACTTAGGCATTCCACTACTTCCCCCCCCTCCCCTCCATCCCTCCGTGTTACAAAGCAAAAGGCTATAAAATCAAGATGTTTGTTCATTTACAGATGGAGCAGCTTGGAAACGGGAAAAAAAAAAGAGAGAGAGAAAAGGCGAGACGGTGCAGAAGCGAGCGCGGAACACCGGCGGCTTGCGAGCATCCTCGGGTGGAGGGGAGCACTAATGGGGGACGCTGAATATTAATGGTGTGCGTTACCGTCAGCCTCCGAACCGGGCTCCTCCGAACACCCCTTTCTCTGGCTGCGGGGTTTCTGTGTTGGCCGTGATTCTCGTTTTTAACTCTGGAGTTGCGACTGCTGCAGAAAGGACGAAGCGCTGGAAGTTTTAGACCTTTGGGGATTCGGTCCGCGGGAAGGGCAGGGCGGTGGCCGGAGAGACTGAGTTATGGCAAAGGGAAACTTTTTATTTTCTGCCCAGGCCTGGGAGTTTCAATTCCATCCATCTATTAACTCGTCTCTAATGAAACTAGACCGTACGTGACATTTTGCAATATAACTGCTTTAAATGTTACCACATCAATTGGTTTAAATGTTACCCGCGCCTCATGAACCGGGAGATGGTTTTATAATTATCTCCGTCTCTCTCTAATGAACAAAGATTTCTACTGTCTGCTGGTATTTTACATTAGCAAAGGAAACAAGGATGCCTGCTCGAAACACGGCTGCTCAACAGGCTCAGACAAATAAAAATCACAAGTTGTGAGGGTGGCAGAGGTGTTGCCTGTCACCTCTTGGCAAATCGATGCCGGATTTAAAACCTTCCTGATCTATTTTGCCTACGTGCAATTGAGGTTTCACCCTCAGGTCTCCTCTCGTTCCCTCTATTGCCGATTAACCGCCCCCCAAATAAAAACGACTCGCATCCATCTACCCGCGCACGCACACATATATATGTATATAATATGTAGATCCATAAAACGACGGCAGCCCATGAAAGTTATGGCCGGGGAGGGATGGGTTTAACGACGAGGCTCCGCTTTAATATTTCCCATCGTTGCAACCCCAAGTGAAATTTCCACTTCCATTTATGAAATAAGCTGGGAAATCGGCGGGCATTTGTTAACGCTGGAAACAAAAAGCTTTTTCTTTTTTTTTTTTTTTTTTTCTTTTTCTTTTTGCCACCCATTTGAAACAGGGCATCGCGGCAAATGTCACCCCCACCTCCCCAGCAGATTAGCGAGGGGCTCGTTACTAAATCTCTGTCTAATAAAGGCAGAGTTGACTCTGGAGGAGCTGCTGGTTATAACGCTGGCTTTGGAAAATGGAAGGATTGTCACACTTAAAGACACAAATTTCCCCTGTAATATATTCGAATGGAAACCTCTGAATCCAATACTACATGGGCATATCTAATAAATTCACAATATTTCAGCCTCAACAGCCTACAACGGTTAGTTTTAAAGATTTATGTGGTAAAAAATTACTCGGTGATGAATATAGTTTATTCTGTGCAGTATTGGAGGGTATAAGGAATTAAACTACTGTCTTTAACAGTGAATTTATTATTACCTCTGTCAAAGCCGAAGTCTTTAACAGCATTTATTATAAATTTCAGTGCAAAATAAATGGTCGGAGTACGCCTTAAACCTCAAACCCCCCCAGCAGAACCACGTGCCAGCTCAGAAGTTCACGGGCCAGGGGGCAACGTCTCAGCAGACCCCCGGGACCACGGGGGCTGGTGCTGAGCTACCACGACCACGGAGAAGGGGCCACCACGTGCTCCCACCACGGCCACCGCTGCCCCGTGGGGACCAGGGTCACCCACCGCAGCGGGCAGGACGGCGCGCTCGGAGCTGGCACGGTGGTCGGTGTGGGGTGAAAGCAGTGGGGATGGGGCAAAATTTGGGATGCGGCAAGGGGGACATGTGGGTGAGTCCCTGTGGATGGGGCAAAATTTGGGATGCAGCAACGGGGACGTGCAGGTGAGCCCCCACAGATGGGGCAAAATTTGGGATGCAGCATTGGGGACGTGCAGGTGAGCCCCCATGGATGGGGCAAAATTTGGGATGCAGCAACACGGACGTGCGGGTGAGCCTCTGTGGATGGGGCAAAATTTGGGATGCAGCATCAGGGATGTGCAGGTGAGCCCCCATGGATGGGGCAAAATTTGGGATGCAGCAACGCGGACGTGCGGGTGAGTCCCTGTGGATGGGGCAAAATTTGGGATGCAGCATCAGGGATGTGCAGGTGAGCCCCCATGGATGGGGCAAAATTTGGGATGCAGCATTGGGGACGTGCAGGTGAGCCCCCACAGATGGGGCAAAATTTGGGATGCAGCATTGGGGACGTGCAGGTGAGCCCCTGTGGATGGGGCAAAATTTGGGATGCGGCAACACGGACGTGCGGGTGAGTCCCTGTGGATGGGGCAAAATTTGGGATGCAGCATAGGGGATGGGCGGGTGAGTCCCTGTGGATGGGGCAAAATTTGGGACGCAGCATCGGGGACAGGCAGGCGCTGAGCGTCATCGGCGCTGCCTCCCCGGCGCTCGGCCACCCTTTTGTCCTCGCCTGCGATGGGTGTCCCCTCATTTATAAAAATTACCTGGGAGGAATGAGGCTGCCAGGGGCTTGTTCTGGACGATTGGTTCCCGCTGGGGGGGCGAGGGGGCCGGCGGGGGAAGGATGGCCCTCGCTTGAATTTGACCGGTGGGTGACCGTTGCCTTCCAGCTGACCCCGCCGTCCCATCCCCATCCCTCCCAACTCGGGAGCCTCCCAGAGGGGTTATTAATGGGAGCCGAATGCCGCCGAGCCCCGGGGGCCCATCTCCGCAGCCCACCCCACCGGAGACCCCGGGGGGCTGAGCCCACCACCTCGCGATGCAGCTGCGTGCTGAGCCCCGACTCGGCTCGTTACACATTGGCTCCATCACCCACGAGGTTCAGCGCACCGTGGGGGGGCCCCGTGGCCACCCCACAGCCTCTCCCCACCAGCGAGATGGCCCCAAATCCAGGCAAAATGCCACTAGATGTCACCACACGCCTTTCGCTCGGGGTCCGGGGTATGGGAATATGCCCCCCCCTTCCCCCCCGCCTTCATTGAAAGCAATTGAGAGAATTAACTTATCCGGTTTTATGGCCTGCTTGTCACATCCAACTAAGCCCACTTAAAATAGGAAGTCTCGCTGCATTCAAATAATTATCATAACGTACAAATCACTCAGCCAGGGGACAAGGGGCTGGTGCCGGGGAAAAGGACGCAATGCCGGGGTTTTGCCGGGATTACTCTTTCCCCCTCCCCAAATTCATTTCGCCGTGTGTTAGCCCACCTGGGCTGCACCAGGCAGGGTAGCGGTGTTTCGGGGTCCCTGCAAAGCAGGGTGATGAGGTGGGGTACGGGCTCTGCAGCTCGGCCAGCTCCATCCGTGACCCCCCCGGCCCCATAATAACTGCAGCACCGGGGCCCGACAAACTGGTGGCACTGGGGGGCAACAAGGAGCCTCCTGCCTGGGTCTGGGGGGACGACGAGAAAAGCCCTCGACGGTGGCATGCCCTTGGACTCCCAACATGGCAGCGAAGGGACCGCTCCGAGGAGGGATGCGGTGGGTGACAATGCTGCCCTTGCCCCAGGCAGGACCGTGCATCCCCTCCGTCACAGCATCCCCTGTGCCCGCAGCCCCAGCGCTGCCAAGTCCCCCCCCCAGCTACTGATGTCCACTAACCCCCAAAGCACTTTTCCCCGCTGTTGATGCTCGAAATGTCAGACAGGACCTGAGCAGCAGCCGGCGTGTGTTTCAAACACACCAGATGGATTTTTATATTAGCTACTATTTCATGTTCAGACAGAGCGACCGCATCGCTAAAACGGCAGCCTCGATGCTGCCGAGTTTGCTTCTGTGAGATTAATTCTGCGAAATTAATTGGGACAAGATTGAAAAGGAAATTAAAATGCAGCTGAGTGAACAGGCTTTTCAAACACCTTTCCCCCCCTCTCCTCGCCGCCTCCCTCCTTTCCCCCCTCCCCAGGCCCTGTGCCGCCTCCGTTCTGCGGCGACTGCGAGCATCCGTCGCGCAAAGTAATTTACGGGGGAAAAGCTCTCAGGACCGATCGGTTACGTGTGAGGAAGCCAGCACAAGAGTCGCAATCTGGAGCCACTGAAGAGAGCGAAAACCCTGCCGTGACTCCAAGCTGTGTCCCCGAGCTGGCGTGGGGGGGACCCAACCCGCTCCGCTGTCAGCGGGATGGACTGAGGCGCCGGCAGCGGCGTGGGCACTGGGGGCTGAGGGTATCACCCCCAGGGATGACTGTGGGTTGCTCCTGGTGTCACCCCCCCGGATAAATGAGGTGATGAGCTGGGGCTGTGGGTTCAGCGCCCGGAGCACATCCGCCCCATCCTGGGGGGCAGTGAGTCGCTAAATGCTGCCGTAAAGTGCTTTGAGATCCACAGATGGGGAATTCTCAGCCTTCCAGAAAGGGACGGCGAAGCCCAGACTCAAAGCTGCTCTCTGCTGCTGCCAGGGATGCAGCTGCCTCCGCGGGGACGCGCAGGAGCTCAAACACACCAGCTAAAAATGTCCGTGCCATGCCGGCTGCAAACCTTCGGGGAGGTGGATGGGCAGCCGGCGCTCAGCCCACGCCGGGCTCGGGGCTGCCGCAGTGCCAGCGGTGCCCGGCTCGGAGCCCACCGGGGCGAGCTGCTGTCCCGGCCCTGCTGCGGTGTGGACGTGCCCCACGGGACCTGTGCTGCGGGTCCAGCCTCGAGGGCTCTGACGGATGGACAAAACCTCCAAGGGGAGGCCTGACGCCGACGCTCTCCTGCCCATCACTGCGGCGTCTGATCACCCGTGTCCACCCCGGGGCCAGCCTGTGGCTGCCAACCTAAATCTGATTCTTTTTCTTAGCTATAAAACGTGGTCTTGATCTTAACAAGGCTGAGACTTGGAGGTGCTCTTCATCTCCAAAGGTCTGTACCTGCCACGGTTGAGCCACCGCTGCACGCGCCGACCTTCCCCGCATCGGGTCCGCTTGACCTTCCCTGGGTGGGTGCCCACCAAGAGCAGACGGGGCACAACCACAGAGTTCATCGCTGTTCCCGTGCCAGATCGGGGTGCAAAGCGCGTTGCAAACCACCATCCGCACCACGCAACCCTCCCCAGGTTCATCGCTGTCCTTGGGGTGCAAAGTACATTGCAAAACGAAGCGCAGCCCCCCAAGTTCATCGTTGTTCCTGCACCGTATCGGGGTGCGAAGAGTGTTGCCAAACACCACCAACAAAATGCAACCCCCCAAGTTCATCGCTGTTCCCGTGCCAGATCGAGGTGCAAAGCGGATTGCAAAACATCACCAACAAAATGCAACCGCCCCAGCTCCACCGTGGTCCGGTGGGGACCGGCTGGGAGCCAGGACAGAGCCCTGCAGGGACGAGCAGGGCTGGGAGAGGGTCACAGGCACTGGCGGCTTTGCTCTTGCCCCCACAGACCCACTAATGCAAACACTTAATTTATTCACCTGCGTGCGCTTGCCGAAGGGAGCCCTGGTCACACCCGGCTGAGCAACTCAATTACCCCTGTAATACCCGAGCAACAGCACGTACAGACTCCATTACCGTGAAAAAAAAAAATAAAAATAAAAGAATCTTGCTTTGGGGCATTTGAAATGCCACATGTGAAGGCAGGGGGTACGGGCAGGAGTGGCACTGGTGGGGCATCCCGCTCTCCCCTTCACTAAATTGCTAATTTAACTCTGCTTTGGACCTTGATTTTTCCTGATTTCATCACCTCTTGACCTTGCCATTGAGCCCCAGCCCCACGACGATGAACATGGGGCTGCCACTGATGCTCTTACCTTGCTTAGGATGTAGATGAGGTCTCCGCGGTGGAAGGAGAGCTCGTCGGGATGCTCGCTGCTGCAGTCCCACATGCCTTGGTAGTAATTGGCATAATCTCGCCGGGGACCACCTGGGAAAAAAAAAAAGAGAGGTCAGGGTGACAGGGAATTATATGGGGAAATATTGGGGTTGTGGGGTGGGGTGTTGGGGGAGAGGGACTGGTATTTGTTGGGGAAAGGAAGGAAATGTTGGTGTTATTAATTTTGCATTTCAATTAAATGGCAGAGGCCAAAGAGGCACTGCAATAAAAAGGGGTTGTCAATAAATAAATGCAATATATAAATAAATACACATAGATACATATAAACACTGATAAATGTTTCAGTTTTAGAAAACCCTGAATTAAAGCTGTTTGCTACAATCCACAGAGGGAACCAGAGATGCCCTCCCTCTCTCCCAAGTCCCTCATCTCCTCCTCAGGCTCAAACCAAGCTGTCCCCGAGGTGGACATCCCCAACCCGGTCAAGAAGGGACACGTGGCACTGGCACCAGCTCTGCTGGGCAGTGTCCCCACCACGGTGACAGCCATGCCAGAGGCCATGGAAGAGGAATACCCTTAATTAACATGGGTATTTGGACGGGGCCTCTGGGAGAGTGCTGCTGCGGAAGGTGATAGCTGAGTTGATTTATTAATTAAAGAAGCCAAGCAGGGGATTGCAGTCGATGGAGCAGAGCCCGCTCAGCAAGCAAACAGCACCGACTGCTTGACCGGGAGTGCCCAGAGCAGGAACAGGGATGGGAGGAGAGCAGGGAGCAAACATCTGCCTTCACTGCCATTCCCGGGAGGTCAGAGAAGGTCCCAAACCGTCTATGGCATGATACAACCTGATAGCTCAGGTCTTGATCTTCCCATCGAGCTGTTGAGTTTGGGAAGGCAGAGCCTTTGCTCGATGCTTGTGAGCACAGTCTGGTGAGGAAAGGGAAAGGAAAGTGAGCCAGCAAACTCTTTTTTCCCCCTTTTTTATTTGCAGCGGCAAATGATCTGTTTGCTGAAAGCCGTGGGTTCGGGCTGACAAGACTGTTGGCAACTGGTGCCAAGGCTGGGGACCGCCCTGGGCTAAACGTGCACGTGGGTTTTCTGGAAAACATGGCAGCAGCGTTTCCAGAACGAAACATTTCCATCTTTGCCATCTCAGAATGGCACTTCCCACTCCAAAAACTGGCCCAGAGACCAGAGCCACCACAAAAGGTGGGTCCCTGCCATGGGGGCAGAAAGCATCCCGCCTTGCGGTGGGACCAGACGAGCACGATGCCAAGCTCTTGCAGAGCTCCACGACTGGAGGAGATGCTGCTCTGCCCAATTTGCAGACTGGGGAAGCAACTTGTCCCAGCACATCCAACAGATCCTTCGCAGCATCAAAAAGACACCCAAAACGCCCAGATTCCCAGTTTTCAAGCACACAAGACAACCATTAAAACATGCTCGTGGACCAAAAGCTTCAGGCAGGAGACTGTTCTGATGGCACAGCACCAAAGTGGGGGTGAATCCAGATGTCACGACACCGACATCTCCATGATGTGACCCCCATGGATAATTAAAGCCAGTAAAACCACATTCTGCGGGGTGGGGGGGGATTCGAGCAGCGGGGCTGTACCAGCGATCTGTGCTGCTCTGCCATGCGGCTGAACCAAGCCCAGAAAGCATAAATAGAAAATATCGAGCACACGTTGGAGGAAATGTTTCTAATATGGTATAAGGGACCGAGTGATAAGGGTGCATCTGGAGTACTGTGCCCAGATTTGATCACCTAAATATGAAAAAGGACATTACAGAGATGGATAATGGCACAGCAGGGAGCAACTGGAATGACTCAGGGACTTGGGGAACTTAAATAGAAAGGCTGGGAAAAAAAAAAGTAGGTCTGCATCCATTGGAAAGTATTAAAGGGGGAGCACACAGTGGCGAGGAAAAGATTGTGAAGGGAATAGAAGGAGTAGGAGCTACTGAGTTATTTAAGCTTGTGCTAAGTGCAGGAACCAGAGGTTATGAACTGGAGGCAGAGGAAATATCAGGGTGTGTGGGCGCTGAGCAGGAGGACGACACAAAGAACAGCTTGGGTAGGAGCCAGCAACTTGTGTAATTAACACATAAGGTCGTTACGGGGAAGGTGTGAGGACAACATCACGATGCGGAGAATAACCCAGTACCGGGGGACGGCGCTTGGCACCGACCTGCTGGTGTCCCCTGTGAAGCGAGTTCGGGGAAAGGCTGCTCCGGTGGTATCAAAAATACCAGTAATTCTACGGAGCGTCATCATTAATGTGCTGGCAAAGAGATTTAAACATAGTGATCCCCCACATCAGCCTCTGCTCCTCGTCGGAGTTCTGCTCTGTGTCACTAATGTATTGGGAGGAGAAGGGGGTTTGGGTTGAGATAGAAAATACATCTTCCTCCAAGATGTTTCCAGAGCCAAAAGCACCCATTTCCCCCCACCCGGAGCTCCCCCGGGGCAGGGACCCGGGCGCCTGCTCGCCCGCAGGGAGGATGCTGCCGGGAAGCTGGAGTCAGCCTTGTCCTGCTTGTCCCTCGTTTACCAGGAACGCTTGGGAGGTGCCTCCCTATCCCACATCGGCTCCTTCCTGCCTATCAAAGGAACAAGAGGACCTTGGAGGCATTTGGCCACCCTGTCAAGGAGCGGAGAAAGGAGAAGCCATTGGTAAAACAGAGACTTTGCAGAAGCCGTGTGCATGAGCCTGGACATGAGTACAAAGGGAGAAAATTCTCCAGCCCACAGGAAGGTTCGTGCTCCCAAAAGTTTGTGTATTTTTCCAACTATGTCAGCTGGTCGGATGGAAGGTGTCACCCCTCCCTCCAACCCTGCCTTCAAAAGGTCAGAATTAATTGCATCAGATGGGGAAGATGCCTCACGATGAAAGCGCGGTCAGGCTCTGCGCTTAATTCCCAGCCGCAGCTTCAAAACCAACAAAGACGTTTGTGCCAGCTATCAAGAATATCTTCTTAAAATTAAGATTGTTTGCAGAGAAGAGACCCTGGCTCCCATTTTTGCACTTAAAGATAAAGCCAGGAAAGGGAGAACTTCACTCTACAGCCTTCAAATGGGATAGGGGATGTCCACGATCCTCCTGACCTGCCAGCTCCAGGCTGATGGGATGCGGGTCGGATCCAGACAAGCCATCCCAGGACTCCTGCATTACCCTGCATTAATTCTGCTCACTTTCACGGAAAAGAGGTTTTGTTTAAAAAGCCCCAATGCCCCGTCTAGACATTTAAATCTGCGGTCGGGGCAGAGCTGTGATTTCAGTGCGACTGATTTACGCTGATGTAAGTGGGACGAGAGCCTGCTCCCGTGTTTATGGGCCTTGGGGTCATTAAGAAAACCAGCCAAATGTGACAACAGCATCATTTTCTTCTACAGCCTGAGCAGCCCCAAGCAGGGGCTGTGGGAGAGGCACGATCCGCCCCAAACCCTTTGCTTTGGGCGTGTTGCTTCAGAAGCCTGTTGATGCTGAAACCTAATGACAACCGTCTGCAGCTCAGGGGTTTTCACTGCTGTGCTCATGCTAGGTGAAACCTCCTGCCATGCTAAGCGCAGGGGACTGTGACAGGAGGCAGGCTGTGAGGCTTTTTTATTTTCTAAGTAAAGGAATTTTGCTCTGTTTGCATGCGACTGGTAAGCTCACACTGCAGCAGCAGCGCCGAAGCCTGTCCAGCGCAGAAGGCAGGGATTAGGCAGCCTTGAGTGGAGCAAATGGGTGTCTTGGCAGGAGCAGCCTGAAGCTCTCAGCTGGATTTGCTGGGCTGCTCCAGCATCGTGGCATCCTTGTGGTTCTTAGAAATTAGAAACAATAGTTTTCCATTAGCCAAATGCTCATCTGGCACTTTGGCCGTGTGATATAATTAAGAAATAGCCCCTTCCCTCCCTCCCTGCAGCCCAGCCCGCTGCTCAAGGACTCCCGTCATCTTTCTCGCCCTTGGTCCAGTTGGACAGAAGCACAAATTACCAAGGCAAAAGGCACGAGGACTGGGGATCCTGGCGCTGCGGTAACCCTTCCCTCTTGAAATGCAGCCCAGCATTTCAGAAGCAAGAGTCTAATATATTATTTAGTGTAAAAACAGACACAGGACTTAAAGCAATCACGACAATGCTAATAACTAAACCAGTTATAACGATTAACAACAATTACAACCGCCAGGCAGATGCTAATGAGTACGAGCAGGGTGTTTAAATGGCTGGCAGGGCTGAGACAGGCGAGAGCCAAAATCCTCGGGGTGGCCTTGGGGCGCAGGTTCATCATC
Source organism: Gavia stellata (assembly GCF_030936135.1). Taxonomy (NCBI): domain Eukaryota; kingdom Metazoa; phylum Chordata; class Aves; order Gaviiformes; family Gaviidae; genus Gavia; species Gavia stellata. The sequence goes on from NC_082621.1 coordinate 2,476,735, forward strand.
ACCTCTGGCACCGCCTGCCATGGAGCCGTGCTCTGCACCCCCCTGACCCCCACCTCGAGCTGGAGAACCCACGGGGGAGCTGCTTTTCTGCTGCCTGGTCCTTTGGATGTTTAAACGCTGGGGCAGTCGTGAAAGGCAAAGAAAAACTTGCGTGCGCGCGTGCACGTCCCATCACCTTCTGTTCTCCTTATCCCGTGCCGAGGAGTCTCCAGGAAAAGCGTGCAGTCCCGCTTTATGACCACAGTACAGTTTATAAAGATCGGGACGTCGTTTTTTTCCGAGCTCTGGGTGCTGGTACCGGCTGCAGCTGCCACATGCTCCAGTGGCCAAATAAGTCATCGTGCCGGGGGGTGGGAAACAAGCTCCGTAAAACCATGAGGAGTGGAGAAACGCTGACTTGCTCCGGTCCCTGCAAGCAGCTGGGACTCAACCCTGTCTGTGCTACCAAGATTTTGGTAGAAACAGGCCTGAGCACCCTCCTGGGCTGGGAACAACCGCCCAGGAAACATCCAAGGGGGGGTTGATGTTGGCCAAAGGGTGTGCGGGATGTTGAATCAGGTTTTCCAGAAACACCGGGAAGTTGGGCACAGGGGCTGTCGGACCACTTGGAGTGGTAAACCAGCTGAGCAATGCTTGGAGTGTTCGTGCATTCAGGAGAGCGCAAGCATGCGTGAAGCTGGTTTAGCCACCCACCGTCCCCAGCATCCAACACTGAATCCCTCCCATCTCCATCACCCAACAAGCGGGATGCCTGCTGCGGGTCCCCAGGCAGGTAGGGATGCCCTGTGAGCCGGGCATCACCGGGGTGAAACCATCCTCTCCAAACTCCAGAGCGGGATGATGGTGCGGGAAGCTCTCCCAAGCCGGGCTTTGCCAGGAGGATGTGTTTTCCCATGCGGAGAGGAGCGAGCAGGGTGGCAGGAAGCCTCCGGCCAGTCCAGCCCCGGCTGCTCAGACACAAGCGCTGCTTTCCTGTGTCGGGACGGAAGCAGCGATGGAAAGCGAAGCAGGTGGGACTGGGGAGGAAACAGATCTTCCGCTCCTGTCCCACGGTGCGAGTCCTTAAGGAAAAAGCAGGGGTGGGAGCCCTGGTGACCACGGCAGGCTCTTGGGCTGCTGGTTCCGGGCGGACGGCACTGGTTCCTGGGGTGGTGGTGCATGTCCTTCCGGCTTCCCGCGCTGAGATCCCTCCCTGCGGCGGCTTCCTCTGGGCCATGACTGGCTTCCTGCCCTCTCTCCGGGCTGTTGCTGCCCCAGCTCCCCTCCCCAGCCCCTCGGGATGCACCAGGAGGGCTGGCTCCCTCTCTGTGGTCCGGGATGGGATGAGGGACAGGGACGGGTGTGCTTCCATGAGAGATCCATCAGCACACAGATCTCATCAGGCAGGACAGGGGATGGATGTTGGAGCTCCTCCATGGAGAGCTCACTAAGGCCACCCTCCATGGGCTGCCTGTCCAAAAAAGGAGGAGCATCCCCCATGCCCGTAACGTAGAGAAGACGGGGAGAGCTCCCCCAGCTTGAGTTTTCTGAACTTCACCAGCTGCAGAGTCTCCTCTGTCACCCATCAGTTCGCTCTTGGGGCCTCTCCCATCCTCCACACACCCTCCAGCATCACCCACACCCAGGACACTCGAACGCAGCCAGACTCAGACCCCCCAACCATGACCTGGAGGTCCTTTGAGTTGGCCAAAGTAGGGTGGGCTCTTACCGCTTCTCTGTCTGCTCCCGGCATCCTTGCTGTCCTCTGGGAAGGGGGGCTCCAGCTCCTCATCTGGGGGGGGAAACAGAGCAGAGAAGTCAGAGGAAGGGCTGTGAGCCTTACAGCTGCACCAACCCCCCAGGCAGGCAGAGGGCTGCGAGAGCATCCGACTGTCAGAATAATAAATTCCCGGCTTAATTGTGAAGAGTGGAAGGGAGGAAGTCACAGATAATATTTTAAAACGTGTTGCATAAAAATATGAATTGTTGTTAGCACTGGTAAAAACAAATCACTTATTATAGGCTCATAAATTTAGGCAGCACTTTGCTGAGTGCCCTATAGGAAGAGATGCTTCCTGTGCAGGACTCGCAGCCCAGAGAAAACGAGATGCCGAGGAGAAATGCCAGACAAAAATGCAAGGAAGGATGGGGGACAGAAGCAGAAATTAAGGAGGAGAAAGAAGACCCCAGGCAGCGGAGGGCAGGCAGGCTGGCACAGCTACGGAGGATGGGGAAAGGAGATGCAAGAAAATAATCAGAAATGATACCGTGGAAAAGGTTAAGGACAGAGGGGCTGGAAGTCACAGGGAAGCCCTGCAAAAATGGCTAGTGACTGACGGGAGCAAGGATCTATACACAAATAAGTTTAAATAAGATTATTTAACACCAAGCCAGATACAACCCATCCAGCCTGAGCTGCTCTGGGTGCTGGGGTGAGTCGGGTGTGCAGCACCCACATTAACTGCCTTCCCAGCCCAGGCTTCCTTCTGCAACCATACGGACCAGAAGCAACCTAATAAAATAATATAAATAAAACTCAATTCTGAAACGTTTCAGAAAGCCAACGCTCAGGCAAATTGCCCACCTGCATCCCTTGCACTGCTGGTGGCAAAGGGCTGTTGGGGAGCGCAGGGCAGCCCTGGCACGGCTGAGCCCGGCGCAGAGGATGCGTCCCTGTTGCATCTCAGGGGACATGGCTTTGCTGTCACCTTTAGGCAAAGCCAACAGAAACCAAGCCTGGGTCTTCTGCTGATCCCAAGGCACCCGATCGCACGCAGTGAAGTGCTGCTGCTGCTGCTCGGCACTTTCCGAGGACGTGGCCCCAGCCCCAGCCGTCTCTCCCACCCGGCGCTGATCAATGCAAACCAGGTCAGACCTCCGCTGCCAATTACAAATTGCATCCCAAGTCGGAGGGTCACTGCAACTGCTCCCCCATTAGACGGGAAGCGGCACCAAAGATCTTTTCTAAATAAATCAGACTTTATTGTAAAACTCGGCCACTGACGAGACAGAACCTCATTAGCATTGATTTTAAAATAAATTATTGAAAGTGGCTTTTGCCTGCTCTTTGCATTTGTAAAAGAGAACATAAATGTATTTGTAACAGCACTCTCCCCCCATCATTCCCACGCACGCGCCCCAAACCCTCGCATCTGGATTCCTTTATACTTTAACCAATGCCACCAAATCCCCTAATCCCATCTCGGCATGAGATGGAGGGCAGTCAAACCAGCTCCGCACCTGCGTGCCATGAAAACCCCAGAGCCATCCTCCAAAGCGGGACAGCATCATTCCCCCACTGCTGTGGGTGACACCTGCACCCAGGGGCTCCCCACGGCCACCCCCTCCTCCTATCCATGCTGTGCACACCCCTCCGGCTCGCCTCCGTGCCTGCAGGCTCCGCTTCCATCCTGGAGCCGGGTTGTCCTCAGGAAACCTCTTCCCAGAGCCCTTCTCGCACCTCCCGGCACACACACACACGCGCTCCTTGGGAAGCGTCAGCCGGCGCAGGAAAACACGTGCCACGGAGGAAGCGCTGCCGCTGGGTTTCCAAGATGAGCAAAGCTGCGTGAATCCTGCACACGGAGGGGGCTGGCACTACCGGCTCCCTGCCCGGCTCCGGCTCCCTGCCTGGACGTGGTGGTGGGCAGCCGTGGGTGCCCCGCTGATCCGGGGAGATGTATCTATCCTGCTTCCTCCCCACTTTCCTGGGAATCCCCCTAGATTGCAGAGCAGGTCCCCCTTGCTGGCACAGCAAATGGGGAGTCCCACTTACAGCCCCTAACAAGCTCAGGAAGCTCTGTGGGTCCCAATTCCTCACCCCATAGAGAGCTGCTGCTCCCCCACATCCTCGCTCTCCAGGAGCCATGCGAGGCTGCCCGGTGGGAGAGGCTTTCCAGAGCAGCCCCCTCTCCCAATCCCACTTTGGACCATTTTATTCCATATTTGATGGAACGGTGCATATTCTAACCAGAAATCAAAGCCATGGACCACCTCCTTGTCTGCATCGGCCACCTGAGACATCGGCTAGGCAGCCGACTGCTCCACGGCTTGGACAAGGTGCTCTCCCGTGTCTCAGTCCTCTGTGCCTCAGTTTCCCTTTCTTTAGAAAGCCCCCACCGCGCTGACCGCTCTCTCTGTGCCTATTGCAAAAGGTGCTCGGAGGAAAACCCCAGGCAATGCCCGGTCCCTGCTCTACCCGGCACGCTCAGGGCTGGCCGCCCCGCAGCGAGCTCTTCGAGCCTGATGGGCTGCGAGAGCTGTGATGGATGGAGGCTTTGCGGAAGGAAGGGAGGAAACTGGCAGCGGATTTTTTCTTAGGAAAACGTGATGGGGAGGCAGCTGGCTGACATGGCTTCCCCTCGGCTGATAGCAGCCAAGCTCCACTCGCTCTCCTGCACCCCATCTTCTCCTGCAACGCTGCAGTGGGGCCAGCCACAGCCTCTCCCTGCCCGCAGCATGGGTGCGGACACCCTGGGATGGCCACGGTGAAGGCACTAATCCTGGGGTGCTGCTGAGCCCTGCCTGCACCATGGCTTGTGCTGCGGCATGCCGGCCCCAAGCCATGGTCCTGCAGATTTTGGGCTCTGCAAGTCTTGAATGGCACCCACGGGGACGCGAGCAGCTCCCCTCCACACCGCAGCGCTGCAGCCTGTTGCAGCCAGGTGCTTTTCTGAGTCAAGTTGGAAGTGATGCTCTGCCTTCCCAGGGCCTAGGTGTTTGGTCTCAGCCAATATCTGGATTTTATAGTGATGAATCAGAGGGAAATGCTGAAAAATGCACCTCCTCGGGGCTGTGCTGCTTCCCCCTATGCCACCTCCCTGTGCGGAGCATCACAACCTCAGCCACACCACCCTCGGGAAAACGCCTTTACATCCCCGTGGGCAGCCCTGGGCACCCACACCCGGGGTCCAGAGCCCCACGGCAGCCCCCAGCCCCGGGCATGGCTGGGGAGCCGGTGGGCCGTGCACCCCACTGCTGTGCCGGAGCAGCCTGGGCATTGGGCAGATTCTCAGAGGAGCTGTGTTTTAATGTAGCAATTTGATTCAATTTTCCACTCTATAAAATTACCCATCACTGCTCGTTGCTTCCTAACAGACACCTTCACTCTTAATTTAACAATCCTATCGAATTCTGCCAGGGAAATTGGAAAAATTTATCACCTGTGAAATTTTATTTTTCCTTGGTTGTATCTGTTTTTGTAAAACTTCATTAACGACGATGACTTGCTGAGGAAATTATCTCTTCATCTCCCCCCCCTTTTCCTTTTTTTCCCCCTCATCCTCTTTCTCTCTCTATTTTCACTCGGGACACGAAGGAGGCGGCCGGACCCAGAGGAGACCTCGGCTTGGACGGGGACTTTCCCTGTGTTTGCTGGTGGGTCCCAGAGGTGCGAAGGGCTGGGGGGGGGTGAGCTTGAGGCACAGCAGACCTCTCCCACCAAGCCCTGTGACTGGTTTCTCACCACTCGCACGCTGGGCATCCGCCTCTCCAGCAACGTGCCACCACCACCTGCCTTCAGTCTGGCAGGGAACTGGGGTGTCTGGGGTGGGAGAGCTGCGGCTTTGCTTCCCGCTGGCACTGCATCCGAGCTGCATCCCTGCGTGTCGGTGCGATTCCAGCCAGGGGCTGCAGGCAGGATGCTCGGTGGCTGGAGAGCAGAGGTGATGTGGGCAGAAGCAGCTGTCCCGCAGCTCCTGCCTGCGCCTCGGCTCAGTGCAGCCGTGATGCTGGGTGCAGGCAGCTTGGGGGAACCCCAGGGACAGCACAGCAGCGAAGGTCGCAGGATGCCCACGCGCTGGGGCCAAAGGATACTGAAAAAGCCCTGCTAAAGCAAGGGGCTTCAACCCTGCTGCTCGCAGGGTTTGGGCTGGCAAGCAGCCTGCGACACGACCCTTCGGGCTGCCTTAGGAACCTCTTAGCAAGCTTTTAAGAAGCTGGCATGGGCAGGACAGAGAGCCTCAGTAAAAGCCCCTAATTAAAGGAAGGGTTTGGCTGGGATGTTCCCTCCTCCACCACGATGCTCTGCAGCACCAGCATCAGGGCACCGATCCGTGCGTGGGAGCAGGAGAGGCAGGGCAGGGTCTGCTCCAGCTCTTTCAAGACGCTGCGTCCCAGAGCAGGGGCAACGGAGGGGTCTGTCCCTGAATCAACCCTCCGCAAGCTCCTAGCAGGATCACGATTACCCATGTGTGGAACAAACCTCACATCTAATATCTGCTCCGTAGTGGGTGTTGGCAGCCGCAAGGCAGCAAGGAGTTGGGTACAGCTGCCAAAGCAGCCAGGGATGCTGAAAGCCCTCAGCCTGACAGACCGTCAGCGCTTCACAAGCACCAGCCTGGGGACCAGCGCGCGGAGGCTGCTGTGAGCTCAGGCATCACTGTAGGTACGCCCGGAGGAAGAGAAAGCTGCTGCCCAAAGAGCTGAGGATGTAAACAGCGAAAGGGAAGGTCAGGAAGGAAAGACGAGAGATGGAGAGAGGCTGAGGCTTTGCTCAGGGTTGCACAGGCAGCCCCGGAGCCCCAGCTCCGCTCCCAGCAGCTGTCTGGATGCCACTTGAAAACCGCTGAGATTTCCTTTGGCAGCAGTAAGAAGACAAAGATCTCAGGCACCATAAAACTTTCTGGTGCATTTAATATATTTTTTCTTTAATCACTACAAATATAAAGTTCTGAAATAAATAAGAAGAAACAAGGACCTGTTTCGCATCTCCTGTTGACCAAGCCCTGGGGCATGTCACACCGTGATATAGTGATTTCTGCTATACTGGTAAGAAATGTTGTAGACTGTGGCACCCTCGCAGGCTGTTTGGTTCTGTGCCAGGAATATTGCTCCTGGCTCCTTTAACCGGCAGCCGCTGCCCTGCTACCTCCAGACCTCGTGCACTGTTAGCGAACAAGCGCTAGTCTTTAATGCAGTTATTTTATCATCTCTTGGAAGGCCAGTAATTGTGTTACAGCCATGACTGCATGCCCAGAAGGGAGCATTTTCATCATCTGAAGTCTGATTTTCCAGGTAACACAGCCCAGAGATTCCACTCTCACCAAACTTAATATTATCCGAGCTGAACGGAGCACAACCTCTAAAAGCTGCCCCACCTGAATTTAAAAACCCTCCGTCTCACCAGAACAGAAAGGATTGGCTCTTGTGGTCCATCAACCAGTCTGAACAAAGAAACGGGGTCAAACCTTCGAGTTATGGGTTCATTAAACTCAGCAGAGTCCAAGATGTTAATTCCCATCAACATGTTGTGCGGCCCAGGTCTCCTGCCATGTTTGCAGGGCTAAGGCTAGGGGATGGCTCGGGTTTTAACCTGCTTATTTGGTTGCTTACCTGGCAAAACCTCGTAGATGTCATCCTCTTCCATCTCAACGTTTGGCTCATCCTGATTCAGGGTAGTATTGTGGGATGCTGTGTTCACAGAGTCCGAACTGTCCACGTCGTTGTAGGGCTCTTCTTCGTCCTCCTCATCATACGGGATGGTGAGGGAGCTCAGGTCTGGCAGGAGGGAGCAAAAGCATGGTTAGAAAGAGTAAACCGAAGTACCAGCTCAATGCTGGTACTTTCAGTGAGTTGAAATCAAGTAACAAAGCCTGTGTCTCTGTGCTCACTATGGACCTTGCCAAGAGTGAACTGTCCCCTTGCTTGGCCCATGAGCACCTGGTGTGAAGAAAATGAGATGGAAGCTGAGAACAGGCTAAAACAAAGGAAAAGCCCAAGAAAGGATGGCAAATGCCAGAGAACAAAGCCAAATTCAACAAGTGCCTCAAGGAACTGAGCCTGACCCCATTCCTGGGCAGCTGCCTGTGGTTTCCAGAGGGTTTCCACAAGCAGGGCTGGAGTCTTGTCTCAGTATTGCTGGTCTCAAACTGGAGCAACTCCAGTGGAGCCAAACCCCATCCTCCATCAGCCAAGGACAGAACAGCAGATCTGCAACCCCAGCAGTGAGGAGCGAGTCCCACCCTTTTCTTGTCCTACTCGGTGACACTGGCAGCCTTTGAGAGATCACACAACTCTATCCTCTAAAAGCAGCCAAAAGCTCTCGAGTTGAAACCAAATGCCTGTGGGCCCCAAACAACCACTTCTTTTGAACCACCTGCTTGAAAGAGCAAAGCCCCAGAATCTCTCTTTTTTGCTAACAGGGGGTGCTGGGACCCCAGCAAGGTCCTGGCAATGAGCGCAAACCCACCCGTTGCTGGAGGGAGCAGCCCAAGCCGGGTGGGAAGATGCTGCTGGGATCTGCCCAAACAAACAGGGCACGCTGGCTCGGGCCAAGCTGCCAAACTCACCCTTCAGGAGGAACTGGATCTGATCCACCCAGTCTTCGGCCTCTGCTGGGCTTGGGGCTGTGAACTGGAGAGAGGTTCACCTGTTATTGTGCTGGTTCTTGTATGTAGGAAGAGGAAAAAGATTTGCACCTAGAACAGGGGATGGAGATCCTGGATGTGGCATTCTGTGACTTTGGGAAAGCCATTTCACTTCTTTATCTCCCTATTCTAAACGGGGAAACAGAAGCGGAACAAAGCTAGACTATCCCAGAGGAAGGCTGTCAAGCCTAATTCATTAAAATAATTCAGATGAAAACCACAATCCCCACTGAATATACTATACTGACTCTGAACCAAGACTCTACGTCCAAAATCTCCCTGAAGCTCAGGAAGGCTCTCATGCACACTTTGTGGATTGGGCCAGGTTTTTCATTACACCAGTTTTTAGGCTCCCACCTGGACGCTCAACAAACTGAAGGTTTAAATTTAACCTGGCTCTGAATTGCTTATTTAAAATTGGGCTTCCCAAACCCAATCCTCTACTGCTTCTACCCCGTGTTCTCACTTAACCCTTGTGCCCCGCAAGCGCAAAGAGAGCCCAGGATGACTCTTGTGCCAAGGGAAAGTCCATGCTGAGATGACCTGCAAGAAGGAGAAGCATTGGTGCCTTCTGCAGTGCCTTTTGGTTTGTTTTACCAGGGGGGTTGGAGATTCACAGCCTCCCTGACCCGGCAGGTCCTGCCTGCACCTCTGCCCCCCGACCCAGGACCACGTGCTTTTGTGCCCAGTACTCAAACCAGTACAGAAGGTCCATTTCTTCCCCCAGTTCCTACCTCGTAGGTGCGTTTGCCAGGGCAGATTAACTCGAAACAGCATCTTTTTCGAGAGTCTTTGCGCAGATGAAAAGCCAGCCGGGCACTATAGCGCTCGATCGCGAAGTTGCCTTTAGGTTGCTTGCCTGGAAGAAGAGAAACATGCTAAATCTGGAGTTTGCATTTATTTTTGTCAAGCTCGCAGTACTGCTGGGTGGTGCAGATGTCTGTTGCCCTCATAGGGAAACCGAGGTACACCACGCGTCAGTGAGAAACGGCCAGAAAAAACCCCATTCAGTCTAAGCATGCCCACCCCCAGGAAATCCAAAGGGAATATTATAAAATCTTCATAAAGACACAGGAAAGAGGATGCCCTTTTAAGCCTCAAGAGATCACAAACAGCCAGCAGAAGGTTGCCAGGGTCAGAAGGCTGCACGAGATGAGCCGGTTGTAATGAAGCAGAGACCACTGTGTGCTTGGGGAAATATGATACCAATGATTATTCTGCTGGTAAGGAATTAACGGGCTGGCGTACAGGAAGAAATACTTAGTGGGGCCTTTGAGAATTGGCCTACGGATCTTGCCGATGCACATGCACGGCTGGTGTCAGCCAGGGTGGAGAGAGGGAACTTCACTGCAGTCATCTGAGGCGTCTTTATTTACCCCAGCTCATTATTTTCTTATGAATCTTCTTGAGGAAGCATGGAAGTACGATTCAGGCAGTTGCTCTTCACCTTTTTTTGATTTGCAGATCCTTAGAAAACTTCCAGGGATGAGGTCAAGCCCTATATAAGGATTTCAGTCCATCGATAAGAGGTTTGCTTTACTCTGTTGTCTTCTGGAGACCATTTGGAAGCTGACAACTGCTTGTCCCCCACAGAAACAACCAAATATCAACCCTTGGCTTCAACATCTACCTCTGCTAGCAGCTTGTTGGGAAAGCCGGAGCAGCTCATACCCCTGCACATACCCTGCCAGGGTGAGAGGCATTGGGAGGTTTCACAAAAGTGCTCAGGATCCTCAGACAAAGGATGTGGAAGAGGGACGAAGACCCGGCTTCATCCCCACGACCCACTGGAGTTTAATCCTGTCCTAGATGCAGACCGGTCAATGTAAACCAAGGATGTACGTGTGTATTTTGTAAGCCATTAGGATGCCATGTTTCTGGATGGGTGGAACAGAGTAAGGCCATATATCTAATCATGCCAAACTCTGTTGGAGATATTAGCTGTCTGTTTATATGTACCTGATGGAGCATGACTGCAAAATATTTATATACACTGACACACGGATTATATACAGTCACTTAGGGGGTTGAAGCCCAGCTGATGGCTAATGGAAAACATTTTATTTACACACAGCTCTGCTCCTGTGTCTCTCTTCTCTTGTTCCATGCCTATAAAGGTGTTGGGGGGGGGGGGGAATAAAAAAATGCCAGAGCAAGCTGAGACCTACCTTTCTAGGAGAACCTGCATGTTATGCCTTGATAGGGAATTACAACCTTCCCGTGGTACATGCTTTTCTCTTGTCAGATATCAGCCTGTCCTTCAGCAAGAGCTCTCCCATCCTCTTTTCCAGCCCTGTCCATGCCCTCAGCGACCACCCACAGTTTGGGGACCGGAGGCAGGTATAGCTCATCACTTACTTTTCTCATTGGCGTAGTAGTAAAAGGTCCTTCTGTTGAGGACACACCACCGCTTCTGCCACTCTGACCCAAAAAAGCTGTGCTCTAGGAGGAAAAGGACAGTAAAAGAGTAAAAAAATATTAATTTCTATTCTTTCATTGTATGTTTCAGATGAATACTTAGGGGGAAAAAAAGATTTTTTTTTTCCTAATAAATCCTGCAGATTTCTGGCACAAAATTCAGGCAAGCGAACTTAGATACAAAACCTCATCCCAGTAAGGGAGAAGCAGCCTGTCCTACCAGGCTGGAGCCTCTGAAAGCCTTCCCCAGCTCTCCAGGCAGGCTGGGCTGGGCTGCTGTGACCCTTAGTCCTGCTAACTGGGAAGGAACACAGCTTTGGGTTAAACCTCCCTAATTGAGGTTTAAGCAAATGTCTTTTACTCTGTAATTGGAGCAAGCTAAAACATGCCCAGGGCCAGTTATACAGCTCAGCTGATGGCCATGAGGAAAAAAGGGCTGTTCTTGCCTCATACCACCTGTCATACAGTAAATAAATCAAGATAAAATCTGAGTGATGAGGAAATAATTTGTAGCTTTCACAAGAGTCAGTAAAATCAAGATAAACCTGAGGCTGACTCACAGTCCTTATCTCAACTTGCTAATGTGTGTGATGCTACAAACTACCTTGTCTTCACCGGGATTTTATCCTCATTAGGTATTGCTCGTTAGAAGGGCACATCTTGCCTTAGAGGACTGGGCTGCTGCTGCTTAATTCAATTTCTAGGGTTTAATCTTTCTGCAGTTTGATGATCTGCAAAAGAGAATAAATAAAGGCAGTGCCCTCCCTGTGTGTATGATGCCTAAGAAAAGTCTGACAGATTCTGCATGTGCCCACAGATAAATCTGCAGAAAAGATGTATTTTCCTGCTTGTTCTTCATGTGAAAATGTGCATTTTCGGTAATTCTGAGGTGACGTCCCCAAACCTCTTATGATGTACCTGTCAGACCTTACCTCGGGACCTCTTCTCCAGGTATCCTTGCTTCAAAATGTTCCCTGTGTCTTGAACAGGCTTCGGTGTGATTTCTTCCAATCCTACAGAGAGCAAAGCAAAGCTTTGGGATTTCCCATTGGCACAACCCCTCAGCACAACGTTTTCAGCCCCTTTCTCTGCAGAAGAGGCTTGGGAAGGCAGATCAGCAGCTGGAGGTGAAAATCATGGTCTATCGCGATCTCACCAGCTATTCCCAACCCTGGCTGCAGGCTCCCAGAAGAAGTCCTCAAGGAAACCAGGACCACAGTTCACACAGCTACAGAGACCCGTTCCTCAGCGGGCTGAGGCTGCTGCTGCTCCAGGGGCTGATGCTCAGCCCTTCACCCCCCAGCCAAGGCTCTCTGGCTCCCCGGGAGCCTTTGGCAGCAGCCAGGATCTGGTCAGGTTTACGGACTTGGAAAACACGATGCCCTTGTCCCATGTCTGGTCTAACTCAGACCACGGCACCTCACCCCGGGCTGGTGGCCGGACCCTGCGGCCGCGGAGGAGCTCCGGCGCTCACTGGATGAGATGACGGCCACATCTCATCCCCAAAACCGTCAGGGTCAGGATGTCCCCAGGCTGAGAAGGTCTCCCCCTCCTCTCCTGCCATCATAACTTGTACTAAAACACAATAAAAAATGACTAGCTAAATGTCACTAATCACCTCCCCAGTGCCCAGCCTCGGCAGCGTTTTCAGCATGAGTAACTTCCCAGGTCACAAGAGCTTCTCTTGTTTTCTTAGCATGTCTCGCTAACACCCAGCTCTCAGCCCGATCCATCCCCCCTGTCACCTCCCTCACTCGCGGGCTATTTTCATTTTTGCGTTTTACAGTTTGCGAACTCTGGGCTCGCTATCAATCCTCCGCAAACGGGTCTCGGGGCGAACGGCAGACGCAAAGACATGCAAAGTTCGGGTTGGTGGAATGGCTCCCCTGTGTCTGACTCTGTTGGCTGGACACCGGATCCTTCAAAGACCAAATCCTTGGCTTGTGCAAAGCTGCCGAGACAATTCAGACTGGGGGAAGGCTGGGATGCTATGGGATTGTCCCTCTGCAATGCCTGGAGGACATGGACAGCCCCTTCCCGCACGGAGAAATCTCATTTCTCCCCAGCACCTGCCCGGCACAAACGTGCTCAGGCTTTTCTCTAGCAATGCCGAGCATCTGACTTGTAAAACGGCACATCGCCTTCTCAAATCCGAGCCCCGACCCCTTTTGCTAATGCAAATCTGAATGTCATTTTATGGGACATTTATAATTATGAAAATGGGACGGTGCTGCCGGATGCACAGGGAGACCCTGCGAGTATGAATATTACATTAATGTGCCCAACGCCAGCTCGCTGATCCCGCTGGCAGGAGCATAAAAAATGCTTGAGTGAAACTTTTATTTAGACGTTAAGAATCCAGGCCCCAGCGGGGTGACGGAGGCAGCCCCGGCGAGATCCCATCAGCGCGAGCGCTCGAATTGAGTTACCCAGGGGGGAAGGCAGGAGCTGTGAGTGCTGCTTCGCTTATTTAATTTCATTTACTTTCAGTACATTATCAGCATGGGGCTTCCCTCTGCCCCCGTTCCCCCAAGAAAACAGGCTGTGGAAATCGCCGGCGTGCAGGATGCTGCTGTCGCTTGAGCCAAGGCAGGGACGTGTCCGGCCATCCTGGTCCTCCTCGGGATGTGCTTTCTGCTCTTTCCTCAGTTGCCAAGAGAGATTTTGGGGAGTGCAAGGACCTTTCAGACACCAGAAAGAGCAACCGAAGCCGGGAAGCAGCACGGATGCGATGGGAGCCAGCCACAACCTCTTCCAGCCCCGCATCTTCTCTCTTCGCCCATCATTTCTGAGTGCTTGCCTGTAAGCAGGCAGGACCCCTGGGATAGCTACTGCCTTCTCAGTTGTGCTTTGCCCTATTTGAGATCAATTTTCCATGTAAGCAGATCCCACGTTTCAGGTTATTTGTGGCCCTGGGTCCCAGGATCTGCCAGGCTGGCAGCTCCCCAGGGCCGGGACACCTCTGCGGCATCGCCTCCGAAACACCCTGAGGAGCCCAAATTTCTCCTGCTCTGCAAAAGACACCGTGCCTCAGTTTCCCAGCAGGAAAACCCGAATGAAAGGAGACTCCCTTCTTAAATACTCAGTGGCTGCTCAGACAAACTAATACAATTAAGGAGGGGTTGCGAGGGCTGATTTGATTGCACAGGGCTCTGGAAATTTTAAGTTTTACAGAATATGACATGAAGATGGCAGCTGTAACCTGTGTGTTGCATGCAGCCTCTCTAATGCAGCCCTGCTAATGCAGAGCTGGGAAGATTAAATCTGTGCAAGGTGGGTGAGCGCGGGGGACGCTGCGCTCAGGGCTCTGCCTGGCTGCAGACGGGGCTGGGGCTACGTGGGGTGTCCCTGTCCCTCCCCACACCCCAGCCTGCCCCTAACGACAAGCCAGATGGCTTTTGCTAGCAACAAATGGCTAAATTAACCTGCAAAGACAGTCCCTGGGTTTTTTTATTTCTTCAAACCATCCTAATGGACACCCAGAAGATCCGGAGAGGCTAGGTGGGAGCCCAGCCCCAGGAGCTCTCCGGTCTCTACGGGCAGAGGGTTTATTTGCTTGGATGGTCCCGTCAGAGCCCAGATGCCTCTGCCCCAGGGCCACGCCACCTGCAGGTAAACCACAGCTCACCACATCTTCTAGGACTCCAAGGGATGGAAAAGCCAGACTGTCGCCTGGTCATCTGTTCCAACCACTATTGGCCGTTCACCATTTATAAAAACAGAGAAAGAAAAGGCCTTAAATTCATCTAAGAGAGACACATCTGTGCTCCCCCAGACACACGGCCCCTCTCCGGTCGCCCCCGGCACGGCGTGGCAGGACTGCGGCTGTTTGGATGGTCTCAGTGGTCCCTTCCACCCTGACATCTCCCCCAGCCCACCCTTTGCCCAGCAGACAGCCGGTACCGGCAGCGCTCCCCGGTGTCACCCGCACCTCAAGCTCCTCGTGGCCTCTCCTCCATCCTCTGCAGCCTCTCAAGCCTGGCTCCCGAGGGAGCTGCTCATCCCCAAGGATTTTCCCGCAGCTGGACTTCCCGATCCACAGGACACATAGCTTCATCTGGAGCCTCCCGCAGAAGGGCTGCATGTTGGCAGCACCGGGAATAGCTCTGTGCCGTAATCCTGGAGACCACTTTTCTGCAGAGGGTACAACGCTGTAGCATTTCAGGAGTGGGAGAAAACTGGGGCCAGAGACCCACGCCCACGGCGGCAGGAGCAGACACCAGCTAATTCCCTTCCCCTCCTTATCGCACCTCAATCTTTGCTGTGATTTGCATCCCCCAGGTGCTGCCGAAGGATGCTCTCAGCCTCAACGGCTTCACTCCTGCATCCGGCTGAACCCAGGTCACCCACCGAACCTCTGGCTTTGCCGAGCAAACGGCATCTTTTGGGCAGAGTTTCCAGGAGTTTGGCTGCCGAGCGCCGTGACCGTTCCACCCCGTCCTCGCCATGTCCTCGAGGACCTCTGGATTCCAGCTCTCGCCCCTTTGGTCTCTGAGTCATGCACACCAGCTGCACAAAATGTCACAGTAGCTGCAGCCAAACATGCCCGGGGGCCGCGTCCGTGCCCACGCTGTCACATCAACCGACTGTTCAAAGGGATGAAGCACGGAGGCACGACGGTTACAGCTAATTCCCCATCCTCCAGCTTATTCACCAGGCTCAAATGTGCCAAGAGCAGATTCTGCTCCTGGGGACTTCGCAGGGAACACCCAAATATATTTCAAGCCAGAGCACAATTGGCTGCGATTTCCCAAAGCCCTCTGTGGTGGCTGCGCTCTTTTTCCATTGAAGCTAATGAGAAAAAAACAATCAGAAAGAGACAAACAACCCCTCCCGCTGCCTTCAAAGCGAGCCGAACTCGAGAAATGCTGAAAGCTTTTGGAAATCTCACCTGCTACCAAGGTCTGCCACGGCAAACGGGTCCAGGACGTGGCTGCTGGGGCTAGCGGCACTGATGGCCACTGCCGAGCAGCATTTGTGGGTCTGTGCAAAGACAAGTTTCTCACACGCAAAAACAAGGAGCTGTTTGTAAGCCACGCTCCTTTCGGTCTCTGACGGGAGAATAATGCTTCCCGTATTTAAACCATTACCTTTTTCCAAGATCAAGAAGATCTTGAAAGCAACTCCGCTTTCTCACGTCATGATCCACGCGGGTACAGATCCCTCCCGCAAATCCTCTTCCCGGGAACCATTAATCAAAGTTACCAGCCAGATCTACCCCACGGTCCAGCCCCTTGGGGGGACAGGAGGGAGCTTGGCCCCTTGGCTCCCAGCTCCGGCTGATGGAGGCTGGATACATCGGGCACAGCTGGGCAGAACCTTTTCAGTGCCATGCAGATGCTGCAGCCCGGTGAAGCAGCCAGCAACGGGCACGGACCGATGTCCCGACCAAACGGAGCAGGAGGAGAAAGGCCGTCGGGGGAGGCGAGCCACCGTCCATCGGCGTGGTCCCCCTGGTCCCTGCCTCCTCGTCCCCCTGCTCCAGGTCACAGCGCATCTCCTCGGTGGCTCCCAGGCCCTCGGTGCCCCTCGGACACGCTTGCCTCCGTGCCTCGGGAACGTTGCCGAACCTTTCAGCGCCTTGGAAACGGCTGGGGATCATTTATAATGACGGGAACGAAATGAGCAACTAT
Source organism: Gavia stellata (assembly GCF_030936135.1). NCBI lineage: Eukaryota > Metazoa > Chordata > Aves > Gaviiformes > Gaviidae > Gavia > Gavia stellata. The sequence goes on from NC_082621.1 coordinate 2,493,131, forward strand.
TTCAAAGAAAATGGGGAACTAAACAATTGTCAACATGGATCACATGAAATAGATCTTGTGCCAGACTAATTTTATTGCATTTTTTCGAGCAGGAAAATAAGAAAGTAGATGAAGAAAAGGCAAGGCACGGCAGAGAAGATTTATTCGGGCTTCAACTTGACTTTTCAGAAGAGGCTAGTAAGCAAAATTCAGAGTGTAGGCATCCACCCCAGGATAACTATCTAGATTGAAAGCCAGTCAGCAAGCAGGAGGCAGTTAAAAATCAATGGCAACAAATCATCGAGAGGAAATTATCAACTGAAATATCCCTGTGTTCAGCTTCAGAATCAGTTGTCCTCTGGCTCAGGAGCCCTCAGATCCTACAAGGCATCTCAACCCAAAAAGCCCATCCAAAAACTGCAGCTAAACCCAGAGCTTCCTTCGGGACAGGCGGGGAATTGCTAAATGCTCTCTTGTAGCAGCCAGTACAGACCAGTATTGAAGGCAGGAACCAAGATTAACTGGTCCCAGGCAGCGGCGGAGGCTTTTGACAAGTGCTGACAGTCAGGAGCGAATGCAAAATCCATGGAAGTCGCTCAAGAAAACCGCAATTCTCACCTGGGGTTGATCGGTGCCTAATTAACTGCGTTGTCCCTAAAGTCCTCGTTGGACCACAATTAATGACCGAACACAAACGGGACAGACAGATGGACCTTTGTTAGACGCCGAGTTAGTGTTGGATTCATTGTTGTTTTTTCAGAGGAGTCCACAACTGTGGTTTTTATGATTGATAAGCAAATAAGAGAAGAGAGAGTCGATGGCAAACAGTTGACTGTAGATTGGGCTGGGATTTAGCCTGAGAGGGTGGAAAAAAGCCTCCAACTTTTAATGGTGTTTTTTTTTAATTCTGCCTGGAAAATTTAACAGCAAGTTTGAAGTTAAACCAACTTTGCCAAAGGAAAAGCAAAAAAAAAAAAAAGAAAATTCAAAGAGGAGGCAGAACCTTTGGCCCAAAAGTTTCCTTCCAAATCACTAAGTCTATAATTGCAAAATAAAAAACACTAAATCTCAATATCTATTTGCACAGCTCATTAGCCAAGGGCTCACACTCAGCAAAGAGGGAGGGGAAAAAAACCCCTTTGGCACCAAGTGGATTTGGGGAGTTGCCATGGAAACCGGCCCTTCGCAGCCGCATCTCCCGAATCCCTGCTCAGATGGGTCTGTCTGTCCACCCGTCCGCCCATCCACAGGCTTCCCCAGGATGCAATTTTTTAAAGTCCTCTAAAAAAAAAAGGAAGCGTAATGTATGAAATATATAAATATATAATCTGTGTAACTCATTCCCCTGTTATTTCTCTCCCCCAAACATAACATTATGTCAGACATTCGACCTGCTGTGCTACCGGGACAACATGATTTACAATGTGAAAAGGGAAAACCTAAATCATCACGTAATGAAAACATTAAAGTTAATGCATCACAAGTGAGGAATTTATTACCATTAACTCCAATAAACAGTTATAAACCACCCGTCCTTTCCTGTCCACGCGCAGGGACACAGGCGCGGGGACTTCATTAAGCTCAACTTTCTTTTCTTCTTCACTAGACCGCTCATGTGTGCTCCAACCGGCCACCATTTATTGTTAACTGGACTGGCTCATTTTCCGGGGACTGGCGAAGGTTTGAAGGCCTCATCCATTTCCTTCCACGGGTGGCTCGGCGCAGACAGATGGAATAAGAAAGTTCACGAGACGTGCAGCTCGATGAGTTTATTTAAACGCCGCTGAAATATATGCTTTGACAAAAGCCAACCCTCGCCCTGGCCCTGTACATCGTTACTCAAAGAGGCTGATGGATAAGTAATAACATATGGGCACGCTGTGCGGTTACACCGGACACCAGCTTACCTCAGGGTGCACTTGGCCAAATATTTGCTTCTCACTGATGTTACACCACCACCTTGGAAACCTAAGCCTGACATCTGAAGCCTTATCGAAATCCTCCCCGGCGCGGGGCAGCACGGCGGGGCTGGCTGGTCCCTGCGTGGGACCGTCTCTCCCCGTCCCCCTTTGCCCCGTGGCGGGTTTCAGGAGGGGTCCCTGGGGGGGGTTTCGGGGATGGGAGCCGTGGGGATGCAATAACAGGCACCACCATCCAGTTATTAACTACTGCCTCAATCCTGAGCTCTTTGCATAAAAAAACCACTGGCTTCAACAGGAGCTGCAGGTCCGATCCATTAACTGCGCTGATGGGTTCGTTATTGCAGGGCTGCCAACGAGGACTTTAATGAAAACGTGCTTTTCCCACAGCGCGCAAACGAGACCCGCTCCCCCGTGCCCCAGTACTTGCAGCGGGGCAGCGCCCGGGCGCTTGAGCCTCGAGCCAGGACCCCACCGCAGCTGTACGAGCAAAGAGATGGTCCCTGCGATGACCGGTGCTGCACGTGTCCCCTCGTTGCGTGTTCAGGGAGGGCTTTAGCGATGCTATTCCTCTCCTCCGGGGTGAGCTAAAAACAAAGCAGTGGGAGAGCGGGGACGGGACATGGCACTGGAGGGACCTTGGAGCAGGAGAGGCAGCCCTGCCGCTGCGTGCTCAAGCTGGAATCCTTCTCCTCCCTGCCGCTCCCCGAGGGAAGGCACCGGTGGTTATCAATGCAGGGTGCAGCTAAGCAAGGTTTGCTCCTTCTGCCAGAGGGAAGGTTGCTCATCTGTTCTCTGGCTTCATTAAACACCCACTTGTGGAGCTATCAGGACCGAATACAGAGGTCCAAGGGATCTGCAACATCCATTTCTCCTATTTCCCAACAGAAGCAAATTTCCTACCAAGGAGTTTCCCACTGGAAATATTTCACCATCTTGAATTTTCTCTGGAGTTTTGGACAATCGTCATGTCCACCCTGTACTGTGGGAGGACCTCAGTCCAGCTGTGAGCACGGTAGTTCGGGTCCAACCCCAGAAATCTCTCTTGGCCCTTCTCCCCAAATGGGCACCTGGAAGGGCTCAGCCGCTCTGCAGAGGTGTCACAAAGCTGTGGCACCTCCAGAAGACACCAAGTACAGCATGCCTTGTCCCTCCCGTGTCCTCCAAGAACCAGGTCCCTCCATGTCTTTCATCCATGAGCCTTCCTGCCAGGAACAAATGATGAAGACGAACGGAACCAGAGAAACAGCCAAGAGACGGGAAGGCCAAGAAGAAGGGACCCAAGCAGCAAACGCAAACTCTCGGTGACCACAGTAGCATCTCAGGCCACTGGGACGTCTGCTTGGGCTCCGAGCGGGATACTGGCTTTGAGGGGCCGAACCACATCATGTTTCGGCATCCTGCTGTACCTCCCCGCCATGCTCTGCCACCCAGCATCGTCACACCGTGCCCGAGAGCCGCTCGACCTGAGCCCCTCGCCGCAGCCACAAATCAGTGCAGGAAAATTCCCAAAGGGCAGACGTGATTTTAATTTCCAGGGTCTCGGCAAGGCTGCGAAGACACCTGTTGGGTAAAGATCATCTTCCAGCCTTTTATACCTATAAAAATTCTGCACCACGTAATCGTCAGCCTTGACACAAACGATTCCTATAGATCACTGCGGAAAATCGAGAGGATTTAAGGAGAGAGGAGGGTTAGGAAAAAGTAAAACAAACGACATGCAATTTTTCAAGCGGAAACAATGGCAATATGAAGATATATAGGTGTCAGCCATTCTGTAGGAGGCAGGAGGCTGTGCTCTTTTACCTCTTACAGTGTCACTCTCATGACCTCTACCATTTGAAATGCTTTGATTCCACCTTGCCCAAGGGATCTCTGAGCGCCGGGGAAGAGATGAGGAATGCCCGCGCCTGACCTCACCTCCACATTGTCTAACGACTGACGGCATAAATCAGTTTTTCCCCTCCGCAGACCCGAGTGTCAAGAACCCATGTGAGAAGGCTGGAAATATTAAATGATTTCCCTGAGGGTTTTCATTGTTACTTGGTTTCTCTCCTGTAACTGTAGAGCTGTGTTTCACATGAAGAACAACTTTCCCTTGAGACCTCAATTTGTGTATAAAATGAACGGGAAGGGATGGGGAAGAGGGATGCTGGCAGCCAGCATCCACCTGGGAGGGGAGCAGGAGGGACACGATGAAATCCATAGCCCAAACTTGCTGTGCTCGTCCTTCCTGGCCTCACGCAAACCAAAAACGGTGCAAGTACGGTAGAGATATGAAGAAGAGGTCAGCGAGGCCGCTCCTGTAAGGGGTAAGAAAGACAGGAGCCATCCTGTTGCTGGGGACAAGGTGAGTGAGCAAATGCCAGAGAAAGAATAAAACCAGCCAAGCGTTCTTGGCATACCTCAGCCTGTTACCGCCTCGGGAAGACGCCCAGCTCGCAGGATAAAGAGGCATCACAGACCTCACGGAGGGTACTGGAAGCTGCAGCCAGCCCCGATGCTGGGGATGCATCTGCACGTGATAGAGAAGCAGAGCCGACGCGCCGCATGGGGAATGCACAAGCGAGCTGCTGCAGCCTGGGCCATCCCCTACGGGCGTTTTTCTGTTTCTCTAACCCTGACACTAACATGCTGCCACATTCTCCCTAGCCGTTGAATACCAGGTCAGGCAGAGCCATTTTGCTGCCTCCTCCTGAATTCGGAATATTCAGTTCCTGATGTCACAGAATCACTAAGGTTGGAAAAGACCTGTAAGACCATCAAGTCCAACCACCAACCCAACCCCACCATGCCCACTAAACCATGTCCCGCAGTGCCACGTCCACATGTTCCTTGAACACTTCCAGTGATGGTGACTCCACCACCTCCCTGGGCAGCTCATTCCAGTGCTTCACCACTCTCTCAGTAAAGACATTTTTCCTAATATCCAGCCAAAACCTCCCCTGTCGCAACTTGAGGCCATTTCCTCTTGTCCTGTCGCTAATCACTTGGGAGAAGAGACCAACACCCACCTCACCACAACCCCCTTTCAGGCAGTTGTAGAGAGCGATGAGGTCTCCCCTCAGCCTCCTCTTCTCCAGACTGAACACCCCCAGCTCCCTCAGCCGCTCCTCATCAGACTTGTGCTCCAGACCCCTCACCAGCTCCGTCGCCCTTCTCTGGACACGCTCCAGCACCTCAAGGTCCTTCTTGTCGTGAGGGGTCCAAAACCGAACACAGCATTCGAGGTGCGGCCTCACCAGCGCCGAGTACAGGGGCACGATCCCCTCCCTGCTCCCACTGGCCACACCATTTCTGACACAGGCCAGGATGCCGGTGGCCACCTTGGCCACCTGGGCACACTGCTGGCTCATCTTCAGCCGGCTGTCAACCAACACCCCCAGGTCCTTTTCCACCGGGCAGAAAACTGGTAGGAGCTATTCCCTGAATAGGAATGGATTTATTTCTCCCAGGCACTAGCCAGCCTGGTAACACCCCCGTAAACAGCCCCTTCCTCGGCCAAACGCTCGGTCCCAAGAGCTGGAAATGGCAGAGAGAGGTTTTAAGAGAAACCCAGGCTAAGAGCGGGGCAGGCAACAGGATCTGGAGGCAGGAGCAGGTACCAGCAAGGGACTGGCAGACGACTGACGGCAACCAAGTTCTGAGTCACAGGTTGGGGTCTGCACACCCAGACCGGGCAGCAGAACAGCTTAGACGCGCTCCTGAGCCTGCCTGCGACGGGCGTCCCTGCCCGATCCTGCCCGGCTGGGAGGGACTGGGGGCAGCCGGCTGCGCCAACCGGGGGTACTTTGGTGAGCTGAGCCACGTTGGCTGGTTTTAGTCTGGCTTTCACGTCCACAGCAAGCTAAGATGCTAACAAGAAGTCTTGGGGAATTGGATTAGCTTACTTTAGGCATATTTAACCAAGTTTTTTGCAGCATTGCTCTAGAAAGCAGGCAGCCCACCTTTACCTGCCCACTGATGCCGAAAGCATCATTAGCTGCTACTTCCACAGCCTTCCCAAGCCTAAAACCCCACCGTAGCGCTAAGTGGGATCATTATTCCATCATTCAAACCCAACATCACTCTTTAAAAACAAATTTTGCAGGTAATTAGTCCTAACTGCTATTTTGCAATTTAGCCACTGGTTTGTCTCATCTCCAAAGCCGGTCGAGGCACCTTGGCGGTCGGTTCCTCGGCAAAACCTCCCCGGCACCGCTGCCCTTGCACCTCCACGCCGCGCTGCCGGACCGCGCTGGTGACGTCCCTCGGTGTCGGGAAGCGCCGCGGTGGCCCCACGGGCACAGACCCCCCTGCAAACACCATTCACTAACGGGTGTGATGGCTGTGGGTTAGGACTGCATCCAATGAAACCAAAGGCAAACCAAACCCCTGAGCTCCCTGGCACGGTTTAAAGGGCCAAGTGTGATGCTGGAAATCGCTGTCTCATCTGTGCGACTCCTGCAATGATGAGGAAGGTCCTTGCCAGGGCTCGAGGCAGCGAGTGGGAGGAAGCCGCCCTTCCTATATCTATTAAACTCTTACATTTCAAACAAGTCGCCTGGTTCTCCCACTTCCCTTTCATCTAGGCTCAAGTCTATTTTTTCCTTGCTTCCTACTTCTGAGTAATTGTTAGAAAAGTAAAATCAACAGGTCGTAAAATGATAAAAGCACGTTCTCTGGTAAATCCTCCCCTTGGGCTCACTTCTCCTCTCGTTTTACACTGATAAAATGCCCCTGCCTTCCCTGGAGCCCTCTTGATTTACATCACATACCTTGGATTACGAAAGAAACGTTGATTTTCTGATATCAACACAACATGAATCTAGACACACCCAGCCTAGCTCTGCTAGTCAAATAAATCAGGAGCAGAGCCAGGAATAGCTTATATACGAGTAATAGAGCTTCAACTACACCATACTGATACGGTGAGAGCAATCCAACCTCCTTAATGTAGATAGTTATATCCAAATAAAGGTGCTTTATGTCAGTATAAATTATTCTCTTCCCATTTAGGGATGCCTTTCTACAAAATGAATGTGCTAGAGCAACTGCCAATCTGGATACAGATATATTGTTTAGAAAAAAACAAAACCACTGGCAAACCCTCAGTGAAAAGCGAGCCGGCACTGACGGCTCCTTCTCCTGGACCCGACACCTCGGGGTCTCCCTGGTCCCTCGGGACACGGTGCTGTGCCGCTCCGGCTCCCTTCCATGCAGATCCGGTGGGGATCTGCAGAAGGCAGCAGGTTTGGGGTTTTTTCCCTCAAACCTGCTGCTTTTTCTAACGCATCACCCCCCAGTCTGAGCGGGTCAGGACCCCCCTTGCAAGGAGGCACCGAGTGCTTCGCACGACGGGAGTGCAACCGAGAGGAGATGGGGACGGGGACACCTTAGGGAGCCACCACCAGATGGGAGAGATGATCTCCAGAGCTGCCAAATGAATTTCAGACCATATTTAACCTCGGGATTATTTCTGCACAAATTTGACTCGGCCAAGGCAATCTGTACTGACAGAAGGCTTTGTACTACATGCTTCTGTTCGGTCCTAAGTGCCTTACACTGGTTTTTAGTCTCTTGTCTGTCCACAGCCACAATTAAACACACGTGTAGATGAGGAGTAGGACCAGGAATGGGGGCCTGATGCAGGACACAAGATAGGTGGAGCGGGAGCCAGATGGGACCACGTTCCCTCCGCAGCATCCCAGGAGCCGGAGCTGGGACTGCTAGGACTGAGGAACCCCTCCCTGAGAAAGAGCTTTGGACCAGATGCTCTGGCTTTTTGTCTGAGGGTTTTTTTATAAGATGCAAACTCTGCAAAATTGAAAGAGCTTGAGAAACTTCCAAGCGCCTCCTTGTCTCCATCGGAGAGCGGGGCTTTGGGAGCCGGGCTGTATTCCCACCCCTAAGCCAGCCATCTACGTTAGCAGCCCAGCCTGGGATCCATCTGCAGACCTCTCGGCTAATTCTCTCGGCTCTCTTCCGCAATCGGGGCGGGGGGAGAAATAGGCTGTTTCTCCCCACGGAGTACAAAGAGTGCCTGGGGTGCGTAGCCAGAGGCAGGTGATGGGCGTAATTCCTGCCCCCAATTCCCCCTTGCCATTCCCAAGACTGAACTCAACTTCATCGCTCCCGGTGCAAGTCCGGGAGGAGACGGAACAAGAGCACGGGGAGCGTCTGGAGCTCATTAGAGGATCCTGCTTTGCGCTGGTCTGGGACAAAGATGTTTCCTTTTAAAGCCTCGGGCTCCTGCGGGCAGGAGCCCAAGTGATGAAAGAAGCTTTCTGGGTGGCGGCGGTCCCAGCAGAGATGCAGGAACCGGAGCCCTGGGTGGGTTGATTTAACTCAAAGTGATTTAAATCGTCAATTTTCATGATGATTTAAATCATCGAGCAAGACATCTTGATTGAAATCATCCATTTTAATGTTGTTTTGCATTTGTACTTTTTATTCACTTTCTTAAGGAAAGCTGGTAACCATTAAAACATTGATAAAAGTTCGCTTTTACGGTAAATTTAACATTTCTCTTAGCTAACCGGCAGAGCACACTATTTCTATGCAAAAATATTTCGGTCATTATGTAGCTTAACAAACATTTATTTGGGTACTTAAATTTTGTATTATGTCACAAAATGGTGAAAGATGTGGTTTTTAGGAAGCGATTATTAACTTTTATTCACAGCTAATGTTAAACACTACATGGCCTGAGACTGAAATTCAAATAAAAATATACAAAAGCAATGTTTTGAATTTTATTGGTAAAATAAATTTACTTTTAATTTGATGGATATATGAGGGGGAAAAAAATTAAACCCCATGAAATTTAAAGCTGATTTATTTAACAAAGGAAGTATTATCAGTAGTGATGAGATGCGGTTTAAGGCTCCTGGTTATCACATCCTTCCAGTTGGCAGATCTCATCCTCCCAAACTTTGTCTCCCTCTTCTAAATTTTGAACAAAACCAGAGGTTGCCTTTCTCAGCCTTCCAGTTTCTGGCTCTGCACGAGAATGTGAACTAAGCTGCTGCAGTATATCAAAATAAAGAAAATATTCTCCCTGCGCCTCCGTGCTGTTAAGTCTGGCTTAGGACCTTTCAGAAATCCTGGGACGAGCGGCACTCTCCTGGGTCCAGGGACTTGCTTAAGGCTTCGGCAACCAACAACTTTTGGGGTTTTGTATTTTTAAGACTTAACAATTCTTTTAAAGCTTCATTTTTCAAGAAATTATTTGTGGACTTTTAAACTACACCCGTCCGAACTCACTCTTCGATGGCCTTGCGAAAAAGCCCGCAGCGCCCGGCGAGGCTCGGGGTGGCTCAGCACCCAGGGCTGGGCAGGGCTGACTTCCCGGGGGAGCATCCCGCAGCCACGGCCCCTCGGCACCGCTCACGCCGGATCCAGCCCCTGGCACAGCCACGGGCTGAGCCGGAGACCCCCAGATCCCAAAGATGGAGCACCGCCTCCCTTCGCCCTCCCCAAGCTGCAAGCGTCGGGCCAGCGAAGAGCCGGGGCTTGTTGCAGCCAGCGTAACCCAGGATTTCACACCTCATTTTTCCCAGCCCGGCACCGTTATTCCAGCAACTTCCACCTCCTGACCGCTCTGTTTTAACCCCCCCCTTTGCATTTCCCGCTCCCCAACTCTTTCCGGGGTCTGGCACCCCGAGGCGAGGCTGACACGAGTAAATCTGGTGTCTGTGAGTCCTCCCAGGCTCCCACCTCCCGCGGTCCCGGCTTGGCTGGGCATGGAGCCATGCGGGAATTGGGAAATGGGGAAGCGTCCCCGCGAGCCGCGGCTCTCTCCGGCGGAGGAAGAGCGCTCTGCCTGCGCTGCCGTGGGAGGAGGATGCTCAAGGCTCCGGTGTTGGGTGATACGGGGCAATTAGATTAAAGTATCTTCCATTAGTGAAGAGTGAGAGTTTGCTAAGTGTGGTATCTGTTAGCCCAGAGTCATAACAAACCCACAGATAAATGAAGTGCCAGTTACCTCCTTCAAAAAAAAAAAACAACCCAGCAAAAAAGAGCAAGCTGCTTCCTCTTGGAGCTCTTGGCTCCCGAGTCCCATGCCTAAAATTCAAGTATCAGCGTGGTCCATCCCTGCAAACCAATTTCTAGAAAACTGGAGTATTTAATAAAAAATTAAGGATGTGTGTTAAAGGGAAACAGCTGGGAAATGGTAAAAGTGGGACGAATTTTTAGGAAGCTCCGAATCGCAATGGTAATGCATCGCAGGCGGGAAGGGCAGGGGTGTCTGCTGCTACGGGAGCTGGGCATCGCCGTGCCGGGGACCGGGGGATGCAGCAGCCCTGCGCAGCCTCCACCCCAGTTTAGACAACTTTCTGCAGGACACGAGGGAAATCACTGGAAAGAGATAGTTGTTCCACGCAAAATTCATTAGACCACGCCATCTCTCATCTGTCAACTAATTTGACTGAAATTTATACGCCGCTTTGCTCGTACCGGTCCAGCTCAGCAGTGGCGTGAGTCGCTCTGTCCCCGCGGTGAGCCCTGCTCCATCCTCCAGCCCCTCCACCGAGCCCCGTCCCCCTCCAGCCCGCACAGCCGGGGGACCCGAGGAACCCCCCGAAACAGCACCCAGGCAGAGGCACGAGGGCCGGGAGCACGCAGGGAGCAGCGGGAATGTCAGCGCTGCACAGCCTTCCCCTTGCAAGACCATGCCAAGAGCAGGAGCTGGGGCCGGCCTCGGGCTGCACTTATTTTCCCATTTTGGGCACTTGGGATTGCAAAGCAGTCCCCCGAGGCATGACCCCGCAGCGGGGACGTGGCAAGCCCTGCTCGGCAAAGCGGGGCTGCCGGCCGTGCCGCCGGGCGATGGGGATGCTGGAGGCAACAAATCTGGGGCACTTCTCTGCAATGGGGCAAAACAGGGGGGAAATTTAGCGTTTCTTGCACTTTACATCAGCGACAGTGCACAGAGCCGGGGAACAGACCGAGGGCTCTGTGCCGAGCTGGTTACACGCTCTCCTTAAACCTCCAGCCATCCCGGCACGTCAGGCAGAGCCGAGCGCGGCAGCATCACCCCGCTGCCCTGAGCATCCGGGCGGGAAGCGGAGATGAAACTTGGCCACTGCTTTTCCTTGTTCCAGATAAGAAAATCATTTGTCACCGTGGGGCGGGGTGGGTGTCGGGGTGGGGAGGGGGGGTGTGGGCTTTTATCGGGAAAGTGTCAGTCTGTCCACACGACCTGGAGAACAAATGTCTGTTTTATCACCCGCCCAACAAAACCCGCCGAACACCTGCAGCAGGCGTGTGCCCCGGCCGCTCTCGCCCCGCCGCCGCGGAGGGAGAAAGTCACAGTGATGGATTTGCCCATCTTAATTAATGTAAACAAACAAAAGAGGAACATCAAATAATGCCCTTGACAGCCTGAAAACGGAGCTGGGAGAGCAGAGCGCGCTTTATAAAAGAAGGCCTTTTGATGTGCAGGCCACAGGATCAAGGTTTGTAAATAGCAGCAGCTCCGTATCGCGGCTTATCCAAATATTTTCATTTCCCATCACAAGCTGAGAGCCAGGGGTTGATGGTTTTGTACTCTTCAACTTTCAGCTTTCACCCTGCAGCCCCGGAGCGAGCAAGCCGAAGAGGGCGGCGGGGGGTCACCCGCTCCCCAGCCCTCCCGGCTGCGCCGTGCTCCCTAATCTCCCCATGGAAAAGAGCCCAGCGCTGATGTGGGGCTCCTGGGAGACCCAGCCCGCAGACGCTCTCCCCGGCACGGCCGTCTGCCCAGGGGATGCTGAGCCTCGCCAGCAGACCCAGTTGGCCGCAGCCTTCAGCGGTCCCATCCTCTTCTCCCTCCAGACACAAGCGGAGGAACGGATCTGAGGGTTAGGGCGGTTCACGAGCTGAACATGAATCAATGGTGTCACACCAGGGGGACGAAGCATCACCCGGCGATGTATAAACAGGATTAGCATTGCTGAGACATGTGAAGAAATCCTTCTCCTCCGCTCGGCTCTGGGCAGGACCCCGGACCCCGGACCCCGGTGGGGCTCATCCTGCCCGGCCACCCTTTCTCCTTGTCCCTGCCGGGCACCGCAATGGGGTCTCTGCAGGGAAAGGAGACACATGCCAACCCCGAGGGCTGCTGCAGGAGTAGGGCAGTCCTGGGCAATACCCTCGATTTTGGGGAGCAGAGAGGGGGTTATCGCTGCGGGTGCCAGACAGAGGGGGAAGCCCACGTTTAGTCCTGAGCAGCAACGACACGAAAATTAGGGAGAAAAGGAAGGGAGGAAAAAAAAGCTTTACACCATAAATATCCTGTGAATTCCCGTCTTGACATCAGGGTTACATTTCGGGTCTTTAAAAACACATACGACTAAAATCAAGTGCTTCCATCAGCTTCTCTGGCATATTTACGGTCTCCGGGAAGGGCTCCCAGACAGAAATCCCACTTTGACTTATAAAGGACCCGGCAAAGGTCAGTGCAGGGATGGACAGGGGTGAAGTGCTTCTCTCCTGCGACCGCAGGGCGGGGGGAGCCCAACCTGGAGGCTCGGGGTGCCGCCCACCTCCCCCGGCCCGGGTACCCGGGGGATGCTGGAGGGCGGGGGGGCCCGGGGGGCGGGCAGGGCGGGGGGAGAAGGGGCTGCGGGCGGAGGGACCGTGTCGTTCCGGGGCTTCGCCACAAGGCAGCAGCAGAAGCCCAGGATTGAAGCCAGGAGCCGAGCGCATCCTGGTCCAGCCCCGGCCCGGGGACAGCAGCGCTGGGCCCCACTGGGGGCAAGGGGGGGGCAAAGGGGGGACCCCCCCCCCCCCACCCGGTTTGCCCTCCCCAAAGAGGGGCTGTGCGGATCCCCCCCACTAAGCAGGGGGGTCCCCCCCACTGGGGGCAAGGGGGGGACCCCCCCACCACCACCCGGTTTGCCCTCCCCAAAGAGGGGCTGTGCGGATCCCCCCCACTAAGCAGGGGGGTCCCCCCCACTGGGGGCAAGGGGGGGACCCCCCCCCACCACCCGGTTTGCCCTCCCCAAAGAGGGGCTGTGCGGATCCCCCCCACTAAGCAGGGACCCCAGCACCCCGCCCCTGAGGAGCCCCGGTCCCTGGGGTGCCCCCGCTGCTGCGGGCCATGTCCAGGAGCACAAAGCAGGCTGGAAGATGGGGGGGCTGGAAAAATAATTTTCAGAGACCTTGGTCCCAACCCTGGAGCTTTTTATCCTAAAAAGCCTGGAGAGGAGGGGACTGGCGAGGAAATATCCTCGGGCAGAGCCGAAGAGGTACTAAAACAAGACCTGGGGGGAAAACCGGGCTCTCCCAGCTCCCAGTCTGGTGTCCTACAGGTCAGACTGGCCAAGTCCGACCTCTCCCAGCCTCCCACATCCCTTCAACCCACCCTCAGCCCAGCCCGGGGGATGCGGGACGGCTGGCAGGGCGCTGGCAGGGGTGGCAGGCGGCCCCCCGCCCCGTCCCACCGGGGCTCAGGGGGCTGCGGTAACCCCCGGCGGGTCGGTAATGGCACACTTTGCTGCAGCGTTCGGAGTAGCTGAACCTTCATGCCCCCGTTTCTGCTCGTGACGGGGATGCCAAGACGAGCAGATGGCCCAGCACGCTCCTGCCCTTCCCCTCTCCTGACTTCATCGCTTTTCTTCTGCAGACTTTTCTAAAAAGTGCTGAATGCGGCACAGCTTCACTGTAATTATTTATCCAAAGGTGGGGGATGAGAGAAACACACTATGATTAAAAAAATTATTGGTAAAAGGAGATAAAACAAAGTATTGATCCTGTTGGCTGTATCCCACCTCTGGAAATATAAGAAAGTGACAGGGCTGTATAAAGAATGCCAGGTCCAAAAAAGAAGCTGCTTCTTATTACATCTCAGATCCCCACCAAGTGATAAATCTAGGATGCTATAGATCAGGAGTTTATTATAAAAAGCACCCAATGTGGTTAATCAGATGTGTCCTTGGCTACAAATCCAGGCTGGCTCGGGGGCTCAGGACCCAGGGGTGACATTCGGACCTCAACCCAACCTCCAGCACCCCACTGGGTAAAGCCTCCCATTAAGGATTTGGCACCAACCACATGTAACCTGCACCATGAAAATGGGGAGAAAAAGGCAAATTTTCAGTGCCAGTTCTGCACCCCTTTAATACTAAGCCTTAAAATTCCTGCCTGGCAGAGGGGAAGCTGAGGAATAGCAGGGCTGGGCTCTGCAATCCCAATTCCCGGCATAGAGACAGGGCTGAAATGTTTAGGCAAAGGTGAGAGAGACACTGAGACCCTTGAAACGTCTCTCATCAAATCAAAACACTGAGCTTAATGGCTCTGGCTACCTCGGAGACCAATAAAAGCCCCAAAACCGGTTATGAGACTGTGATCTGAGGTTAGAGGAAACCTGGCAGAGTGCTGACTGATTGGAGAGTTATTGGAAATAAATAAAAAGGTTGCATTAAACCTAACGGAAGGTCACAGCGCGAGCGTATCTCATGGAAGGTGACTGCCCTCATTACCCATACCGGGGTACCCCCCTGCACCTTGGGGATGGTGCTGGTGGTTTCAAGTCTCTTTGTGGAAAAGAGATTTATATAAAACGGATTATTGTTATTTTTGCAGTGGAGGAACAGCGTATTCATCAGGCCGCTCTGCCTTCCCCCGCTTTCGGTTCCTTCACTTGAGGCACCTGCAACCGACCCCCTTTTCCAGCCCTGAATTTGTTCAGGGATTTAAAAATAAAATTAAAAAAGGCAAATAACAGCCTTCGGGGGGGAACGCAGCGGCGCCGGTCAGATCTTCCCCACCAGGACCTGCCTCCAACCGCCCCTTACCCTGCCTGACCCGGCTGGGCAGCATCACTCCCTCTTCGCTCTATCTCGGGGGCATGCGGAGCCTTTAGCACCGGCATTTCTGCTGACCCTAAAATTCAAGAGGACTTAGGCTGTATCCTCCTGAAACCTATCTGAGGTAAGATGCAAAGGGCTTATCTCCACAGGAGATACCTTATCTCTTACGATGTGAGCACTCATGTTTTTAGCCTCCTTTGAAAACCCCGGCTTTCTAAATCCAGGAGGAAAGCCAGACAGGGCAGACGATGGAGGCACTAAAACAAATTGAACCTCCAAAAATATAAGCACGGAGCAAAAAGGGCTCACATAACTTCATACGCCACCATGTTATTCATGTAACTTCATATGCCACCACCCTGCATTTCTCCTTTGACACTCCTGTAAATTTTCAGCTTTTCTTTAGACCTTTGCCCAAAAGGTACCAAGTTCTCGTAGGAAAAACATTAAAAATAAATTTTGCCCAGCGGAGTCGAACTGGAAGCTCCTGACACCTCAACTCCCAACAACTAGGGGCTGCGGCAAGCTTGATAATTTGCCCCAGAATCTATAAATCTGAAAACTACAAGATATATTAACTCTGTAACCTCGGTCCTTCTAACCCCAAGAGAGCTCTCCCACGGGAATGAAGCATCTTTTCATCTTTACAGCATGTAACTGCGCTGGGACGGGTTCCCTGCAAACTTTCTCCTCCAGGAAGGGAGATGGGGTGTGTTCCTCCATCCCCGAGGACCCTCTCGGCATTGAGGGGAGGGAGAGGAACATCATGAAGAATTTGTAACCGTGCATGTAGAGATGACATTTATAGGGCTCTCAAATTGGAAACTGTACATTTTATTGCACTCTCTGTCAAAAAATGCAGTTCCATCAGAGGCGAGAACGACAAGGGAAACAACCAATCAATATCTGGGCCTCTAATATCTGGACTGAAAAAAATCATTATCCTGTTACTTTTATTATGGCGTTATGCTTGAAATATGATAGTTTAAGGTTGTTTCCATTACCTCGACAATTTTTAAAGGGTGTTTCCCTCCCCTCCGCCTCTGCCTCAACTCCCTTTGGGCTGAAAATCAGAGCAGGTCACTCGAGAGGGGGATACGCAGGTCCTGGCTCCCCCCAGCCCCGGGGTGGGCTTGTTGGGAGCCCCATAGATCTCAACCACCTCCAGAGACACCAAGAGGGCAGAGGGAGCCCACGTCCAAGCACACGTGCTCGAGCCAGGCGAGGCAGATCTGCGTCCCACTGCTGAAATGCCGAACCAAATAATTTGCCTCTTGCTTCACCAACGCCCTCGTGCAAGCCCTGCAGCCTGCCCCAGCTGCCATCCCGGACGGCTCTCCGCTGGCTTTCGGTAGCGTGCCGTTGCCACCAGCACACCCAAACCATCATCAGCAGTCGGCAGCAAGGAAAGACCAACTCATCCATCACCCCCAGCACATGGTCCTTGCCCCAAAGAGTTAATCTGCCCATGCACACACACGGCGCTGTTAAGGACGCAGCTGGGCAAACTCACCCTCCCCAAGCACAACAGCTCACAAGGAGACGCTCTGTCTTAACCTTGCAGGTTTTTCTTTCTTCAGGGGTAGTTTGGGGAGCGCTAGGGTTGTATTTAAGTTCTGGGTTTGCATTTGGAAGATTATTGATGAAGTTTTGCATTACCCAGGCTAAAAGCCCTGTGCTGCTTCTCTCTTCCAGACTGTCTCGCTTCAGTCCCACAGAGCACTAAGTGGGCCCTTAATGAACAAGAGAAAGGTTATCAGGACCCGCATGGGGCTCAACCGTCTGCTCCAGCGAAAATCAGGAGACGCCACAGATAAGAGTTCAAAGCGATGCAAAGAGACAGCCGGTTCTGGCTGCGGCTCAGGCCACGGCGCACCCGGGGAGCTGGTTCCCAGCACCGAGCAAGCGGAGCAGGTAAACAGCCGTCCTCCGTGCAGCCCTGGAGCAATGGGCAGGGGAGACGCACCGGTGAGGACCCCCCCGGGCTCTGCTCCACAACCTCTCCGAGCCCCATCACGCGTTCTGCAGAGGATGCTGGTACCCAGCACCTCCCGGATAGAGCCTGCAGCCAAAGGTGCTCCTAGCTGAGGGGTACTGCACCTTATAAAACATGCAAGGTTGGCCACAGGACTGCCACAACAGCAGAGATGTGACACCAGGAGCAACATCGTCTACTGGGGGTCCACGACGGAGGGACACAGAGTCCTCCAGCCTCAGCTGCTGGAGACTGCATGACGCATTTGGGCAGGACCTGCAGTGTTTTGGTCAGGCTTTAGCAACTGAGGCAGGGTTGGAGAGCTCGCCAGAGCACTCACACCAGGGAAGAACTCAGTGAATGAGCAAAACAGACCTTGGAAGCCGTCTGCTACAGGATGGCCCTGGAGAACATAGCTGGAATAAAGCCCACGGATGTATAACAGAGTTCAACAGAAAACAAGGCCAAAAGCTCGTAGAACGGAGTCGAAAATGCCCATCAGCATCTCTGACTCCTCCAGTACAGGCAGTTCCTCTTGTAGAGGATGGTCCAAAACGCACTGTGGGAGTCATCCATCAGAGGGACATTTAAGAGACTCTGCCCGGCTCTATTTACGCTGCTGACAGGGTGACAGGGGTAGTGTCTTCGTGACAACACGACGAACTGCATTAGGAGGCAAATCCTGGCGAGTCCCTGGGAGGAAGGGTTCCCTCTCTGCCGGGGGATGCTGGCTGCACAGCTCCTCACCGGGACCTGGACCACAACCCGTGACAGGATGTCACGGGGAGATGCAGGACAGTAACCACAGGCACGCCATCATCAGACGCACCATCGCAGCCTCCTGACAAGCCACGAGCAGACATCTAGCAATTACCAAAAGCTGCAAGGGATAATTACTGCTAAGCAGGGAGGAGGGGAAAGGTTCCCAGAAAGCATTTTGTGCTTTAGCCTCCCCGGGCTGCCATAAGCACCAGGGTTAGTTGAGACACGCTCATTTCATGCCCCTTTTTGAAGCAGTCACGCAATGTGGATCACCAAGGTGGCAACGCGGTGGCGGAGCCATCCCCCCCGCTGTCACCTCTCCCCAGGGCCAGCTCAGAGCTACCTGCCCTTTCCTGCCACCCCACCTCAGGCTCTCTCTCTCTGAGAAATAAAACCAGGGCGTATAGATTCCTCAGCGCCACAATTTAGACGCCGGAGTTGTTTAAGCGGGACACCCTGGAAGGTGCTAACCTTTAACGGATTTGTGGTTGAAGAGCAGAGAGAGTTGGGAGAGACAGGGCAAGGAGCGAACGTGAAGAAAAGACAGATCAATCCCAACGATTCATCATGCCAAGAGCTGTCCAAATAATCAAAGGCATCAGCCAGGTTGATGTATAGCTGATGTCACCAAGAGAGACCCTTAACAAGGCAGCCAGTACAACAGCTGCTGGTCAGGGAGTGTCTCAGCACACGCCGGGCTGGGGCACGGGAACGCAGCCCATCCATCACTGACCCACCTTAATGGGCAACCTTATTAGTAAGCATTTGCCGGGGCTGACAGCCCGCAGCAGCCGCCCTCGCGCTCCCCAAAATGGGCCATCCCACCTGGCAGGAGAGGATGCTGGGGACGGGATGCACACCGGCCAGGCTCGGTGGGCTCAGCCCCGCACGAGGGTGGGCACCGGCGGGGAACTGCGGGTGGTCACCGACCATCGGGGCTGGCTCCAGCGTGGCTGAGAGCCTCGGGCGCATCTATAAAGCCCCGTCAGCAGTGGCAGGACAGTGCTGCAGCAGCTCTGGAGGCAAGGGCCATGGATCGCCGAGGCATTCCCCATCTCTCTGCGCACCGAATAACTATCAACAACGTGGGGTGAGACCCAGCCGCTCTCCCGGCCCCGTTCTCCCACATCGACGTCATGGGATGGGGCACGAGCCCACAGGGAGCCAGTTTTTAACATCCCGGTGATTCCGTAGGGCTGAGCTGGTGCAGAGGATCCCAGATAATCCCAAAACCAAAGGCCCTCTCTGTCCTTCTCTCCCTGCTTCTAACTCCACCATTTACCTGAGCAGGGCTCATACCTCTCAGCTCATTTTTTCATGCCGCAGGTGAGAGGCAATGGCTACAACTCGGCCACCGTGTCGAGAAATGGGGTCTCCCCCATCTCTGCCCTCCCGAGGGTCCACCCGAGGACTGAGCCCATGCACAAAGCTAAGCAGTGACATTCACCTGCTCAAGTCCACAAATTCCTGCTACAAACCCTTGGCAGTGCTCTCGGCAGGGCCGTGGAGGTGACCTGAATGTGGGACCCCACACCCCAGGGACCGACGGGCATCGCCCAGCCGGGATGTGTTCCCCTCCCTGGCAGCCAGCAAGAGTGGAAGGGACAGTAAAAGCTTTTGCTTCATTTCTTCCTCTACTTCTATTTTCCAGCGCAGCTTCGGCCCCTCGAGTGCTACCCACAGGGTCAGCAAACCCTCCGGGGCTCCGGCCGGGATGCTGGGGGATGCAGCAGGGAGGGAAGCAGACCCCCACGCCACACACCAGCTCACGGAAAAACATCAGCTCCACTCGCGGAGTCGGAAATCCCCGTGGGAAAACACAGGGGATTTACCAGCAGATGGCACTGCCCCCCCCACGGCCACCCGTGTCCCACCGCAGCACCTCGGCACGCACCTTCCCGGGTACAAACCTCACACCACAAACAGCCCCCGGCATGTGCGTGCATGCACACGTGTTTTCACGTCTGTGCATGTAGTGGGATCCTTTGCATGTAAAAATCATGCAGAAAGCCCTTATTTTTCCTCATCTGGGGCAATAAGATGTGCTAACGCCTGTAATTAATTAGTAACATCAATGCAGGTGACAGACATGGTGTTACACCACCTTAAAACCTCCTGCCACCAGGCAGGACGCGGTTCCTGCTCCTATATACATCGGTGTCCATAGGAAGGCTCAGCATCACGACTGAGCAGGCGCAGCTCAAACCAAGCTCAGGCTTTCCTAAAATATCCCCTTTCTGCCAGGCCCCAAGTCAGGATCCCATTGGATTAACTGGAGTCCAGTTGATTGCCGCAGTTTCAATAGCTTGTTCAGACATCGATTGCCGTCATGTCACTGGGAGAAAAGGATTAATAATCGGGTGCTCAGGTTGGCTCAATACTGCTGATAGTGCCTGACAAAATACCGTTAGGAGCACTCCCACCGGAACACTATCTATGTAGGAAAGCTGCAAGAAACATCATTCAGGGTTTCGCAGAATAATGATTAACTCCAGATCTTCAGCCTAGAAAATCCAACAAATAGTTTCTATTATTTCCAGATAAATTCTCGCTCTTCTTCAGTTCATTGCTGTTGCACACACAAACCTTTTCACTGAAACCCACCAGGGGAGATGCATCTTTTCCTGTCTCTCCCCCCTCCTTCTCCCCCCACAACCCCTTTATAATCCATCCCAGAGGAAACACACTTCTTCGTAACCCTCACATTTCTTCTGACCCTCAGCTAAGGAAAACACATCCCCTCTCAATTCCCCGACTCTGCAGACGAGGAGCCGAGTCCCACCAGGTTCCCGTGTCGGGAGCGCTACCGATGTCCTGCCTGGCCTTGGGCATGTCACTTCTGCCTGCCACCACCTCCCTGCCACCGCTCGTGCCTGTCTCGATGGCAAGGGACAGCATCACACGCACGGCTGCCGGGGCTCCCTGGGACCCGCGGAGCAGCGGTACAGGCAGGGAGCTGCGATGTCCCCCCCGACACCCCTCTTTGTTCCCAACCTCACTGTCATTAGCAACCAGGACTGAGGCTGAGCATGCAACAGCAGAGATGGTTCCTCAGCCGTGGAGGTGCAGGATCCAACCTGCCGTCCCATCTTCCAGCCTCCGTGAGCCGGTGCTGGGTGCAGATCCGGTGACCTCCCTCCGAATAAAAGGAGGATGGGATTGGGGCAGTAAATCCCATCCCGGTGCACATCAGCCCGGCAGTAAATCGGAATCCTCTCCGTGCCCTCTTTATTATCACATTCACAGCATGAAGTTATGAGCTTCTTCACAGCTCCTGCTATAAAAATGTGATGGATGGCAGGGGAACCTCAGGGAGTTAATCTATTCTCCCATTAAATTTTACTTTAATTGGTCTTTGAGTCAATCAGAAACTCACTAGACAGTGAATTAAGAAAAGAAAAAGGAAAAAAATAAAGAATGAAACAGGGTAGGGGGAGTAAAAGGAGGTGCCTTTTTGCTGTTACTATATTATAATGCTGGATTAGCCTTCTAGAGAAAGGCAAGAGGCTGGCAGGCCATACAGAGAGATTTCTGCATGGCTTGAGGTATCACTACAGAGGGGGAGAGAGAGTCAAGTAATGCAAAAAAAAAAAAAAATCCTCAGAAAACACAGAGGCATCAATGAAATCTGGTCATCAGCAACAATAAAGCAGCAGCGAGCCGGCCCCGCGCTGGTGACAGGGATGCGAGAGGGAGGATGGAAACGGCATCACTAAATAACCGACATCAATAACATTAACATGGAGGTTGGCGAACGGGGCAGCGTTCCCGATTCCTGGCAATCGGCGGTGTTGTACGGCAGCAAAGCCCGGCCTGATGGCAGGCGGCACCCAGAGCGGCTCCGCCGAGATCCCGGCATCATCCCTGTCCCTGATTCGCATTGGCACAGCCAGGAGCAAAGTGTACGGATTGGGAAGGCAGGTTTGGTGATTGTGTTGCCTGTGCGGTATTAAAACCTTTAACGGGCTCCAGATAAAGGTATTCAGGGTCCATTAACGGTCTCCCAGGATTTCCCGTCTTATTAGAAGAATAAGAAGTGTATCAGCCTGCAGATCAAATATCCTAACAAAAATAAAAACTGCAGCAGCAAGAATAAAACCAGAGGAAAATGGAAGACAAAACAAGGCTGCCTCCGCTCAGGAGCAGCGTGCCGGGGCTGACATCTGAAGTTTATGCCCTGGAATATATGATAATAAGGTTTTATGGGAGCGAGCCCTAGGGACAGGCATTGTCTCTGTAAACAACGGACTTCAGGGAAAAGCTGAGGTTTGAGTAATGTGCTCAACCTTCACTTATGATAATATATATATGCATATATGCATATATGTGTATATATGCGCATACACACATATATACACACGTAGGGCAGCAATTATCACCCTGCTCTGCCTGCAGGACCCCCCGCTGCCCGCACCCCTCGAGAGCAAAACAATGGGCAGGCGGAGTGCGAAACGCCTTGTCCTGGGTACGAGGTACTGGAACCAGTAACTCAGGCAGGGAGGAACCAGTCCCAGAGGCAGTGTGGCCCTAAGCGGGTGTGACATACATCTGGGGGCTCCTGGGGGCAGAGCTGGACCCACGGAGATGGTCAGTATTTGCGCTGGAGTCAAACGCTTCAGCCTATGTGAGCCCGGTGGGTCTGCGAGGGGTGCAGCACCCATCTCAGAGGGTGAAACTCCAAAAGCTCCCCCTTTGAACAGCCTTAGCAGCAACTAGCAGGCAGTGGGCTGGAGGGGGACTTCACAGATCCCCGCTGCGTGAACGATCGCTTGCCAGTTGCACGATTTCATCGCGAGTACTGCAAATGTTTCCTTTAAAGCCCTGTGCTCCTGGAGTCCCGTGAATACACAACACAGCTTCATTTTCCTTGTAGAGGAAAGAAAAGCTTTAAAACACAAGGCAAAAGACAGACAACAAAGCCAGACCCCGCATTTACGACATTTTAGAATTAGGGGCAGCACCATCTTGACCTGGAGGGCAGTGAGGGGTGCGCCGGTGCCGAGTACCAGGGTGCACACACGACTCCGGCTGCCTGAATCCACCTCCCAGGCAGCACGTGCTCTGAAAGCCAAAAAGTCATGATTTTTCATTTTGGGGGAGGAAGAGGAGGAGGAAGAGGAAGAGTGGGGAAGGCTGGCTTGGGCTTTTGCAGGGCTTAGAGCTGACAATTTTGCTTTAGGTTCCCGGCACAGGGAAGGAACAGCCCCGTCCAGGCTGTATTTGTATGTTCCCATGCCTCCTCTCTCCAAAAGGAGGACCAAGTGATGCTCTGGCATTGGCCCCCCCCAAAACACACCTGCATCGGCCCAAGAGGCCGAAGAGCACCCCTGGCTCCCTGCGCAGGATCCGTGCCTGACCCCGGGATGAACTCCGCAGCCTCTCAGAGCAGAGGCAGCAATGGGTCCCCCGGGAGCGTGCCCTTCGGCGCGGCTCTTGCGTGCGGATGGGTGGCAAGAGGAGGAGAGGGACGGAGGCAGGCAGGAGTGGTCCTGGGTAATTATGAAAATTAGATCTTTTAAGCACCAGACTTTAGGCTCAATTTGGACTGACAGCTCATGAAGAGATCATCTGATGCCCTTAATGGGCAAACACGGGTTCAGCGGCTGTGTGCAATTAAATCATGCACGCTGGTGTTGTGGCTGACACGGGGAAGGGGGGCAAGCCCAGATGTGCTGGAGAGGGTTTTAGGGACCACCCTGCATCCAACCGCTGGCTCTGCTCCGCAGGAAAACGGGGCAAAGGCATCGCACACCCTCGCTCCATCGCCTCCCGCACCCCTCCATGCCCGCAGGTACTCAGTGCCCAGCTCTCAGCTGGCTCAGACTTCACTTCTGCTGGGGTAAACCCCAGGCCAACATGCCAGGGGCCATGAGAATTTGGCCCCACGCAGGCAATTAGTTCTCCTAACAACCCACCACCTATTCATCACCTTCGCTTTGTACTTTATGCAGTTTACAATAAATCAGTGGGCAAAGCCAAGACCAGAACTCGGAAGCGCTTGGGTCCCTGTTCCAGGTTTTCTGGGAAGTCTCAGCAAAGGCACAATTTACCATCAGGACAATTCCTGGTGCAAAACGTCCATTGCCAGAGACGCGGTGAGAAAAAAAGACATGAGGGCCATGGGGATGTGATTCACTGTGGTGGCAGGTTTACCTGCCCCGCTGCTGTCAGTGACCCTCCGTGGCACAGCGGGACATCCCAGGGGACGGCGCTTGTCCCCGGGCCATCCTTACGTGCAGCGAACGCCTCTGCCCCTTTGCCGAGTGTGCCAACGAGCCCAAAGCGCAGAGCCGAAGGGGTTAATGCACACCGCACCCCATCCTGAGCAAGAGCAGGATCTGCCCTGCCCGGAGCAATTATTCTCTTCTCCACTTTCCCCATCTCTTCCAAAAGTTAGAGGCTGAGGCGGAGCGGAATAAAACCGCTCCCCTGCCCGGCGTCCGCCTTCCCATCCCCTGCCGCCCTCCAGGCTCAGCCGAATCGGCTGCAGCGAGGCAATGAGCGCCGTCCATCAGCGCCGGAGCAGGAGCGTTCGGAGGGGTGTAATTCTGCCGGAGGAGAATGGACTTCCCGAGCACATGGACCTAAACTGCAGAGAAACAGAGCCCTAAATCTCTGGCTGTAGATTTACGGCCTCCATTCTCTTTCTTTACTGCAAATACAATCCGGCAGTAATGGTCTAACACAGGAACACCATCACCAACTGGCTGATGGCTCACATAAAAGCAATGTCAACCAAAAACTATGAGTTTATAAAAGGGAACAAACCCTCAACAGTGACAAGAACATGAAACCCATTAACAATTTAAACACTCTCCATTTTTTATTCCCCACCTTGAAGCTATTACGGCTGATAGAAGGCTTCACAGCTGAGTTAACCACTTCAAGGGAGGGCTGCGCACACGCACGCTCGCACGCACAGAGTTTGCCGAGGCCACGAGGTGGGAAGTTACGTGGTTTAAAACCATTCAGGGCTCTGCTCCTGCAAGATGCTCAACCACCCTCCCCTCCCCGGACCAGCTCAGCACCCGGCAGGATTCGGCCGCTTGCAATTTCCAAGGCTTTCAAAAGCTGCCTAGTAACCCCAAGATACCAAAAGATTATTGCTATGGTTACTGGAGGAAAAAAAAACATTGCAGGTGTGTTATAATTGTTTTTCCCGGAGATTTTCTTGCTGCTCTGGGTCTCTTTTGGCACCTTGTCATATTATGGAGCAAATATTTGTGGAAGCTGTTGTGGAGTCCCAGATCCGAGCACAGAGCCAGTGCGGAGGAGAGGGGAGAGCCCACCTGCTCAGGGAAACTCGTACGACTTCTTCTCGGCGAGATTTTGCAGAAAATACAGGCAAACCCCACACATTTGGGGAGCCATTTAAAACCAGACCCAATTCAGCACACAAGCGGTAAATGCCCCTGCACGAGGGCTCGACGCCTGGTGCCGGCTCCCAGCGAAATGCAGCAAACCCGCCAGGACGCCGCTCCCGGCTCTCCACTGACCCTGAAAACACCATTTTACCTCTCTAACTATCAATTTTCTCCAGCTGCAAAACAGGGATAACACCAGTTAACCTCTACTGTAAAGTGCTTGATAATCTTCGACGTAAGGCGCTCTGTCCTAACAGGAAAACGACTGTAATTTTTCCCTATTGTTAGAGAAACTGAGATGGGGCTGATCCTCGTCCAGACTGATTTAGACACTCTTGCATGAGCTGCCCCAGGAGCAGGAACAGCTTCGACTCCTCCAGGTCGAAAAAAGCGGCAGCTCCGTGCAAGGTGCTACGCTGTTTGCGTAGGGCATATCGTTGCTCACTGAGGATATTGATCATTGAGGATATTGAGCTCATTGATAAAACCAGGTGATTGGGAAAGAGAGAGCGGTGGAGATGCTCGCTGGGCAGGCGGCTGCGCTTCTCACCGGCTCCCACACAAATACCCCCAGACCCGCTTTTCCGGGCTGGCTCCGTCATTTCGACTGCCATATATCCTGAATTCGAGGCCGTGGATGCGACCTGAGCCCACGGACCCCACCGGGTCCCCGCTGCATCGCCGTCCCCTCCCTTCCTTCCTTCCTGCCCCGGCCCCGGGGCAAACAGCGGGGCAAACAGCGGGACCGCCGGGAACAGCTTGAAATCAGATCCTCGTCCCCAAATGGAAGGAAGTGGCACTGGAGGCTCCTGCCATAAAGCCGGTCCCATCCTATTGAAACGCCGGCAGATGGGGCCATAAACGTTTCCTCCTCCCCTCGCTAACAGCCACCGAGGCTTCAGATTCATCTTTATCTTTATCTTGCTGTCAGGTTGTAAATGCCTCTCGCTCCGTCTCTCGCAGCTGGGACGCGCCAGGCCAGTTCCCTTCCTCTTGAGGTTCGTTTTCACCAACAACAGAGGGCAAAGGAGAGGGTAAGGGTGAAATGAAAATGGGATCTGCAAGCAAAAAAGGAACGAAACCCATACCTGTCTCATACAGGGGTTTGTGGAGTCCCCCATGAGATGTCCATGGGATGGAAGCAGGATCAGGAGGACCCGCCAGCAGATCTGACGGGGCCAAAATCAAAACCACCCACAGATGTGGACATCCCCCCATTAGCGTATCTAAATCACAGGCGATGTGGCAAGGATTAACGTACCCTCTTGTTTACCTGCGCTGATACGGGTTAGATATTTACACGAATAGCACGAACATCTGCAGCTTCATTAGGCAAGATAAAAGTTAAGGACTATAAACCTTTATGCTTGAAGTCGTAAAGCAGTAAGGGTCAGGAGGGAATTTCCAAATATAGGCAAGTTATTCCATCACTGTCCATTAAGGGGTTTTCTTGTGACTCTCCAAAGCAGCTGGTGCTGGTCATTTGGCTACTGGATGAGGTGGGCCACGAGTCTGATGTGAGCTGGCAGACCCCACATTCCCACGGTCGTCTTCTTATATTGCATCCCCCATTTCCAGGGTCTTTGTTTTATATTGCAATGGCACACGAGGACCTCACGTAAGATCTGGGTTTGCTGTATTACTGGGCATAGAAACAGAGAGACAGCCTCTGTTCTGAAGAGCTGATACTCCACAGCTTTATACTGGAAAAGGCACCTTTAGGCTCCGTAATTAATGTTCCTGCGAGTAGGATGGGGAAAACTGTTCACATTTTGGACCTATTTTTATTACTTGTTAGAAGATCTGGGCAGGCAACTCGTACCACATCAGGTACTTTCTGGCTCGCAACGTTCAAGTCTGGACCAGAAAGGACAGGGGTATTTCTGCAGGAGGAACAGCTTATTCAGAAACCGCTGGAGCTCGCCCATCCTCAGCTGCACACACAGTCATTCCTGGGGCTGATGCTTTCTCACTCTTATTAAGAGCTCAGGCCACAAAACCTTGAGTCTGAATTCCACAGCCTAACTCCCTATTTTTTAAATGCCAAGCACTAGTTTTCCTTCCCAGCCTGCTGCCATAGCCACCTTCTTATGACAGACATACCATAAAACCAAAAAACCCATACAGCCTTCCCTCCACGCACTCATGGAGCAACCAGGTCAGAGCAGGCAGAGACTCGTACGGGGTCATACATCAAACTGCAGCTGAGTCGGGACCGGGGGCCAGCCACCCCTGCCCTAAACACCGCATTTCCGCAGCCAGCAGCAAACTAAACAGGAAAGGAAGCCTGAGCAGCATACGGATACGTTCAGCTTCCACCATCCCACGAGCAGGAGAAGCCTGACAAGACGACGGCGCTTTTGACCCCTGGGATATTTGTAGCAAGGAGGCGATCCTCTACAACAAAGCTGCAATCGGATGGGAGACACTGTGCTTCAAAGAACAAATTCTGGGCAAAGCAGTTAAAACTCCCTAACTAATAATAATAGTGACAGGCTGACGTTAATTAGGACAAGTGGACTCTTGTTCAAACAGTTTACTAAATCTTGCTTCGTCCTGCCCAGGGAATGGATGCTCCGGACTGCTTTATTACACTGGACCCTGACCTTTGATTTTATGAACCGCGTGTTTTGGAGGTATCCTGGCTAAAAGGGTGAAAGTTATGCAGGAGGAAACGAGCTGACAACACTCCTCCGCCGAAGCCCTAACAGGATGCTCCAGCTCAGCCCTGCATCTCGGCTCCTGCCCGAACGGCCGCACGGCCACGGGGACGCCAAGCCGCTACGAGTCCTGGCGAGAGAGGAGCTGCCACCTCAGGCACATCAGCCACTTTTGCAAGGATAAAATGAGTATTAAGGACCTAAGGACGGGCTGTGTCTCACAAGAGGATACAGCACTTTAAGGGCCCTTATGTCTGGCATCAGATGTGCCTCAGCTCCCCTTGGGCTTGGGGAGTTGCAGGAGCTGCTCCAGGAGCTCCTCCAGACAGCTCCTGCCAGAGAGCCCACACTTCTCCCTCAGTCCATCGACACAGCAAGGGGGTTTATGCTGAAGTTTCCCATACCGACTCCCTTTGGCATCGAGTCCGCTGCAAAAATGACAGATATTTTACATCCAGCCGGTTTTTTTCCGATATTTTACGCAAAGAAATAAAGCCCGGGTACACTTCTGCACAGCGGTGCCTGGAAAGGTTACCCATCTTGTGTGGGGTCAGCCTGTGCCAGGACAGCTCAGACAAGGTGGGGATCATTAAATAAATACCTTTTTCAGAGGACCAAGGAGCTCTGACCAGTTTTTCCCACCACGAGCTGGAAACGCAACGCAAAACTGTCTGCCTTGGAAGGTTTGCGGGCTTGTCCCCTTGAATGTTTAATAAAGATGTTTTTTAAAGAAAAGAGTGTAAACATGGAGGAATTTATTTTTATCTTTTTAATTGTGGGAGCCTGTTCTGCATTTGTGTTTTCCAGGATTAACAGCTAGAGCCGGAGCTCTCCGTTTTCCAAGTCTTCTAATTCTACTAAACATCCGCTACCCTGAAAGGACTCCACAGAATCCCATAAAACATTATTTATCTGTGTGCGTTAGCCGCACGATACTGTAATTTCCAGAATAAATGCTGGGTGTAAATTGTTGTTTATGTTGGAGTCTGACTGTCTTTACGAGAAACAAAGTGAAAACTGAATCTTCACAGCTTTATTTCTTCCGCTGAAACCTCTTCTGCAGAAGGAGAAATGCCTGGTGGAGCGCCTTAATGGATGGCTGTAAAGATTGTTGGGTTAAAACAAAGTACAGGGAATCACCTTCATCCCCCCCTTTTACTGCCAAATCCTCAGCTGGTGTAAATTGGTGTAGCTCCAGTGACTTTGGTTCATCTGGCCCACGAGTGTCATTTAAATCAAGCTAAATTAAAGCGAAAGCAGTGCCATTCACATGGTTCTAATTAAAGGCCCGTCAACGTTTCTAGCACAAACCCTGGCTGGTTAAAAACACTTATTTCCACGCCGGTGTCCAGCCCCAAGCCGTAGGCACAGCGCCCCGAGCATCTCCCGGGTATCTGCACCCCATCCTTGCAAGGGCTGTGAAGATGCTTTACAGGACCTCACTCCGAAACGGGTACCAGAACCCATTCTCTTTGTGGATAAGCATCTCTGGAAGAGTCCGATCAGGCTCCGGGAAGGAGTGTGGTGCAGGACCTGTCCTCATGGCTCATCACGCAGCTGCGGTGGAAGGCCAGTCCTGTGATGGACTCACCCATTCTAACTTTTGATACCCACGTGAGATGTCTCCGTTAGCAAAAATGCCTCCTCCTCCTCTTGCCAGACGCAAACCTCTCCCTGGGGATGCCTCGCTCTGCCCCAAGGGCTCGGGGTCTTCACCCTGCTCCTGTCTGACAGCCCAAAGTGAGGGGGGATGAATCTGAGCCATCTACCAACTACAGGAACCAAGAAGCTTGGGCTTCACCTTGACGTTCCTCTCTGGTGGATGCTTTATTTTAGTCCCACCAGGTGAAAAGCACTTGCCAGATACAAACGGTGCAAAGCTCAGGTGGGATGGAGC
This sequence comes from Gavia stellata, assembly GCF_030936135.1. Classification (NCBI taxonomy): domain Eukaryota; kingdom Metazoa; phylum Chordata; class Aves; order Gaviiformes; family Gaviidae; genus Gavia; species Gavia stellata. The sequence continues at coordinate 2,522,463 of NC_082621.1, forward strand.
TTAGTTCGGAGGACCTGGTTTGGGGCGGAAGCCTGGGAGACGCAGCTTCGTGCATGTCACACAACTGATGGTGACGCTGCGCGGGCTTCGCTGCTCTCTCCCATCTGCACTGGCCTTGCGTGCCCAGAGCGGGAGCACTTCTGGGCCGGGGCTGCCTTGAACTTGGTGCCTGCACGGAGGCACCGGCTGCCACGCAGCCAACGCGGCCACGCAGGACATGCGGCAAAGGGGACACGTCGTGAGCCGGGCTCCCCCGGGCAGCGTAAAACACCTTCAACCACGCAAAACACAGAACGCTGCAGAGCTCATCCTGCTCCCAGCTCCAGAAAATGGTGTCCTTCAGCATCGTCAGTGAACACCCGTTGTTAATGGTGTGCAGGGACAGGAGAAGGGGGCAGAGCTCTGCCCCGAGCTCCTCACACCACCCTGGGGCTGGGTGACCCCCGAGAGCTCCTGGGCTGCCCCATGGGAGAAGGTAACGCCCAACATCTTCCACACCGTGGGACTAACCTGGACCCTGGCAGGTCCTTTCCATGAGGGCATCAGTTCTCTGTTCATCCCTTCTCTGCTTTTTGGAGGAGCCCCAGGAGGGACACGGGTCCCCCACCATCCCGCTCCCTGGGGCGCTGCCGGAACGGCCGTCACCGCTCCGCCGCGAGCGGCAGAAGATCAAAGTTCAGGGAAACTTTTGATGAAGTGCTCTGGCAGGCCCATCATCGGGAAGCAAGAAAGGTCAGAGAGTGGAAAAAATAATAAGAAAATATAACTGCTTTCTTATGAGGAAAATATTATGAGTTCTTCCCCTTTTTCAGCTTTTATGGAAGGAGATTCTGCCAGTTCCCTCAGAAAAAAAGAAGAAAAAGTAGTTTTAAAATGAGATTATGCACCTTCAGGGTGCCATTAGGAAGTTTTACTGTACTGAGATGACATGAAAGCTCTGGAATTAATATCCCTGAGATGCTTCAAACCTGCAATAGCAATTATTGTACTACGTGTCCCTGGATAAATAATAGGGCCATTCAGCTAATTAGCTTCAATGATTTCAGCTCCCTGTAAATTCTCTCTCTCTCGGCTATAAAAATAACACTAGGCAAACTTTTGGTAACAGAAACTTCTTTCAGGGAAAAAAAAAAAAATAAGGGGGTTCCCCCAGCTCCTAATTCATAACTGCTGTCGTGGTAGTGGTGTGATTCCAAGGACTGGAAATATTAATAGGCTATAACAGAAAATATAAAAGGAGAACTATTATTAATTGCCATTTACTGGTAATAAACCTATCGCACCAATTTCTGCCCGCGCACATGTGCAACCCCATTAATTTCAATGGGGCTGCACGTGTTAATTGAGAGCAGAATTTAGTCCACTGGTTGTAATTAATTAATCAAGTTTTCAGTATGGTTTGCGTACTTTAAATCTTTTTTTTTTTTTAATTATTTTATGTCTTCACATTTCTCTAGGTTTGACTTATGCAACAGGGGCTCCGTTCTCCACCAACACCATCATTTACTCCGGGGAAGAAGGGGTTTTATCCTGCCATCGCTCATTTTGCACAGGGTAAACTCACCACCATGGATCAGCCCCCGCGACACCACCACACGTACACCTGCCCCGAACACCGCTCTGAATTATTTGGGCCATATTCTGCACCAGCACCCCTGGATCCTGAGCACCCGCTGTCCCCCGGGACTGCCCCGCCGCACCGACGTCCACCGGTTTCTGGGTGTTTGGGGCGTTCGGAGCAGTAAAATAACATTTACTTTGTACAAGAGGCAGCACCGCCTGCACCTACTTTTAAGCCCGGACGCACGGAGAAATTGAAAGTACTGACAAATTCCCACCTAATTTCATGCACAGAGTTAAGCACGTAATTAAGTATTTCCTTTAGAGCCCGTATGCTCCGGCACGTAAAAAGGAATGCTGTGATAGTGGTATGTTGTGGGGGTTTTTAGGGCTGAAATACGAACTGTGAAATATTTGAAGGCCAAATATTAATAGGGATTATCGTAAACCCCCCCAGATCACAGGTGTCCATGAGGGAACGTGGCCATTACCTTTTTCCAAAGACCTCAGTATCTGCAACGGGATGAAAATTGTTTGTGTTTCTGCTATAAGTAAACCTGATTTCCAATGTGACAACTAACTAAGCAAAACAAAGCGAAGGCACGGAGGCTTTTAGGAAGACAGGAGAACAATAAAAATAAGAAAGCATCCCAAGCAGTTTCCCAGACCAGATTTTTTTTTTTTTCTGGTGTGACTGAAAATAAGCAATGCCAAATTTTTAATAAAAAACATGAGCGTGTGCTCAACCCCCTCGTAGTGGGACCCTCCGAAAGTCCTGACTGCTGAAGGAGCTGAGGGCTCCCCGGGATTAGAGAAGACCCAGCAAAGCCAGGTGATGCGCAGTTTCCAGCAGGATACAGCCCAAAAGGCTTGGCCGCCCCGTGCCGCAGCCTGGGAAGCCCCAAAGGCTCCTGCAGAAGCCCCAGGGACGGTGAGGAGCCCAGGAGCTGGTGGCTGCGTGTCGGAGCAGCTCCCAGGGGCAGCAGGAGCAGCCGCGTCCCCTCGTCCCGGGGTGGCACAAAGCCGCTCGTGTCCGTGCTGGCCCTGCACACAGACCTGGGCTGCGAGAAGGATATAAAAACAAAGCCATCCCTCTAAATGGAAATTTATCTCAGGCATCCCCCTGTGTCGGCGCGGCGGCACTTTCCATCTCAGCACTCGACATTATGGCCCTTGGTGGTCATATTAATAATAATCCTATGATCAGACACCACACGATCCTTAAAGAACTGACCCAACGTTATTTTAACGCTCTCAAATCCCTTTCTCCTCGCTCCCCGTTAGCTGTGCCGCTGCCGCGCTGCCTGCAAATACATTTCACTTTCGGCGGGATCTACACGCTCAGCTGATGAGAAATCCAGGCACCTCACTCGCCGAGGATGGAAAGTCATAACATTTGTTTTGGAAATTTATTTTAGCCAATATTTCTCAATAAAATAAATTGTATAAATGAAATCAGACTGACACCGCAATATTTCCTAACTAGCTGGCGTCTCCCTGCAGCACTCAGGGACTGTCAGAAATTTTTCCCTGAGGTTTTCCCCTTTTATTTTATTTATTTTTGTAAAGCAGGGGAACGTGTGAAGGTTTTGGCACGGTCTATTTTTCAAATCAATGCAAACCTCATTACATAATAAGCAGGTTTTGCATGTTTCCCCGTGACACATGCCTCCTGTTTGAGGCACGATTGCTCTATATTCTGATACCATTTTGACTAATATGACAGGTTAAAAAAAATTAAAACCCCATCCTGAAAATAATTAATTCGTTGCCCTCAACGCCTTTAGAGGTCTGTGGGATTTGAAATTGTAAGATTCAAGCCCAGGTTTGGATGGGTAAAATTGCCTTTTATTTTTAAGCCTGATACTGACTTCTGGTCACTGCAAGGAACATCAGGAAAGATTTTTGCAAGGGTGACACTCTCCGTTACACGCATTGCACAAAAATTAGCTAAAGAAAGAAAGAAAACCGAGCACGGCAAAGACGCAGAAAAAAAATCTGTACGGATCAACATCACCAGCCAAGCCCTGGGACCAGACACCAGCAGAGCGCTTGAGCTGGAGAATCACTAAACCCCAGAGTTAATCTACCACAGCGGGAACTGAGACCTTCATTTGGCACATGTTCATCAGCACATTGAAGTCAAGAAGACTTCAGCGTACGTCTGCTGAACGGGGACCCGCCTGCAGCCCAGGGCTGCTACAGGGACAAGCTGTTGGTTAAATCACGCGGCAGCAATGTGTTATTCTCCTTTATCTTGCAGAGAAGCAAACAAAAGCCCAGTGAGGTTGAAGTCACAAACCGGGTCTACACTGGGCTTTGGTGGCACGAGACCCTGAGCTTGGTGTCCTCAAGGGAGGAGGTCCAGGCGGGAGCATCCCCCGGGCTGGAGCTGCTCTGCTTTTCTCCTCCACGCCTGGGGAACATCCAGAAAAGGGAACATCCAAACCGTCTTACCACTCGCTACGAGGTCTCTCGTGGCTCCTCCACGCCCACCAACCCTATAACTCCGGCTACAGCCACGTGAAGCTCATGGCATAAACCTGGAGGAGAAGCGCCGCGTGGCAGCTGTGCGCCCGGCAGCGGGCTGAGCGCTCGGCGGCGTGAGAAATGAGCAGGCTGTGCGCTGAAAAACAAGCGCTGGAAAAACGTGACAGATCTAGCCCTAATTCCTCAAGGGTTTAAATTTGTCACTATTGGGGTTAAATTGCTTTCAAGGGGTTGCATTACGTGGATACAGCTTTTAAAAAGCAGGACAGGCTGAAATGCCTCATGTTGACCCATTCATGTACCCATGGCCTTAATCTAAACTTTCCTGGATCTCATTCTATGAATAATTATACACACAGGAGGGCAGCTCATCAGCTGGCGTAAACTGGCTTAACTCCACCGAAGTAATTGGAGAACAGGCCAGAATACCGTTTCCAGACATGGTACGATGCCACTGGGGTTGAGCAGGCAGCGCACGAGGGCTGCAGGCGGGAGTCTGGGGTTTTATCGCCGCTTTGGGATCGGCTCTGCTCCAGCGGATTACGAGCCAGGACGCCTGCACGCTTCTGCCAGCGCCGTGCGTGTCCTTTGAGCTTCCTTAATTCGGTTCGCTTCTCTTTACCCTTAGCCTCCCTTCTTTCACCAGATAACACTACTGGCATCTTGAAAAAGCAGCTGGAATTGTGTGGTTATAAAAACCCAGACAAGACTCTGAGCATCGCTGCATACCACTATTTATTCCGTACTTTAAGACATCGATGTGTGGCCCGTTCTGCTCATGGGCACCCTCCCCTTTACCTCCCAAACTCCACTTTCAGCCTCAGTTTCTTGCACACATGCTCCTACTGTCCTGACCCACCAAAACTGGGGGTACGCACCAGATAAGCCCACTCCCGACTCGAATTCCCAAACAGCGTCTTCCCAGGACCCAGATCAAGCTCCCGGTGTCCCTCGCAAGAGCTTCGGCCACGTGAATCCTTGGTGCCCGGTCCTGCCCGAGGCAGCCAACCTGGCGGCTGCCACGTTATCGTATGGATGTGAAGAACATATACGTATGAGGGGGGGTCCTCAGGGAGGGCCGGGGGGGGAGCAGGGACGGGCTGTCTCCATCCCTCCTCTGCTCCACCTGGATGGAGAGATTTAGTCCCACAGCCAGAATCAGAGAGTAGCGCAGACTGCTCATCTCACCAATCAATTTTTACGGCTGGAGAGGATAATAATGGTAATATCAGTATAAAAAAACCCCGCAATGACCCATAACAGTAACATATTACAGCTCCTTTTAAATAACTGTGCTAGCTGCAGTTTCTTTGTTTCTCCGGCAGCAGACAAGCCGAGGCACTGGGACCGTCTCCGTGTCTCCGGGATGCGCAAACGCTCCCCAAGTGAGGACACGTCGGGATGGGGACGGGTGCGTGGGGACGAGCGACCCGGCAGCCATGGGAGAAGGGCTGGGAGGAGAGGGTGGGATAACAGAGGGGAGCGCTCCCCCCGCCCAAGGCAACACCATCTCAACCTGGAAGAATTTAGGCTGAGATTTAATTCTGTCCTTGTTCCCGTGGCCCCGCAGAGCCGTCCTCTGCGACGGGTCCTTTTGATACCAAAGACACGGCGCGTCCAACCACGGCTGTAAAGCAACGAAGCAGAATGTACGGCTTAATTTCCGACACCCCCCAACCATATGCTGCATCGGGAAAACCTGAAGATAGAGCATTTTACTGTAACGCTGGGCACCGAAAGGGAGTGCTTTCCCTAGAGTTAACAGACATTTACTGTGGTTTATTGGTACTGCAGGAAGCAAAGTTCTCGCTTGCCATATGCAAGACAAAAAGTTAAACCACAAAACTCCCCCCACCTTCGCTCCCGAAAGCCCGGGGGGGAGGACAGGGCTTATTTTCCGGCGGGATGTTACACCCCGCTGAAGGGAGCAACGAGGGAAGACCGAACAGCTTTTCATTCCAGGCATTTGATAGCAGGGGGAAGAACCACACAGGATTTAGGTTCGTTGGGATGGGGGGAAGGCAATTTAAGCCACTGCTACTTTCTTTGCACGACGTTACTTCAAAGCAAGCCCTTAGCTGGTCAGATCCCCACAAAAAACTCCTTAAAATCCTGGACTTGATTTCCAAGTACAATAAAGTACCTTTATGCTTTCATGTAAAAGGACCTTATGGCTACCCTCAATCTTAGCACATCATTAGTCCCAGAGTACCTGGTACCCAACGCTCCCGTACCTCCCGTGCGGCAACGTAGCCCTGTCCAAAGGGCTGTTTTCTTCCAGTCACTATTCCATACAAATACTCAAAAATCTAAAAAATTTTAAAACTGTTGTTTAGAGGGTTGAAACCCTTTTTTTTTTTTTTCATTTAAAAATGGGACCGGATCCAGAGTATCACTATTTACTTCACCAGCACTGCTTCAGATTTACACTTGTGTAACAGCAACAGCAGAGCTGAGTCCAAACTGCGCAAAGGAGATTTAAAAACAAATGGCTGAGATGAGAATGTGACAAGACACACACACACAAACACACACACACACACACGGTGTGCTCGGAGCTCCTGCGCTCCCTGGTCCTAGCTCCAAACTCTCGCTTGCCCTCACAAATCCTACTAATACACTAATTTGCTATGGATATTATTTTAAACGATGCTACCGAGTGACCCTCAAATTTGCACACACAATAAAACCTAATCTGCATCTGCGGACTGTGAAATGGTGTGGGGATGCCGGGGCGGTCGCTTCATACAATCCCCTCGTACAGATGCGCACCAGTTTTCAGAGAGCAAATCTGGAGGCTGTTTTAGACAGATAATACCCGTCCCCTTCTTCCCACAAGCATCCTCCAACCCAGAGGCCAAACCAGGCTGAAAGAGCTGCTCCGAGAGCGGCCGTCAGGCTGAATGGGAGAGAAGAAAATGTAAGAGAAGGGATATTAAAACAACCCTGAAGTGTGCTGCTTTAGACAGACTTCTCTTCTGCAAGTGCTATTTTTAATCCTGCATCTTGTTCCTGCGCTTCCCGTACACCAACCCCAAGATCGCTAATTCTCTCCCCCACATAATATTTGCTTCATTTCAGAATATTTCCCCGACCCTCTTCTGGCAGAGTACAGCTCCCCCATAACCACAAAGAAACCCTGCAAAGGGGGGATTTAGACTTCTCTCAAATTCCCCCAAACATCCTCAGCCCCAAGCCTGAGCCCGTTCCCAGCCATGTCGCAGGATCCGACCCCCTTTCGCCGTGGCGGGGTCACCCCTCCCTCCCGCCGGGACAAGGAAATGGGGTGCAGCCCCCCCCGGACTCCCCTTGCTCCAGGTGGATTCCTGGTATCATTTTTAGCACTTCATTCCTAACACATAACGAAGGCGGAGCAGGAGGATTTCGTTAGTGCGGAGAGGCGGGTGCTGCTTCCTTCTGTCGCCTCCGCCAATTTTCCCGATTCCCCACAAACCAGTAAATGCTGCTGGGGACACGTTACGGAGGCATTTAAATGAAAAAGCGAAGGGGGTGCCCGTGCCGCAAAGCCAGGTATTAAATATATAAGCAGACCATTTAAACCCATCTACCGCTAATACCTCCAAGTACACCGAGAACCTGAAGCGCAGGTACATTCCAGATTTCTGAAGGATGACTCAATTTTGCGCAGGAGGATCTTACTCAAAAATTCCCTTATGCAAAAATTTTAAAGTGGGAAAAAAGTTCCTTTTATTGATGTATTTATTCTCAAGCGACTGTATGTGAGAGGAGAAAAAAAAAAAAAAGTGTTTATTTTAATCAAACCCAGAATATTTAAGCAGCTGAAATGGGTTTATTTTTCATGTTAAAAAGGGACATTTTGAAAACACTCCATGAAACAAAAAAAATCAACCCAAAATGCCTTGATCACAAAATAAATTATTTAGCTCTTATGCAAACCCCGGCATGAAACGACAAACATTTTTGTCACTTTTGCACAGCCCTGATTACCGTGCATTATGCTTTCTAACAGCTTTTCCTAGCATCATCACTAATGGATTTTATAACATGCTTTATAACAGGTTATTAAGGAATATGGCTATAGCTGGTAATCGCTGTATAATATGAATAAAGCATTTAAGAAACGGCCCCTTCATTTAAACTGTTAACTGGGAAAACTGTCGCATTATAAATAACAGAAGTGAGAGGCATTTCTGGGGAGGGCTTCCATCTCCAGCCCCGCAAAAATGTGTATGTGCACGTTTTGTCCTTTCTTTCTTTCTTTTTTTTTGAAGACTAAAACCCGTTCATTCATCATTATTCTTAAAACCTACTTTTGCTGCGATGCCCACAAGAAGCGAATCCCTCGAGACTATTTTCTTTTATATGATGAGTCATTTATTTTATACAATGGTATCATAAATTTTAAAAAAGTTCAAGCGCGCTGTGCATGGGCCATTGCCAAGGAACCGTGTCATCTCACGGCTGTGTTTACGGTCTCTCCTTCCCCACACCTCACTGTTTTGTCATCCCGTCACTGAATCATTTCGGGCTTGATCCTGCTCCCATTTAAGTCAATGGCAAGATTCCCATTGACGTCAATACGAACAAGAAACGAGCTATCTGGGAGCGAGATGATACATGAATGTAGACGTATATATCAAACCAGGGCCCGATGTTGAGTATCTAACGAATAATAAAAAATTATAGTCTGCTGTGATAGTAGGGGAATAGTAGGTGGGCTGGGGGAAGCGAGGAATAAAATTAACATTATAATTGGGCAGGTATTTATAAATCTGCATCCTGGAGGAGTTTTTAAATGTCTGTTAAAAATAAAAAATACCAACTTCCCCCCCCCGAGCGAAGAGACTGGCTGCGGATGCCTGCGGAGCACCCACCCCAGCCCTGCGGGTGCTCCCGCACCCCACATCCTGCATTCCCCATCCCGCACCCTGCATCCCCCATCCCGTACCCCACAACCCCCATCCCACATGCCACACCCCGCATCCCACATCTCCTATCCCGCACCCTGCATCCAACATCCTGCACCCCACATCCCACATCCCGTACCCCACATCCAACATCCTGCACCCCACATCCGACATCCCGCACCCCTCATCCCACATCGCGCAGCCCGCATCCCACATCCCACACCCCCCATCCCGCACCCCGCATCCCACATCCCGCACCCCCCATCCCGCGCCCCCATCCCCATCCTGCCCCCCATCCCACCCAGCATCCCGCACCCCGCATCTCACATCCCACATCCCACACCCCCATCCCACCCCCCCACCCTGCACCCCCATCCTCATCCTGCCCCCCCATCCCACCCAGCATCCCACACCCCGCATCCCACACCCCGCATCCCACATTCTGCACCCCCACCCCGCGCCCCCATCCCCATCCCGCCCCCCCATCCCACCCAGCATCCCGCACCCCGCATCCCACACCACGCATCCCCCAGCCTGCACCCCCCACACCCCATCCCGCACCCCACATCCCACCCCCCACATCCCCCATCCCGCACCCCCATCCCACACTCCACGCCCCCAATCCCCATCCCGCCCCCCACCCCACCCCACATCCCGCACCCCGCATCCCCCATCCTGCACCCCGCATCCCGCACCCCCACCCCACGCCCCCTATCCCCATCCCGCCCCCCCATCCCACCCAGCATCCCACATATCCCGCATCCCACACCCCCCATCCCACCCAGCATCCCGCACCCCGCATCCCACACCACGCATCCCCCACCACGCATCCCCCAGCCTGCACCCCCCACACCCCATCCCGCACCCCCCATCCCGCATCCCCCATCCCGCACCCCCCATCCCACACCCTCATCCCACACTCCGTGCCCCCCATCCCCATCCCGCCCCCCACCCCACCCCGCATCCCGCACCCCGCACCCCGCATCCCGCATCGCCCCGCGGGCGCCTGTCAGTCCCGGCTCCGCAAGCAGGTGGCAGTGGCGACTTTTCCCGACGAGGCTTCTCAGCTGGAAAGGTCCACGGCGGGAGAGGCGGGGGGAGAAGAACCCCCTCCCGCGAACAAACACGCAAAAATAAATAACACCGCGAACCGTTAACTCCTCTCCCTCTATCAGATCATTGTTAACAGCTAATAAAATATCAGTCTGCAGGGACGCGAGATATAACCAATACCCTAATAAAGAGAGTCAAAGAAAGGAAATTAGATCTGCTGGGGTTTTATACCACGCGAATAAAGTGATGGATCTGAAGATTTGGACAATCGTTCCCTAAAAAATTAAAAGCGGAGCCCGCGCGCGCCGGCAGGTTGCCGAGGCCCCGCGAGCCGGGACGCAGCGCTGCCGCAGAGCGGGTTCCCTCCCGCTAGAACTGTCGGTTAATGTTTTTCAAAAGGGCCCATTAGCAAATGCCACATGTAAAATGATTCATCGGTGGAAACCCGTATGAAAAAGTATTACGGTCTCTGCTCCTATATTGCGACGTAATTAATATCAATTGAATTAATCACAGCGAGTTAAGTGAAATGTTATTAAACAACGCACACGCGCAAACATCGTGGCATCCCCCTTCAGACAAAATGTAACGTTTTCAATATTTGCCTGCAGCTGACAACAATAAATCCTCTTAAATTTGCCTTCCAAGGTCAGCGAGTGCGGGAGATGCATGTATATGATTTTCTAGTTTACCTGCTAAGGAGAGAGAGGGGTCAGTAAATTATACTCCCAATTCAGCCTAATTGAATAGACTAGTGGACGTCAGACTCGGAACTGGAGGGAGCACGAGGACATACTTGACAACATATATCTGTCACCGAAGACAAGAAGAGACAGGTAAATGGACTGACAGCGGGGAAAGATATACCACACGTATAATAACCACCATGTGATGAGAAGAACAAGTGTTAAAGGAAGAATAACAGAGCCACCTCCATTATCTGGAAAGCAACTTCACTCATTTTTTTAATTAGTGGAACCTGCGGCTGACAAGGGAGGGCAAGATTGAAGACCCGCTGGAAGCTCATTACATATTCTCATCCTGAAATGGGTGGCGAGAGGCAATGTTTTTAAGCAAACCCAGTTGTGTTTCTCTGGAGCAGGACAACTTCCAGGATTTGCCAAATGGGCAACGAATGACAGCTTGATGTTTTGGAGAAAAATGGATTCCCACCACAAATCTGTTAGAGCCGCCAAAGCAGCAACCCAGGGATTACACAGTGTTTGCTCTTGTATGGGGCTTTTATGCATAGGTTTCGAGGTTCTTTATATGAGAAGGCTTAACGGCGTTAATCCCGGTTCACAGAGAGAGAGAAAGCGAGGCAAAGCCATTTGCTCAAAATTACTCAGTTGAGACCAAGAACCAATTGCTCTGACGACTGCTCCCGAGCCTGAACCGAAGGGATGAGCAGAGAGGAGCGGCAAGCAGACGAAGCACGGCGAGAAGCGGACTGATGAGCGAGGAGGGGAGACGAGGTATTCGTGGGAGAACTCCCTGTTGGGTCTCTTCACAAGTCCGATCCAACGAGACCAAACCCGCTGTACTGGACCTTGGAAAAAGTAAGAGCGCAGCAGGGGTATAGGGATCGAGGAGGTGAAGGAAGACTAGGAACCACGGAACTGAGTATCCTATGATATGAATGCAGCAGTGCAGAAATACAACAAATACACTTGTCTTTTTAGAAGAGGGGCTAGGAGAAGCCGGATGAGTCCTCAGCAAATATTCCCAAGCCAGCACGGCTGCAAATTCTGCTCTAAGGGAGCAGCAGGAGGGCAAGGAGCAAAGGCACTCGGGCTTCCGATGAACAACAGGTCTGCAACCGTGTCTCCGCGCACCAGGCTGGGAGCGAGAGGGAGAAGGACCTTCCCAGGCCCCAGGCTGGCCAGGCAGCCTGCCTGGAGACAAGCTGGTTTTCCACAGCAGACGTTTTTTAGTCGGGAATTTCTCCTTACGTTTAGCAGCTCCTGCCACAGCACATCAAAACACGGTAGAAATGTTAACGAGTTACTCCCGGGAAAAGGGAGAGTAGGAAGAGCAACCTTGAACGCTGTCATCCCGTTTAATCAATGAGCAAACCAAGGCAAAACATGTTCCACCCTTGTCTCAAACTCACCAGCACAGTTCAAACAGAAACCAACAATCTTAACTATTAATCTCATTTTCAGCCACAAGAAAACATAACTGCTTGCAGTACTACACAGCTCACCGCGATGGAGCCCATAAGCTTCATATCTCTCACTGTGTCACTAACGGCAGGGTCCAAACTATTGTTTTCAACAACGTTTTGGTGAACAGCTGATAAAGCATCTTTTAGTTGCCCAACATTCCCGTGCCTTTCCCAAAATAGCATGGTCCCAATAAAATGTTGGAGACTCTTGAAGACAAAGTGCAACCTTGAATGGACAGCAATGGTTAGCCTATTTGACAGTCAACATCATTTTAAATATCAAGAGTAGAAGAACAGGAAACTGTTGATGGGATAACAGGATGTTCTGGCGCTTGCACATGACAGAGATGGCGGAACGCAGTCTGAAATCAAGCTGCAAAGTATCCTTAAATCCAAATGCCACGGGAAAGGTCTCCCTCACTAGCTACGGATCAAGTCGAAATGGTGGCACACCATCTTCCTGCAACTGCATCACTCTTTGTGACCTGCCAAAAGGCTGTGCTGTTGAAGAAAGCTCCATCCTCACCACCAGATCTCAACCTCTGGTGCTGGTGAAGAGTCTTGTCCATAAAACATGGCAATTCTTCCACCTGGCGGAGAGCAAGACCTGAGACTGGCCTGTTCCTCCCCATCCTTCACAACAGGGGCAGCTTCAGAGAAGCTCTTTGGATCAGTGTTTCACACCATCCCCGAGAAGTTCCCCAGGCGCCTGGAGAGGCGGCCAGCTCAGCACGTTTGGCTCTCGCTACCTTCGGAGTCCCAATTCCTGAAGTTACAAGAATGCCTGAGGATCTTGGCCATCATTTAAGCAATGGTCTGGCATCCACGGTTGAAAAGAAAGTTGGAAACCAACACTTCTCAGTTCCAGAGAGGACAAAAAGCCCGAGTATTAAGACAACCTGCCCTTTTTAGTCCATGCCCCCTTCCAGTGGCCTGTCTTGCGGTACCAGGAGATGAGAGAGGGCTGCTATTAAAAATGCGACGGGGGACACAACCATTACAGCTCACTTACAAAGTGGAAGAGGAAGCAGGGAATGTCTTATGGTTTAAATTTCACAACTAGGAGAAGAGCAGGTAACCGTGGCCACGCTGATGGATGCGAGACTGAGGCTCAAGCTCTTCATGACCTGGGACAGATCTGGGGACCTCCCTCTGGCTTCGGACTCTGCATGCGACATGGAAAATGGGGACACAGGAATTGCCAAATTCACAGAATTTTATGGACAATTTATATTTACATAGTGCTTTGGAAGGACATTTTAAGAGTCCGTAAGGTACCAGGGGAATACACATCAGGCACTAGAGGAGACCAAGCATTACTATTACCACTCTGGGACTTTCTTCTATGTAATTCCAGTGTAGTCAAGTCATTCAATTTTAATCATAACTAATGCAATGCCTTTTACAAGAAGAGGTCGTGCTATATTCTAATCCATTTTGTAATTAAGCATAAATTTTAAAGAATCAATTGAATACCGCGATGAACTCACAGTTTACCCAATGCCTTTGCTGCCAAAGGGTGTCCCCTGTGCAATTAACAGACTTAAAAAGACTGGCTAAAGGATGGAAAACGCTCCCAACCTTTGGCACGCGGTCTTATCTGGGAAACAATGTAAGGAATAAAGCAGCAATGCCATAAAGATAAGGTGGAGAGGCAGGAGGAGTTTTTGAAGGAAATATTTAAGAATAGAGAAGAAGAATGATCTGATTTGGAACGGAGCAGGAAAGGGAGGCTTTGACCCCTAAGAGGAAAATCTTGCGAGGTGCTTGGAAGAGACACTGTCGGAACTCGAGCATTATCTTTAGCTTTCATTTTGGGCATCTTCCAGTTCCTCCAGTTAACGCCTTTTCCACTGGCCGGAGCCAGGATGGACCCGATCCTGCACATACTGGTGGGAATGGTCCTTTCCATCGTCCAGGTGGAAGTACTGGGAGGCTCGTGGTGGGAGGTATCGGCAGGGTCTGGGCAGCGATGCGCTTTGTCTGATTTTGATGAAGTAGCGAAAGAAGCGTAACGAGACCCTCAGGTCCGACTCTCTTCCCCGTCCAGGGGAAAATAATTTAGCCCGAGAACTTGAAATTGGAGTCGGGAGAAGATGAGATGTCTCTCTCTGCAGTTTTGTTAATTTAAACTGGACTTTTTTAGGGATGATTTTAAAATACAAACATTTTTAACCAGAGCCAGGATTCTAAATGTACTAAACAGTCTGGCTGCAGGAGTTTGGACTGCTGCAGAAATCGTTGCCATTTGCAAAATTTGGACGCAGACACTGGGATGATTTCAGGCATCTCCACCCCCCAGGATGAGCCCTGGACTCGGCTCCAGCTCCACCACCTGCATCCCTCGGAGGCTCGGGGACCCAGCCGGCCCCTCCGCCGCTGTCAGCAGAGGGCAATGAAGGCCACGCAGACAACCCCACGCCAGCACCACCCAGAAGACAGAAAGCAGAATTTTTTCCATCCCCGTTACAAGCCGAGCAGCCCCCAAATCCACCTCCTTTCCCGAATCTAGGATCAGATTTCTTCCCCATCTGACAACAGAGCATTTTCGCTTGTGTTTACACAGAGCAGAGCAGAGCAAGGTCTCTCTTCCCATAGAAATACTTTCTTTGCAGCAAATGCTCCCTTCAAGCTCAAGCCTTCCCAAACTCCCCCTGCGCTCGCGCTGGCCCGGGGTCAGAATCCGTCCCGCTGTCTATTCATCAGTGCGGAGTCCGGGGAGATTTCATTTTCTTTCTTTCTAAAGCAAAGAGGAACGCTGCGTGTGCTTCAGACCCTTGCAGCCCGGTCCTCAACGTCAAGACTCTACGCAAATACAGTTGCCAAGGAGAAAACATCGCTCTCCCCACGTCCTCCTAAAAATACTAATTAAATCCAACCCCGCTCGCTCTCGCAGGGTACCAAAGCGACGCGAGGCAGTGAACTCCACGCGGCCAGCCATCGGCATCGGGAACAGGCTGGAATGATTTGGTTTTGACCGCCAGATGACCTCGAGGGCTGCCCGGCCTGATGGACAGTCGGACCATTAGTCCTTTTAACACACATTCTTTTCCCGAAATGCAGACATCACTCCGCTGGTTCGCAGAGAGAGAGAGCACCGTCTAAACCAGCCATGACCCTGCCCGCTGGGTTATGGGCCCTAAGGCGAGGGGGAATTCATTCGGGGAAGGAAGGCGACAGCTCGCCTTTCACAAAGAGCCCCCGAAACCCCAAGCATTCTCCCCAAGCCTGAGAAAACCATGACGCGCCACGGCAGCCCCGGGAAAGGAGGGTACGGAGCTCCGCATTCCCGTCCCCGCGCCCCGCAACAAAAGGGAAGAGGCACATCTCTCCTCTCTTTGTGTTTCCCGATGCTGGGTTGGTTTTTTTTTCCTAACCCAAATAAACGCTAAACATCCCTCCTGGTACCGCTTGGGAACGGCCGTGCTGCTCCGTGCTCTTTTATCACAGGATGTGAAATCCCGATTCCTTTTATTTGCCCCCCTCTCTTCTGCCGAGGCATAATTTTTTGGTCTTATTATTCCAAGCAAAATGAGGCAAGAGCGAACGAGCCCTGCTGCTAATAGAGCAGAACAACCTATTAATCCAGAGCAAAATTAAGCAGCACAAAGGTTAGGGAAACGAAAGTCTTGCTGTTTTTTAACCTCATAACCGAGGCCTGAGCCTAAAGCCGACAGATGACGACAGTTTTTTCTGCTGACTTTCATGAGATTTGGACCAGGAGATTTAGGTGCAATCAAGGGTCTGTAGATATCCAGGGGTGTTTTGCCTCAACAGAACCAGAATCTCAGCAATATCTCCATTTTTCTGGCACCTTGCTCCAAGACTGAGAGCAAACCGCTAGTGCCCACATCTGCCTCAGTTTCCCCAACTGAAAAATGAAGATAATAATTAAGCCTCCTCCATCAGGTTTATCACAAAGAACATCTATTAAGTGCTCCAAGACTACCTGATGGAAGAGACTAAAACTCATAAATTGCTACAAATACACTGTTGTTCTACACATTTACCTTGCCTGAACCAGTAGTTTAAAAAGACGCTGAATTCTGCTGGCGAAATCAATACAAAACAACAAAGTATGCTTTGAGGTGGAAGGGGCAGTGTGGAGAGGGAGAGAGATTTTCTGCCCCCTGCCCCAAAGAGATGATTCATTCCATCTAAAAATAAAATGAGTAAATAAATACAGATGCCAAGCCCACAACACGGGGGCAAAAACAAAATAAATAAAGCTTTTCATCTCCCTTTTCAGTGGCTGCAGCAGACAGAGCCTTGCCTGTCCCGAGCCCATTTTAATTTCCCTCTTGGGATGACTGACAAGCTATGCTGAGCTAAACGAGGAAACATCTGTTTGACTTTCCGAAAGCTGGCACTGGGTGCCGACGCCTGAATGCCACTTTCACAAAACCCAGCCTCTCCCGCTGGAAACTGCCCAGCCGGGGCAGAGGCAGCAGCGCCGGCGGCGAAGCCTCCGGACTTTCTCGCTACTCGCGATCGAAGCTCAGAAAGGAGGCTGCGTCTGAAACGCCGGCGCTCAGCCCCTTTTCCCCATGCTAGGAGAGAAATCGAATGGCAAAGGGCGCGCTGCGCCCCGTTTCCCCACTGCAGCTTGTTTCGCGAAGACCAAGAACACAGGGAGCGTTATAACTCCTCTTAACAGGAGGCAGGGAGAAACTTCGGATGTCTCCAGCCTGCTCTGTGTCCAGGAAAACCTTACAGGGGCCTTTAATTATTTTTTTAAAGTTGCTTCCCACAGTCCCTGACATTTTGCAGGCTGCTGGCTGTTTGTTTTCTCTAGCACGGTGGCTGTACAGTAGAGCGTGCCTGACCCCTGCACTCCGGCGAGAAGTGTGTCTAATGCTCCTACAAGGTAACCTTTTCACTGGAGTTTTCTTGGGTGACCCCAGAGTCCCATCTGTCCGAAGACTAACTCCTACGGCATGTGGAAAATGCAGCTGGCCTGTCTCCAGAATGCCTCCTGCAAGACCGACCCATCTGCATCTTTTCTGCTTTATCCCAGTTTGCAGTATGGCATATTTCCCCCGTCTCCCTCTGTACAAGCTCAAAAATTAACTCTTTCTGCCCAGGGAGAGCATTTAGTTTGAGCAAAATGAACTGGGCATTAGGAGCAAGTTTAGACTGACTTGAACCCGCACAAATCCACAGCGACTTAAACTAAATTATACTCTGAATTTACTCTGGAGTGGTTAAGAAAAGAATCCGGCCCTTTATTCCCTCCCTTCCCCCAGGAGGGTTTCTCTATCTCATCTCGCCCCCAGTCCCTGTTCAGCAGTTGGCAGAGCCAACACTGCTGTGGGGACGATAAGATGCTGCTGGTGTTGCTCAAGGGACAAGCTAAGAACGGAGAGTTGCCCGATTGCAGCGATTACTGGTGAAGTACGGCCGTGAGGGACTTTCAGCAAATGAAAGGGACTTTCGGGTGGGGGCTGGACCGTGGAAGAGCGCGTTTCCACTTTGATGAAAACAACAGCATGCCTTGATTCTTTGGGGAATCTTCTTAATAGTGAATTAGCGGCTGAAGATCTCCGGAGCACGACCGGAGGGATGCTCAAGCCCGGGAGTGTGCAGATTTTCAGCATCGGCCTCTGTTTGGGTTTACATACGTTCTAGCAATTAGCCAAATATTTGCAGCGGCAGCGAACTGCAGAGAGAAACTCTCGCCCTCAAGTTGAGAGCTGATGGGCACAAAATGGTGGCACTCAATGACCAGCCTGCCATTTAAAACTGGCTTAAAATAAAGGAGGAAACCGGCAAAATGAAGCCACGTTTGCTTCAACAGCTCTTTGCCACCCCGTCCTATAGGTCGGGGATTTCCCTCCGCCTCTCCAGGAAACCCTGGATAGCCCAAGGAACAAGGATTGACATTCAGATACATTTGGCCACACTCGTGAAATTCCTGGTTTTCTGCTTCATTTAGATGAGTAACATTTAAAAACAAACGCCGGCACTGATTGCCGGTACCCACAAAGCTGTCCTTGCAACGCGGGGCGATGGTGTTCCCTCCTCCGCAGGCTGAGCACACCTGAGAGGGGCAGAAAACCTCCCGTTTATTTATTTTAACAGGACTAGAATTGCACTTTGTGACGAAGGTGCAGAATCCAACTCCATATTACCTGGGAGTGAGGATCCAACACCCACAGGCACCTTAGAAAAATCCCAACTTTCATTAAGAAATTACAACTGAGCTTTGGTTCCCGCAGGCTAAAACACATAATAACCCGAGAATTAACTTCAATGTATTCACAGGATTAACGTCGTACCAAGGGCTGATAATTAAAAGAATCCTAATAAAGACTCTGCCAAAAATGAATTAATAAAAAGAGAAATAACACCGTAACATCAGATCTGTGGTTTTGATACTCCAGCTCGCCCAGTTAAACAAATCTCTTCCACTCACTGCAAACCTGGCACTTAGGTGATGTAAAAACTTTAGGAAGGGCAGTCAGTGTGGCTGAGCTACAAAAGCAGAGTTTTTCCATCCCGATTAGGCTCTGACACTTGAAATCCAAGGCAGCTGCTCCGCTTAGCTCGACCTCGCTCCTTCCCCCCTTTCCCAACAGCCCATCGCTCCCTCCTCCTTCTTTATTTTTAAACTTCAAGTTTTTGCAATCAGGAAAAAAAATGGCAGCCATTAGAAACACTAGTTAGGGACTTAGTCCAAAATCAATTTTAATTAAAAACACACTGCTTTAATGTTGAACATGGTCATTTTTAGCATCGCTGTTGGCTAGGCGATCTGCGCAAGGAAGGACTTTCCACCAGGAACGACCCTTGGTATTAACGGGGGGGCTGGATGTAAAGCCCGGGGGGTCGGGGGAACCCTCTCAGGGCTCTCAGCCACCTCTGAACCACGTTAGGGTCCCAGCGCCTAACGGCTGGATGGATTTCATTTTGGGGAGGGGGGATACGTGGGTGAGAAGGGGCCGGCGAGGCGGGCGTGGGGGTAAATAAACTGGAAAGCAGAGCGCCGTGGTTTTATGAGAGCTGCTGTGACCCAGAGTCAGTTGGTCACATGCAGCCGGTGCCCATTACCAAATCAATAAGCATTAAATCAACCTCATTTTCTACTATTTAAATTAACTATAACTGTTTTAATTGCAGATTCATAGCCTGCAAACTGCTTATTACGCTTTACATTATAGCTGAGATTTGCTTGCACGTTACAGACCATTGAGAGCACTCGACAAACCCAGCCCTGCTGAAACCTTCCTCCCCCCCAGCCCTCGGCGTACAGGAGGAGACCCATTAAAACCAAGGGAAGCAGGGAAGGGGAGGGAGGGCTGGGAACACACAGCGTGGGAGCTCGGCACAGGGTAATGGTCACCGCAGACCGTAGCAGGAGGCTAAAAATTAAGGGCTTGTTCTTGCTCCCACGGAAGATGCTGCTGTGCTTGGCAGCGGCTGGGGTCCCAGCCCGAGGGGCTGCGGGTGGAGGTTGGCTGTTACGGGGGAGCCACGTCGTGTGGGGTGAACCTCCGGGGGCTGGAAAGCGGGGTCCCTTAGCACTCGGATGAGGTTATGGGGTTATAAGCCCTAAAGAAGAGCCTGCGTGCAACACGGCCGTGACCTCCAGCAGCGCTGGGCAAGGTGGAGAGAGGGGATGAGACACCCCAAAGTGCAAAATCAGGGACACGGGTGAGCCTGGGCTGTCCCCAAGGTGGGGCTTCCATCCAAGGGTAAACTCTTGGAGGCAGGAACTACGTCCCAGGGAAAGCAGCGCCAGGGCCAGATCCTGCAAATGCCTGTGCGGCACCCGGCAGGATGGAGCCCACCTGCCCGTGCAGGCAGCAGCATCAAGGCTTGGGGCTTCACCGCACAAAGGTGCCCTGGCTCAGGTCTTTATTGCATTTCTCCCTAAATTCCAGATTGCTCTCCAGCAAAGCGCAGACATGTTTGATTAAAAAAAAATTAAAAATCCTATCCCATCGTTAAGGCAGGAGCTCTGTAAACAGTCTTTGAAAGTTTTCGTCTTCCCTAGGGAGTGCACGCCCTGGTTTTGGCCCTGGACATCATTCTGGCATTTTGCCTCTGTTGCTCTTGTCTTCTTCCCATCCTGCCTCCGAGACAAGGAATAGTCTGTAGGTAAACGGGAGTTTGTTAATTTTTTATGGATGTCAGTCTCTTGACATTAGTGCTAGATAGACTAGTCCCTGGGTCAGTGGCAATGACCCCAGCAGCACTAAAACATGCACAGAATAAACACTCAAGGGTGGGCAGCGAGGGGGTTATTCCACAGCGAGTTTGCTCAGCGATGGCTGCAGCCTCCCCCTCGCTCAGCAAGGGTCTGCGGGCGTATGGGGCCAGCCCCAGAGACCGAGTCCCTCCGGCACGTCAGTCGGGTCACGGCCAGAGGGGAGTCCCCAAGTGACTTTTTGGAGCTTTAAGAGCAATTATCTCCATTCAATGGACTTGGCATCGCTGATGAGAAGCCACCTCCCCAGCAGCGGAGGATGACACGTGCCTTTCTTCCCCAGCTCTCCGAGGGAGAACTTTGCCCCGTGATTTCTCACCTGCTCGTTTTCACATCTCAGCTATGCACCAAGGCGAATGGATCATACATTGCAAGTTAAGAGCGATCCCTGCCAAAGCCCGTGGTTCCTGTACAGTCAGCCAGTGACACCAGCGACAAAGCTAGGATCAAGACTTGATATAAGGAAGAAATGTTTCACGCTGAGGGTGGTGAAACCCTGGCACAGGCTGCCCAGAGAGGTGGTAGATGCCCCATCCCTGGAAACATTCCAGGTCAGGTTGGACGGGGCTCTGAGCAACCTGATCCAGTTGAAGACGTCCCTGCTCGTGGCAGGGGGTTGGACTAGATGGCCTTTAAAGGTCCCTTCCAACCCAAACCAGTCTATGATTCTGTAAATACTTCCACCTAATGTCAAGGCTACTCTTGAATCAAGCAGCCACAAGTATTTCCACAAGCACCATCCACCCTCCCATCGGCAAAGGAAGAGCTATCATGAGAGGGTATGGGCAGCACAAGAAAAGAGGTATCTGTTGACGCTATCGAAAGAGGAGATCGAGGAGCAGAGGGACATATCCAGCCTTCTCCACTCCCACAATGACCGGGGCTGCATGCACGCAGGAGTCCGCACGGCTCCAGGATTTTCAGTTCTCCATCTCCTGAAGTGCCTTCCTGGTGTCTCCATCCTCCTCCTGCACTAGCGCAGTCCCAGACCGTGAAGCTCCTGGCTCAGCAACTGGACTGAACCCCCAGCTCCCTAACAAGGTTTTCTCAGCATCGCCAGATCTGTCTTTTTTTTTTTTTTTTGCCAGGCCAGAGCACCCAGGGAAAGATCAAACGCTTAATACCGGCATGCAGGCTGCCCTTCGTGGAGAAGGCTGTTTACAGGATCTTGGTCCAATCTCTTGGGTCTGAACAAGAAATTTAATTCTGGGCTCCCAGATTTTCTATCTGCACAGCTGGCTCCGTAACAGGAATTCTGCATGCATGCTGGGTATAAGCCGGGACTACTTTAACATCTAATTTCAGCACAGCAAGAATTAGCTCATCCATAAATGACAGCAGGCCTGCAGCTCCTCTGTCCTCTCAAATGCCCAAAGCACAGATTAGCGATAAAAATATCTGATTTTCTAGATGCTATACTTGATAATAAGCTAGTGAATTCCCCTGGATGGATTTCTTAAACAGTCCCTTTTACTCAACAACCTGCCCTCCCCGAGAACTGTAGTTTCCAAGGCTACGCCAGTGGACAACCCCCCCATCTGTCCCCCCTAGACCCCAAGGTACGGCTCCGCTGGGACAGTTAATAGCAAGGATTAGTGAGCTAACCAATATCATGACTCTCTCCCGTGTATTTCCCTGGTCTCCATTACTGCCCAGAGCGCTGCCGGAGCCGTCTGAGCACTTTCCAGTCATTAACATCCCCCAGAATGCGAGGGGCCGTTATCCCCATCCTACACACAGCCGTGCCGCGGCTCCGTTTCCTAAGAACCTGCAAAGAAATTCAAGGGAGAGACCTGTCCGTGGGACAGAGCAACCCGTCGCCCTTGGACTCCCTCCCCACCTCCTCTTCCTCAGGAGTGGAAGAAAAGAAGATGCTAAAAGGAACTTGTAAATAAGTAAATAATTATAACCAGACTTGGAAGCCAAAGAGACACCAGAATGTGCCAGTACTGTTCCACGGAAGATGTTTCTATCCTATTCTCTGGTCTCTCAAGGTGAAGAGCACGGAGAAGACCCTGTAAGCAGCCTCTTACAAAAGTCCCTCTTCTCCCATCACCCAACTTTGCTCGAACCCCATCCTCAGGCGTCGGTCCGAGGGAAAGGCACCCACCACGCTGGGCTGCATCCCAGGCTCTGCTTCCAGAAAGGGCCGTGGAGCTCAGCCGAGCACGGTGGGGAGCTCAGCTCTCGGGCAGGTAGGGAAGTGCTCGACTCATCGCGCTCCAGCCTGAGCAATGGTGAATAACGCACGGGACCCCAGAGGAAGCGGAGAAAAATGAGGGGATGCCCAGGGCTCTAATAGGGAGGCAAAGGTCCCCGCCCAGGTAGGAGAAAATGTGCAATAAAATTGGCCGATTTGGCTTAACAGGTAATTACAGAGTTAATAAAACCAGGCTCCTTGACACGATAGGTCCTAACGATACAGCCTGTGTCATGGGCACTAAGTGACTTTTTACGTTGCTGATCATTGATCCAGCAGACAGTAACAGCTCCGAATTGGATCGATGCAGCTGTCGCAGGCTGGCAGCGAGGCCGCGCGCTCGCAAACCACAGGACATTTCACATGAAGAAGTTTACTGCTCTTGCACTGTGACCTGTTTGGAAATGAAACATCTGGCCATTTACCTCTCCTGCTTTTAATACAAAGATTAATCCATGCTATGAACTATTTGCCAGAAAGATCCATTTTCTTTTTTAAAAAAGTAGCAGCGAGTTGTATTGCGAAGGGAATTGGCAGCTTTTCATGTTTGTAAAGTTTTATTTTAATTAAAAAGTTCTGGAGTTAAAAAAAACCCCACAAAACTCATACAACAAGCGAGTCTGGGTCAAGGACTACAACCTGGGACGATCTCTCTCCGTCCTACCAATTCCCCGACCAAAACTTTTTCAAAAGTTTTCCATTTGAAAGCAAAACCTGAACATTTTTGCTAGAGAGACGATTTTTATGGCAAGAGGTGTTTACTGCAAAGAGCCTCCCAGCAGCTCGAGCGCACGCAACACACAAGCCCCGAGCGCTTGCAGGGAAAAGCAGGTTGGTTGAGCAGCCCCGGGGTGGACGGCGGACGGATGCCCACGGATGGGACCGCAGCCCAAAGCTGTCCCCAGGGCTGGGGCACACGGCGTCTGGCCGCCCTGGGGGTCCCCTGAGGTCCTACGAGACCCAAGCCCGATGGCCACGGTCCCTGTGCCGAGGCAGGGCACTTACTCATTCCCTCTTCTCTGTCAGACACAGCGTTTCATAGAAATTGGAAGAGATTAAATCCTTTAAAACAAATTCTGTTAAATTTGGCTGAAATTGGCCAACAGGTTAAAAAACGTGAGAGTGAAAGCAGGAACACCCAGGCAGGTGGGGTGAGCTATAAACTTCACCCCCCTCAGGAAACCCAGATAAAAGCAAAAATTAAAGCAGCAAGTTTCTGGCAGGAAGCAAAGGGTGCGGCAAACATTTCTCCGGGCTTGATCTCTCCAGGTAGAAATACCTGCAGGGCAACGAGCACAAGCCAACCTAGGACCCAGGCCACCGAGTCACCCCCGGACGGGGACAGGAATGTCACCGCAGCTCAGTGCCTCATTTTTCACCCGCCTCAGCGCAGCACACCTGTGGCTTGCAGCCCTCGCAGTTGGTATAAACTGCCGAAACAAAGAAATACAGCTGGATTAATATTTAACAGTGCCACCTGGGCATCTTTAAACATTACACAGAATATATTTACAGCTTGCTTTAGAGTCACTCCAGCTCTAAAAAGTTTCCACAAAACCAGTCACCCGTGCTCTGCCTAAGTGTGCGTTTTGTGTTGCTGGGAAGAAAGCGATTCATCAGGAGCTGGAATTCAGCGTGGCCTCGCATGAGCAGCTCGAACCTGATGGATAGGAAGCACGGTCTGCTGGGGCCAGCACCAGACTGGAACTGGGGTGACTGGGCTCAAACATCTGCTCTGCCACCGAGTCCCCAACAGCCCTGGGCACGTCACCGAGCCTCCAACGTTCCTCTGCGCCCCGACCGTCCCACGGGGTATGGCTAGTGTGAAGAGAAAGAAATTAAAATAAAAAGAGAGGGGCTCGTAAGGTCCCTAGAACTGCGGAGGGTACTGGGGAAAAGAGGAGAGCTGGAAGAACCGCCAGCCCGGCTGTTGCATGGCGGGGTTGATGGGGAAGAGGTCCCCAACTCTGGCCGACTCACCGATCACTCTGATCACCTCGCAATTCAATCCCTTTAACTGTGCAGAGCTGGCGCAGTCTCACAAAACATCTTTGGCAAAAACAGGGAAGGAGCGGTCCCCAGTTTAAGGAAAGAGCTGCCTTTGCTCTTAACAGGGCGCCTGTACCAGCCCTCGTGCAAGGCAACGTCCAGTCGCTGCTTCAACACCGCACTTTTAAGTCATCCAGGCGCGTGTTTCCTCTGCTGGGATTGCACTGCCTTGGGCAACCGGGATTTTTTGTTGGTTTTGAGAATTTGGGTCTCACAAACATACCATAGTACCCGTCCTCAAAGATGGGACAAGCACCACGTTATCTTCTGGGACCCAGAACCAGCAACGTTGCACCGAGGCCAAAACACAAAATACTGGCGTGCAAAGCTGCAGCCTGTAACTTACTTCTAACTGGAAGAGGGGGGGGGGAAAGTATTTCAGCATCCTTCGCAGAATAAGCACACGAAGCTAAACATATGCTCGATAAACACATCTCCCCGGACCAGACACATCTGTCTGGCTCCTGAATTAACAATTTCTGAGCCTGGTTGGGATAGGTGACTGACTCTTAGCCATTACATCAACGATTTCCCTATAAGACAAGCCTGTCAAATTTTTACAGCCTCATATGCAGAGAACAGATACACACGCGCACACTGCGGGACAAGAGAAACGAAAAACATCCAGTTGCTTCTTTACAAGCATTCCCACTTTAACTAAATATTTGCAATATGTTTATACAGAGTGAGCTGCATGACCTTTTATAGAGCGAGCTGAACAAGCATTAGCTCCACAGCCCTCCCTATAAGCCAGTCACCTACACAGCCCTTGGAACCATGTTAAAAACGCAGTAATTATCCTCCCACCCTCATTTTATCGATGAAGGAAAGGCAACGACTGCTCTTTCAGAAACGTTGCCCAAGATTCATTTAAGTTGTCGTGTTTTTTTTTTCCTGACTAGAAGATTTCTGAGAGGCACAATAAAGTGCAATACAAATACCAAAAAGCTTTCAAATACAAATAATTAACTGTGAGCGTTACAGGAGGCACCGCAGACTCCGGCCAGGCACGGGCACAATATCAGATGTAGTTAACAGGGACACTTAACCTCGCGTGGAAACTCTGCGATCTGATACCAAACTGGTTTTAAACCAAGCAAGTCTCCCCCCCACAGAGTTTTGGCTTTCTGTGCCTTTTGCGTACAAAAGCACCCCATTTAGGAGCACCCATAGAAGGGAGACCGCACCCGCTGAAGACGAAGGGATTTAGAAAGCGGATTCACGCACGCTGGCTCTGCGGCTGGGTGCTCGCTCAATTCGCAAGCGCTAGTTCAGGGTCGTGCAATGCAGCCTTCCACCTCGCAGCCTCTTGGCTAAAATTGTCTCGCAGAATTTATTCCTTTTCCCCTTATAGGACTGGCCCCTTCGGAGGCAAAGAGCAGCCCTCGGTAGGTCTGCCCTGCTGCTGACATGGCCCGTGCTTGCCGAGAACTAAGGGACTGTCAGCGTGCTGCATGACAGAAAACGCAATACCGGGTATTGCACAAAAGGATGGTTAATCTCTAGAGTCCTTCAAATGTCTTATAAAAACTCCCATATATAAATAATATCAGTATGGAAGTAGAGGTCCCTGCAGAGATCAGGGCCCTATCACGCAGGGTGTTTTATGTACACGTTGAAAAAGGCTGTCTATATTCAGAGGAGATTATATTTTAAACAGAAGATAATGAACCTCATTTTGCAGGTGGGGACAGAGACATAAAGATAATTTGCACACGCAGAACCCGTTGCTAAGCCAGGCGCTGCGCTCAGATCCTCCTATAGGTCCTGTCCACTGCCACAGCCACCAGAGCATCCTTTCCCTCCCTCGCTCAATACTGCCGTGTCACGTTGCCAAGTTCCTCCGGAAAATAACCCGTGCTCTTACGTAGCTAAACTGCTATTCTGGGGCAAATTCTCTGCTCGGTGGTACTGGTGCAACCCTGCTCACTTCAGTCTGGCTGCAGTGGAAAGCCAGGCTAAATTTGGCCCTTGGGCACCTCCAAAAATAATTGGAGGTGAGAAAAACACAATAGCAACACACAGCTTTTAAAAGTATACATAAAATATTTAAAAAAAATAGATAAATTATATATGTGTATACAATGCCCAGAGATGCCTCGATTTATACGATACGGTTTCCTGAGAGCAGTACAGCTCCAGGCAACAGAAATGAGAAGTCAAGCTGAACAGCAATGCTGTATCCCAGAGATTGTGACATCTTATAACAGGGAACAGAGGTGCCCCTGGGGCACCCCGTAAAAATTATTACTGAGCAGCAAAACAACAATGTAAGTTAATTTCATTGAAATTAACAGTAGTTTCCTCCCCTTGAGCACACAGAGAGGTATAATCAGAGCGAACGGGGGGGAGGCATGTGTAAAGAGTCAAGCAGTCGGAGTGGCTGAATCGCACAAATGCTTCGGAGAGACTTAAAACACAACAAAACTATTTCAGGATTTTGGACTGATGGGTTTAAAAAAAAAAAAAAGAGAGAGAACTGTTTAAATGATTGCTCTGTCTCCCCTTTGGAAGCTTTAAAAAAGAAACCCTGCTTCTTCTTTAACTACATTTTCCTCCATCTAGCCCAATATGACAGTAGGGCTGCTTGCTGCTGATGGAGCTGCTCGCTTCTCCCTTCAGTGAGGAGACAGCAGCGCCTTTGCATTATTTCTAACAGACGCGGGATTTCACACGCATCTAATCTATCAGTGAACCCCATCCCGGAAAAACTTTGGTCCAGAAAAGGATTTTTGCATGCTGTAACCCCTGCTGTGATTTATCTGAACTGGATTACGATAATTATATTAGTACATACTTCTAAAGTGAGTGTAGTTAGACCAGAACGGATCTGGTTTATGTTGGTACAACTTGTTTACTTCCTCTGGAAGGATTCTGGTACCAGTGCCTCCGCGTGAACGGGTCGTATGTCTTAACGCATCGTTAAAACTGTACGGGAGCGTGCAGACGTGCCTTTAATAGACGGAGGCTCTGACTCTTTAAAAAGACAATCCCCATTCAAAAAGTACTTACACACATGGTTAAGCCCCGCTGACTTAATTTGTTAAGTAAAGGCTGTTTTAAGCATATGCTTAAATATTTTGCTGCAATCGAGGCCACAGATCTGGGAGTCGCTCTGCCGAGGAGGACCACGCGTAGCAGAGCCGCGCGGACCGGGCTGTGCGCTGGAGGAGCAATGCCTTATTAAACGCTTACAACGCCCAATTAAAAAAAAAACAACCCAGACAATCCTTTTAAGACGGGGCAAGTTAGCGAGGATGAAATACCACAACTTTAAGAGCAACTAAATCAGAGAGCTGTTGGCGTTGGCTCTGCGTCCTTGGCCTGGCTGGGGGCTGGCTGCTCCGTGCCTCAGTTTACTCCCACCCCAAGACGGTGGGAATCACAAGCCTCTTGTCTTCCTCTAACCACCTCCCTAAAAATGACTTTACTGCAAACTCCTCTTCTTTAAACACAAGGATAAGAGACAAAACATCCTCTGGCGATAATGAAACAAAAGGGAAAATACGTGGAAATTCAAAATGAGGACCGAACGCCTTTCGTCACGTCCTCCTGCTGAAGTTCAGTAATATATGAGGCAAATAGGGTAACATATCACAGGCACCCAGGACATTTGTAATGCCAGGGTCAAAGTGCCATGCACAGAATTGTGCCTTCTCCCTCCAGGCAAAACTCTCCCAGGCAGATTTTCAGCTGGTGTAAATTGCCCAAACCCCATAATGAAGTTACGACAATTTACAACAGCTGAGGATCTGTTCATCTAATGAAGAGAAATACTGGGAGGAGGGAATGAATTAGTTTTAGGCTAAGAGCTCATCGCAGAGCACGCACAAACATCTTGAAGAGATCCCTAAGAACCGTTCCCTCATCTAAAGAAAGGAGAACAAACCACGACGTCCCTTCCTGAGCAACGGGGTTTTTCTTCTCCCTGTCAGCTGAAGGATGGGATTCAATAAAAGCTTCTCAGACATGCAGGGGGAAAATGATCTACAAGTAAGCAAAGATGTAAATAGTATTAAAAAAGGGGCTTCACTTTTCTTCTGGGCTGTGGGTTGTTTTTTTTCCTGTTTCCCTCGAACAGGAAAGCCAGCCACGCTGCCCATATTTCACTGCTGACAGTCCCTTCCATCACTGGAACAATAGCCCTGCGCGGCTGACCAGGGTCACAACCGCGCCGGCGCTTTCCCAACGCCGCCGTATCGACAGAAAACATCAGTCTCTATCTCCGATTCTCTTCCTGCGATTCTCTTGCCAGAGCCCTCTCTCCAAGCCCTGGCTACTGCAGAGAGTATCTGCAAAATCCAGGCAAAAAGGGATCCGAACAAAGAGCGCAGATGGAAACCCCTTCATCCGGAGATGGTCTGGGCAGCACGAGTTCGCTGTGCTACAGCCGAGATCCTATATGGATCTATAGATAAACTACCAGGGAAGTGGCTCCTTCCTTACAACCCACCCTCTATAAAAATAGCATCCACCGTCTCCGTGTATGGAGCACATATGTCCTTTCCACATGGGAGACCCCATTCCCTGCCACAGGTGTCCCGAGGACAGTTGTAATAAATAGAAGTATTTCAGCTGTGCAAGGAATAGCAGAGTTACGTATTCAGAGCAGCTCGGACCAGAAGAACTCAGCAATTGAATTTAAATGAATTACGCCTGTAGTAGACTATGCGCGAGGTATGAAATACTTGGAGAGTAATGGATGGGCAATATTTCAGCCACCCAAGATGGGAAAGAGCAGGAGATTTGAGCTGGTGTTTTCAGACACCAGAACAAAATCTTTCGGGGCACAGAAAAAAGCCAGAAAGAGGGTGATAGGAGGCAAAGGATAAAGAGAAATAAAATAACTCTTTCACCATCCCTCTCTGTAAAGCACTGCATGTTTTAAAAGCCCAGGGAAAAAACCCAGCAATGTTAAAATATATTAAAATAAAAGCCACGTGATGCAAAAATCTTACCTGGCTAGCTTAAATTCAGCGTTACTGAATTTACTGATAATTTTACGTCTTGACTTCTTAGCGTTCAATTTTTTAAGCTAATCTAAGTTTCTGAATGTTCACCTCTTGTATTTTTGTAAAGGAAGGAAGGAAGGAAAAAAGTCCAAAGCTCTTCAGCTGAAAAGGACTTTCAAAACATCTGTCATCGTAAATGTGTAAAACAAAACCAGGCAGCAGTGAATTCTCTGTCTTTATTCACTGTGCTACCCGGCAGAGGCAAAATTCATGCTCTGTAAGTTTTTCTAGGAAGCATTTGTAGCAGAGATTTATTTTTTTTTAATTGAAAAAATTGTTTCAATTAAAAAAAAAAAAAAGAGAGAGAGGGACTAAGTTGAGGATAAGTCTGAAAAATGCGTCTACTTAGCAGACTTCAAGCGGTTTTTCCAAACAGAAAAGCAGATTGCAGCGATGAGAGGAGTGAAGGGGATGCAGAGAGAACACCTGAAAGATCCACTGACAGCACTTGTGTCGGAGGTGCTCGATGGCTGTTTACACCAAGTGCCATCTGGCTGTATAGATATAATAACAATTATTCCATCGAGGTATGCAGCTCTCTAAATCATATTAATATACAATGATTCCACTAGCCTTATAGGACTTGCTGTTTCTGTGTGCTCCCATTTAACCTGGGTAATGCGCTAAAACAAGCCTGCCTCATCATTAAGAATTGATTTTTTATTTATGTGAATGTCGCTTGCAATCCCATGATATCCCTTTGTAATTCAGGAGAACGGGGGCTGCATCCCGGCGTTAATCTCATTTTATGGCATATCTTTAAAAATTTGCAGCATCTTGCTGCATTTGGATATTTATGTTGAGATTTGTGTTCTCACACACGGCTGCTGTTTTGCTTCGGAGATCTATTTCACACGGCACTGGCGCAAAGTATCTAATATACTTCATTAGCTATATTACATCAGATAAGGGGTTTATTTCTTTAAATTATTTAACCTTGGTAGAGCCCACTGGGACCACATAAATTACAGCCCCACTAATGAAAATCATTAGTTAGGCTATTCAAAAAGACAACAGGAAAAGAATTAAATATCTTCTAAAATCAACTCTTTTTTATATTTGAAATCCAAGATATTTGATAATTCAGCACAATCGTCTGTTTTCCCATATCGGTGCTGATTAGGGCTCGATACCAAAACATCCAAGACAGCTATATGACATTTTTGCAGAAGATGCATTTTTTTTCCTCCGATTTCTGGAGTCCTTTGAAAAGCTCCTCTGCCGCCTTCCGAAGGAGAGCAGACTATTAACCACCTTTTTATCATCATCAGTAGCGGCAGAATTTAGTTCCTAATTACAGAAATGAACGTCAAACACTTTGTGTGTCTTTCCTCAAAGCTGGAACGCGTGATCCAGCCATGGAAAGCTGAGATGGTGGAGCTCAGCCCCCAAGGCTGGACCATACCTGCTCCTCCCGGAGAAGACCCCTGTGCTGGAAACCCAACCAGGGTCTGCACGGGGCAGAGAGAAAAAAGGGGGAGGAAGGAAAATTACGTACACTTGCTTCAAGTTGTTATCTGAGCATTCAGTAATAAACCCAGCACATTTAATTTAGACTCTCCCCCACTAAGTATCTCATGGGGGACATCTTTAATAACACCTTCCACCATCTATATCACTCTTATGGTAAATGTTGCCGCATCAATTCAAGTTATTCATTTTTCGTCCGTCTTTTGTACAGCAGGGTTGTGCAACTCGCTGTTTGGGGCGGCAGGTTTGGTCAAGCTCCGCGGACGCTGAGCGTCACGATGTTTTGGGAGGGTACGAGGAAAGACAATATCATTCCAGATGGATTCTCCAGAATGAAGGCCACAGAAGTACCACCTCCCCATTTTTGTCTTTGGTTTGGATTTTTTTTTTTTAAAGCAGTGGAGAAGAGTCAAGCAAGTCCCACAACTCACCAAACTGACCCTAACGGGCATCAGGAGCCCAAGGACTTGGGCACAGAGTAGGTCCTGACTCATATGGTGGTACCCTCCAAGGGCTCTTGTGCACATTTAGCCCCACCCTTAGAAGAAACCATCAGAGCAAAGAGAACATGAACCACAACCATCCTCCTCCTCGCGCCCAGCAATCAAACTAAGCCAGCTTCAGAAAGCCACGGCACAAATAAAAATAATAAGCATGGATGATACGGATATGAAAAATATCCTACGCTTGTGGTGCCCTGGAGGTGGAACCACCTCCCCAAGGGACAAGCGGGATTTATGAAGCTACAGAAGTTTCTTCTGGTCTCCAGGGAGTCACCAGAGCAGCTCCGTAGGACCACATAGCACCTGGTCCTCTTGGGCCGCTGGTGACCACTTCCAGCACCCGTGAGCATCAGATTGGGCAGCCCTGATGCAAACCAAGAACCCCACAGCTTTTCAAAAGCGTTAGCAGCCAGGTAAATCTATTTTAGAAGCGGTCAGAGTTTGGTCTGCTCTCCTGGGCTTTGCTCAAATCCAGAGCAACTTTACCGGAATAAAACCGGAGCCAGAGGAAGACTTCACCCATCATTTCAAGGGACAAAATCAGAGGCAGGTGGACCCTCATCTCCAACCGGGCTTTGGATCACGCTCACACCGTATGTAGGATCACGCGCCACTGTGACCCCTATAAAACCCCAGGTTTAAAATGGTGATTTAAGCATGGCAGTTCAATTTCCCAGCTCCTACAGATTTAAACTCAGAATCTAGAAGCAGCCAAATGTATTTTCCCCGCTTTAATTACTGCACCTTAGTTTGTTCCAAAGGGCTTTCATTGTTTTTTTTTTTTTTTTAAAAACCTGTAAAATACGCCCGGCGTAGAGTTAATTTTACCGTTCAGCTGATAAACCATGAAAAACATGGGGTTTGCAATGAAAGTGCTGACAGCAACAGTAAAGACAGAGCACTGCCATTGGGTGCTGCTGCAATTTGCCTTCCAGGGCTGTCTCTGAAACAAAAAAGCTCCACATGCAGCATGCAAAGAAGTTACAAGTGTGTTGGGGGCTTGGGGAGGGGGGAAAGCACATGTAAGACGAGACGGGCGGGTGGCGCTGGGAGTGGGGAAAACTGCAGATCAATCATTTATAATTAACAAAAATCCGATTGGTGCTTTAAATAGAGATCAATGTGTTGCAGGCTGAGTGGATTGCGAGGATGTATTCACCTTCTCGTAACTCTCCTCGCAAGCTGTCACACCTACAGAATCCCCATTTGTTTTGTTAACAAAGCTTCGGGGGGCGCCAGGCTCTCATTGAAATTTCATTAATCTAATGGAGTAAAGTCCTATAGAAAAAAATCAAATTCTCGTTGGGCGAGATGGTACCTGGGAAAGATAACCTCTGGTTGAACTCCCCGACTCTGATCGCTCTGCTATTAGTCTGAGGAAATAGACAGCAACTAGGATGATTACAGCCACCGGCCTCAACATTTTTCCCCCCCTCCCTTCTCCCACCACCCCCTTTCCTCACCAGCAATTTCCAGCACGGCGGGCTCAGCTCCGAAGCCGCGTGGCGGCAGAGGGAGGCTGGTCCCCGCAAGCTGGCGTGGGAGGGGAGGGGGGCAGTAAATGGGGCGTGCGTGGGGCGGGGGGCTCTGGACGCCTCCCTCCCAGCTGGACGGGACAGCGGACACCGAACGGGGATCTCTTCTTAAAAGTTATCTGGGGTGAGGGCGGCAGAGTAGGGCAGGAGCGGGTGTGCGGCTGGCGATGCTGCGTCAGGTCCTGGGTATGTTCTGGAGCATCCTCTTGGCTGGTGCCCACCAGATTCAAACCATGTGGTGTCATCACTCCTACCTCTAATTGAAAACAAAACCCAAAATTTACTTCTCCTCCCCACGCCAGTCCACTCCTCTTCAGACCCTTAAAAGATTTTGCTAGAGGTTTCCAAGGGAAAACCACTGCGTTTCTTCCGCTGCTGGATGCGTGACCTTTACGGACAGGACGAGCAGCTCTTGCTAATTTTTTGAAGATGTTGTATTTGGAATATTCCAGGAATCCCAACAACTGGAGAAATACAATCGCAGGAGATTCTCAACTTTCAGTTCACACTCCTCCCAAATTCCTCGTCCCCTTGTTTGTGGGAAAGAGCAGGAAACTTGAATCCAAGGGAGGAAAGACCACTTAAAAAAAAAAAAAAAGAAAAATCTCACGGTTTTCTGAACGCTTGGGATTGCAGTCAGTGCGTGATTTTCAGAGGAACTCAGCACCAGTCTGAGTGGGGTTTCAAGTGAACGCTTACAAAGATGCTACTGAGCACAGACATATGTACAGCTAAATTCTGCTACCCAAGTGGCAATTATTTTACAAACTCTTCTAAACTTATTGGAAAAATGAAATAGTCCATTCCTCCACTCTCAAATCACTCGTCCAGGTGGCTTATAAAATCCAGCTGCAATTTTTATTTTGGAGGACTTGTATAATCCAAGACAACACTATACTTGCCATCTGCGGCGTGTGGTTTGGAGTCCTTGGCCAACTGTCAACATGAAAATAATAAAATCAAAATCATGCCATTATTTCAAATTAAAGGACTCCTGCAATAAACAGAACTTTAAACAGATCGGATGTGGAAATCAAAACCTGAAAAATCTCATCTGACTGAGCATAAATTTAACTGCATCGGATGAAGTGTTTGTGCCACTTCACCCACATCACTGGCTACTGCTATTTAAAAAAAAAAAAAGTGTATTTGCTTTCTGTTTACAATCTAAATATACGGTGCACTTTAGTGCTTTCATCTGAAACTGTCAGAGGTCTTTACGGTAAGCTGATCAAGCCTCCACTCTTCTGGGAAGGGCACTTATTCCCTTGTCGCAGATGGAGAAGCTGAGGCAGCCATCGCCGTGCCGGGACGAGGTCCTCCACCACCCCATCACCTCCTCTGCTCTCAGGAGCTGAAGGGTGCACGCACGGGGCTCTGCCACAGAAAGGTGACGGGTCCCACCTCGCCCTTACACCAGTCCCACCGTGGTGACGCAGTGGGGCTGAGGACCAGGCTCCCCCTTCCGACACCGGCTGTTGACTCCCTGTGTAATCTTTTGGCTTCTTCCCTCCCAGCCTTCGTGTGCTCCAAGGTCTGCGCAGCAATCGCCGCCTCCGGCGCTGAGACTCATCGCCCCAGTGCCACCCATCTCAAGCCCGGTAACCTCACCACGCTCTGGCGTGGTCAGTGGAGAGGGGCAGATGCTCCTTGTCCTGAGAAAAAGGGGATCGGTGGTACCACGGAAGTACCCACCTCCCACTACCAACTGCAGAGAGCCCACCGCACCGTGCTGCAGCGGACACGGGCGTTGGGATGGGCGTAGTCAGGCGAGCCGCGCCTCACGATGGGACTTTGCACTTCACCTTAAGCAACCCAACGCCCTCCTGCTCTTGGCAGGTAAGAGCGAACCAGCTCTGACCAAGTTTCTCAGCCCGTGATGCTACATCTCTTCAAGGGGACAAGATGAAAAAGACGGTGGGGGGAAAAAATGGCAAACTGGGGGGGGGGGTGGAGAAGCGAGAGGGCAGTAGGTCGGCCGGCGCAGAGTGACCTTGCAGAACGGCGGCTGCAGGACGGGCGACGGCAGTGGGAAGGGATGCACCCAGCCCAGGAGGGGAAGGCAAGGCGAGCCGAGCCACGGAACCCCAGACTGCAAACGGAGAGCGTGTCTATGGAGGACGCGGTGTGTCAGGGCTGAAAGCCGAACATAAGGAGCCTGATGGAGACAGGGAGGCAGGCAGGGATTCAAGGACAGGGCAACATTGAAAGAAGACAAGAGGGGATTGCGGTTTTGGCAATACCCACGTTACCCTCCCTGCTGCCCTTACCTGGCACAGCCCTACGTACCGATGGGTATTTTTCCCATGTGTGCCCAAACCCCTCACCTTTCACAGGACCTCGTTTGTTTGCTTCTTGCTCTCACGCACACACAGGCGCTTCCTACCATGGATCCACCTGTGGAATCGACTTCCCGTCCTCCATCCCTTACCCCTGTTTATTCGCTTACGCTGTTTCAAGCTACGCGCTGGAAGTGCCTTTACCTTTCCGAGCCAAAAGGGCTAAAGGACAAGCAGGGGTGGGGGAGGAGGAAGGGCGCTACCAAGTTAGGATTCTTCCAAGGGAAAAAAAAAAATAACCTTTGTTTAAAGTACAGCACCTTTCTGGGCATCTGTCTCTTAGCAGAGAGCGAGCAAGTCTGGGAGTGAGAGAGAGATGTGCGCACACACACCCAATTGCAAACACACACACACACACAGATGAGCCTTCAGGGAATTGTATGAACTTTTGAACCAGAGATGCAGAGACAGAGCCTAGCCTGTTCCCACTTTAATAAACAATTTTTTTTTCTTCAATTAATTAAGGTTTGGAAAGAAAAAAAATTGCAGAAGAGAAGTAATTTAGCATGCAGTGCGTACTTTACAGATGGATCCTACCTTTGGATGCTTATTAAATCTATGCATGATTGCGCTAGAGAAAATTAATCGCATTGTTTTTCACTATTCAGAGGGGTTTGCAAACAGCACAGAAAATGATGCAGCGCTCCGATTCCCTACCCCCACCCAGCTCCCCCCGTTCCCACACTAACAATAAGGACAGAAACCTAATTCATGTCCTACCCGCACCGTGCCAGAAGGAGCGGGTTTTGTGCTCGGGATGCCAGACCCGCAGCCCGAGTCAGACCAAGACTCACCACACAACCCACTGGTGTGCAAACGTTTATTTTCAACACTTCAAAAGGCCCACTACCCAAATCCCTCACTCTATGGCCTCTGAACTATCTGGTTAAAGAGTGAGGGGATTTACTCGGACCCTGCCAGGAAGGAAGAGCTGACCGACTGTTGGGGGTGTGCTCTGGAGTAAAACTGCAGTATTTCAGCTCGCTGAGTAAACCCCAAACCTCCAGTCCTTTGGAGATGGAATATCTGGCTGAAAATAGGCAAGGTACGGAAATAAATGCCCAGGGAGCCACGAGAGATCTGCCTTCCATCAGCCATAATAAAAGACTGTCATACTCTAGAGATGGAGCCCACCTCCAGCCTCCTCCTCCCAACCTCACCCAGGTTGCCCCAACATGAGCCTCGTGCTCAGCTCTCAAGGACCATGCTCTTCTAAAGGAGTCAAGAAGAATCGCTGGGTTTTCTTCAAGTCACCTTGAGGTTCCTTCTAAACCAGACCTTCCCAATCCAGCTCCCCTTGGCTGGGTTTTTAAGAGGAATAGGTCCCCATCAGAGGCAAACCGTATTCGATTAAAAACCCCAGAACATGTTTACACCTGGATCTCAATAGGTCAGAAAGATCACGGTTCCCATCTTTTTCTCCTCAATTCTTCCTTCCTACCCCCCATCCCACCTAAGAATATACGAGAGTCCATAGCTTTGAATCCCACGGATTGGGAATTGGCAAGTTTTATAAACAATTCAGAGTTAATCGTATCTGAAAGGAAATGGGGAGGGAGTTGGCCCAAAGAGAAGCAGTAATGTCAGGAATTGGATAGAGGAAACGGTGGTGAGGTGGGTATTCTGAGCAAATACTCCTCCTTCCTAGAGATAAGTCCCACGAGAAGGCAGGACCTGGGAGGATGCTCAGCTGTAGCTCACAAAACCCACTCTTGGTTGCATGCTGGTACTAATGGGCAAAAACTTATAGATGCTCTGCTAAATGCCAACTAAAGAAAAGGGGCCCGTATCAGCATTTCGTCTGGGCTACAACTGAGGAAAATCATGGAAACTAATCAGGTCAAAATTTGACATTAGGAGCAACCATAAAAGGGCTCCTCAACCAATGCAACGAAGGAGCGTAATGAAATAAGAGCACAAGACAAGAGTTCTCTCTCACCCAGACTTTGACATTCCTAGTGATCATCTGCAATTCCATGCTCTAGTTTACAAAAGTAGAAAGCGTTCGCCATAAGCTACTTGCCTCTCGCTTGCTCAAATGGCCGCTACAGAGCAAAGGGACGGAAGCAAAGATTCAGGGCACAACAGTGCGTGTTTTCAGCAAACGCTGAAAACCAAATGTCAGAAAACCAAGTATGCAAGAAACGATGGGCAGGACTGTGCTCTAATGAGGTCTATCTGGTACACACAGGAAAAATACACACATGAAATCAAGGGCAGGTGACATAGCCCACTGGCCTGGGCATGCAACATGTTAGGGACTACAGGGTATTTAAGGTTTTAATATAACAATAACTTAGGTTTCTCTGATTCAATCCCTAGTCCTCCACCTCCACAAACTCTGCAGAATGGAGATAATCCCTACCTACTCCACCAGCAACACCACAAGAGTGAAAGCAGCAATGTTTGGCACGCGTAGCATCGGCTCCTGCGTGGTCATAGCCAAAAAAACCCCATCCATCATGGGCATAGACAACAGAATTCCAAAAATTAGTGTACCTGAGCAAAAATGTGCAATTCCCCACTCGTACCAGCTGTCAAGTGGAGAGGTCAGCAACACGAATGCCTGCCTGGCTCACGAGGCAACGCTCTCTCGGTTTGGGTATGGAGCCTGCCCCAGCGTCGTTACGTTGCCGTAAACCTCGACAAAAGTCCGAAAGTCGGGAGATTTTGTGCCACATGTTCACCTGTATCCGGAGCAGCTTCAGAAAAGCCTCCAGCTCCAGCATAGTCCAAACAATTAACCCTCCCACTCAGAATAAGGTTAAGATGTAGAAAAACAGCCACTAAAGAACAAAAAGAAGACCAAAAGGAGGGAAAAATCACATCAGGTTTTCATAGGGCTTTAATGAAATGAGTGATAGCTGTGGGAATAGAGGAAACTACAGAAGAGAATGAACTCCAGGAGCTGAAGAGAGAGATGGAGTCAGGACTCCAGGTGTTCCTCTAAATTTTGCTGTTAAATCTCTTTCATCTTAGGCAACTTATTTTCCCCTCTCAGCTTCTCTTTTAATAAACCAGAGGCAGAGGTACTACGCTTCTGCACAGGAGAAAGAGTATAAAGTGGTCTGATCCTTGTCAGAAGAGCATCACATAAGATCTCGCCCGTTCCCAGCTCTCCGCTCCTTGCTGAGAGCGCATTTCAGACAGGGATCCAGCCGAGATGAGGGCAGGAAAGGCTTTTTTCAGTACGAAGCATCTACAAAGGGAGTTTTCGCAAAACGCAGTCCTGGCACTTTACAGTCCACATCCCAGCCTGCTTTACGATTGCTTCCTGGCACCGTTACGCCCTTGTTACGACATTTCAGTGCATTAAAAATACATCGGGCAAAGCAAATAACTTTAAAAACCAAATTTTACCAATGCGGAGCTATAACATTAATTGCTGGGCTGGTTCTACGTCTGCTGCTTTCCTCTCGGCTATCGCTAGCACATCTCCAGCCGTAACGGCAGAGGACAAAACAAACATCCAGGGGCTCTGCCTTCCTCCTGGTGACAGCTCACGCAGCTGAGAGCACCACGCACGCAGAAAATGATGCTACTGGTTTTCTTGCATCCCACTTTTCTACAGAAACCTTGAAGTCCTTCAGATACAAACAGCCTGTGCCTTACTGAGCACGTCTGTGCCTTCCCGCCTGCCAACAGGAAAGATTTTGCTTATGACAGATGTAAGAGGAAAGAATGTTGCGGAGCTGTTAGGGGTTTCGGTTCATTTTATTCAAAGTTTCTTACCCATTCTCCTGTCGCAGAGCTACAAGCACTGACGCCACGAGCCCCATGCGGCGACAGACATCGGCAAAGGGCCAGCAGACCCGTACTGCGCTCCTTGCATAAAAAAGGTCTCAGTCACACAGATTGCAGCTGATTTGCAAAAGTTGTTTTACATTACGGTTACAGCCCTGTATCTATTAACTTATAATAATAGGGTTATAACAACAATTTTTAAAAATAAGGCAATGAAGTCATACTGATAAAATAGGCCATAAACAGGGATCTATAGCCTGCTTATTGCTTTGTAATAATGAAATACGACTTACTCTCAGTTAGCTAGAAGCAGGAATTTTTTTTTTTTAATACGGCATCTATTAAATAAATTATCGGTAAGTTCTGTTGTCTGGAAGACACCACACATCACTGGAACTTCTCAAGATGGCCCAGGTGGGGAACAGAAATAAATAAAGCCCCGCACCACTATGGCACTTTCCACCCAAGGTTCCCAGAGTATTTCAGACACTGTGAAGCTTTAAAACTTTATGGCAGCGTCTCCACAGATGAACAAACGTGACGCAGAGGGAAGATGCAAAGAGGTTCTCTTGCAGGTCAAGCAGAATCATGTAAAAGGTAAAAATAGACACTCCGCTCGTTAATTCCCACTCTGGTACCTCCAGAACCTCTTGGTCCTATTTCCTCCACCCCAAGGGATGTGCGGGGACACAGGTCCCGTTCCCTGGGATTGCGGCAGGGAGGAGGATTGGTCCGTGTCTTCAAAGGCATCACCGCAACCACAAAAGCCCAGCTCTCCCGAGGCAACTCTGCTGCTGGGATGAGGATCAACATTACCCGCAAGGCCTTTGGCCGAGTAGATAATGCCGTTAGTATTTGTATTCGCATTGTTCAGAGCAAGCGAGTATTTTCACAGCTGTTCCGAGGTCTTTGGAAGTTGCAGTCAGGCCCTTTAGACACCTAAACTCAGGAAAGCAATTAAGCATATGCTTACGTGTGGTACTGATGACAAATCATTTTCTGTTCTGGAGCTTAGAGAGGGAGAGACCGCATAATTATTTTCAAAATAACTTCAACAGCAAATGTCAGCATTTCTCAAGTTCAGAAAAGCTGGATCAAGACCTCTTCTGGGACACACGGAGACTGGGGGTTCACCAGAAAGGTAAAGGGGAACACCTGAACGTGGAGAGACTCTCCTTCCAGGCAACATTCATTCTGTCAGCAACATGAAACCAGTGATATTCCTTGGATCTTCATACCGAAACCAGTACCAGCTCCAGCTGAGACAGCTATGGAACAGGGATGACAGAAAGCCCGTTCTCGCTGCCTGACTCCGGTGCCTTGACCTTCCCAAGCCATCCCTACCCACACAAGACCTCTTTACAGCTTGGAGACTTACTGATGCTACTGAGGCAGATGTTCTTCACCCAGATTTGGCCTCGTAGTGCCGGGCGTCACTCAGAATTACAGAAAGTTTTCTCCTTTCCTACAGAGCGCAAGGAAAAGACACGGCACAGAAGCGAATTGACCAAATGGTCATCCAGGGAGGATGAGCCACAAAACGAAACAGCGACCGTTACGCGCACACGTAATACGATAAATACATCTACAATAACAAACTGCGTAGGGTGCAAGCGCACGACTCCAACTGGAGCGTACGATCGGGGTGGAAGTTATTCCTGCACGCAGAACACGTGTGCGTACGCACAAACACGCTACCGAGCGGTTGCCTGAGCTGCCGCAGTTGCCCCTTTCGAAGGGACTTTGTGTTTGTGCTCTGCGGGGCTTAAAGCAGAAGCAGCCGCCGCCGGGAACGGCAACACCAACTGCCTTCCCCAACGCAGCGTGGCGTCCCTTCGGCTTTTCGTACGAAAGCACGGGAAGGGAAATGCATCCCTTCCTCAGCGCAAAAAAACCCTGCAATTGAATGCCGGTCTCCAAAATCCACCACGATCCTGAGCTACCAGCCACCAAACCTGCCGCTTCTCAGCCCTTCAGCCAGGGTCAGCCCATAGCCCAGAAATCAGGACTTGGCTGTGTCCCCATCAAATTTTTAAGGAATTTGTACTTTCGTGTGGGCCAGGGAGAGCAGCAATAACCACCACGATTTTATAGGCAGATGCATAACAAATAAGGACCGAACATTCATCGCCTGGGAAGCTCAAAGCTTTTAAAAAATAATAATATGCCCCAAGAGATTATTGCTATTGGACTCATGGGGAAACTGAGGCACGATGGAGAGGAGGGAAGTGACTCCGCAGCAGTCCCCACTGAAGCCAGTGGCAGAGGCAGGACGGGGAACCCATCCTGCCCGCCCGCCCCACGGTACCCAGCACCCATCCTCTTTCTCGTGGTCCTCGCGCAAGCCGCTGACACGGACAAGCCTCTCGGCCGCGGGCTGAGAGGAGGGGGAGCAAACCCAACTTTTTGCATCTTGGCGCGAAGGTGCCCGAGAGGAACGGCCCGAAACATAACCAATTTGTTGGCGGTTTTTACGGGCTGGGGGAAGGGGAGGACGGAGGAGGCCTGGACTATCTTTGGGGGTTGCCATGGCTGCAAGGTCATCCTTCCAGACTTGGCTCTACCAGCAGAGTTCAGACGGGTCAGCGTGTGACCGGCTCAAACCCCGAGGTTAAAAGTTCAAGCAGGGAAGGAAAAACCAATATGTCCACGCAGAGTATGCTGTACAATTTATTTCAATTTACATCAAGCCATGCATATAAAATTTAGATAAATTCTATTCAGATCTGATGTTGCCTGACACACAATGTATGCAAACAGATGTCTTTGGGGCTTTCACTCAGCTTTGGGGAGGAGACCGGGTGCTAAGTTAATATATATTAATAATATATATAAATGGGGGGGCTTTTATTGTTTTACAGAAAAGCAGGACAGAGATTTTAGGTTTAAAAACGCTGGATTCCCTTCTCCCAGTTTTAATTTTTCTCCCTGCTTTGTAATTTCCCCAGCTCTCCCAATGCACACGGTGTCATATTAAGAAAGATAATGAGTATTTACAACTGCAGCCCTGCTTGTCACTGCAGTTATAGCCTCTATTTATATCCTGTGCCACTTTCTCCGGATTCCCGGTGACTGATGGGTTTGATTTAATATTTGAACGTGGTTCCCCCCTTTCTCGCCTCTCCTTGAGGTCCCACCTTCGGAGCGAAGCGGGGTGGCTGCGGCTCGGCACCGTGGCCACGAGATGGCTCCTGGACCCCTTCTCCGGCTCCTGGACCCCTTCTCTGGCTCCTGGACCCCTTCTCCGGTCACCGCCGGGGTCTGCACAGGGTCCAGAAATGCACCCAGACCCCAAGGGGCCAGCACCGCCGGGAGCAACGGTGCG
The DNA here is from genome assembly GCF_030936135.1 of Gavia stellata. Lineage (NCBI taxonomy): Eukaryota > Metazoa > Chordata > Aves > Gaviiformes > Gaviidae > Gavia > Gavia stellata. The sequence goes on from NC_082621.1 coordinate 2,565,008, forward strand.
GCACCGGACAGGAGGGAGAGCCCCCGCACTTCATCCGAGCATCAGCGCTACCTAAATCTACAAAACTCCCTGATAACTGCCCTTTGCTGCTTGTAAGAAATAATAGGAGGAAAAAAAGAAAAGGATGGAATATTATTTAAAAATTTAAAAATAGCAGGGCACCCGAAATGCCGGAGAGAAAAGGTTTCCTCTGGCTGTACGGCAGAAAAAAGTCAAATAATTTGGATTTCCCTGATTATTAGCTCACCTGGGTGGGTTTTGGAGGGGAGGCTGGCAGGCAGGAAAAAGAGGAGAGCTGGGAGGGGAAAAGGGGAGAGAGGCAGAGGATGCTAGCGGGTGCCCCTTTTCCCTGGGGGGCTGGATTAGACCCCCCGGACAGGCAGATATTAAAAGTTGGTGCTGCCCCGGCACCCGCGGGGCTGGGTCCCACCGAGCCTCCCCAGCGAGGTGCCGGAGCTTTGCCCGAGCCGGGACCAGCAGGACGGGCTGAAATAATAAAATTCGGGTGTTCTGGAAACACACTGCAGCCTTTTAGGGAAAATTAGCCAGATTGTTTCTGTAGCTCGTTTAATGAGAAACAGTCACACTTTAAGGGGTGCTTGAGTCGTCGACAGTAATGAGAAGCTGCTGCACTTCGGACGAACGCTGCAGTTATTTTCCAAAGGGTGCTCCTCTGTAATAAGTACATATGTACTCTTGCATCTAGCAGCATCTTCCAGCTTCCCAAGATTTTATATTTTTTTAAATAAAATAGCCGGACTTATAGAAAGCTTCTTTAGCCTGGCAGATAACCAGCAAACTGTTAAGTGCATGTTGGTAAGGCAGCAATTAATAAAATCAACTTGCTTGAAATAAAGTTGTTTTTTTTTCCTTTTTCTTTTTAACCACTCTCTTCTAAGCTGCTTTCAATTATGCTTCCAGGTGACCAATAATTTTCTAATAGTTACTCTTAGCTTTTCTTCCTCCAGAAAAATAATGAAAAAAATCATTTACAAATTCTTTAGTTAGTCCCATAAATTTGAACAAACCCACAGTCAGTTTTCTGTTGAAGTAAGATGACCAGAATTTAATACATCAGAATATAAATCCAATTCTCTTTACCTGCCAGAATTTCCTCGGAGAGTAATTTCAAGGTCACAAAGAATGGGCCAAATCCTCAAGTCTTTATTCAGTTTTATTTAGTAATTATTCTGACTTCGCTGAGAGTTTTGCCCGTGACCCGCAGTCCATACAAGTAATGCCTAAGTAATGGTTTAATAAAGACCTTGGCGTATTAAGGTAAGAATATTGGGTCAAATGGCAATCATCCGTCGGAGAGCACGAGTGTATGTTTGTGTTACAAATGTACGTACGAAACCTTCCACATGTTCAAAGCAGTTCCTTATTCCAGGACAGGAAATTAATGATCTACCCACTTTTCAATGACTAAAAACGAGGGAATAAAACCATTTCAGAAGCCCTCAATTTCTCGATACGTACAAAGTGCCTTATTTTCATCATCCCTGTCAGTTATGACAAGTGCCGACTGGACAAATACCAGCTCGAATTCTGGCCGCTCATTTCTATTCATGACGATTTGAGCAGAGGCTCCGCTGCCTAAAAATATAGAGAGAGTTCCGTTTTTGGGGGTTTGCTGTGGTTTTTTTTCTTCCAGGGAAGGAACAATAAACTATAAAAACAAGACAGGAAGATTTTAAGATGCTTTGCAACGGTTACAGCTACTGCATTTCGGGCTCCAGTTCTGCAAAATGGACATTTCCACCATTAAAAAAAAAAAAAAAGTAAAAAGCACTCGCCCTCTCAGCCCCCCTCCTCTCCCAAGATGTGCCGGTCGCTTGCTGGAAGCCAAGTTGCAAGAAATAAGATTTACTGCAGCAAGAAGCTTTTACTATATTTGTAGTGAGTGTTTCTTTTATATCAGTTCCAGACTCCAGCTCACAGCATCCCTTGAAGAACAGATGTCCTGGGGACGCGCAACCATTCATCCTAACCGCAGTTTGGGGGGTCAGTCCCGTAGGAGCCGGCAGCCAAAAGGGCTCTACAATTGGCATGAGAAATCTACTTTTCTGATGAGCCGGAGAATAATATAAAAACGGAGCATTGCTGTGAGCAAAAGACGCTAATTTGCTACACTACTGGATGTGGCTGGGGAGAGGCGGCGGGGGGGAAGAGCGAGGTGGGGGGGAAAGAGGGGATGGAGGAATAAAATTCCACCCAGTTACAGAATCAGTGTTCGAACCTGCTCCCAGTTCTTCATCAGCATGAAAAATTACAACTGTAACCAGATTTTTCTCTGTCGCCAGCGTAAATGTGCGATTACAGCTGTTCATATTTTCACTCTAATGAAGGGTTGCACATTTAAATGGTAAGATTTATTATATATTGTATACCGCCTATGTACATGCAAAACTGTTAACCGACGCCTAAAATGCTGCTTGTTTATTCTGGCATCAATTATCATTTTTCTCAATTTTTAAATAATAAAAAAGCCCATTTCGGCACAGACGGGTTTCTGTTTCTTCTGAAGAAATAAACAAAACCTCAAAATACGAAGGCGAGAGAGGGAAAATGTAACGGCGAGGACTGCGGGATCAAATAAAAGAGAAAGAACCCCCGTCAGAGAGCAGGACCCTTCCTCACCCCGGCAGAAACAAGGAGCCGATCGCCCGCGCTCGTCTGCTTTTTTGCAGAGAAACCGGTACGAGGTTGGGTTCATAAACAGGTGAAATGATGGAGTTTATTGCAACCAACATCAACACTGAAACTAAATAACTGTGTTGCCATCTCGGTCCCGCTGAAAGACGGATGGTAAACTTGACCTGCCGCTGGTACTATCCGAGTGCCATTTTTTATCGCCCTTGGCCGCCCCCCCGGCTGAGCGCGCTGGGTAAATGCCTGTGCGTGGTCAGGTCAGGCGCGGGCGCGGGTGAAACTCCGTTCACATTTGCATACAGGCGGGCTTTCACAATGAAGACCCATCTGTTCCCGTCACCGAGTACAAATCGAGTGTCACCCAACTCGCTGCAAACGACAGCCGCACGGCCATTAGATGGAGGAACACTTAGCTCAGGTTACGGATATGGAACTGCTGATTTGGGTTTAAATACCTGATAACTGAAGACTTTTTATTACATGCGAACAAAGAGTGAACCTTGAACCGATCAGGAGAGCACCCTGCTCCCCCACAGACCCTCCACCCCGACACCCTCGCGCTCCCACCCTTCACCCTCTATTATCCACACAAAACCGCTGTATATTTTTCTGGGCACAAAAAAAAAAAACCAACCAAAACAAACCTAAACCAGATTGAAATGTCACAAAGCAGCGACCAATGACATCAAATCTATACAGAAGACAGGACGGGTGCAATAGGAAAAGGGAGAAAAAGGGTAATTGGGGTAAACAGAAGGCAAACTCTGAACTTTGCATGCCCTTTGAGGTCATTAATATTGTCGCAATGTTGTTCCTTGAACTTCTACTAAATTTTGCCTGGGTGGAAATATTTGCTGCTCGGGTTCAGCAGAGGTGAGGCTCTACCCTCCTCGCCCCTCCAGCCACCCCTCCCCAATCCCAGCTCTGGTCACCAGCCCATCGGTGCTGCGAGCAGGGATGGGTCAGGACCCAACGTCACCCATGTCACCGTGTCCTCCTCCATGGCACGTCCCCAAAGCCAGGCACCAGCGCTGCGCTCGCCTGTGGTCAGCGCTGTGCGAGCGCCAAGGCCGGGCGGATCGCAGACCAAGTTCACGGCGAGCTTCACCGACCACGCAAGACGCCTCGGGGGCTGCCCCCGTCTCTATCCAATCTAGAGGTGTCCTGGGGAGCTGCTTTGCTGCTTTTCCCCTTCAAGTGAGGGAAGCGCTAAACTTCTGCCGTTTACTTTCTAGATGAGGTCAAACGACATTATTTTGTGCTCAGAATGAGCCTCCTGTCCCATGATTAAGCCATCAGGAAAAAAAGCAGCGAGGCTCAACACCCACGTGAGACAAACAGCACGATCCCCACCACCGCGAACCCCTCCGTGTTTCCACAGAGACAAGGGCACAACGAGCACAGCCAAACCCTCACCGCCAAGCATCAGTTGCAAACTCTTTGGGCCCAAACGTCAGCGCTGCGCGTTCACAGCCCAGCTGCGGCCAAGGCACCACGGGAGCCCGGCACAGCCGGAGCAAGGAACGGGGCTCCAGCCCCCCAGAACTGATGCACTGCTGCTTTACAGCTCGTATTTGGTGTCACACTCAAAACTGTTTCCAAGGTCACGTAACGATGCTGCGAGGAAGAGGCCAGAGACCCTGTAGCGTAACTGTTAGCCCACCTTTCTACACCTGCACGTGCAATTTAAAAACAACCTTGCCAGGGCAGCCATGACTGGGGTTTTATGCCCTTTTCTCCCCGATCCAAGAGCACCCGAGCGCTTCCCAGCTGGGCTACAGGGAAGTCCACTGCTGCCCTCCATCAAACCAAAACACCCACGAGCGTCGACAGAAGTCACGTATTTACCGGGAGGAAAACAGACCATTCCAGACGCATGAATAAGAACACATTTTTGTTCCACCAAAAACGTATATGGGAAGTTGAAATCCTGTTAAATCCCCCAAGGTAGGCAGTTTTCCCCACCGTTCATGACCCAGCTGCCTTTCCCTCTCTTGAAAAGTTCCCGTAAACAAAGTGGGTATTTGCATATCACAGGCAAGGCCCTTCTCGGGATGTCACCGATTTGCATGCAAGGTGGCTGCACGCGGCAGCGCGCTCCGAAGGGAAGAATAAACCAGCTAGGAAAAAAACCCATTACACAAGGTTTACCCTTCTGTTGGCTCCTAAAGAAAGAAAGCCCCATTAAAGAGCTGTCACTGTTTTAATTCCAGTTTTCCTACAGGGATACGATCCCATTCCCTTCCCCAAAAGATAAAGCAACTCGTCTGATAGAAATATTGGCTGCTTGGTGTGCGTGGGTGTTGTTTTCTTTTTTTTTTTTGTTAGGAGTGAACAGGAACTGAACCTTGAACTTCATTTACCCTTTGAACTCGTTACCTTTAAACAAAATTCCCCATGCTTTCCCTCTTCAAACAAATTTCATCACAATTACAGTCCCTTCCACTTCGCTTAAAGATATATAATCATTGACTTGACCTAATTACCTGGTGCAGGCCTTTCTCTACAAGGTGAAAGCCATATTGGTGTGAACAGAAGCTGACCCCTGTATTCTTGATACCCCAATTTTATTCTAATTATTGTATAGGAGGTTTTCCATCTTCCTCTGTCCTCCTATTCCCTCCCCCCAGTTGCTATTTTGTTGTCGGCGCGTTCGGTGATGCCCTTTGGGTTGCGAGCTGCCTGGAGACAGGCTGCAAAATGCATCTCGTGTTGAAAAGCGCAGGGTTTTTTTTCAAGCTCCCCCATTCAATAGGGAACCAGGAGATTCAGCTCTGCAAAAGGCTGCCAAGAACCGTCTCCCGCGGAAGCACGCACCATGCGTACCCTTCACCCGTGACGAGCACACGGGCTCGGGGAGCAGCCTTGGACCCCCACAAAGTGACACCCCACATCACAGCCCCCCACCAGGGAAGCCTGGGCTGTCCGCATACGTGGATTAAAAGCTTTACGCTACCAGGGAATGGGAATTCTGACACGGAGATGGAAGCCAATGTTGCTTGTGTCTCCAGGGCAAAGTGACGGCATTGAGAACATAAGCACAAAGAATTGGGGTCTGGGTGGCCCCGCAGTCCCCTGTTCCTCCAAATCCACGCGAGGAGCACCTCGCCTGCGAGCCAAGGTCACTCAACTACCACAAATCAACGTTTTCAGCTAAATGATATTTTCAGCTTCAATAGAGTCACTATGGCAAACTCAAGGCTCACGTGCCCATCACTGCTGTTCTTTCATCCCCTAATTCAGCCTCCCAAACCACAGCGGAAAGTTGGAGGGCGCTGGGTTGATCCCAGCCCGACATTACCTCTAACAGTTGGCGTGTTGGAGTCAAATCACTTCACACTCCTCTACATCACCCCCCTTGTCATCCTTTGCCTTGTCTGTCTGCTTGTTCAAACCGCAAACTCTTCAGAGCTGTAATTTGGTGCAAGACAGCTTTGGTACTGGGGTCTACCACAAAATATCACTGCAGTAACAATTAAATCATGCTCCAGAAGACTAGGAGAAGACTGTTGAACCTTCTTGTATAAGGTTGAGGTTTACTGTGGATCCCCACCTTCTTTGAGGACACTTTCACCCTTAAAAATAAAATTAAGTTGCAATGAGAGGATGGACCTCCCCACCAGCATCATTAGCTTGCTAATTTCTGAACGCATTCAGAGACAGAGAAAGGCTTAAATTACCTCTGCAATTCAAGATATTTCCCTCTTATTCTTTAAAACCAACAAGAAAAATCTAACAAAACCAGCTCCAACGTTAATAAAGAGTCGCAGCAATTGACAGGCAGGGTCACTGAGAAATGGCACCTCCCTAACCTTCTCATTTGTCTTGGGCAATTGAAAAATAATTAGCAATTGCGAAAAGGTTCAATACCTAAGAGTAAACAAAGGGAAAAGGGTTGCCCTAAGTCATGGTCCCATGGCCTGGGGCAGAGCGTTTTCTCATCCACAAGGTGAGCATCCCCCCGCCCGTGAAAAATTAGCCAAGGACTGGCCAGGAAGCGAAGGGGAGGGCAGGTGTGGACGGTCAACCGGAGCTGCTCTTTGCATTCAAATCCCTTCCTGCTCCCTCTTAGTTTTATAGGCACCACAACAAAAGAAGAAGCAGAGACAGAGCGAGCCAGCACCGAACGGCGCAGATAGGTGGTGCGCAAACCTCGGTTCTGTGTCAAAGAGGTAGTGCATCCATTTGTTATGGTCTCTTGGCGAGAAAGGCCATGCTCAGATGCCCTGGAGCTCCACTGTAATAAATAGACGCTGAAGATTAAAGGAGCAAATCCTACCACCTGCCCCAAGCCTGAACCCACAGATTTAGCATACTGGGGTACCCAAGAGGGATGGAGGCTTTGTAGACAGCAGAGCTATAGCCATTTTATGGCAGTTTCTGCAACCTCAGGGCTTGTGCCGGTGCCCCTGGCTCAGACAGCTCAGCTCCCCCGCTGATCCGTGAATTCAGGGGTTGAACGGGAAGACCAAGGGGGAGGGGAGGAAAGCGGTGCTCGTCCCCAAGCCTACCCCAGCCATCACGGGATCAAACCGAGGAACCAAAACCCAAAGTCACCATGATCCGCACTATTGTCCTCCTCCTCCCAGAGTTCTTTGATCAGCAGCAAGTTTGCATATCAAAGAAAAGAAGGAAGAGAGAATATTCAAATACTGATATTGTCTGGCCTTACTTTCCCTTGGTAGGGCTGGTTAGTTTTCCATCCTAAAAGTTTGTGTGTTTTTCAATCTTCTGGCTTTGATTTTCTGTTGTTGGGGCTTTTTTTCTTAAACTAATTAAGAGTGGCTTTGCAAGACCTTAAATATAAAATCGAAGCATTTCTGATCAACTTATTCCAATTGCATTTGAAAAGAAAAGTTTGTGGGTTGTTTTTTTTCCCCAACTAGACTTCTCCTAGATCGGAGGAGGGGAGGAGGGATACAAAATTTTTCCTTGATTCAAAATAAGATGCATTTCTTCCCCCAACAAAATAATTGAAGCTGATGGATCTGGTCCAGCAGAGCTGGCAGATCCGGGCAGGCACTCAAAGCAGACGTGGAATTTCCCCTACAGATGAAAATCAAGCAATTTCAAATTAACCTTGGCAGAAAGCAAACTGAAACCCATCTTAGGAGCAGCGTCACTACCCTGACGTCCACTAGATGACAAACATAGCTAAAAGTTGGCAGCGAAGATTTCTCACCTACTTGGGAGATGCTATTACAAGTCCAGGGAGCCAAAGTCATGCTCTGCTCCTTGATGGCTATAGAGATTACTCAGGTAGCCGTGGGCTTGCTAGACTAGAGCCAGGACAGGGGTGGGAGCGTGGAAAGGGTAGACAAATGGACCCATTTATTGTTCTGTACTTCTACGGTTGTGCTTTCCTTCCCACCAATCTCCATTTGCATGCAGTCTTACAGGAACTACGGTAACAAAGTTCCCAAACTTACCAAACCACTCGCCTTTCCTTCTAATCATAGCAGAGGACTAAAAATATGGAGAGGGCAATAATCAAAGGTAGCACCAAAGTTTAAAAATACGATACCAAGGTGAAGCTGAAAAATGCTCTGGCAAATCTAATGTCACACTCAAAAAACAACAGATTAAAAAAGAAATTCAGAAAGGGACTAAATTACTTTATGAGCACCTAGGCTATAATTGCCTTCTTAGCAACAAGCAACCTTTGGGTTTGTAAAGAACAAATGACCTTAGGCACATACGGTCAGCCTTTCTGATCAAGCTACAAAATTAGCAGACAAAGGGTAATGTGGAAGATGCAATATATCTAGAGACTTTACTGAGCGTTTGATGTGGTGCCACAGCAAATCTCACTGAAAAAATTAATTTACCTCAGCTCGGATAGAAGCAATCGTCACAGACTGAAAATTGGCCCAAGGGCCACAGACAAAAGCTGGTGATAAATGGCTTTCTGTCACGTGGGGGAGAAGCGTCTGTGTTGGGGTACTGCAGGGTATTAGTCCCCGTTTTATCTAAGGCAAGTAAACAGTCCATTAATTCAATGAGCAGGAAGATACTAAATTAGGTGGTAATGCAAATATCAAGTGAAAGCAGAGGAAATAATAGTAGGGGACACAGAGAGGTTAGGAATATGGATAGAATAATAAAATTAGATTCATCCCACTAAAGAATAAACTAAGGTAACAAAAAAAGTAACCCAGAGCACATCCAGCACCAGGGAACGTTACAGAGTAAAAGGGGAGAAAATAAGAATTTGCAATGTCACTGAGGATCTCAAAAATAAATCGGTTGCATGGTGCACGGGGTGAGGGACCTCTGCCACTGAGAGGAGGGGAGTCAGGATAACAGTAGGCTTCTTCCAGCAATGATGCACCATCAGCACAGGCTAAACCCCAACACTGGATCTGGCCCGAAATCTTGGCAACTCACACCTAATACACTGACCACACAACGGGCGTGCACAGGAACGGGATGGAAACCATTTCCCTGCAAGGTCAGGGAATCTCTGAACTCATCCCGCAGTCCACAGCTCCCTGGAATAATCAGGTCTGCTTTGAAGCATAAGGATATGAATGAAGTTTAAGGAAGCAGAAATCAGGGTAGACTGGAAAGGCCCACTAAGCCAAAGACCTCTCCTGCAGATGCCCACGGCCTTTGGGGGACAGCAGAGTTCTGTCTTTTTAGGTAACTAGAAGTGGGGAAAGCAGAGATACAAGTTATGGAGGGTGGAGAGCACCACCCCATATATATTTTCAAAGATTGACACCAACTGCCTGCCTGCTCCAAATCTTCAAGGAAAGTTCATCCCTATCATGCATGTCCTCCCCAAACACCTCATGCATCAGGTGTTTATCAGGAAAGGCAGAGCGCTTACAGGATCTGGAAGGAGTTCAGAGAGTACAGGGAGCTTCACTCCACTAAATTTTGTCCTCCCTTGGGTTTTGTGACTTCTTCGCCCACTGCTAGCACAGCCCCTCCTAGGCACCTCTTTTGGCAGGCTCTCGGTGCCCTCAACGCAAGACCGTCCCAGCACTGAGTGCCTTTGCCCCAGATACCATCAGTTTAAAGCTAAAATAAACTTCCGATTTCTTCCCCCAAATTCTGTAATTTTTGTTAATGCTTTGATCCTCTGCAGAGCGATGCCAGACCATTTTCATGGCCAAGTCTCATTACTAAATGCAAAATAGTTCTTTGGCCAGAGAACCTGAACGAGGTGTTTGGGGCTTCAAGGCATTAAGACACGATTGCCACCTACACCCCAGGCTCCTTACTGGACCTGGGTCAAGCCACTCGCACCCCACATCGGCCCCAGCTCAATGAGAATGATTTCCTCCACTCCAGTGGATGAATCTTACTGTAAAACCAGGCTAATGCTCTCCTCCTGCTACTCTTTGACGTGCCTAATAAGCTCTTTGGGTTTGTCCAGGCAAGACAGTCACGGCTTCTTTCTGCAAAGGCTACCCAAGTGCCAGCAGCATCTTTGCACTGCTTCATGCTAGGAAGGTGCCATCGCGAGGGCAACTCGGTTAAAAACTGCAGCTGCAGAGAGACGGCCCTGGCTGATGGGATGTTTCAAGGAATTGATCTATCTGCCAGAGTGTTTGTTCAAGCACAGGGTGAGGGTGGATAGAGAACAGCAGCAATTCACCAATTTCAAACAGCAGCTCCCACTTTAACCTATGAGTGCAGGAAAAAAAATAGGGGTGAAGCTTTGTAACCAAATAAAGAGAGCTGTGAGCTCAATAACAGGCATTATCCTATGGCAAAGATTTTGTTATTGTTGAGTACTGATTCCTTTATCTCTCGGAGACAATCAACCTTCAGCCAGAGGAGTCTAACCTTAAAACCCCATAACTCAATTCTACATAGTGTTAAAGTTTGGGGGGATATTTGTCAGTGCTGGAGCTGATACAATCAGTCTGGAGGACCCTAGAACAAAGAGCAGTGGGTGAAGAGCGTGTCACCTCCGCACACATTCGTTTCCTTGATGAACAAGGAGCTATTAGTTGGCGAGAAAGCATTATCAGGGTGAAGGATGATGCCGATTGTTTCGGCTGCTCTTCCCGTGACACTGGATTAGAAGAAGAAGTCCCAGCGTTTGCTCAGCGCCCCACCGGCTCTGCCCCCGCCGCACACAGGTACGCGTCCGCACGCTCCCAGCCACCCTTCAACACCAAAACCAAAAATCAATCTGGACACCCAGTCTCTTTCAACTGCCACATCTCTCCGAGGGTTAAACAATAAAAGTTTAACTTGTTTTAAGAAGTAGTTCATCACTGTAGAGCCTTAAACAAAGCTACTCTTTAAAATACACATGTACAGACTCACACAAAATGCCTTCTTGCAAAACGACAATGACAGAACATCCAACGTAGCCTCTTTGCTTGAGTAAACCCACCGGCAGGTACAACAGCTCTAGGGAGAAGCTTGCTGAATCAAGTTATACTTGACTCCTTATATTTAAAGGAGAGGAAAAAAAAAAAGGCCTTTTCTTCCCTCCAGTTGTCCTTTAACGCATTTCACTTTAGGATTTATTATAACCAGTCTTTAAATTAAATTCTTCAGGACAATGGCTTTATTTTTGCACGTAGTGATTTTCAGCAATACATAACCTGAGTAATAATTTAATGTATTCCCTGTGGCTCACACTGAACCACACGTTTAAGCACATGCTTAAGCCAGAATGAAGTCAGTAATAGTTTAGCATGTGTTAACGTATATATAGCAGGGGCTTTTATTGCTGTCCAGACCATTTCTCTCAGCTGGGAATTTTGTATTTTGGGACTTGGTAGTGTTTCAAGATTGATCCTGCAAGCTAGGGGTACAATCATCATTATTCCCACCAGCAGTTCCACCCAGGTGAGCAGACAATACTCTGACCGTGTCTGTGGGATGAGGCTGTCTTTATTCGGAACGTATCTTGCTTCTCCCCCAAGGAAGAAGGGTACCAGGAGTGCAGGGAAAGCACGTGTTTTGTTTGCCTTTTTGTCCTCGAGTTGTCACGCAAACGTGTCCCACAGAGCAATGAAGAGAAGTTTACCCTGGTTTCAGACAAGTCATCTTGTGATTCGAGCAGAACAAGAGCCTTCTTCACCTCCTCTGCTAATGACCTCAGTACACTCGAAATTCTAATACGAAAAAAACCAAAACCCAAATCTTTGCAATAACCCCAATACATTTCAAGTGCATAATCTAGAGCATCTCTTACCCTTGTTCCTGCTGAAGTACGCACGCAGAACCCACCAAATATTTTATCTTACTATTCACCTATTTCATGAAAGAACATCAAGTCAAGATTTGCTGTAACCCCATCCCTACCGGTGCCAAGCACGCTCAACCCCTGGCACTTCTGCAAGGGCGAAACACCATTTCCCAAGTCACGGCGAGGTCCTGGGTGCCAGCCGGGGGCTCCGGGCATCCCGAGGCTCCTTCTGCATGGCCGCAGGCCCCCGACTGGCTGATCCAAAACCGGCACCTGCCCAACCACCGCACCTCAGCAGCGTACCCTCCGAGCATCCCTCCTGCAGAGAAAACCCTGGGCAGGTCAGTAATGAGAGACTGTATTGCCAGTTAATTTAGGGAAAGTGGGCTCACTTCCTTTTAAAAAAGGGCAGAAGAGACACTGTAATGAAGTTCCACCCCGACACTTTGTTAACTTACATTTCCTGCATATTGATCCCTCTGCTGGGGAGAATATAGAGACACAAAGCGTTGACGCCTTGGATTTACATACTCATGAATAAAAAGGCCTTTAGGAGGCGGGTGCATAAGTTATCCCGGCCCCCCCACGCAACGGTAACTGGCGCATTGATAATTCACGTGCGTGTGACACGAGGAACATGCAATTCGCCACGAGAGGAAGCTCCATCCCGGCTCCTGACAGCTGCCACACCACCCGGGACCACGCACCCGACAGCATCGGCTCAAAGGCGCCCGCGCACCGAGCCCCTTGCTCCCGCTGAAATAATCTACGGGTTGAGGGCATCCTCCACTGCAATTAATTTTGAGCTGCGATCATAAGCCAACGCTCCCTGTTTTCACGCAAGCTCACTGTTGTTAAGCTGCTTACTAAAAAAAAAAACAAAAAACCCAAGTAACACCTTGTCGTTAAAGACTGTCCTCTAGGTACGGAAAATAAATCTATTCATCTGATCCTGCACTTATAAAGCAATACAGAGAAACTTTAATTATGCTTTCTCCCTGTCGGCAAACAGCAAAGGCAGCAGGATTTTTGCTTTAGAAAAGCCGCATTAATAAGTTATCGGCATTTCACTGACTTCTAAGCGATTTGAATGAGAACTCCTGTCTGAGGCCCCACAGACCCACTGAACTGCGGAGATTTTACACCACATGTTTCATAACAGTTTTGTTTTTCTTAAGAGGAATTACTTGAGGATCTCAGCTTAAAAAACAAACAAACATCCCAGCGGCTGGGCAGAAACCCCCTTCCAAACCACAAACGGAGGCATGCAACACCCAAAGACCGAATCACAAACACATTATTTCGTGTAAAAGCAACTCATGCTTTTAGAGCCAGCGCTTGAACCCTGAGGTTGACAATCCTCAATTGCAAATAACCACCATGAAATTACATCCCATTTAGATGTGGGAGCTTAAGGGATAGGCTGGACCAAAACATTTTGGGGCCTGATCTGGTTTGTGTCAGGATTTCATCCCAAAAAAGCGCTGAGGACCCACCAGACAGGACGCTCCTAGGAGAGGCAGGCTGCCAGCCCCACACGGGGCTGAGCATCAGCAGGGACTCGCCCTCCCGTCCTCCCGTCGGTCAGCGCCGATGTGTTATGTTTCAACACTTTATAAAGAAGAACCGCTTTTATGGGGTGCCGGGGAAGATAAGGGGGGAGATTAGACAAGACAGAAGGCACTTGCAGTTGCCCGCTCTTCCACAGACAACCTTAGCACGCGAACAACCTCTCAGACCAACTTCCAAACATCCCCGCTTGAAGAAAAACGACTTTGAGCTCAAAACAGGCACCCACAAAACGGCGGGCTCATGCGGCTGCCCTCGGGACCAGCATCTGAGCTCGACATGCCCGGCTGATGGAAGCTGCGGCCCCAAATCAGAGAGGATTTCTGCAGCAATTACTTGTGCTACAATTTGCTGCAGCTGTAAAATCCCAAACGAGAAGATGAAGCCACTTTGAGTTGGAGGGGTTTTTTTCTGTTTGTGTGTTTCAAATGAAAGCTGAAAATCTTGGTAGCGTTACTCTCACCGCTGCTTGTTCTCTACAAAGGTCTGAGCTCTCCTATATAATTTATGCATCTATTTCTGGCAGCCTGCAAGCCACCCACCCTCCTCCTCTCCACCCCGAACAAATAATCCTTAATATAGAGGTGAAGCAAGTTGCTCTGTATAAAATATAGCCAAACCTTTTGACCAGCCAGAGTACCGTTCCAGGAACTTATTTGCACAATGCCAGAGACATTATCACACCGGGCCTGAAAGCACTAATGTTATGGTGCATTTCCATTCAGAAAACGATAAATCAAAGAACATGAGCTCTGTAGCTTTAAGGGAGTCTGATTTCTTTACAAACTGTCATGCAGCCTAAGTAGGTATTTTTTAGAAAACATCTTGTTTTCTTACACACGGATTTGTGCCTGTTCTCTTCCCCTTGGCAAAACTCACACCGAACCGGTCAAACCTGCTCCCAGTCACGGTAGGGAATGAGGAGAAATAACCGATCCGTGGTTTAACCTCTCGTCCCCGGGCTCGTTCGGACGATGCCCGAGATCAGAAAGGAAACAAGCCAGGAGGAGCCTTCAGCAGCAATCGCGCTCGTCACAGATCTGTTCCCCAAACGTTTCCTAAGCTGTTTCATAAAGCCTAAAAGTACATCAACAGCAAGTTTATAATAACCCGGTCAAAAGCAACAAAAGACATTTCTGGACATCAGGGAGGCAGAGATAATTGCTCCTAATGGTATTTGAAAAGAAAAATGTAAAGCTTTCAACTCGAGCCTAAGAGGCATCTCCACTCATCTGCGGGCATTCCGGGTTTGATCTACGCAGACTATCGAACTTGCAGATACTCAGCAGTTCTGAAACAGGTTCTTAGTCTGCGTTTTATTTCACACACTTTCTTCTTACACCTGAAATTCAGCAGCGTTTGGGCAAGCGGCTGCTTCGGGCCACAGCGCGGGCCGAGAGCCCCAGGCCACGCTACCCCCCTGCATCGCCCACCTAGCGCCTCGCCACCCCCTTTATCCCAGCGCAGCGGACATCAGGCTGTCGTCGGGGAAGAAAACCACAATTTCCACTTTTGGTTTGGAAAAGCGGAGATCCGCCGTTACTCCGACACCGGGGCTTCGTTCAAGCCCACATGGAACTGGCAAAGCTCCCGCGGGGGGAAGCAGAAATTCGCAGAAACACCCGTTTTGGAGGTTGGGGGTTTGGCTGGGTTTGGGTTGGGGTTTTGTTTGGGTTTTTTTAAATAAGAGTAAGAAGAAAAAGCAAAAGGCGCCCACGCGCGTGTCCAGGCGCGCGGCCCCGCGGGAGCGGCGCCGTCCTGCGCCACACGGGGGCGCTGCAGAACTCCGCTGCCGCCGCCGCGCCCCGCCCGCCCCCCCCCGCGGGGCACTGCGCGCCCCCGGCCCCCCCCGGCCCCCCCCCGCCCCCCCCGCACCCTCCCCCCTGGCCACCCACCGGCGCCCCCACCCGCACAGCACAGCGCCCACCCTGCCCACGCGCTTCACCCCCTCCTGCACCACGCGCTCTGCGTGCCCGCACTGCGCAACGCGCCTATCCGCACGCCCGGTGCGCACCCACCCGCACCCTGTACGATGCACCCTGAGCACCCACCTGCGCGCCCACCTTTGCCCGAGCAAGGCTGCGCACCCAGCTGCACCCCACGCACCCACCTGCGCGCCCACCCTTGCCCGAGCAAGGCTGCGCACCCACCTGCACCCTGAGCACCCACCTGCGCGCCCACCTTTGCCCAAGCAAGGCTGCGCACCCACCTGCACCCTGCGCACCCACCTGCACACCCACCCTTGCCAGAGCAAGGCTGCGCACCCACCTGCACCCTGTGCACCCACCTGCACCCTGAGCACCCACCTGCACACCCACCCTTGCCTGAGCAAGGCTGCGCACCCACCTGCACCCTGAGCACCCACCTGCGCGCCCACCTTTGCCCAAGCAAGGCTGCGCACCCACCTGCACCCTGCGCACCCACCTGCACACCCACCCTTGCCTGAGCAAGGCTGTGCACCCACCTGCACCCTGCGCACCCACCTGCACACCCACCCTTGCCTGAGCAAGGCTGTGCACCCACCTGCACCCTGAGCACCCACCTGCACACCCACCCTTGCCTGAGCAAGGCTGCGCACCCACCTGCACCCTGTGCACCCACCTGCACACCCACCTTTGCCCGAGCAAAGCTGCGCACCCACCTGCACCCCGCGCACCCACCTGCACGCCCACCCTTGCCCGAGCAAGGCTGCGCACCCACCTGCACCCTGAGCACCCACCTGCGCACTCACCCTTGCCAGAGCAAGGCTGCGCACCCACCTGCACCCCGCGCACCCACCTGCGCGCCCACTCTTGCCCGAGCAAGGCTGCACACCCACCTGCACCCTGTGCACCCACCTGCACACCCACCCTTGCCCGAGCAAGGCTGCGCACCCACCCGCATCCCCAGCTCCTCCAGGTGCCACTGAAAACACTCCTGCAGGCTGGATTTTTAATTCCATATTTAGGAAGTGATTCCTTAGAGTTTAGAAGTGTGTAAGAAGCGCAGGGAAAATAAAAGCAGAAGCTGTAGCTGTAGATGCAAGGACTACCTAAAAGCAGGGAAGCGCGTGTCGTTCGGAACACTACACCCTTCAGGGAGAAAGGATTCGGTGCTCCAAAACACCCCCAGAGGGAACGCAGGACCCCCAGAAAGAGAGGAGCACAGCCACTCCCGTGCAGGGGCTGGCTGGCGGCTGCCACGGGCCATGCAAGGAACCTCTGAAAGAAGTTTACAGACTTCTCCCCCCGATTTGCAAGCTGGCTCACCAGCGTCTTGTTTCTGAAGAGTTACGTACAGAACTCACTTTGGTATTTTATTGTTTCGCTACCCATTTCTATGGACTAGAAGGCCAAACACGAGCAAATGGGGCTTCTCCGGGACGCAATTGGGTTCAAGAAGCACCTGGAGATGGTTTAAAGACGTGCCACCTCTTTACAGTTTCTAACCCCCTCAAAACCTTTAGCATCACGTTGCATTTGTATCTGTGTCCCCCCTCCCGTCCCCATGCCACTGGGGCACAGTGAAGCACCCTCATCTACCACCCTCCACACCTTTTAAGATAAAAGCCATCTTCAGCACATTTTTATGAAGCAAAGGGAATTTTTGCTAAAGGATTGGATTTTCAGACACTCGGGATGTACTTACTTTAAAAAAAAACACCACACAGGACTGAATGAGCTGTAAGTATGTTTGGCCCAAGTTCTCTACTGACATGATGGAAAAATCCTGGAAGTCAGAGGCGAGTTTTCTTACCCCGGAGACCGTGCCTAACAGAACCCGTAAAGTACATTCCTGTCACTGTGAGTTATGCTCCCTTCCACATGCTAACGGATACCTGCGTTATATAAAAGAAAATATATTGTCGCTTATGTTGTTGTGACACGGCAGTAGAGCCGATAGGCAGGCGCGGGGGCAGAAGCCGCAGTGGCCCTCACTCCCTCAGCTCCGTGTGATCTCGCCGTGACACCGAGTGAATCATTTGGATCCTGGCTCAGCATCCCTCCAGCAAGAGATCCGATGCTCTGCAATGACCGCAGAAGCACCACTAAGGAGCCACGGGGAAAGCCCAACTGATAAAGCAATATCGAGAAGTGCTAGATATTAGAGATGCGCAACTCCTGCCCCTCAGGACGCTGTGGTATCTACCTTCAGTAACACCAAGTGAACAAACACCAGCAAATTAAGTGATCTACCAGTTTAAAAGACAAAACATTTTTGAAAAGTCTTCAAGTGGTCTCAGCGGAGTACATTACATGGGAAGTGTCTCCTAAGAAATACTTATCATTATAACAGTACTTAGCACTTCCACAGTGCTTCCCAGCCTCCCAGCACTGTACAAACATTAGCTTCTTAATCACTCATTAAGGACGATCCCATAGAGCTGGGCCATGCCTCATTGAGTAAAGTCATCCCCAACTCGCTCGGTCCCTCTTGCTCCCTCCAGAGACAACTTTGAAGGTTCTCCGATTCCCACGAGAAGTTCAGAGCAAGCAAGGAGAAGTCTGTTCAAAACGAAGAGGGGTGACATTCCCCCGCCTCCAAACTCCCCCATTTTTCATAGCAAGGAGAGGCAGAAGTGAGCATCATCCCAGCCAGAGCCCCGCTTCCATTAAAACCTTGAATTAATAAAGTTGGGAAATTCAGGAAGGCGGGAGAGAGCAGCCTTTAACAGTGCTGTGGGCTTGCACCTAAGGACATAACCTCTTGCTGTTGCGAAACAGGGCTAAGAAGGGATGGCAAAAAGCCACAGGAATGGTAAGTATGTTCCTACAACCGGCCGATTTATTCTTGTGGCCACAGCTGGACGGATTACTCCCTGCATCAGCCACCTGTGCGGCCCGAGAGGAGCAGCTCTCGGTCATCATCTATATGACAGCAGCACCCCGAGGGTCCGTGGTGGCCCAGGCTCTGGACTAGCACCCAGGAGCAGGGTGCCTGCTCCAGGGACCTTGCTGGCTAAACGGAAAAGAGAGTGCGGAAGCAAAGAGGGGCACAGTGAAAGTGAAGCGTGCCCACTCGGAGAAGCCAAGGCAAACTTTGGTCATGACGAAAATCAGTTCGTGCCATCTTAGAACTTTCTACTTTTCCCACAAGGATGTTCTAATTCAGAAGTCAAGACTGTTTGACACACCCTTTAGCTTAATCCACTTCTCGGAAGTAACGATTTAAACTCTCAGGTGACTGACTTCATTAAAAAAAAATAAATCATTGTGTCTTCCCCTTCTATCGTGAAAAAAGTAAGCAAAGAAAGCAAGCAAACAAAAAGAAAAAATCCCCCAAGTAAACAAAAAAATCTGATAGCAAGTCATCACAGAAATTCAAAAACCCAGAGGAAATCACAACCCTGATCCATATCCATCCCGCTGGCAGACACCTAGAGAAATTAATTCTGATGATGCCCCTACAAACCGTGGCAGGGCAAAGAAAAGGTTCCAAAATCCTGTGTTCAGCCTTTTCTCCCTTTAATATTACTGTTTCAGACTACCAACAGCCTGCATCCAGCCAGCCAAAACTGCTCAACTTTCATCCAGAACGAACACGTGCGCAGTCAAGCCCGTGATTTGCTGTTATTCAGCACTTTTACCAGTTTCCAAGAACTAACACCTCATTTTAATGTAACTGCTCTCGATGCCAGCTTTTTTCCCTCCTTTTTGTAGTATGTCATTTTTCTGTGTTATCAATCTCCTCGCCATTCACCCATTTGGGCATCCTTCCATTGAGCCTGGCATTTCATCTGTGTCTGAAAACTTCCAGTGGTGCCAAGTGTTTGCATACCTTGCAAATGTTATGTCAAACTCTGCCCCTTAGAGCTGCCAAAAACCACCACTCAAAGTTAGCAAAGCAAATACCTCCTTAGACAAGCTTAATAAACACGCCAGGAGAAACCCTAGACTTCATAAAGACGTTGCTCGCCTGACGAGGCCAAGCTTGAGGTCTTCAGCACCCTTTCATGTCCCATTTAGGCCAACATCCATTATCCTTGTCACACGTTCTCCATCCACGCTCTGCGTAAGTGCATCATATCTGAGCACACAGATTATTTAAAACAACCAATCCCAAACTCCACACCTCTTTTCATGCCGCGATTACTGGCTAACTATCAGACCAACCTTGTCTCTAATCAGTCTAAACGAAGACGTTTATTTTATGGCATAAATCAACACATACAGCAGATATGCCTAGCGTTTGCACTGCGCGAAGAAGCTAACTGTGGTGCCCATCAGCTCTTATGGCCTCGTCCCAAATAAATCCTCATTTCTTTGTATTCTTGACTGATGACTACTGATTCCCCACAAGAGTGGGAGTAGACATGAAAGAGTACCTTGAGCACAGAGAGGTGGAGAAGAGGACGGTCCGAAGCAGAAAAAATGAAAGAGGAAGGATGGGGGGGGCGGGTAAGAAAGCATGGGGGAAAAGCGCAAGGGAAATGAAAGAGGAGGAGGAAACAAGATCTGTGGGAAGTGGGAGATTGAGAATCTGAGACCAAAGCAGTAAAGCCTTCACGAAGGCCCAGAGATAACCCCTGAGAAGATCAGAACAATCTCAGCTCTATAGGCTTCAATTTCAATAGCATATCGCAAATCCATCACTCCTAAACCGCCACTCACAAGCAGACGTGAGCATCGCAGCAACTCTTTGCCCAGAAATCTCCCATCTGACATATAATGCTTTGGAAGGCGCCCATGGCCTCGGATGCCAGCTCCCATCACACCGCTCGGCTGGGAGCCCCAAATTCCCAAGCACTAGAAGGTCCCACAAAAGGCTTTCCGAAGCAAAGCACTTTAAAGAGGCCTAATTTTCAAAGTGTGGCGGGAGGCAAGGTTTGAGAAGACACAGACCCTTTAAAGTGTGAGGTTGAGCACCCAAGAAGAAACGCACCCAAAAGTCGCATGTTAACTTTGGGAAACGCTAGCCACCAGGTTAAATTCTGCTCTTTTCCACCACTGTTGTCAACCCAAAGCAGAACAACCAACTCCAGTTTGCACCAAGATAATCAAGAAATACATTTAACTTAGCAATACTAAATTCGGAATCGCCGTAACATTTTATGGTCATTGATAAAACAGGTACCAGTTAACAAACAACAAAAATAAACCCCAAAACACCTCCAACATTATGAGATGGATGAATGACAAGGAATTAATACTAGATTCCACTTACCTTTCCATCTTCTTCACTCAAGGACTTCAAAAAACATCAGTGACTTACCATCATCCTGGAAGTCTGATGGAAGTGAAGCATCAGATGTCATGGAAGGGGCCAAACTCCAGCTCTGATTTTCATCAGAACTGTCTTGTCCAAAGCCAGCATCGTGTTGATCCTCTCCTAGAAAGAGAAGGAGACCCTGATTTTAGTGAAAAGGACTCATTTCTAAATCCAAACCTTATTGCCTACACCATGAGACGTGTTTCCTCCTGCTTCCCACCTTCCACTGAAGTTCTCTACAGAATCCAAAACCACTTTTCTGGGTTTAAGGCCAGATTGATCATTTAGGGCCAAGGTGGCATATTCTTCCTGCAAGAACACTCATGCTGGATACATACAAGACTTCACACCTGGAGGGCGTACAAGGTGGAGGCTGGAAATACCAGTCTTGGGGCCAAACTACCGGAGTTCTGTCCAATTCCTTGCTCTCAGTACATGACCTCTGCGTAAATCATCCATCTGTGAAAAGAAGGATTATACTACCTGCTTCACTAGAATGAAGAATCTTCCTGAATTGTAGGAAAAAGCTTTGAGATCCTTAATCGAAGGGCGGTAGGGAAAAAAAGACTGACTCCCTATGACAGGCAGTCACGTACGAATTAACAAAGCAGTGTGTCTGTGTGTGGAGGCAGGAGCTATTGCCTCCCCATACTTGATGCTGCATTGGGGTTTTCTGTAAGCAGACATTTTCCTAGGGAATTTGCTACTGATAACTGGATTTTAGGCAGAAGGCACTTAGATACTACAGTGACAGATGTTAATATCAAACTTTAATATAAGTGGAGTGCAGCTAGCCTACCTGTAGAAGAAAATACTACTCAACCCAAACAAAGGAAAAAAGTGGTCTTTCAAGCTTTTGCCTCACATTTCCTGAATACACACACCCCAGACTGCTGATAACAGAGGTAAAGACAGCTGCTTACTCATTCAACACACAACAAACAGCAAGAAAGGTGAGTTTTCAGCTGATGTTAATTGTGTTCAAACACTAAAAACAAGTTTTATCTCAGCAAACAAAGGAACTGTGCTCCACAGTTTAAATCAAGCACTGATGAAAGGGTACCAAGGCCTGGAACGGAGGGTTGTAACACTGGAGATCCCATTAAGTCTCCAGCTGCAGAAAGACATGACACAGTAGTTGGATGTTTTATTTTCAGCATCCCAGGTTGCAGCCTTCCCTTGCTTGCTCTGAGCATGAAGCTCTCGGAGACCCCAAGCTCCTGCATTCAAGGGCACATTGTCAAGAAAACTCCAGTTCTTCACCAAAAGAACAACCTGGCTGTGAAGAACGTAACGCACACAAGATTGTCCTCCCACAGATCAGTTCCTTAAAAAACAAATCACACTGGATGCCAGACACCGTGATAGTCTTGCTGATATTATAAGCTCAAAGGTCTTGAGAATCTGGTTGAAGATTTCACTTTGAGATTTACCAAAGGTCGGGGGGGGGGCAATGCCAGAACAGAGGGGTCCCTGGCAGTCCACCCTTTAAGCCATTACAACTTTCCTAACAGGGGAAAAGACCAAGAAGTAGCACATTGCAATCAAATCTTTTCCCAGCTCTATGCTCACTGGCTTCCAGCAGCCATCCCAGCACGCAGTGCGGAACATCAGATTCCGGAGGAAAAGGAAATTCAGACAATAACTTTTCTCCTTTTGGGAGATGCATCATTCAGCACCTGCGTTACTAATCTCTCATGCCAAGAAGAAAGCTCCAGGTCCCTGGCCCAAAAGGGCAAGCTCCGATCCCTCCTGCGGGATCAGACATCGGCAGAGGTGGTACTGCAGTCGTCTTCCATCCACGGACTACTTCTAAGTCACAAAGAGCAAGTGAAGCACATTCCTCTAATGCTACAACAAACTGAAATTCATGCACGCACCTCCATGAGGGAAAAAGAAAACCCAATTAGGGGTTAAAAAGCAGAGACTGAAACCCTCCACTCCACTGGCCAGACTCTGGGAAGCGGAGCGCATCCACGAGCACACCACTGACCGCCTGACCTTGGAGAAGTCATTTCAGTGCTTTGCTCAGTTGTGTGTGACAAGGGGCTGTTTCTTCCCTGTTTTACTGCAGCACTTTGAGATCCTCAAATAAAAAGGCTCTAAAAAGCCTATATAAAAAGCTGCTACCAAATAGCAACAGCTCAGCGGCGTAGGAAAACACAGCGTTCATTCTAATGAGGAGCGTTCCTCAGCGCCGTGCGGCAGCGCTGTGGGCTCGACTATCTGCAGCAATGTGAAGATGCCAGAATCGTAAGACAGCTTCCAAAAGCCCGTTCAGCCCCTTAAAAAGAACATTTTCTTCCAACCAAAGTGCACCGTATTAAACGCGGCTTTTCGAACAAGCACCGAGGTAACAGGTGGTCCCCTATAACGAGATACAGGTGCAGGATTATTGCGATAACGAGCAAACTGTTCCTGGTTTCCGACTAGCAGGAGGCAGCGCGGCACGGTGCAGCCGCCGCGCCGGGGAGGCACGGCTCACGCGTCGGTGCGTGGCTGCAGT
This sequence comes from Gavia stellata, assembly GCF_030936135.1. Taxonomy (NCBI): domain Eukaryota; kingdom Metazoa; phylum Chordata; class Aves; order Gaviiformes; family Gaviidae; genus Gavia; species Gavia stellata. The sequence goes on from NC_082621.1 coordinate 2,588,083, forward strand.
AAACCGTTTGGAACAAGAACAAGGGCCCAATCGGGGAAGTTGCTTGCAAGAATAAGACACTGGCTTTATAAGTCACTTTAACGGCCGGAGAAGCTGGTACGCGCATCAACCACGGGGGAAGAATCAAGCCCCAGGTCCTTCTTTTGGCAGAATAATTCCCAAACATGAAATACCATACGGGAAGGTTGTCACCACAAACGTGCTCTTTCTCGCTGCCCCCACGCAGGAGTGGAAACTGGGGTTTCACGTGTTCACGCAAGCTACAGTAACCCACTCAAATATACCCAGGCTGCAGCATGTACATGCACGCCAAGCGCAGCGGGACTCCAAATTGCATGAGCTGCTGCAACACAAATCAATACAAACAAAGGCATTTTGTTTGGTTTAGTATTAGGAATATTTTCAAACACCACTTCTTGTTCCAATAACAAAAAAAAAGATCAACAAAAACTCTGCAGACATAGCTACTTAAAACAAATCCTATTGCCTTTCCATTTGGATTTGCATTACAAGAACTTCTTGTGCTTTAATCCGCTTCTCCATAAAGTTTATGGAGCAGCAACAGCTAGTTGAGTCCAAGCAGAAAAAATAACCAACAACTTGTCAGGGGCCAAGCTATTGTTCTGAATGAAGAAAAAACTCATTAGCTTTTAATGAAAACACAGGGAATAAAAACCAAATAGCACAGAAGCACAGCAAATAATTACTCTGCACCTGACGCAGAGCTGCTCTATCTTCCTACTCAAATCCTCAGCAAAATTCCCCAACTTATCGCTCTTTGGAGCATGAACAAAAGCAAGATTGACTCTAAGGGAAAGAGCAAGAGGTTTCTTGGGCTTACACCTCATCCAGGGGCTCCCCCGGCACTGGCTGGCTACCCCCAAGTGTGCTAAATACTCAGCTTTCTGGCTTCATGATCACTGTGGCACAGGAAAAAAAATGAAATGATGCCATCTTTTAGCCATCTGACGTTTTCTGCGGAAACGGTTTCTCGCACAGCAGCAGAGAGAGGGGCTTGAAGGCATTCCGCGTAATTAACACAGATATCACGCTCTATACGTATCGACTCTAGCAAATTGCAGAGGGGACGGACGGAGTCTCTGGTGACGGGGGTGTCCCCAGAAGAGGGGGTGGCAATGCAGAGCGCAGTGACTTTGGACAGCGGCATCAGTCAGGTCGCATTGGTCCCATCAGGTCCTGATGACATGTCCTGGCAGGAACCCCTGTATTGGAGGGGGGGGGGGAAAAATCCCGAGAGGAGAATGAAAAGAACCCAATTAAGCATTACCAGGGCTTGGAGCGAGCAGCACAAGCAGAGCCTACAGAAGAAGGTCACCACAATCGGGGAACACGCTGTTGCTTCCCTCTGCACAACCTCAAGAGCACAAACTCTCTGCAAGGAAGGGGATAATCTGAACCGACCCTTCCTATTTGCTTTGGGCTTGCAGTGCTGGAGGGTAAAAATAAAAGTCCTGCAACTATGCCAGAGCAGAGGTGGGATCCAGCAGATGACAGGTCTTAGGACAAATGCTAAAAAGAAAGCCCAGTTCAGACTCTGGTTTTGCTATAGTTCTGTGGCAGAGCGTCAGAAAACGCCTCCGTGCCCGTCTCTCCTTCTGCAAAAGGGGGAGAGGGACAGTTACTCTTTTAAGATTAACTCCTTTTATTGAGGCCTCAAAAATCAAGACTGACGTTTTGTCCACACAGAAACTGGCAAAAAGTTTAGGGTGCAGTTTGCCCCTCATAGGGGGAAAAAGAGAAAGAAAGAAAAAGGTGAATTAATGCATCCTGACACACACAGGAAGAGAAACAATCTAAATAGGTGAAAGGGCTTTGTAGTGGGGGAAAAAAATTCATCTCCAGTAGCTTGTTAAGGGAACTGCAATTAAGCTTACTTTGCATTCAGTGAAGGTCTTTATCTAGGTACCTAGAGTTTCATTAAACATCTTTTTAAAGCAGAAGAAAAATCAATACCAAGCGAGTTCCATTTACGCTTTTATGATAAGCTCGTTCGTGCCAAAGCGGAAGTAAAATCCCCAACTTGAGTTAATATTCAAGGAAACGAAGTTCCTGCTTTAAAGTAATGACTCCTTAGTATCATACTACAAATAAAGGTCTCTGATCCAAATCCCATCTGCCTTCATGCTCGACAGTGTTAATATCTCTAGATTTTCAGGGACTAATTTAGCAGTAATGCATTTCCCAAAGCAGAGCTGTAAAAATATTACCAATACTGTGGTTTAATATCCCTTCCTACAATCACTTGCTGAAATTATGGAGAATCACACGGAAACACATCAACAGAGACGCGCCCACACAGTAAGCGCTGCTCACATGTAAATATATTATAGTTTAGCTTTTGTAATGTGGTTAAAGCTCTGTCAGCATTGCTATTATAAATTATATACTTTTTTAAACACGTTTATGTGCTAGAAAACGTACGATGTTTCTTTTTTGAATGCCTTAAAGGCTTCATCGCCTCCTAAGCGCCCATTTGGACCTGGGTGCTTAGCCCTTGTGATTAATAGGCGAGTAGCCGAGATTTTGGTGGATGCAGAGTTTCCGCACCTTCTTCCTACAGACCGTCGACTTCCTTATGGCCCGGGTAACGTTACACTTGCCTGAAAACGCGGGGTTTTCTATTGCGCATCCCTGGGATACGCACACACGTCCGTCCTCCCTCCCCGGGCTGCCCCAACCACGGCGGTATTAACAAACTACAAGAGAAATGTCTTCATCTACAGATCTCGGAGCGTTCATCGCGCTCAATAAATATTTTCGTGGATGTGGAGATCAGGCACAGAAGGAAAGTAACTTTGGCCCCGGCTCAGGAGGCAAACGAGGCCATGGGGAGAGCGGGGCCCGTCCCCGCGTTGTTTATCAGCGGGACAGGTCTACCCCGGCAGCGGGGTGCAGAGCAGAGCGAGGGGGAGACCCTCGACGGTCCGTCGTTGCTTTAGAAACGCCGCCCCGGACGGGCCTCGGCTGGCGGGGAAGGGAAGGGAAGGGAAGGGAAGGGAAGGGAAGGGGCTCCCCGGCGCCTTTTGTCCGCTCGCTACGCGCAGTAAAGCGAATCGACGCTGCGCGCAAAAGGGCGGTTCCGCTACAACGCAGCGCGGAGCTCTCCCGCGGGGCGCTGCGCGGCTGCAGTGAGGCCCCGCGCCCGCCAGGTCGGGCTGCAGCGCGCGGCAGCGGCGCGGGGCCGGGGCCGCCTCCGGGCGGCGGGGAGACCCCCCCGGCAGAGCCCCCCCCGGCAGAGCCCCCCCCGGGCAGCCCCACTCCACCCCGGGGCAGAGCACACCCCGGGGCAGAGCTCCCCCCGGGCAGCCCCACTCCACCCCGGGGCAGAGCACACCCCGGGGCAGAGCTCCCCCCGGGCAGAGCCCCCCCACCTGGGGGCAGAGCCCACGCCGGGCAGACCCCCCCCACCCGGGCAGCCCCACTCCACCCCAGGGCAGAACCCCCACCCCGGGGCAGACCCGCCACCCGGAGCAGAACACCACCCACCCCCCCCCCAAGGCAGAGCCCCCCTCGGGGCAGCGCCCCACACCCTCCCCCGGGGCAGAGCTCCCCCCCCGGGCAGCACCCCACACCCCCCCGGGGCAGAGCCCCCATCGGGGCAGCGCCCCACACACTCCCCCGGGGCAGAGCCCCCCCCAGGCAGCACCCCACACCCCCCCCGGGGCAGAGCCCCCATCGGGGCAGCGCCCCACACACTCCCCCGGGGCAGAGCCCCCATCGGGGCAGCACACCCCACCCCGGGCAGCACCCCACACCCACCCCAGGCGAGAGCCTCCATCGGGGCAGCGCCCCACACACCCTCCCAGGGCAGAGCCCCCCCCCGGGCAGCACCCCACACCCCACCCAAGGGCAGAGCCCCCATGGGGGCAGCGCCCCATACACACCACCGGGGCAGCGCCCCCCTCCACGGGGCAACACCCTACACCCCCCCCCCCCCAGGGCAGAGCCCCCCCCAAAAGAACGGTGGCAGACAGCCTGCCCCTACTAAACCCCCCCACCCAGGGCAGGGGCCAGGCTTCCTCAAGAGAGAACAGCAGCTTTCCGGGGTGCAAAACCTGCTCCTCCTGTAGCAGGGCGGGGGGATCAAAGTCCTACAAAGGGTCCAAATATTTTATCCCACCAAAAGGAACTGGGGCTTTGCAACCCTCCGCTTGGAGAGGATAAACCCGAAGGAGGCCGAGCAGCTCAGAGCAGGCTGGGGTTAAATGATTTTCTCTCTCTGTCACGTGGCAAAGAAACTTCACGATTATACAAACCAGAAAACAACCTGGAAGTTATCAGGTTGGGTTAACAGTTGGACTTGATGATCTTAAAGGTCTTTTCCAACCTAAATGATTCTATAACAGTAGATCCTTACTGCGACATGCAGATATTCAAAGCAAAGCCTTCCCACAACTGATCATGGGTCTATTTCCAAAAAGGAAAAAAACCCAAGCTACAACAATAGAAAACCCAAGTCCTACTCGCACACCAAAAACGCCACCCCACAAACGGCCCTCAAGAGGTTTGCAACTCGCAAGCCTTGCCCGAAAGACGACTTTGGCAGGGCTGCTCTGTGAGACGGCAAAGCTCATTCTCATGAATCCCAATAGCTGATGGGGTTGGGGGGCCTAGATACGCCCCCCAACCCATGGAGACACGAAGAAGCTGCTGAGCTCACGCTGCATCTGTCCCGTTACTCTGGATTTTCTAATCCCATGCCAGCCCCTTGTGTCATTCCCCAGCGGAGCTCTCCCCTCCAGTTTTCCCTTTTCTCGCTGTGCGTTTGCTCTCTGCCTCCCTCCCCCTCTAACTTCCTCCCGCCAGCTCCTCTCTTGCAAATCCTTGGCACCCTTTCAGTAAAGGCACCGCATATTCTGCCTCTCAAGTGGGCAGCAGCTACACAGAACAGCTGCCTGACAGGGGAAGCACAGCGCATTTCAGTCTTGCTAGGAACAAGCCTGAAACCCAGCCCAGCAGAAGATTCCCACGGGATGTAAACAAGTAAACAAGATTTATTCTTTCTTTTGTGACCCGCTAACACATCAGTGAAATACAAAGCCCGGCCAATGTGAGCAAAACCAGCCTAAAGCTACCAACAGCTTGTATTTCTGTCCGCTAATAAATTACTCCTCGTGAGCTTCTTTGAAGAGAGAAGGTCTTCGTTTAAAGGATGCGGATACCAAGGCAGAGGAAGATCACAAATCTGCACTTCGGTTCATCTCCTGAGGTACCAGCTCTGCTAGGAACACAGCAAAACAGCGCCTGTGAAGCCAGACCCCCCCCGCTTGTGCCGTGCGATAATTAACAAGCAGTTCTGCAAGTACAGTCTGGGATCTAAAGAAAGATATCAACATCACGGGTACCAAAGAGGAGACCACAGGCCAAGTCGTTCTGAGTGATGTCCATTGCAGCGTCAGTAGGTTCAGCGTATTTTCTTAGCTGAAACCCTTCCAAGCACGCAAGGAATAAACAGAACTAACCCACGAGGGAGCTGGAGTTTAGCGAGCTTATTCCAATGACAAGACACAAGGAGGCTGTCTTGCCCGTATCTGCAGCAATTTTCACTGTTAAGAAAAAATAAGTGCGGACAGCGAATGCAAAGACAGGAGCGTATAGCAGAGCGATAGGCACTCCAGGGACTGGAGAAGATGCCCATTAGGCATTTATGATATTGCGAAGGATGATTTTACAGTGGTGTTTCAGGATGGAGTCTGACTGAAGGGCAGAATTACTACTTTGCAGATGATTTGGATGGGGTTACCGCCCCACAAACCAAAGCAACGCAGAAGTCGGTGTGAGGAGAGGGGGGAGAGAGACTCAAACCTCCAGATTTGAACCAGCTGAAGGCTTGGAAGACCCAAGAGTCTGGACCCAGTCCCAGCCCCGCTCCCGCTGAGCGAGGGCTACAGATGCAGAGGGCACCGATTTCCCCGCGCTCCTTTGAGTGAGGCTCAGAGGTGTACAACAGGGCACTCCTTTTCCTAAGGGCTCCAAAGGGCAAACCAGAGAATTTACATCCCTTTTCCCCATTTCTGTGGGGCAGGAGGGTCTATTACCCGCTGTGAGGAAGCTCAGGTGAAGGTATCTGTGAACACTCCTGCTCTATCCCCAGTGGGGCAATTTCTTCAACGTTCTTCTGTTCTGCGTGAGCACAGAGCAACGCTTGGGCTACGTGTTCATCTAAGCACATTACAATAACCCCTGAGATTTCTTTATAAAAAGAAAGCTGCAGCACATTCCTATTACGCAAACAAGTTCAGAAAACACAGAGGGTCCATTTGAGAAGGTTCTCTATCTCCAAAGCTGTGCATCAGGCAATTTAGACAATCTAATAATTAGAGTATTTTATTAACTGGCCAAAGTGAGAGCAATAGAACTTGTTAATATTTAACTTACTGGGGCTCCCCAAACTGCTGTATATTTAGCATTTTTACTGACATTTTTATACCACCTTCTTTATGGTGCATTGCTTTATTCTTAAGAGTCTGGTGCGCTCTGACCTTCCCTGGGGAGGGAAGCATGGGACACCGCTAAATGCGAACCAGGAGGGCAAGCTCTGCCCCAGGGCGTTACAATTGGGATGGGTTTCAAAGGGCTATGGGCGACTCAGTAACTTGAAGGCTTTGATTAATGAAGTTGAGATCTCCAAGAAGCACCTAGTAGTCCAAAGCAGGAAACTTTCCTCAAGTTTGTAAGAAGTTTTAAATCAATGGGCTGGTTTAAAGAGAGTTCAAAAAGCCCTCCTCATTAACCTAATTCTTCTCAACAGAAGTCACGAGCGTTTTGACATTAACTGCAGAATAACCCAGCCAGACTGCTAGTTGCCATTACCTGGTCTTTCAATCCTATTACAAATTCTGCAAGTTCTTCATTTGCTGGCTCCGAGTAAAGCCTGGTAACAGTAAACCCAATTTATTTTTTTTTAAATCAAATGAAGTGTTTATTTTTGGAGGCTTTTCCCTTCTCCTCCCCTCAGTTCAGGCCTTGGTTTCTGCTTTGAACACTCAAAATGCAATAGCAACAGCTTCAAAGTTACACATACCTCTTGATTTTTCTGTGTATATATGTAAATAAAAATGCAAATACACCTCCATACAGCCCTTCCCAGAGCACAGACGCTTGCCTCCTACCTATGACATTTTTCCAAGCAGAGCGTTCTGTTTTCCCCTATAATCGTTACTTGCCTCCAAAATTTGTGCACAATACCTTAGGCAGCAGAATAATTTGTAAGTCCATGTAAAAGCAAAGCTGTGCAGCTGCTCAGAGTTTGCAAAACTATGAAACAGGAGGGATTTCAGTGCAAAAAATACTGTCTCTACACAGATTAGTTTGCCCAGAATGTAATACATACACAGAGGCAAAGAACTGCACGCTCAGAGCTGCAGGAAGCAAAGCTTCAGCGCTGATAAAGGGAGCTGTCAGAAGTGTTGATATTAAAGCTTTTCTTTTTTAAAGTTAAAGAACATATGCCTTTGTGTATATTTTATTTTTCATTAATTAACTCTCTGTTCCACACACCACCCAAACACATCTTGGACTTTAGAAGGCATTCGAACAAAAGTTTTTTTGTTTTCTTTTTGTCTCTACGTGTTATGACATTTCAAGGGTTGTAGCCGGCACTCATGTTTATAAAGCAGGGGAATTCCACGCATGGCGATAGAATAGATATTTTAACAATATGTTACAAATATTGTCAATTCGATATTTTTTCCCTTGCGTTTTCAAACACATCATAAATCTAGACTAGGTTTCTGTGTATGAACCCTGCTTACCACTGAGCTGGAGACTCTTGGCATGAACGCAAAGAGGGTTTTTTATAAATAAAACTTAGTAAAATCACTGTGCACTCCATTAATTCAGGAACACTCTGCCTCAGCTTCAAAGGGGATCTTTACAGTAAAGATGGTGTTTTTGCTGCTTTAATGATTTGCTACTTGTACTTGTCATAACTACATGAACCAAATATGCAATACCAGGGAGCAGCGGTTTAGGGAAATGCACAGTTCCGTCTCTCATCCAGCTCCGCTTCAGTTCAATTCAATAGATTTGAGGCTTTATATAGAAAAGCTACTTCATAAATCTAACACTTGAGGCCTTTGTATAATGCCAGTTAATGAAAGAAAGCTACACACGTGCCTCGGGTATATACATACCTCGTGCACTGCTACGACATCCAACCCCGAGAATAACCGGCGACCCATGAAGTGCTCTGCATCCGAGCCAAAGTGAGTAGGGCCGATAGAGGTAAAACGATACGCACTTCATCTAAATAGTATATACTATGAGATAAGTGGCCTACTAAGACTTTCCACACTGTTACTTACTTAATCCTTTTACAGAACATGAAGGCTCCCAATTTTTAAGTCATGTTTTATCCCGGCTTGTCCCTTAGCCCACCTCCCTGCCATACATTTATATTTATTCCTCCCTGCTTCAGGGAGGCGACATTTTCTGGGCTTAAGGCACAGGCACATCTCTTGAGCCTCCGTTTTCCTAAATTTAATAAATAGGAACAACAATCCTCATTCTTTGACGTGTTTTGACTACTTACAAATGTCTTAAGGAATGCTACTATTCAGCAAATACACATGCAGCACTTCAGACAAAACCATTTGGGATGAATTTTTGACGGAAAAACATAAGCGTTGTCATAAGCTCAATGAAAATAAATCTGGTTTTATTCATCTGTTTGGGGTTGTTCTCTTCGAAATAAAATAAAAAGTCATTGCCTACAACTGCGCCCACTGTGAGGTTTTTTTTAGCGTGAACGAGTTCGTGGAAGTCGGGGTCTCCGTGCAATGCCGTGCTAAGACCCAGGTACCCCGCAGGAGGATTTGGAGGGACAACTCTTTGTCAGCCCCAGGCTGGAGCCCTCGGCTGGGAGGGCAGAGCCACATTTTCTACAGCTCTGAAGGTCTGTGTCCAAGCAGAGCGTTACAGAGCGACTTGTGTCTTAAAATGCTGTATAGACATCGATGACCTAATCTAATTCACTTCCACCAGTGGCCAGATTGTCTTTTTACGCTTGCCCATCTTTGCACGCCTTCTGGGTTTGGGAACGGAGAAGCTGCAACGCAGCAGTGACAATAATTTAGTGCAAAGTCCCATTCCAGCAAAGCCAAACTTCCAGCCCTGACCTGCAGCTCATTTAGCCACACATGCACTTTTTTCTTCTTTAATCCTTCTTTTCGCATTGCTCCCCGTCCCTCCATCCTCTTCCCACATATTCATCTCTTCCCTCCAGTTTCCCTCTCCTCCTGTCTAATGCCGGTTCCCCTGCAGTACCCCAGAACGGCCTGCCGCCGCTCCCTCAGACCATTTGTTTCTTCTAAACCAAAGCTGTTGCAGAACATTTCCCCTGCACTGAATTGTGAGAAGAGACAGGAACAGCAGAAAGGAACTTGGGGGAGGGCTACAACTGACCCAAGTCCTCTCCAGATTTTTCTTTGCCAACTTTCCTTAGCTCTCTTTCCACAAAGGGGAGGTTGCTGCAAGACAGCAAGGGCATGCATGCATAAAATATATTAAGTGTATAAAATGCTTCACGTAGGCAGTCAGCCCTCCTCAGAAAGGAAATGAGTCACCCTGGGGCTCTGTTCAAAGAGCACCTAAGGAGCAAGGCAAAAATAATTTGCAGCTCCACACTACAGTCAACAACATCACTTGGTGCGTATGAATTGGGTACAGCCACTCATCCCACGTCTCACATCTCTCTTTCTGAAACTGCACTCGTCTACTCAACTCATCCTGAAGACCTATGCTCCTGTTTCATATACATTTCTGCTTGCTAGGCAGTATCAAGACTGATTGTATTCATTTTGGCCAATGCTGGAAACCAACAGGTTGGGATAGCTGGAATCACTGAGGTTTTAGTCTTCAGAGGGATTCCAGTGTGGCTCTGAGTTCAAGGAGCTCGACTGCCTTTACCAGATGCGGTCACAAGTTGTGCTTAAACCCCTTTAGAAAAGCTGTTTACTAGATATTACAGAGAAAATCCCAAAGCCTCTTAGAAGCAGCCTTTTCCATTGCCACATCAGCCTGCTATTTAAATGCACTGGCAGTCAGTCAGCTAGGCAGCTAATTTATGCCTCTTTTTTTTTGCAGTCCTCTTACCAATATGTCCAGGCACATGGGATTTGGTTTTTTCTTTAAAACCAAGCCCCACATTGTCGTTCTCTGGCTCTTTTCCATTCAGCATGCACCAAGTTCTCATCACCACCTTTCCTTCCCCCAGCAAGGTATCACAAGCTGGAGCTGATGCTCTCAGGGTGATGTCCGAGCCCGTGTTTTAACTCCCAAGCTGTCCTGTTTCCTTAGTACATTTTTTCAGACTAGTGTTAGTTCAAGATGACATAGTGACACATTTGGAGATACGTACATATCTGAAGACCCAAACACTTGTACAGTAATTCCTAGCAGGCATTTAAGCGAGCTAGGCACTTCATTTACAAATTTATACACAGTTGTACAAACCAATCTTCCTAATATTACTTAGGCTTCCAACTCTATAAGAGAATAAAGAATACTTCAAAAGAACAAAAGCATCCCTCCTCCACCCTTTAAATTGTATGAACTTTCAAAATTAAAAAAAAAAATCTAATTTTGAGCCCTTTATGTGTTCTAATCCTCTCTCACTCTTTTTTTTTTAATTTTGAACACAGCTGTCTGTTGTACTTTCTCAAATGATGCCAGATGCTGGGTTCATCAACCAAACGCATGAAAACAATGGTTTGAAAGCAATTAGAAGCACCGAGGCTGCACCAAGGCTCATATTAAAATGTGATAACACTGTTCTAGTGGGAATTGCAACGCTGCTGCATTTCTGACATTTCTGTGCTGCCAGACAGACAGGATGTGCTGGAAGTGGGCCCTGATCGAGGAGGTAACATACTGGAATTTATTCCTGGAGTAAATGAAGGATTAGCTGAGTTGGAACACTCGCAAGGAATTTTATTACAACCCCAGCTCCCATCTTGTTTGGACACTGGCAGATCCTTCTGTCTATGCTCACGTATCACAACTATTATGTAAGGAAAAAGGACGAACCCACTCCACCACACGCCCTGGCTGTACCCAATGCTGCAAATCAGGAATCGGAGCTGAGCTCCACCGATCCAATATAGAGTCAAAGGAGCTCCAGGTCAGCTCTCAGCAAATGCATATCCATCAATTGCCCCAAATATGCCGAAGTACCCACTGACACGGCTTGTGACCTGCAGGCACCCTGGAAAGTTTAAATCATCACCCACATTATTGCTGAAATGAAGATCAAAGTCACAATCAGAATCTCCCAGCTTGTTAACAGACATAACAAGAGATGGTCACGGTCATGAAAAATTTACAGCCTGACCATTTGTCTACACCTGGAGGTTGATTCAATTTCAAGTTCAGCTTAACGTGAAGCAATGAGACTGGAGGAAACTTGCTGAAGGTTACCCAACAGACTTTGCTCCCAAGTCCATGGTGCATGGGAATACACTGCCCTTTCTGAACTTTAAGCCTTTTCTGGAGACAGAAGTTTTGCAGAAAAATTTCCTGGGCTTATCCAAGCCAACACGTTTATGTCAGCACCACAGTTTTGTATCATTTGCTCTCAAGGGTAAGGAAAAACGGACTTCTGCTGCCCAGGAAGAATACTAACCCCAGCTCCTGCTATAGCTCTCACTACAGCTTTGCCCCTTTCCACCCCTAAGAACTGCCACACACTGCTGCATCTTCAGTCTAAGCTCTTCTCCTTGTTGACTTTGCATAAAGAACTCCACACAGGTCCAGCCCTTCCATGCTCCCCAAGCTCACAGCAGTGAGAAATCACCCCCCTTCCCCTGGCTTGTACTCACCTCGGGGCAGAAATTCCAAGTTGTACCTAAAAGACCAAAAAGAGACAGACATAAGCATATATTATTTTCTTAATTATTTGTTCCAGCCTGATGAATAAGTGACATATGGCAGAATTACGCCAGAAGTGCTGCCAGGAACCCAGCGAATGGCCAACACACATTTTGTGCAAGAAGCTTCAAGAGGAATTGCGAGTCCTACGGATGCTAGCTGGCCCCTGCAACATCCTCTGCTCCCTGAGGAACCTCCTTCACATCTCCTCTTGAAAAGTTTCAAAGGCTCCCAACTTCCTTCCATTAGAACGGGCCTCTTTCTGCAAACGCAAAGGTTTATGTGAGCTTCTGCTTTGCAGCCTTAAAGACCTTTAAAGGTCCCTTCCAACCCAAACTGTTCTATGACTCTATTCTACGATTCTCTTAAGCTCATCTCACACCTTCCCTCACAGCGGCAGCAGTGGGCAGCACGCACGCTGCCTGCCCGCTTTTGGCCATGCCAAAAAAAAATCCTCCATGATTTCTTCATCTCTCACGCTTTGAGCGCATCTTGGGTTGACATCTGAGTCGTTTTAATAAGGCAACAGCACTGGCGAGTTTTGGAAATAGATCAAGGATTGGGATTAAACCACAAAGTGACCCATTCACAGGCAAGATGTGTAACAAAGGGTTGGTCTATAGGCATTAGTGGCAAGAATCCAGTACGTAAAAATCCAATCAATTTGTTTCCTCATTAAAAGCTTTCATGAAGAAAATGATTTAACACAAACATTCAAGCTACTGACACAGATTAATTAGAAAACAACAACAGAATTCTGATTAAGGGCATAATATTTATTTGACTTGTTTGCTTTGGACAAAAAAAAAAAATCAAAAATGTGCATAGATAGAAGAAACTTTCCTGGGAGAATGATCTCCGTGATAAATAACAGCTGTATTATATTGGAAGGAGCCACACCACTGTGCCTTGTAGCAAGAAAGGGCTGCAAATTTCTCCGGGCCTTCAGATGCTCTTGGCAGTGGTCCCCCATTTTTACAACGCACTCTTTCCTATCCATCCTATGGCAGCTATATCTTATCTCTCAAGCCCAGAGAAGTGACACCACCTGCCCAAGGTCAGGGGAACCATCAGAGCAGCTCCATCCTTTTGTTTCCAATCAACATTAACTGTTACTCAACATTTGCCTTGAGAATTCAAACGTTATTCGACATTTGATTTGAGAAACCTCCCCTCCCTGGGCTCAACCTCTGCTCTGCGAGAGGAGAGGTACCTGCATTCCCCCGACCCCCCAAGTCCAGCATCCCTGGGAGTTGAAATACTTTGTCTCCTGAACGGACGACTGCAAGACAAGGACAGCAAAAAATCACTTCTTGTTTTGTGAACTTTTGTCTCTTGTGCTTGAGAGACTGTCCTAATCTCCCCTGAACATGTTTTAGTGATAACATTTACTGCACTAGGACCAAAATGATTTTCTGTCACTTCTAATTCCAGTTCAATAAAAGTATAAGAGCTTTGTTTCTAACCTCTGTCATTTTTAATACAGTAAAATGGTTTAAAAAAATGTAAAATTGAGTTCCATTTCCTACTGGACCAGCAAGCCCATGTTAGCTTCACTCTGATCAAATTTAAAGAGGGGGAGAAATACCAAAAAGATGCTTTGCTTTTTTTTTTTTAAGCATAAGGAAACAGTCAAAAATTCTAATCTCACCAGATCAGGATGTGTCTTTAATCTCATGCTTTGATCATTTTCACTCTGGAAAGGCTTAAGCAGAGAATGAAAGTTAGTTTAAAATTTAATCGGGAGTGGGGGGAAGATGGTCTTGTTCTTATGGAAGATGAAAGAGTAATGATTTAATTCCTTCATCTGCCACTGACTGCATGAAAATCTTGAATAAATTACTTATCCTGAGAGCTTAAACGGCACCCAACTATGATGCCACAGTGTTTTCAGTATGTTCACTGACAGGATTTCTTTCTTCCCCCCGATGTTTTGTATGTGTCTAAGGGAGGGGGGGGGGAAGGATGACTTTCAGCATCTGTGTTTCCCCCACCCCTTCCTGCAGGTAACTTCAGCTTTAGCTACTCAGCAAGTTGTATTTTCACAATTTTCAGAGGTGGCCAGAATATTCTTTTTTGTTCCTGCATTACCCAAGAAATGCAATTATTTGGACAAAACACTCATTTTGCTGCAACAGCCTAGGTAGCAAATAGGGCTCATTCAAATACATCTATAGCCATAAGTCCCATGCGTGCTTATAGACTGAGAATAAAGCATGTTCTGTGCAGCAGAAGAGGAGGAGGAACCCGGCTAGCAGGAGGAGGTTAGTCATCTTGGGCCATTCTCCAAAGTACAGAGCTTGAGGCCAATTCCGATTTTTGTTCCCAATTAAGACAGTACTCCCTGACAAGCGTGTTATGCCTTTAACACGCCCCGTCTGTGGGTAACAGGCAGTTCCACAACGTTTTGTTCTTTAGCTTTGCAGGAGGTTTACCCTGAAAGTTATAGTCCAATAATTTCTCACAGCAAATAATTTTTTAAAATTGTAATTGCTCCATATACTGTCTGGCTCAAGGGGGGAATGTGCAAGTTACAAAACAGAGGCTTAATCCTTATTCAACAGCATCTTTATTTTGGATGTTATATGCCTTGGGATCAGGTTTGACATTTTCATCCTTAATCAGCAAATTTTAGATCTCACAAACAGAGAGTGAAAGCTTCTCATTCGTTTTCTTAACCAGAAAGTTTGGGAATAGGTGATTTGGTCATGTCCTAACCATCCCTTTTAAGCACTTTATTAAAAAGCTCTATCCACCAGCTGTGGGTGGAATCCCCCAAGAAGAGAACCAGTTAAGGCAAAGCATAGCAAGGAGTCTTCAGCCAAATAGGAAGGTCCAATTTACATCAGGCCTTAAGAAAGTGGAGGGAGACGAGGGGGAAACTCTTGTCAAATGATTAACTAGCTTCAGCAAAACGAGCTCACAAAGGAATCTAGAGAGAATTTTGATTCAATACGTAAAGCGAGGAACTAACCCAAAAATATCTGACTTCCATTACAAAGCCAAAGAACGAGCACTGCACTGCCAATACTTCAAGAAAAGACATCCTATAAGTATTTCCCCTGCATGGTTCGCAACAAACCACCCACCTCTCTCACCTCATCGGTGCCTATTTCGGGCCAGACAGGAAGGGGTCTGAGATTTGTTCTATTGAAAACACAAACTGTTTCTTGTTATTGTATAGCCTTTGGGGTTACGCACTCAACAAGCAAACAGAGGGGCTCCCTTTTCTGGAAATGTTTACGTTCTTTGCTCCTGAAAAACATACAGATCCCAGTTCTAATTCATCAGCCTCCTTGTAGCAGTGGCTCCAACTGGACCCGATCAAAATTGCAACTCAACTGCATAAACAGATTTCAGAGGGCAAATTGTCATGAGAAGGAGTAAGAAGAAAACGCTGTTGTCATGTTGGAAAGGGAAACTGAGTCACAGAGCAGGCAGGTTTGCCAGAAAGCCTTGTTCCCAACAGGAATCCACGGTCCTTACAGTCTTGAGCCAGATCTCATGTTTCTCCATATCTGGTCTGTAAGGACCAAAGCCTTCCGCTGCCTCCCAGAGAGGCAGGACTTGGTCTTCAGAAGTGAAAGATGCTTGCAGGACACATCACAGATCTTATCCTCGCACTGGTTTGTAAGAAAAGCAAGACTGGAAGCAACCCCATGAGCATCTATCAGGCACTTGTGAGGTTTGAAAATAAAGTTCTCCAAATCCTCCCCTTCCTAGCCATCCTGTGTGATGGATTCACTTTCAAGAAAGAGTTTGCTTTTCATTGCTCTTTTACTCAAAAGCAGTCACCTGAGGACAGTGATGCTGCCAGGCCTGACCAAGCAGGACTCCATTCCTTGCAGATGCAAGACTATGAGCAAAGCAGTTGCTTCAACCTTCCTATCCGCTCAGTGGCAGTGTTTAAGCCAGGGAAACCCAGAAATATCCCTTCTTGTTCCAAAAGGAAGGGCAGATTAAGCCCTGGAATATGCAAGGATGAAATCCCCCCTAGGTCAGTATTATTCCTGCAACACTAGATCTAGATTTGCCCTTTGGTATGAGGACAGGACTCGTGTTTTCTTGAACCACCAAGATAATTTGGGTTTACGCCTCCATTTCCAACCTCCGCGCAAAACTCAAGCAGCCGATCTTCCCCAGGCCGTTGCACGGGGCGGGGGGGGTGTCACGAATCCCATCGATGGCACAAACATCCAGTAAAATACGTGATTAACACACCCACTCCTCCCATCCACAGCTTGAGTTTGCTGACCCGCATCCACTGCTTGCGGCAAATCCCAGCGCTGAAGGAGTCAAACCAGATCCATTTGGGGCTAGAAGGAAAAATTTCTGCCTGAAATCTTACGGTCTGTATTACGTAGGGGGTCAAACTTGATGGTTATAATGGTCTCTCTGCAGCTCTAAAGCCTATAAAAGTCTAAACCCCACTTTCCTCTCAGACTCAATTTCAGCAGGAACCATAAAATAAAGTCAGGTTTCAAACAAATTTCCTGTATTTTCCTGTCCAATTAAGAACACTAATATCACCACAGATGTTATTAAATTAGATATTTCAAGACAGTCTAATTTGTTTGGTGCACAGTATTCATTGGTTTTTAATGTTTGCAAAAAATTTTTAAAAATCAATGCTGTACAACATTTCAAGCAGAAAAAAAGATGAAAATGGGACTGGGGAGCTCACCATTAGCGAAGTCGGTTACAAACCACTTCAAATGCATTTCTCGGTTAAATGTTACAGAAGCAGCAGCAGCAGCAATGCAAAGACTCTGGTTACACAATTTCAATCATTTACAGTCCTCAGGTTTCAGATTAACAATGCATTCACAAGGAAATGGATGGGGAAACAGGGGTAATGTTATCAGCTGGAATGGAAAATGATGCAAATTACTGAAAGGAGTCTAACCCAGAAGGCACCAAACTGCATTACTGGCAGAGTGAATGGCCGCTTTCACCCCAGGTATAAAAGCAGGTAGATTATGATAACAGCTGAATTGAATTTGTGCCCCTGGCACGCCGTATCTTAACAGAGGAGAATTCCTTCCTCAGCACTCCCCAAAAGGAGGGGGGAAAAAAAATCCCCTACCGAGATTGCAGAATAAATTGAGAACATCCTAACAGAAACTTTACCAGACTTTAAAAAGAAATAATCACCACGGTCAGCATTAAACTTGACTGTTGAAAACTAAAGGAATGCCTGTGCTCACACACACCCGGGCGCAGATGTACTGGTGCAGGGTGGTGAGAGGCTTTAGATCTCCATTAACACCAGCTGGTGCAGCGCACGCTTACGTGTCCCCACGCCAGCGCTCCCCCCACCCTGAGCAGGAGCACATCTCCCCCGCACGAAGGAAAACAACAACGAGGAGCTCATTTTTAGGATAGAAAAAATGCAAATCCAAAAACTGCCAAGTACTTCTGAAGTGACAGGGACTTGCTTTTATTTTTTGCAGAACAAATCTGTATTTGACAGCCAAAGTAAGTGTGAATGAAACCCTGCTCAGCAAGGTCTTTTCCTTGCTGAGCAAATAAATTTCAGCTCTCTGAAGAACATGAAGGAGGAGAACAGCACTTTGCGTAATTAAGGACAATGTGGTGGGGCTACAGTCCAGCCCAGGCATCAACGCGCTGAGCTCAATTATCTGCCCATCAGGTCACATTCTTAAATTCCTTTTTATCTCAGTATCACACGTTATTCAGCATAATGAGTTTAATATTGGTAGGAATTACAGGCAGTGCCTTTACACTAATGAAGCAAAATTGCCCTGAAATTGCATTTTCTTTAATTTCAATCTTAAAACTTTAAAATAAGGTTCAAAATTGAAGTAATAGATGTAGTTAATATGGTTAGAAGTTTATTAAAACAGGCCAAACACACTGCTTTAGACAAAATTTTGGATGTATTTCCATTAGTGAATCTTTTACAATCGTACTGTAATACCTTGCCACAGAAAGGATCAAGTTCAACCCAATAATTAGGCTGAAGTTCCCCAAGTGTTGAGGTCTCTACAGTTCAGCTACACCTGTAAACCAATAAAACCAGTAGCTTACTGGTTTGTGACAGCATGCATGAACCACATGCTATAACAGCTTGCTGAGATTTGTGGCACAGCCCCAAGGATGCCCAAACCAGAGGCAGTCACGGTGTGTGGTCTTTACCCTTACACTCCCATTTGGGCTCAAACCAGCCTGTTTCAGCTCCAGCAGCAAGTGCAGGATTTCCTACTGACAGTAACACTCTCGGGGCCAGATGTGGCACAGCACCCAGCAGGAACCGGGTGACAGCATTACCCGTTTGCTCCCCAAAAACAGGTATTTCTGCAGCTCAGATTGAAACAGAGTATGGAAACTTATACCCAGGCACTGGGAGCATCTCGGACCCCCTCTGTATTCTGCATCTCTACACCGAGGGTGAGCAATTCCTAAGCGCTGAGGCTGTATTTATTTGTCTGAACCTCAGCGTTACGAACAAGGCTCACGGTGGCAGAGCCCAGCCTCTGGCTGAAAATGCAGGACAGCTATGGTGTTTCACCACACAATTAGACATTTTAACATAAGTCTGGGATGAGGTTTGAGACTTAAATCACTCAACCAGGCAGGGAGCACACGTCTGCTTCACAGGCTGGGAATCCAAACGTGCTGCCAGCCACAGCGCTCTTGCATTTTGTGACACCGCACACAAATACCAGCATGGCAAAACAGCGACCACGGAGGTCCAGGAGAGACCTTGGCTTCTGCAGGCTCTCTTTAGCAGGCCAGGACATCCCCTGGAGATGTCTGATACGCGAGAAGTTTCATTGCAGAGCTAAAAGACCGCATGCAGACTTTTCCTCACCGATAGCACAGAAGCAGCATTGGGAATATTGCCATAAACTTCAAGGAGGATTAGACAACGAGGCAGTAAAATGAGGTTTTGGGGCTTGTTATCTAGAGGTGAAGAGCCTGGTCTACGCTTGAGCTCCTGCTGCTGGTAGGAATGTCGAAAAATGGTCCTGTGTATTAGTTATGAGTAGCAGGATTGGGCCTCAGGTTCATGCCGTTGTTTTAGTCACAGTGGAGCAAATTAAAGGTAGAGTTTCAGTGTCTATTTTGGATTTCCTAGTGGGTGTATGCAAGAAACTCAACATCAATTAAGCCCCTTTCTCTTCATTTCTGCTTTGATATACAACAGGTCTGCCTTGCCCTCCTTTTTGCACTATTACATTTCACCTCAGGGGAAAAAAAAATACTGAAGAATTTGTTTCCCTCAATGCAAACTTGCCTTCCTACAGGGAGTTTAAATGACTAGCTGACTCCAAGGAGATGGAGGAACTATTTATCTCCATATTTTTAAATAAATCCCATTCTCCCCATCTCACCCCCTGCCATTGTAACTGCTCTAGAAATGTCGAAATGCTGAGGTGAGGTCATTTAACAGCAAGACAACTTTTTTTTCTGGTTACTGCTCTTGCCAAAGGACAAGAATAGGCTTGTGTTCCTGAGCGGAGTCATGTATCCGATTCATCCCAGGTGTCGGACATCTGCTGCTAGCTCTGCAGCCGCCTGTGTTAGGACACAAGAAACAGCAGCGACGTTCCCAAGGAACAACTTGAAACAAACCCTCAGCACCAACGGACCTAAAACAGAAGCAACTAACAACCTTTGGGGCTTCTGGAAGACAAGCAAAGCTCTGCCCCGGCACTGCATCCTCCCCCACACCAAAGCTGCTTTTTAAGGAAGTTTTATCCATTACAAACACTTTGGTTTTCTGCTCAGGACTAGAGTGGAGCCCTCAGCCTACAGTCAGGACACAGGTAACCGTACATGCCCCTGTGCTGTGAGATCCTCATCCCTCACACAGATGCTTCCTGGGGACCAAGCCTCCAGTTGTGTTCTGTGGCTTGCTTTCCTGGATGCCATGCAAAGCAATCAGGGAAACCAATTTAAAAAAAGATATTATCAACAAAACCAAAGGATGATTAGGAAAAAAATTGCCAGGCCAGGGTTTACATATGCGATACTAGAAAGTGGAATAAGATCTGAGTTAGTAGGGATGGGAAAAAAAGGAGAGAACCGTTTCAACACAACAGTGCACTTTAAATAACCAAATGAATTCTGAAAGTAAAACGGTACGGGGATTCATAACTCAGCTGTACGGTGACAGCCTCCCCGCAGTCGCCGCCTGCAACGCCTCCGACACGGCTCCTCGAGCAAAAATACCCCAGACTGCCTTGGAAAAAATTATAACCTGCAAACACAATCCACTCCCTACCTACCGCACTTCTCGCGGCGAGACGGGAACAATATATCCTCACAGGTAGCACATGGAGACATAAAACCCAACCACTTGTTCATATTATAGTCATCAGCAAAACCTCCTGGTGGGGGAATGTTATGAGGCCATGGGGAGAGCAGCGATATAAAGACCTGACGGCCAAGTTACAGGAACAGTTATTGAGACCGGCTCAGGATAATCACACTAGATGAAGCTGTTCCCTTTCAGAGACACATGTGTCTCTCCCCAGTAGTTGAGCAGTTTACTTATGTCCATTATGAACCCAAATAATGAAACCCTACACGCCGTGTTGTGTTTCACCCTGCAGAGGTGAAACGCAGAGAGCGGGGCTGCTCGGGGGAGGCAGGCGCTTCCTGAAGACGACGGCTGATGATTTCCTGAACACCCGCCGCAGAAGCCACAGGAAGCTCCCCAAAGAGACAAACCCCCGCCTCATCCCCAAGAGCAAGACCCGCTTAGATCCTTTCAAATAAAAAGATACCGTCATCATTACAGTAATCTCCCACCACAAATCACTGTGTTAATGGCTCAGGTCAGAACAAGGACATCTGTATACTCTGTTCTTCTCACCCTTTCCAAATGCCACCAAGCAATAAAACACCAGTAGGAAATCAGCAGTGCCCTGTAGTCTTTGCTCAAGGGTCTCGCTTTCCCCTCCAGAAGTACCTGCAATTTATTTCAATAAGCAACAGGACTGAGGCCCACATCCAAACCTGAGCATCCAGGAGGAATTTGTGTATCACCTCTCCTCCTGGTGCAAAAGCTGCTTCACCAGTTCTCCTGCTTTCTTGAGATGACTTTGTTCTAAAAGCTTTACCCCAAATTGTATTCTTAGGCTGAGAAAGAGCTAAGAGCCAAGGTTGAGTTCTGCGTCACAGCATCAGTGTTTGTCCCAAGGCTGCTCCTTCCTGAGCAAGTCACCAAAACCACACGCAACCCCCGGGAAGCCAGAGGTCCACGGGACGATGGTCGTAGCAGCATCTCCCCCCGCTGCTCAAGCACCATTCACAAATCTAACAGCACACAGAGACAGACCACCTACTTCAGGGAGCAAGAACAACACAGTGTTTCCAAGTGCCTCACACATTTATCAAGTTCCACGCTGTTTGTTTCCAATTCATTAAAAACAGACCTACAGTTGCATTATATGAAGATAAAGAGAGTTCTTGGGTCAGCTGACAAAAAGCTTGACTTGATATCTGAATACTTCAGGTTCAGAATTCTGCTTACTTAACTCTTTCTGTCCAAGATCAATACCTGCCAATGAGTGGGGATTTTTCAGAGAAACCACACCAATCTGTTACAAACATGCAATCAAGACCTTTCTTCTGCAGTATTACAGGACACCACTACACACACACCCCCATTCTTCCATTAGATATGCTACGGCCCCATTTTCCAAAGGCTTCCATCTTCTACGTTCAGCTTGTTTCAATTATTCAGGGCAACCCAGGCTGATAATTACACAGTCCCGTGTTGCTGAGTAAAACTGATGCTTAATTAGCCAGCAGGAAAGATCGATTAAGATACAGCAGGGCATCTTGCAAAATTCTTCAGTGGGACTGCAGGGAATAGAGTCTGGCTGTGCCCTTCCAAAGGATAAAATTCTCTGCTTCTCAGGGACTCGACAGCAGTTTTATTTAAACTGGATGCTTAGATCAGTCAACCACCCTGAGTTTTATTGTCAGGTCTTAACTTCAAGTGACAGAACTCATATCTTATAACTACAGCATGAACAGCAAGCTCTGGATCACATTTCTAGCCAAAAATACAATGCAGCTGAGGCTGAAAGTTTTATTTAAGCCTCCAGCAACCTGTTTTCTGTTTATGTTCCTTGATTTTCCCCTAGCACATTAGAGCAACAATCACTTATCCAAATGATGCAGCTTATGTTCTCATGCAGGACTTGAACAGTCCCCAGGACATGAGATTTTGGAACCCGGGTCAGACCTGAGTTTTAATTCAGGAAGTCCTCTTCACTCCTTTTCACTGTATCAAAGTCCAGGGAATGCATATTTGAGTTCAGGAGCCACTTGTGAAACAGATACTTTAAGCAGCGAGCCAGCAGCATGAATCTTTGCTCACTGTATTGATTTACCCACCCGCCTAAGTATCAAAGTGATGGATTTTTTCCACAAAATCCTCTCTAGCACAAGGGAGAAGGAAGAATGGGACAGGATCAGAGACCCATATGCAAAAAGCTGTACAGACACAGCCCAAGGCATAAATTTTTACTTTGAAACACAAAACAAATCCCAAACAGAAATAATGACAACTTTGCAGACAGCCATATAACTGGTTAAATAGGAGAGTGTACAAACCAGTGTGCAGCGCACTCTTACATTATGCCAAGCCCTGAACGTCCATTAACTTTGAAAGCACGGTCCTGCTAGTGGAATACAGCATGTGGTACCCCAAGGTGTGACACTGTTCTGAAGCGCTTTCATTAGAAAGTAATGCAAACAACACAAACCTGGCTTTGACTTGCTGGAAGCCAAAGAGAATTGCATCCCTCTGCTCCCTGGCTTTAGCACTCAAGTTTTCATTCTGCAGTCCATCTGCCAGGTAACCTTCGGCATCTGGGAAAGAGAGAATTACAGGTTAAAACTAACCTGTTCTTGGCTAAGAAACCTGACCTGGCTGTGCACTGGGAAGCCCTCGAAGCGCCATACCAAGCAGTCTGTTCTAGAAACACAGGTCAGTCTGAAGACTTCATTTGGTGAAGTTAAGACATTGAACTGATTGAGGATGGAAGAAGATCTAAATATTGCATGCGATTACAGAGCTACTCTCTAGTTGCAATGGTATAAGGCAAATAAGCAACTGCAAAGAAACCACCAAGCAGAAAAAAGGAAGGTGGAACATGGGTAAGTCTATTGGGCTGAAGTATGACTCCACCTGCCTCTTTGCTGCCCCAAACCCTAAAAATGTGCTGCTGTGAAAGGCTTTTGGCATTAAGGACACAGAAGAAGTGGTTATCCCATTCAGGGGAGGATCCAAAGCACTTTTAAAACACCAGCACAAGATACCCCCTGACAGTTCAAGGAAACCCTAACCTGTGGTTTTCACAAGGATGATCTTCAGAAAGGACAAGCACTGAACAGCAGGCTGGTTGTGCACTAACCTACGTGCACTCGTATCACAACATGGGCTCTCCCGCAAGGTTATCGCTGAAATCCTACACCCTGTGCTTGCTCAACAGGGACAGCTAGACAAAAGTAAATACGGTATTCTCTCACCTGGAAACCACATCTATATGCAGAAATTTAACCTGAACTGGAAGATAAAAGGATTAAGTGTCTTCTTGCATAAATATTTATATTCTTTACAGAAACCTCAAAAAAGTCTCGCAGAAAACAAAACAGTTCCAATCACACCTCCTCTATACAGGAAAATATCATCCTTGTACTTGAGCAGCATCACTGCTAGTTTCCCCTAGCAGAGAAAAGATTGGCTTCAAAGCTATGGTGTTGTACCTCCACAGGCTTCTCCAACCTTTAACTCGCGCCCCATACTGTGACACTAATGTCAGTTTAATATCCTGCTTGCAAGACTTTCAGCTCCTTATGCTTCAGCTGCTGGTACAACAGCCAGCACTGTTTAGCACACCCCAGGAATCCACACAGCTCCTTAATAACAGCTCCTCCACCTGCAAGCACATCTCAAGATCAAAATGCCACAAGAGAAGTTAATACCTTTTTCTGTTAAACTGTGAGCCCTCATTTCTTTTTGTTGCCTGCTCATGACACACTCAAAAAGGCTTAGAGCTTGGGAGACAAAAAAAAAAGGAGCTCTTTAAAGTGAGGAGCATAAGGAAGGACAAAGAGGGGAACAAGGCTGATGCTTGGGCACCCCACAGAAACAGGGCCCTCTTCCCAACTCCTCTTCAGAGTGACAGAAGGGCAGGACCAGGGAGACAACTCTGCTCACAGCAGCCTGGGAAGGAGGAGTGAATCCAGATCCTAACACTTGTCTCCGTAACAATCCGGCTCTCCTTTCTGGATTTATTCAGCTGAAAGCACCCGTTTCCATGGGAGCACTCACTAATAAGCACATTTCAGCCAAACACAGGCTCCTCCAGGTCCCCACGAGCTCCATCCTCTGTCTCCCTGCCTTTCCTCCAACCGGGAGGGCTCCTGACCCACAAAAACCAGGTCTGAGCCCGCTGTGCCTCAGACCCGCGGCCACCACATCACAGCTGAGAAACCGAGCTTAAAGCCTGAATACAGCACCGAGATAGAGGCATCCCAGCACAACCCCTCTGATGCGGGGATGCACAGTTGCCACATCCCAGCTGATGGGCAGTAACGCTAATTCACCGCATCGCTCTCAAACCCACACCTACGCCCAGCGGCAGTTTTGGGAATGCCAGGAACGCAGAGGTGTCAGGCCAAAATGCCTATTAATATCAAGTTATCAAGTACTGCCAGTAATTTAGCCCTAGATGGCCTGCCTGGGATAACACAAAGGCTTTGCCAGAGCAGCTGAGTGAAGCTGTTTAAATCCCAGGCCAATCCTGTAATCCATAGGCTAAGTTTCATTTTCAGTACATCTCCATGCAGTTTTAATTGTACATCCAAGATACAGTACCAGCTTATGACAAGCCTAACAATGCTGAGGCTAACACCACTTACAAATTACATAGAAAGTAGCCAAGTACATGTATCTAAGCACAAAGGATATATCTTGCTCCAAGGAGCTTACTGCTTAAGAACAGATGAGGCTAAAGGGACGATTTATTATATACAAACCAGCATAAAAACTGCACAGTAGAAACGGGTCAGCAAGAGACACTACATACAGGCTGTGTTTCCACAGTGAAAGAGAACAAGCAAGAAAAACAAACTGCTCCCAGAACTTGTGCAAATATCAGCTGCATCCCTCTGTCATTTTTAAGCGCAGATTAGCTCCATGAGCATGTGATTAGCTCTAATACAGTATTTACTTACCGGGATGTCAGCACAGATCAGCTGCTGGATAAGTTATAGTAGAACTAGGGTCACTTCTGCAAACCAGGCAGAGCCCCTTTCAGAGCCAGCCACTATGTTTATAGCACCAGGAAATGAAAAAGAAAGCCTAACCATAAACTCTCAAAGTGGATCAGGAAGAGCAATATGTAAGCAGCTCTAGAGTAAATCACCCTAATGTTAGTTTTACTGCTTGTCGGTAACATTATATTCTTGATGTTTATAGATTGCTCTCTGCGATCCACTCTGAAAGTTTACAGGACTCTCCTTTTCATTTCCTGCAGCTAAAAAGGTAAGAGTAGAAAAAAAATAGTTGAGATTTCATCAAGTGTTTCAGGGGAGTTTCTAGAGGCAATTGCCATTATCCACTTTAATCCTGGAGGAGATGCACAGCATCATAAGAATTATGTCACAACCACTGAAGTCCAGGTAGTAAATAACCTTTTAATGGCAGCACTAAATTCTAGGAGTTAATCAGCACTCAGTGAGCAGAGCTGAAAGGTATAAGATGCCATGGGTATTCTCTCCATGCACATACACACATTCACTTTTTTTTTGCTCTTTTCTACTCCTCTGCCATCAGAAGGCCGACAACAGAAGTCCCGCACTCCCTGCACAGAGGAACTAGTCCCACAGAATCACAGCATTTTAGCCATGCAAGATAATGCTGAGCCAACCAGTCTGCTCCAACACTATTTGATGCTTCACACAATCCCTCCTGCAGTTTATCACCCCCGCTGGCTGGGCAAAATTAGTTTAAAAAAGTTTAGGACACTTATCAACACAGAGAGTGCAGGTACCTTGAGCTTCCCTGAGACTGCATTAATATTTCCAAGATGCATCCCAAGATAGCCAGGGATTTGGAAGGCTAGTTGTATCATCCCCTGTCCCACTTGTCAAAATAAAACCTGTGAACTATCACAGACAGTGTTTCTTGACTTCTCTGCAAGCTCAAGAAAGGATGGTTTAATTGTGAAACAACATTTTTCAGATGAGCCTTCCTGCTTTTGTCGGGCTGAGTCAGAGAAAACCTTGAGAGCTGAAGCAATCTTCATCCATCCTCCTGGAATGGACTGAATGGGACATTCTCCCCTATGCAATGGACAACAGGGGAACCGAGAACAGCTTCCAAGTCTCAACCCCAAATTTCCTGATATTTAAATTCCGGAGCTACTCATGATGCTACATCAATGCTGACTGTGGCTTTTTAGCCCTCACAAAACAGAGGATTTTATTGTTGATTATTAAAACAGCATTGCAGCTGCTTGCCTCGCAATTAGCAGCTACCAGCTTTGTTTGGCTGTGCAGGTGCAGTCGCAGTCTCCCAGTGCAGCACCTGCTCCGTCCCTCCTGTCACCCAGCTCCAGCAGGAAAACGGCTTTCCAGACCTACCACCTGAGATGAGGAGGATCAAGCAAGGCACGCGAAGGGAAGGGAATCAGACAGCCAGGCTGCCTTTGCTTCGGCAACCGAAAACAGAAGCCCTGGGTTTGTCAGAGATATACCACATTTTTTAGAACCACTGTTTCAGCCTGCAGAGGAAATCTGTGCTAAACAAACATGAAATACCCTTAAGCAACAGTAGTTTTAAAAGGGACCTGACCCAGCCAAAAGCGAAACCCTGTGCAGTTAACTGACAACATCGCGTTAATGAATCTTGGATTGCTTATTTGCAAGGTGGAACTTAAAGTAATAGAATTGTTGCAACCACATCTACTCATGAACAGAGAATAACAAGCATTCATAAGCGTTGCAGGATTGCAACGTAGAGAGAATGGCCATATTACGTTGGCTTTCAACCACTGCAACCTCAGAGATGTCTTACGTGGTAATAACACAACCGTTGCTAGCAAGCCATTGACTACCTGCTTCTGTACATCATGTAAACAGCCCTGCCCTACGGGCCAAACTTTAATATAGGGAAGCAGATGTTACTGGCTGTACATCAGCACCTTTCCTCCCCTATTTGTAATTTTCATTTTAAATACAAGAATTCTTACGGTGATGCAGTTTGCAAACACTGTAATAGCTTAAGCTCCTTCATTTCCAGCCTGCCTAGCTAGAAGCTTCCTCAGCCACTGGAAGGCCGCAAGACCGTATAGATTGTTAAGACACAGCAAGTTTGATACAGAGGTATGTGACATGCAATTAATCTCCATTCATAGCCTGCTATACCTGTCAGCAAACAAAGGCTGTGCTTTAGAAGGAGATCTGAAGCCTTCAATTAAAAACAGTCAGCTAACAAGAAAATAATCTAAGTTAAAGGAAGGTGGCAGGTGCAGAAATGAGTTGTTTACAAAAGTGTCAGCACTGAACAATAAAGTGCTGCACATCAAAAATGTGAAAGGGTGAACTTCACCAAAGCCCCCATGATTAAAAAACAGAGGAGAAAATTTACACCTACATCTGGGGGAAGACACAAAGCATTTGGAAGAGAGCTTTGACGGGCTTGGAGGCTGCACACTCTCTCTGACTGACAAATCCCAGGACTGGAAGTTATCCCACATCTCGGAGAGGAAGGGGCGGGTGCTCCGTGCTGCCAGGAGCCATCGCAGCAGGAAACAAAAGGTCACAAAGCCTTGCAGCAGCCGGGGCCAGCGCCGAATACAACCGCTCGGAGCGGTGAGCGGCAAGATGCTAACGTCTCCTTCCCCCCCACCCACCCACATCTGCGACAGCAGGATGTGTCGGTAACACGTGCACGAGTTCTTCGGCAATGGGCTAACGCCGTTGCTCCAGCCCGCAACACTGCTGCTGAAGTTTTATTTATGGGGAGGTTACAACGTGGTCACCTCTGAGCGGCACTTCTCTCACCAAGCCTCTGCTTACCGCACCGTGGGGTCAGCAATGGTCGCTAAGGTCTGTACAGACCTTAGCACGGTTTCTGCTTGGCTGACCTACCACTTTGGTGACTAGAAGTGCTGCAGTTCAAGTTTGTGAAAAAAAATCCATGAAAAACAATTTCAGAAGCCTCCCACCTGCCATCTTACACACACACACACGAATAAATGCTGTCAGCTCTCAGCACAGCTCATCCACTCAGAAGCTGAGACCTCAGGAGGTCACACTCAAATTATCAAGCAGAAGCAGGGCTTGAAGCCAGCACTGCTCTCTCGGCCATACCCCCATTTTCAATGGGGTTGAAGCTTTCCCGAGGATGCACCCCCTCCGAGCGAGCTTGCTCACTGCATCCCCAGCGCAACACACAACATCTAAAGGCAGGAGACACCACAGCCACAACAAAAGCCTGCTGAGAGGGCTCACTGCAGCACACAAGCTTCTTTTACCCTTGGTACCCACTCCCTCATCTCACGCTAGCAACGCTCACCAGTGGAGCCACTCAATACCCTCACCAAAGGCACTCAGTGGGGACATCTTTTGACCATGCCAGAAGACACCCCTCAATCTTGCATACACTCTTTTCCCCTTGCACAGAGTCTGGGACCACCAAAGAGCTTCCTCGCCCCTAACACAGGCATGGACCCACCTGCCAGCTCCTGAGCAACATGAGGACAGCCCCAAAAACACCGGGACAGGCAGCCACATCCCCTACGCTCTCACTGGGGTTAGAGGCAGGGAAGGCATACATAACCCGAGGACCCCAAAGCCATCAGCCTTAGAGAAGAAGCAGCTCCCACAGTCCTTCCACTCCCCTCTCTGGCTCAGCACAGCGAGGTGCAAAAAGCCTTTCAGCTTCTTCCCCTGCAACCACAGCAGATTTCCCCCAAGAAGCAGAAGAAGAGCAAGGAGGAATTTGTGGTTACCTTCCAGGAGTCTCTGAATCTCCTCTGGGATCATGATACCTGCTATCTCCTTTCCAGAGGGGTCAAACCTGCTGCTACTGCTGCTCCTGTCCCTCAGGGGCAGGGACAAAGGAAGCAGGGAGGGCGGGGACACCCCAAAAAAGGTAGGAGGAACTGCTGGTCTCTGCTCAGATGCCACCTCCTAGGACAGCCCCAGCCAGCTCAACCTACCTCCTCGCAGGCAGCCAGGATGCCCAGCTCCCCTGGCCGCTGAGCACCTCCAT
Organism: Gavia stellata; assembly: GCF_030936135.1. Lineage (NCBI taxonomy): Eukaryota > Metazoa > Chordata > Aves > Gaviiformes > Gaviidae > Gavia > Gavia stellata. The sequence continues at coordinate 2,617,241 of NC_082621.1, forward strand.
GCTCCTGAGAGCCAGAGCTCCAGCCAACAAGCTGCCCAAGTGCCTGACCCCACCCCAGCACAGCTGAACCTGAGCTCCTGCATCAGCATTTTAATCAGGTGGCAGTTATGGGAGTGCATCTCCTTCGTTATTACACAACTCAGGGCACCTGCTAGCAGTGGTGAGCTCTGTCAGGCTGTGTGGCCATCGAGTCACCCTCCTGTGCCTGTTCCTAGCACAACAGGACTTGGAGGTTGGAGCTGTTCCAGGCAAAAGCAGGCTCCCTCCTGTAATGCACAGGGGAAGAGAATGGTACTTGGCTGTTCTGCAATAAAACTTCCCCTCTTCCTGCATCCTGCATAGGAAGGGGGCTAGATTGTAATAGCCATTCATATTTCTATGTCTTGCCCAGAGAAATAGCAGGGTTGCGCACTTTAACTTGCTTTATGACAGGCAATAAATGCAAACTGCACTCTACAAAACAAAAATGGCATTGCATTAGATTAACCCACAGCCCTGCATCTGCTCCTCTGCTATATAAATGAATTAGCACAACCTGACTATGAGGATACCACTATTATTTTTCATTCTTGCATTTCCAAATTTTAGGCTCAGTATTGACAAATCCAAAAACAGTCTTCACCTGAAGCTCACCAGTGATTCCAAAGACCAGGTTAAGATTTCCCATAGGTTAAGTGTACAGGATCCAGTCCTTACCTTGCAATATCCTGGTATCAAACAAATATTTATTGTTATAGCGTATAGAAAAGGTTATTCTGAATATGCTTGCCACTTTTACTTCTCTGGTATTTTATGCCTGGCGTGCAATCTTTAATTGTATTTTCCCAACATAGCAAATGTTGGAGATGGCAAAAAAGGATGCAATCCGGCTGTGTTGGCCGCAAATACAAAACCTCATAGCTTCACAGTTAATGCTTGCTGCTTTCAGCAGGGGCACGACACCGCTCCTGACAGGGGAGAGCCAGGGCTGTGTACTAAGGTGTACCATAATGTGATGAGGCAGGGCCGCGCCGAACTCTCCAAGGGGGGCCCCTAAAACTGCTTCTCTTGCTGCTTTGCTCTCCTCCTGCTCTGGGCAAGCCAGCCTGCCACAGTAATTATCACAAGCTGGCAAAGCAAAATCTGTAGGGGAAAAGAAAAGAAGAAGTGTGCGTTGGGCTTGCAGCCCACAAAGGCTGAGATACACGAACACTTCCCTACAGTGCCACTGGCTTCAGTGGGACAATGCCATGTCGTGAGGCTGAGCATATTTCCAAATAATGGCAGAATCAGATTCATACAGCTCTCTGGATGCATCACCTGGCTGGAATAAAGGTTTAGTTGTTTGGCGGCAGGCCTTGGATAAAGGAAACCCGGAGCAGATTCCAGATTTGCCCCAAGCTTCTTGCTTGGTTCAGTCACGGCAATCTGTGTGTTTCAGGCTTATCTCACATATGTGATACAAGAGCTGTACTGGCAAAGGCTCAGGTAGGGGAATGACAGAAATATATGAGAGAGATGCTCCTCCATATGCTAACATGCTTTGTGACCCACTTTCTGAGATGTGGGTGAAACAAGGGAAGAGACTGTTATGCTTTTGGTTGATCGGTACAAATCAGGTAAAGAACAGGTATAAGATGAAGCACAGTGCTTTGTGGTTTTTGGTTTTGGGTGTGTGCCTGCAATTCTAGTGCATTGTCTCCATGTGGACAGTGGAGTGAAAGGGGAAACCCCCCAAAGCAGCCACAAAGTTCTTTTGGGACTTTTTGGTTGAAACATGCACTTTTATGCATGGGGATGACACCTCAATAACTCACATATAAATAACACTTGTCAAGAAGGGATGGCTTTAAAGGAGAAGTGAAGATACCGTGACCATGAACATGTTTAGCGTATGCAGCTGATTTACCAGAGAGGTAATGTTGCACTGTGTCCTGCGTAGAGCCTCTCTGCGTGGTAATGCTGAAGTGGCAGCTGCCATTTGGGGTTTAGTCGCAAAGAAGAGAAGACGGTGTGTTGTCTCTTCTCCTTAGGGAGGCTCAATCGCTCTCCAGATCTGGGAAAAGAAACACACCACCACCTCCGATTTGTCACTCTGCACGCACATGTGATTTAAGAACAACCTGGAGACAGACTTCACGTCTGACATGACCAACCCAGACCTTACAGGTTGCCTATTCTGAGTGAGTTCACTCAGTTTCTGTCCTTCCCCTTTCACCTTGTGCTCCGCTGTGTGGACTCACCCACGTTGACAACACCACTGCAGCATATTCTTGATTTTAGGACAACTCGTACAAGAAATTGCTCTTCAGCGGATGCAGAGGTCTTAAAGCACAGGAAATGTCGCTGCAGTTCAGAGGGCCTCACACGGGAGATTGCCTTACTAGAAACTGTATACGTCACAGTAGTCTTCCCCATTACATCTCCTAGTCAGGCAGGGTTTCGTGAGTCAGGATTTAGAAAATTGAGAGTCTCCTATGGGAGCAAAACGTGAATCTCTGTTAGCTGCCTGAGGCTCCTGACACATTTGAGTGGTTCTGATTGCATGCAAGAAATGGTAGCGCGTGTAGGTGGATGCGTATGGTAGATGGATCTGTATACGTGTTCTCACCTAGAGATGTTTAGGGATAAATATTTAAACATGCCTGTGTAGAAATCCTAGTCAGTTCATTACCGACTACAAATAAAAGCAGCTGCTTGCTGAGACTGACTAACTTTAAAAATGAGTTTATAAAGGAATGAACTAGGTCCCTTAGACGGAAGAAACTGCCTTCAGATATGCCAGAAAGATCAATAAAACCTGATCAATGCAAATCTCAGAGGAAGAAATGTTCATGCAACTGCAAAGAAAAGGGTCGTCTCACACATTCTCTGCATTTCTGTAGCTCACACACTAATCTGAAAGCATAGTACTGTAAAGAGTGAACTAGAAGATACCTGATCAGTGAGTCTTGCCCAAGAGTTAAACCAATTTATCATATTTAGGGTCTAGAAGAAATTTTTCCATACGTCAAGCTAGCAGTGATGTGTTTTGTAGGTGTTTTGTGTGGTTTTGCCTTCCTTCACTGCCTTGGGTGTGGTCACTGCCTAAGAGCATATGGGGATTTCACCCAACAAATTTCCTGCTGTTGCAGTGTTTACAGCATCAGTAAAGCTGTAGATCTTTTCTGCTCAACTTCTGAGATGTATTGCAGTTGTGATTTTTGGTCTTTTGCTACAGATCTTAAGGTTATCCTAGAGCATTGAAAGTAGCATCATGTGTGGAGGCTGGCACTGTTGCACCCTGGATGCTCTTGGACCATACATCCATCCCATGGTCCTGGCAGCCGGAGACAGGACCCAGCACCTAGAATGTTCCCCTCAGGCCCTACAGAAACATTTTGTTACGACCAAGTTGACCGTGCAGCAGCTGCTGTTATTTTTAAATCCATTTTACTGAGGAATACCAAGGCATAGAGCCTCAGCTGCCATGGAGACATAGGTACTATTACCCAAAGCCTTAGCGCCAAGCCAAGCCTTCCACTCAACCTTGTGCAGCTGCAGATAGAGCCATGCAGAGTGATTCCCGGGCAAATGACCTTTTTTCCCTCGCCTTTTTCCTTGCCACTTTCATTTTTGAATGTGTGAACAGGTTACAAATTTAGTTTAGTGGTCAGCTGGGAAGGAGATGGGGGAGTCTGGCAGTGACTGGCAACTTCCACTGCATCATTGTTATGTAGCATCAAGCTTTATGGGCTCTAGATGTAAAGCTGCCTCCCTACATGATAAAAGCCCCACCTTAATCATTTTAGGTCCCAAGTTCAGCAGACAGGCTCTCTCCTAATGATATTCTGTTAAATGGACAAATTCCTTTGAAGGCTTGTCTTGCTTTGAAATCCAATTTCACAGGAAGCCAGATGCGATTGGGTGTAGCTATGGAAACAAAGCAGGGCAGCCTTCGAGGAGCTGAGCGATGCAAGGTAAAATGTGAGAGTCAGAGTCCTTTACTGCGCTGTCGGAAATATCAAAGGATCTGGAGAGGTTGGCAGGAGACGTGTCCCTGTTACGGGCTGCGCTGTGTGGCTGGGTACCAGCGCCTGTCAGGGGAGGTAAGCAGCCGGCTGTGCTGTCACATAGCCTGAAGTGGAGCTGAACGCACAAAACCGGGGGGGTGCAGACTCGCCAGTTCCCTGCCTGCCCCCTCCCAGCTCCTCCAGCACGTCAGGATCTCAGCCTTCCCCTCACTGCCATTTGGAAAGGTTAACAACAAAAGGGTAACAAGGTTAAACCACAAAGCCCTGGCTGATAACAGCCCTTTCAAGCAGCTGTGCTGAAATTAATCTGAAACTTCTAGTAATTAGATAAGATAAGGATGTGTGCATGCTCGTGCGGGCACACGCTGACCCTGGGACACCCATTCCACAAAGGAGGTGGAGGATCACAGGCTTCATTAAACTGGATCAGGTTATTTGTTCACCTAGCCTGGTGCTGCAGCACTGAAAGTACATTTCCAGCCCCTTTATTCATCTTGCTCGATATCCCTGGATAGTGCGCTGACTTGCCCTTTTGTCCTCTCTTCCCGGTACTGTAGCTCCTGCCAATTCAGAGCAGACTCTAATTCTTGCTTTTTCAGAGCAGATGCTAGTCCATCCATTTCTGTGTCACAGCTCCTGCCATTCCAGGGCAAATTGTTGGGCCACTGGGTGTCATTTGCTGCCTCTGACAGTGACCAACAACTCAGAAAAAAGGCAACTTTCCAATCTGGTAATGCACCTGACTGCTTGAATAATGTTTGCTGGTTTACTAATCAGCTATGCCATGCTAATGCTCTGCTGTAATCCCAGAGTTTACATGCTTATGTCGTTTTCATTGTCCAACAGGTCATGTGTCTTTTCCTGTGACTAAGTCATTCAGTTAAAGGTTGGTTACAATCCCCATAAACCCTCTTTCCTTTTTTAAAGCTAAGTGGTCTTCGGTTGTCTTCATAATTTGATTCTGCACCTCTGCTTCACAAGGGCTTGCAGGTTACCGTTCATCAGTTTCTGAAGCCAAAGAGAAACAAAAATATGTCAGCAGCTCTGAGTTACGGTAAACAGATCTGGTCCCAGAGCAAAACTAAATGACTGGACCTTGCTCCTGGCTTAGACTGCCAGACACTGGATTCATTTACCTTCCAGACGTGCTGCATTTTCTCTGCTGTGAAGGCTTCTTGGAAGCAAGCAGGTGCGTTGAGATGTATTTACTAGAGGATCTGTAAATGTGTAGTAACTGTTTTTCGTCACACCAACACATTCGTTACAGTAGGACCCCACTAAAATGTTCTGTGAGCACACATAAACCCCTGAAAGAGTTTATAGTCTGACCAGACAAGATGAAGCATAGGAGGATAGATGGAGCATCTCAAGAGAAGACCCTGGGAAAATAAACAAGAGTGTTGGAGCTTGGGTTAGTGTTCAGGTTATCCAGGTCCACAGTGCCATTGTCAACAGTAGCGCTTTGTGCACAGCACCCCAGAAATGGAATGGCAGAGTCAGAGCAGTTGTAAGCTGAGAGGGAGGAAGGAAGCTCCGAGTCTCCAGCCAGGAGAGGAGAGGCCCAGGTTTCCTCCCCTGCTTCATTCTTCTGTGCCACACGACTGTATGTCAAGCTCAGGTTCAAGTCCAGGGCTCGGTCCAGAGTCCAGACTCATCTATGCTCGCCGCACAGCGCCTCACTGTAATCCTATGGACATGAGCCAATAAAGACCAGGCACACATTTCTTCTTCATATGGTAGAAACATCCTCTCACCTTCAGGGTGAATGGACTCCACTGGTCCATCCACTCCTGCATCTCCCTTGTGGAGGTGGCATGTGGCAGGGAGGTCTGTCTCTGGAGTACCCGCAGTGATCAGTGGGGTGGAGGTGGTCTGTAGGAGGTGACGGCATGGAGAAGGCATCTCCCAACAGCATGTTCTCAGAAAACTTGTGATCCTGAAGCTAGATGTGGGGAATGGGTAACACCACTGGAATCCTAAGCAGGACACAGCTCTGAGACAGCATTTCTACGGCCTCTGGCAAAAGCTGGTCAGCATCAGGAAGGGAGGGACACTCTGTAAAGGGAAAGATTAGAAAGATAGGAAGCCAGAAATGAGCAGTGAGCTGACCTCCTGTGGAGGCTGCTGTTCCTCAGGCTGACGGATGGGCTTCAGTTTAATGCAAAGGTGGTATTGATCCCTTGCTGTTTGGTGACAATGTGTGATGGAGCTGCCCTCTGCCCTGTAGATGTGTTGTAGCACCTCTTCTCTTTCTCCCAATCCTCGTCAAACTACTTTAATGACTCTTTTATTGACAACACTGGGTCTTAATGAGGAGGACTGCCACACACTTCATTAAGGCTGTAGAGGGGACACTTCCTATAAACAGCTAGGACCAAGAGCTGCCGTCAAGGCTGAGGGAGAAGGATGGAGTTGAGGGAGGATCCATAGTTCTCTAGAGGAGGGAGAGATCCCTGTCTGATCCTGAGAGATAACAAAGATTTAGGACAGAAGTCCTGAGAAGCAGTGGATTGAAGAAGGAGAGATCAGTCCTGGGGAAGAGTCTTGGTGGACACAAAGGACATGACATGAGAGCTCCTTGAATATTTCAGTTCAGGATGAAGATGAGAGATGAAAAAATGTTGGGTGGCTAATGGCTACGTTTAACTGTGATTTTACTATTCCGTATAATACTAACACACTATGTCTACACTGCCGTGGAAGGTGGTGATGGCAGCATGTGTCAGACACCTGCGAACAGGAATACAGGCAGCAATGTAGTGCTGGCTTTCATAAAGTCTGCCAAACTAGCATTACGTAGCTGGCTCACCTGCACTGAGATCCAGGCTGCCACAGCTGAGTTTAAAGCCAGTTCAGGGAGATCTGTGTAAACATCAATCACATCGTTACACTTGATGGTCCTGACATTTCATGGACAGTTCAGTGACATTTCAGATTAAAATTGGACCAGCCGTTCTGTGAGGTTTTCTTCATTCTGGAAAAGAATCTAAAACCAGCACAAAGGACAGATTTGGACGCGAGGGTCTGGATTCAAAAGAGACGCAGATATGATGTTCTAACATAGCCCTGCTTCTGCATTAACATCCATAAATCTCCATCCATCACACAGTTCTATTTCAATTATTGAGCCAATTTCCAGACACTTTTATGATGTATTGTTTGATTTTATTAACTGGAGTGAAGGTTTAAACTCACTGAATTCCCATAGTAATCTTGCCCTGTAACCCTACCCACCTTATCAAATCTTGCTTAATGAAATGCAGGCATCTGTCTTAATGGCTTTCAAACTATGCTATGTAGACTGACCCAGATGTTAGTTCATAAATAGGAATATTTGGAGGTGTTAAACAGGGTAGCTGGAGACAGAGGTAGGTCCCTGAAGTGATCTTTTCTCTTATGAAGAAATCAGTGATATGGGAGAAATTACTATAAATCTTCATGAAGAAAAATGAGAGCCAGAGGCCTGGGGAATGGAAGTGCAGCACTGCAAGCAGCACAGCAATAGATTTGATCAAAAATAATTTCCTGAAGAAACTGGTTATTTTGGTAGAAATTTAAAAATCAAACTAGTTTGACTTAAGACCAAAAAACTCAACCGAAGTATTTTGCCTGGGGACTATAGGTGTTCTGCTGCATGGAAGTAAGAATTTGGGTGTTTGAGGCGCCATGAACAGGACCCTTAGTCAGGCTGCCTTCCCTGCGGTGCTCGACCTGTCTTGGCAAAGAGAGCATGTCCTCAGGGGCCACGGCACATCCTGGAGAAACAGCCGAGGGGTGGAAAGGGGAGTGCAGCACCCGTGTAAATGATTACATGGAATACTGGGATTATGTCCGATGTAATATGCTGTGTAATAATATTTGCAAATTGAAACAAGTTCCATTCCAGGGAATTGAGGGTATTTCATTGCTGAAGAAGAAAAAAAAAATCTTTAGAAAACAAATATTTTTCTTGGGGGGGGGGGGGAATCCCTCATTCTTTTTTGCATTTAAAAAATAGCAAAAAGAAATCCAGGCAGTCCTGGAAGCAATCCTGCAATGTGATGGACACAACACCAGGGGCTGGCTGGAAGCGTTCACTGCCTCACTCTTCCTTCCAAGCTGTGATGGTGAATAAGCCATGATTTTTGTCCCTCAAGGGTTTTTTACTGCCACACTGCATCATCTCAGCTCTTCAGCTTCTCCTTCCCCACAGCTGCTCTTGTTCCATACTCATGAGAAAGAAAGGAAGAAAAACTGACAAGGCTGCATGACAATCTGGTATTTAGTGTGACAGTTAAACTTAATGATATGGGAGGCATGTTAGGCTGTATTACAAGCCCATTATCTGCGAGCTTGGATATTGGATGCATTACATTATTAATTAAACACCAAAATGACTACCGTTAGTCGGCGATCTTATCTGCTAAAAGAACTGGAAGGCAGAAGTATTCCCTAAATTCAAGGGCTTATTGTTTCATTCCTGTCATTTTGTAAAACAGTTACCCTTCCGTTTCATGCTTGTCAAGCAATCAATGAATGTTTGTAAACTGCTTTGAGATCTTCCAGTGAATGATGCTACAGTTTATAATTGCAAAGTGTTACTACAGTTCATTCATTATGAAATTAAAGGATAAAACTTGCAGATGCAAAAGAATTCGGCTTGAAAAATACCCCAAACATTTGTGCAGCTGTTATTATGTTGCCCCCTTCTGCCAGATGCTTTAAACACTCTTATGTAAGGGATGAATTCAAACATCGCAGAGCTGCTCTCAAGGTGAAACCCTCGAGACATGTTTGAAGTAACGGCACTGATGCCTAGCTCTTACACTCTTCCTGCGCAGATTTGAGACCATTCAGAGTACAAAAATGCGATCTCCGTTTCATGAAAGAGGAAACTGAGGCTGAGGAAAAGGAAGTGTCTTGCCTAAATAACACCTCGAGCCAGTGAAAGAAAGAGGGGCAGAGCCCATGTCCTCTGAGTTTCAACCCAGTGCCCTTCCCACTAGCTCAGTTCATTTTAAAGTTTAAAGCCGGAGTCCTCTTCTAGCCACTCCTACGGCAACATGTACCCTCCGAGGGTGCAATTCTGCAAAGTGCTGGGCACTCTGGCCCTCTTCCAGTGAAGCACTTAAGTACACGGTTAACTCCAAGCTTATGAATTGTCTAATTGAAAACAGCGGAAATGGTGCTTTAAAAAGAAAATTAGTGCTTCCCACTTCAGGAGAAGGCAGACAGCATCTGCACTGGGAGCCATGTCACTCCGGGCTCTGTCCATAGGCAGGTGCCACCGAGGGTGGCACTTTCACAGCCTCACTCCACCTATAATCTGAACCATCCTCCGGAGCTCCTCCTTTCTTCCACTGGCTGTAGAGGCCATCCATGCTTGACTGCATACAGAAACTGCAAGCACAGCCTACCTGGACGCTATGCAGGCACAGCACAAGCTCTCTGTGGGTTAGTACTGAGCTGGGCTTCTCAGACAATGGCCCAGATCTAGAACTGGATCACCAGCAAACTGTGCTTAGAGCTTGCTACCATCTCAAATGTGGATGGTCTCCTGTGTTGCTAGGGAAGGAGCACGTTTCTGACATTCTTACCCACAGCTCTTACCATTCCCTGCTCTGATAAACACCTATGCCGAGCTATGGTTCCAGCCGTGAGGAAGCACCTGGCAGTCCTGCAGATCTGACCTGCTTCCTGCTGAATGTTCATGGGTGAAATTACACAGCAGATCTCAGCAAAGTTAACCAAGTTCCCCACGGCAGAGTATAGCAACCAGACAGAAGTATCAGCCTCTACTGCAGCAGGACAACCTAGAGAAATGTTGCAACTCATCCTCTCGATCCAGCCTCCTCCAGTGGTTTGGCCAAAGTCTGTAGAAGAGCTTGGAATCAAACCTGGCTCTCCTAAATACAGCTTCAATGCATCACTCCTACAGGAGGGCTTCCTCTCTTTCATCCTCTTATCACTTCCAAACAGATCCAGGCAGGCAGTAACAGTGCCTCTCTGCTGCCTCTGTTTCAGCTTGAAAAGGGATGGTGGTAACTTGTGTGAAAAGTTTGGCCTTTCTTTTGAGTCACTGATTAGTATAAACAGTGGTGTGTGCCTTTTGGAGTGGTTATTCACACTACAGATCTCTAGCCGGCTAAGTGCCCGATTATCCCACTAAGTCTGAAAATCTCTTTTCCTTCTCTACTTTTCTCTTATCTCCTCTGATGTAATTATCTGCTACTTTGTACTCCACTTCTCTAAACTTCTGCAACCCTCTACTTTTAACCTCCGCTCTCTGTTTCTCCGCTTCTACCCCAGAGCAAATGGAGATTATTCAAGGTGAAAGAGAGGGCAGTGGAGAAGTACCCTTCATCGGTAGGGATGTCTGTGGTGCTGCTGTGCTGCCCCATTCTCTCTCACTCTGCATTTGCATGGCTTTGGGGGATGCACATATTAAAGGGTATGGAGATGTAATCCACCAGGATTACAAGGGTTTACAATTTCAAATCAAAGCATTACAAAGGTCAGATATCCAACCCAGAGCAAGCTGATCTGGGATGCCAGCTGATGCCTTTTCTTTCTCACCTCCTCCTGAACCAACTGATCTCTTAGTCATGGCTCAGCATCCTCTGTCTACAGCACTCACAGTAATCACTCTTGTGGTGCCTAAACAATGGATCTCTTACACTGAACTGGGCTCCAGGGGCTCCTGAGCTGGTATGCAAACTCTTATTCTTTGTACCGTGATAGCTTTGTTGAATCCTTTCATAGTGCAGGTTTCTGCTGGGATAGGCAAGCGGGGCTAAGAGATGCCCCAGAGAGCTTACAGTCGATGCATAAGGCAGGAGACAAGAGAGGGAAACAAAGAGGTAGGACCTTAAGGGGTGCAGGGGTGAGAGTCTCGTGGAAAATTCAGCTAGATGCACTGGTCCCCAGCCTGTCCAGCTCCCTGGAAGCAATCCCTGACTCCTTACAGCACAAAGTACACTTTACGTATCACTCTGTTTCTTGCTCCTAGCTCTTCAGTCCGTCTCCCTTGTTTCAACTCTCCTTGCCACAGTTCACATTTTGTCACACTCTTTTGGTTAGGTAAATCCGTAACACTCCCTCATGCTGGTTATGTCGTAATGATGGTTCTGTTCTTTGTACCATATATGTTAAAATGTACATCTCCAGCTCTCGCTCCCTGCTGTCTGTGGAGGGAGCCTGGATAACTGAACTTGCAGAAACTAACATTCAGGGAGAGGCAGCTCACTTTGACCCACTTGAGATCACACAGAGAATCATGGCAGAATCTGGAACTGAAGCAAGCTCATCACAGATCCCAATGAATGCTTCAGCTACAAACCTCCCGTTCTGTGGGGCACTGCCCTGGTTCTCAGCCACCTGCCCTTATCACCACAAGTGCTTTTCTCCTGTAGTTTATCTCCTTTCATCCTACCTCCATCAGCTAGTCCCCAGCTCCCAGCTCTCCTCTGTCTTCCACCAAACGATCAGACAATCACGTCTGCGAGAGGAGCAGAGAGAGAGCAGCGCCTGGGTCCTGTGTCAGTTTTATTTACCTTCATTGCACTGCCTTCCATTGCTTAACAGAATAGTTTTATACCAGAGAAAATTGGAAGCTAAGTAGTTGCCTGTCAGGTAGTGTCTGTCACCTGTGTGAGAAGCTGACATCGTAGTCACCTACACTGTCAGCCATCTCCGTGCTGAGCATCAGTCCTGGCCCCAGAGTCCTCCTCCTCGTGCTCTTTCTCTGTGCTGGTATTTGTAACAGTGCCACTGGGGACTCCCCTTGTACAGCAGCATGCTGCAGTTTCCACTTACTTACATCCATGTGCACTGCACACGCAGCAAGTTAGCTAACAAGAAGATGAAAGTGCTGAGATACAGAGCCCGGCGCTGGAGGAAGTCTAGTTTCTCAGTCAAGGACCCCACCCATCCCCAGAGCAACATCCCTGATTTCATAGAATGCCCGGGAATTATACCAAGGGTACATTCAGTTCCAAATATATAGAAAAGAGAAATGTAGAAGACAGTTAAAAGATCATTTCGCATCAAGGCAGACTAGGAGTAAGAGTATGTTTGGCACGGGAGAGAGATGGGCTGGATGCAAAGCCTGTTTTGGAAGGGGGGAATGGAAGGGGAAGGCTATTTTGATGGATCCAGAAAACTGGTGTGTTTCATAATGAGTTTAATACACAAAATGCCTTCCCTAAGCAGGAGAATTGCTTGATAGAGATGAGTGAATTCTCTTTCTCCCCCCCCTTTCCTCTTTTCTTCTTTTCTTCTTCTCTTCTTCTTTCCTCCTCTTCTTTCTCTACCACCTTATCAGTGTCTCCTGGAATTGCCAGTCGAGATTACAAGGTGTCAAAAGGAGTGAAATGAATTTTGCCACTCGGCTGCTCGTAAACTTGGTGACCTGGCTTTCGATATTACAGCGCCATAGCCTCTACCTTTAAATATCAGCCACCCACAGAACCAACCTGACTGTACATCGGCAGCAGGAGAGGTTTCCATGGTGACAGGATGCAGGTCACAACCTCTGTAAATGTAATCAGAGCACTGGGACTGCTGTGTGGAGACAGGTTTAATTTCTCCGTTAGTGGGAGCTCTGTGGTCCAACATGTACATAAGCTCCTCACATTGACAGACAACCTGTTATCTTCAGGATGGTGCTGCCTATTGCCAGTCCTCTCGCACACCTGGCATCTCACCTTAATTTTTAAGCACCGACAGAGCAATCCCAGCTGGGATCCAGCATGGCCCAATCTTCACTGCTCTGGGCTTCGCAAAAGCCTGTTCATATCATTTCAGCTGCCCACCGCCTCTTCTCATTTCTGCTCCCTACCCCATGCTGGCTGCCTGTGCAGGCGGAAGGTTGGAGGCTTCGTCCCCTCCGCTCCACATCTATCAGGTCGCTCATTCCTTCTCCGTCTCGATACACAGGTGTTGCATTGTAATCTGCCTGTCTCCACAGTGCCTGCATGCCAAGTGCAATACAGCAGAACAGTGTACCTTGATGCTGTCTGAGAGTCAGACAACTCTTCAGTAGGGCAGGAGTGTTTCTGATGAAACACGCTGCAGAGGAGCTTTGCGGGAATGTACCCAGGGGCTTTTGCTGAGTATACTGAAGATTTACAAAAGGGCATGTGCTGTTTATAGGGTCTGGGCTGAGGTTATACTCTATGAGACACAGAATTTCTGGCTATTTATGACGTATACAGAAGCGGGATATTTATTGACTGTGCTGTGTGTTGAGTATTTCCAATCATTCTCAGCTTCATGCTTTTCCTTATCCTTCTTTTTCTGGCTATATATCTCTCTTGCATTGCAAGCCTCAGTTTATCTGCTTCTAAGATGCATAGGACCTGAATAGTTCCCATCTTCAAAGATAAAAGCAGCTGCATGTGCCAGACTGTTTTAGTGATGCACAGTGTTTAATAAGCTTTAATTACTGGCTTCTCCTCTCTTATTAAGTTAAGCCAAGAATATTTTAAGCCCAGCTTGTAATAGTATTGGAGATCTCCATTTTCTGAGTCAACAGTTTGCACAGATGACTTTGGATGTCAAATAGCAATTACTGCTTTGTCTCCTGTGTATTTGTGCATTTGCAGTGAGGAGAAGTTAAAAGCTTCTCTCTAGTAGGAGCCACATGCATTCAGGGTCAGTCCCTGAGTGCTATCAGATCCACACAGCAGCACAACAGTAGCAAGTTTGACAGACAGTGGAAAAGAAGAGTGAAAGGACTTGTTCATTCAGAGATCATCCAAAATTGCCATTCTGCTGTAGCTTTATAACCTTTAATTTCAGATTAACTTTCACATGTAGTCAAACCCGTATTTGACTGGGCAGCTAATGTGGCGTGCATAGGTTCCTTGAAACTATGCCTTTGAATCTTTGGCTGAGAGAATGCTTTGAAAGCATTCAAGATTTTCAGCATGTGAGCAAGTGTCCTAACTGCCGGTTCATGCTTCCCTTACACTGGCAGCAGGTACCAGCCAATTCTTCTGTCCTTTACTTTCACTATGCCGTGCTGTACCAGTCACACAGAATCACAGAATCATTAAGGTTGGAAAAGACCTGTAAGGTCAACAAGTCCACCCATCAACCCTACACCACCATGCCCACTAAACCATGTCCCGCGGTGCCACGTCTACATGTTTTTTGAACACCTCCAGTGATGGTGACTCCACCACCTCCCTGGGCAGCCTCTTCCAATGCTTCACCACTATCTCCGTAAAGAAATTTTTCCTAATATCCAGCCTAAACCTCCCCTGGCACAACTTGAGGCTATTTCCTCTTGTCCTCTCACTAGTCACTTGGGAGAAGAGACCAACACCAACCTCTCTGCAACCCCCTTTCACGTAACTGTAGAGAGCGATCTTTTCAAAGAGCCATCACTGTGCTCAGGAGGGAATTTGCTGAGTACATTCACGCAAGTGCTCTTTGAGAGGAACTAATCGATTGCTAAAGACAAAGCTCAGGAGCAGAAATCTCTCTGCCTGTCATCTCTATTATCTTTTTTGCTTCGTCTGCCTCCACACTGCGCATGGACAGAGAACGGAAACTCTGCCAGGATCCTGTGCGTCTCAGAGAACCCTGTCACCTGAAATATTATCCTGTCTAGTTGTGTGCAGCAGATTTAGCATTTCAGAGCGGCGGGCCTGAGTTGCCAGTCTGTCATGTGGATTGCTCTGTGCACACCCAGGTGTTGATGGTAAGAGGCATACATGCTTGGGACAAATGTTAACCCAAAAAAGCGAGGTGAAACCAATGGGAGGAATAGGGCTTTCCTGGGCTATTGCAAAAGCCTTTTGAAAGTAAGAAGGGAGAAATAGAAGTGGATAGGGTTGGGCTAGGGGAGGTTTTTTCCACCTTTGATCCTCGGATTGTCCTGTTCAGCTGAGTGGAATACAAAGCAAGGGTGTCTCAGAGCTCACACTTCACCTCAGCAGTGCAATCGACGGGAGAAGCAGTGAGCGAGACCGACAGACTGTCACTGGCAAAATGAACTGTCACCTCCCATTTTTCAGAGGCGCGGTGGGATGAATTGCAGCTTTGAACCATGTGGCCCGTTGCTGATTGAGTTCCGCTGTCTTAGAACCCCACTGAACAAGGCAAGTTCATTTCAGTCTGACGTACCACTGCTTATCAATTTTGGAGCCAGTAAAATTAACCTCTTCAGAGCTGATTTCCCTTTTTCTTCCCCTCCTACTGCCACCTTCCTAGTTTTGTACCTGGAAAGGTCAGTGAATAAATCTCACAAAGCATCAAATAGGATCCAAGTGGCCTAGAGAAGGCTTAAGAGAGGTGCTGTTCTTAAACTGTCCTGGCTCCAAAAGACAGCTGTTCTGGTCACCAATCTCTAGCAGACATCTGTCCACAATATAAAAAACAAAGCAGAACTTGCTGCACAGTTCAGCAGAATTCAGTGTGCTTGGAAGCCTCCGAGGAGTCAGGGGGAACCCAAGTCCTGCAATGACAGCTGTGTCGGAAATCGGGGTTGAGATGAATTGGAATGGCTGTGGGAGAAGGCTGGTAATGGAAAGGCGGCGGATGCTCAGGGTCAGAAATAGATCCCTCGCAGAGCTGTGTGAGACCAGCAGTGCTAAAATGCCAAGGATACTGCCAACCAAGACTGTTTTCCCAGAGCTATGCAGAGAAAGGTGTGCGCGTCCCACCTGTTTGATCCAAACAGTATCCTCAGCCTCTTGCCAGCCTGTGATGTTCATTCCAGTCCTGCCGATACCAGTTAGCTGTCTCTGGTGTAGTGTTTTCTGTCTCTTCATTCCCTCAAGAATCAGTCTGAGTTGCTTGGCCTTTCTTCTCACCGGGAATTTACAGAAGCCTGCCCTTCCTTTGCTTTCACATCATCCTTGTTTTCTGATTGATATCACTTCTCTCCTTTCACATCTTTCTCCTTTCTCCCTCTATAATAATGCATCTGCTTCCAAGCCAACGTTTTTACCATACAGAGCCTGTGAGCCAATATTGCCTCTGTCTTCAGCCTCCCTCTTGAAGTCTTTTTTTCCTATTTGACCTCAAAGGTTGGTCCTCATCAATTGTGTGTTTATGTATTTTTGCTGATATCCAGTTGTCTCATGTCTTATTATTAACTCAGGGCAAAGTCCTGAGGTCCGTAATAGTTAGTATACAGCTGAAACTCGGCTTAGGATGGAGGAAGCCCTGAGAAATCAGCCCCTTCAGGGCAAGATTTTGGGGGACAAGAATTACTCTCCTCCTTTGTGTTTTCAGGAAAGGTGGACACACATAGCATTCAATAGTGTAGGTCTTTTGCTGGTGTAAATCAGGATCACTCCACACTAAGTAGTCCAGCTGGTGGTCAGGTACAATACACTTCTGATTAAATTAATGTCTGCTGTAATTCTGTTGGTATCTGGAGAAAATCTGTCTTGACAAGCATCATCCACTGCCATGTTCCTACCTGCACAAACAACTCTAAGACCGTATCTCATCAGAGACTTCCTAAGCTGTTCTCAGCCTTGTTCCAGCCCTAGAAACACTCACTATTTTTCCTCTGAATACTTTGTATTCTGTGTCCCAGACGTTTTGGTAAGTGTGCAGAGCTGCAACGAGAGATGGATGGGCCACTGACAAAAGGGGCAGGAGAATTAGTTCCAATGGAAATAATTTAAGAAAAGCTTTATTCAAGATGTCCATGAGTGGGAAGCTCTGGGCCTGTGTCTCACCTTCCTACAGACTGAACAAATGGATGAAATATTAGCACTTTCCACATGTTAACACTACAGGATATCATCCATCTTCCTCACCAGTGGGAAGTGTTAGCTAGCATGGGCCTTTATGAAGCTGATTTCTATATTCCCTTATGCCAATCACAGCTTAGAAAGTGTCTGAGTTTGCACTTTAGGAAAAGGGACTGTGAATCTGGGGAGGCAGCCCTCAGGCTAATGGCTACCTCCCAGGCTTTCTTTAAAATGCGCAGCTGTGCATTACCTGAACTAGCTTGAGAAATAGCCGCACAATATTCTCTAAATCTTCAGTGAATGAGCTGCAGTGGCAGAGCGGCTGAGAAAACTTGCTGCGGTGAGTCTGAGCTTTGCGGGAGACTTAAAGCTATGGCAACTGAGCACGTGTAGCCGATCATTTGGGCCGGGGAGTTGAAGTTTGTTGATTAGGAAGGTAGTCATGATGCTCCCTCGGGGGAATGTTGGCTGCAGAAGCTGGTCCACTTTAGTCTGGGTGAGTAGGCTTGGAGAGGACTGACGATGGTGACCACCTGGCAGTGATATCTAGTCATGCAAGTCTCGTGTTGTTAGAAAGGGAAAGCTTCTGTTAGAAATCCTTCCTTCCAACAGGAGTCAGAGATTTGTTTACACCAGCAGAGAGAGAGAATCAGTACTCAGAATCTAAGACTTGGTAAAAACCTATTACACAGCACTCTGACTTCAGGAAAAGGTTTTCCCTTGTTGCAGGATCTGACAATACATGTAAACCTGTCCATTATACAGGGCTAAGGTGGAAGAGTTGATATAAAAGATGTTCCAGCGCTCACTGGAAACCAGGCAACCCAGCAGTGTCAGCCTTAACTGTTCCCTGTGAACTGTGGCAGCATTACCCAGCAATTCCTGGGTCACACTGCAAGTCATCTCACCCAGGAGCAGCACTTAAAGTGCTGAAAAGCTGTGTGCAGCTTAAGAGCTACAGACTGGCCATCCTTGCCCTCATGCAACCATCATTAGAGATGGGTTTTCAGTACTTTTTCTGATTCCTGCAGTGAAAGCAGTCTGAACACACACAAACACACACACATGCACACACACACAGAGCAAAATATAATTGCTAGTTTCAGAAGGGCGGGAGCATATGGGGACCCTCCATTCAGAGGAATAGCCACGTCCCTGTTTCTTGTATTGCAGCAGTAATAAAACTGCGGTCAGTAAACTGAGTCAGAGCACAAACCCGCCTTCTGAGCAGCAGCTCTACCACGTTGCAGCTGGCTGAATATTTAAAATATGCAGACTCCTTCCATCCATCTTTGCTCAAGTAACCAAGTCCTCAGGTTTCTGCTGAAGCTCCCTGCTCATGAGGGACAGTTTGACTAATACAGCAATGGATAAAAGGTTTTTCCGTGGTTTAAGTATTTATCCCTAATGCTACCAGAGAGTGCTTTTTCAAAGGCCAGCCCTGGGAGGCAAGATGCTTTAATATGAATCTTCTCTCCTCTATCCAAGAAGAGCCTGCAGGATCAATGCTTGTAACACTCCTCCCCAAAAATTAATGCCACTGTGTAAGGGCTTGTCTACACAGGAGTTATCCCAGTGAGGCATTGTGCTTTACATTTGCACCTTGCTTTATTGCAGAATAAGTTTAATATATAGACAAAAGCTCCCTTTATAAGATCATCATGTCATTAGGGGAACAATTACCTAAACTTTAAAAGCTCATGGGTATTTTCTGACCATGTTCTAGTGCCCACTGGAGTCTACAGAAGGATTACGCTGATTTTAATGGCCATTGGTCCAAGCTATGGGAAAGTAAAATTGATAAGCAAGGATAGAAGAAACTCAAAAAGTCATTTCTCATATTAAAATTAGAGCTTAATCCATGTTGTGAACTTTAGACTGTGAATAGTACCAGGTCTAAGTGTTCCCACAGGCAGGGATGTGTGCATGTGTCTGTGTAATACAGCAAAGGAAAGGAGAGCTGAACAGAGAGTAAAATAAGGCATTTTTGGCATTGCAGCTTCCTGCAAATTTACAATTTCACTATAAGAGATAAACATTCAGCAAAGAGAACAGAGAGACTGTCATCCTTCACTGAAGCGCGAAGAAAATCTGTGTCTGAGGCTTCCTCAAAGCTTAGTGTGTAACAGAATGAACTTGACTGTTGTTTTAATTAAGCTCCCATCAAGGCCTGATCCGTACAGAGATTATAGAACATGTGACTAAGAGGACTGCTATTTTACTGACGGAAATTACCCTGAAACAATGATCAGTGTGAAGACCGTAGTGAAATAAAATCCTAACCTAGCTCTGAACTGCCCCAAAATGTGTTAGTTCATTTATAATTTAGCAAATAAAATGGCCCAAATTCAGTATCAGACTTTGGGAGGAATATTCTTAAACCTTGAATCAGGTCAAATTTAGCCGTGTGAGCTGTGGCAACAGTCACGTGGTGTGCAGTGGGTGTGATGTCATCAATCTGTGTGGCAGATGTCACGGGCAGGCGCATCATTAGTCTCTGCAGGGCTGTGTGATGCATGGTGACACCATGGCTGAGAGGGGCGTGATTGATATTTGGTGCATGGAGCCATATGAAAAATCTAGTGTGCAAATAACAGTTTTATAAATGCCTTTCTCATTCTATATGCAGACAGGCCCCTGGAAGGAATCTAGGAGATTGAATTAAGCTTTTAACCCTCTAGGCTCTCCTGTCGTTTATTGTTAGGGAATTAATAGGAACGCAGGAATGCAGATGGCCTGCCTGTCAATTCCAAGAGGTGATTTTTCTGATCTTCACGGACGTTTCCAGCATCTTTCATTAAACACTCATGTACCAATTTGTCATTTTAACTGGGCAGGAAAGAAACTCCCATTGAACTCCTTAGCTCAGGTGCTGTAAGTTAAATTCAGAAGCAGAAAGCCTTGCTCTGTTACATCTGCCAGACAGGCTTAGGGCTGACGAACAGCCCTCGATACCTGTTTCGGTGGATAGAGGGATTCCAGTAGGATGCTGTAGACCTCTTCTCTCTGCAATCAGAATAAAAAAAAGATTATTCAACAGGAATGAGAGAAGGCTTATATAGATCCCCTGAGATCCCAGAGCAAGTGAAAACTTAGGAACAGCAACAGCATTCTCAAAGGGAGGTAGAGAAAAAACATAGGGAGACAGGCCCTAATTCAGATCTTGTTTACTTTAGTGTTCACTTAAGTGGAGATCTTCAATGGGTTTTCATCGTTATGTGAGTAGAACTGGGACCCCGTCTTTCCCAAGGCAGAACTAGGCTTTGTAAATGGCCCTTTAAGAGATCAAATCTGGAGCTTCGTAGGATGGATTTGCAAATATCTATAGCAGCCAGGTGCACAGCAGTGGGACCAAACAGCAGAGCAAGGTGCCCTGTGGGTTTGGGAGCTTAGGGTGGTTTGAAGGCACCTTGGTATCTCAGCCCTGCCTGTGCTATAGATGTGACATCGAGAGATATCTGAAATGGGCACCTCGAGTCCTCACCACTGCAGAAGCCCCTAGGTTGGAAAGCAGCGTTTTCTGGGAGCACAGGAATGGTCAGTTTTGGTCAGATATCTGTTCTGCCTGTTGCTGGTGTCAGGAGAAGTTGTAGGAGCAAAGCCTGGCAGTAGGACCCACACAAACAGGCGGGCACTTAGAACAGCAGTAAAAGGGGACAATAAGGGATGCCCATGCCCTTGCCAACTGCTTTGCCTATGATGGAGAAGGCAGGTACTGGCTACCTGAAGACAAATACTGGCTACATGTGCTGCAAGAACAGGGGATCTCTCTGGTTTTTACCCACCGGGTTACAACCACTTCTGCCGCTGAGGCTGCTGAGGGTGTTGGGGGGCAGCAGCTATTGCAGACTGGGTCCAACGGCAGCGTTTACCACTCCTACCCTCAGGGCAGCGGCAGAAGACAAAGCTCAACTTCCCAGGGCTCTCATCCAGAGGGAGTTATTTCTTTTATTTTTCAGGTTTCTTTTAATTTTACTTAATAAAAGGGTAAAAATTATCTACACCAAAATGAAGTATAAAGTTGCAGTTTGGACCGTATGTTCTTTTTTTTTTTTTTTTTTTTGCTTGAAGCAAATAATTTGACAGCTTCTCAATCTGGCACTTTTAAATAGTTTTAAGCCCATTCAGAACAGATTTAGTGCCCACTATTTTAGTCCTAGACCACCAAAATCAGAGTGAAGTTTTCCATTGACTCCGACAGGCACAGATCAGGCTGTCCGAGCAGGTGATCTGTTGGATGGATGGGATCAAACTGCAAGCAAAACTTGGGTGAAAACTTCCCAGAAGAAGAAGGGTGAAGGCTCCTAGCATGGTGGAAACTCTCGCTTCCGCCGCTAAGCTTTTCGGAGCCTCACGACAGCAGCGAGGCCGTGCTACTACTGCAGGAGGTTCCCGCCTGAGGCCTCTCGGGTCCCCAAATGGAGGCCACGGGAGGACTGAGCAAGGTTATTCCTACAATCTGACTGAAAACACCGTCACCTGTGGGCAGGCTGTTATTAAAATGATCTGTGGGGCTATTTCCAAGTGTAATTACTAGGCTGAAAGCAAGCCGTCCTGTCCCCGGTGCTGTGGTGCTCAGGTCCGTGGCAGGAGACAGAGCGCAGGGAGGAGTGCTGCGGCGAAGGGCAGCAGGGCTGGGCTGGAGCTGAGGGGAAGCTGGAAGATGTAGTCTGGGAGGTGACGTGGGCTGGGAGGTGATGAGGCTGAGAGGAGACACGGACTGTGAGGCGACGAGGCTGTGAGGCGACGAGGCTGTGAGGCAGCTTGGGCCCTGAGACGACTTGGGCTGTGAGGCAACGCAGGCTGAGGCGACGCAGGCTGTGAGGCGATTCAGGCTGTGAGGCGATTCAGGCTGTGAGGAGACGGGCTCTGAGGCAACTTAGGCTGTGAGGCAACTTAGGCTGTGAGGTGACTGGGGCTCTGAGGCCATTTGGGCTCTGAGGCAATGCAGGCTGTGAGGCGGCTTGGGCTCTGAGGTGACGCCGGCTGTGAGGTGACGCCGGCTGTGAGGTGACGCCGGCTGTGAGGCAACGCCAGTGGTGTGGTGACGCTGTCTGTGAGGCGACTCTGGCTGCCTCAGTCTGTGGGGTGACTGGGGCTGTGGCACGATGCTGGCTCTGCAGAGCAAGGCCTAGGCCACCATCTTGCGGCACCCGCCCTGGCCGGGCCTCTTAGGCTCTGCGAGGCTCCCTGCGGTGTGGGGACAACATGGCCGCAGCCTGAGGGGAGAGGAGCCACGGCCAGCTCGCCGGGAGCCTTCGCATGCGGAGATTTCACTCTGGGCACATGCGTGGAGGAGGCAATGATGGACATTGCAGTTCAGACAGCACAAGATGCAGGAACAGGGAGCAGTGCTGCTTGGTAAGTGCTATTACCAGCTCCACCTGCACTTTCTGGGGTGTTTCATCAGCCCAAGGGTAATGCATGTGGCCACACCATGGTCCACACCCTTCTTATGGGACAGATGCAAAAGCAGCAAAAGTCATCCTGATGGTTTACATAGGCTTGGGAGCTGCCTGTGGAAAAGTGCAAGCGCCTTGTGTTCCCAAGATTCCTGTTTATGCCTTTTCCCCCCCATCAACTCATCCGCAGTCCGACATGCTTCTGGCACCGAGAGCTGGTAGAGCAAAGAGAAGTTTGCCCGGTGGAAATGATCAGCCGAGCAGAAAAAAATGAAGCAGGTTGACTTCATTATGTGCTCATTAAGAAATATGTAGCTGTAGTTTGTTCCTGTGTGTGTGAGCTCTGGCTGTCATAAACCCTGACAGATGGACAGACAGACTGAATTATAGTCGTAGAGTATAGACTGGGCAGGATCCCCCATTAACGCTTATTGGAAATTGTCATCACTTCAAGTGGAATGGGCTCCAGATGTTGAAACCCTTGTAGGGAAATCTTGGAGGTGAAGGTTAGAGGCTTGTGATTTTGCCTGTGTTGTATGAGCTGCAGCCGTTCCCTTTGATTTATTATTGTTTAAGTCAACAAGATTTGGTAGTAGGGGAAAAACTGAAGAGAGCAACACATGGGTGAGGGTGCCTGGTTCTGAGCTGCTGAAGGAGTTGCTCCACTTTTATTACCTGGGTGTGAGAGAAGCATTAAGCAAATGACTGTTGAAAGTTTCACTGGCAAATTCAGTGCCTTGATATTGTCTGCTTTTACAACAGGTAGAGTTTATGTAGCTTTGTGCTTATGTACATTTTCATTTATGTATTTCAAGGGCACTTGGAAGCCACAGTTGTAGAAACATAGAAGATAGAGCTGTATCAGCCAATCTCTCCTTCAAAAGTGGGAACAGTTACTTCAGTCAGACATTTAACTTCTCTTAGATTTAAAAATGTCCAGTGATGGGGATCCCACAGCCCCCTCAGGCAGTACATGCCGGTGCTGCACCATCCTTACTGTCAGAAAGTTTTCCCTAATGTCTAATCTAAACCTCCCTGGGTGCAGTTTAAACTCATTACCCCTTGTCAAATCCTCAGTGAACATGGAGCATGGTTTATTACCTTCCTTTTTGTGGCAGCCTTTAACATGCCTGAAGATTGATAAATCTCCCCTCAGTCTCCTCCCTACACTCAGCCACTACTTTTGGTCTCTCCATGTAAGTCATGTTTTCTAGATCTGAAATTATTTTGTTACTCTCCCTCTAGACTCTTCTCTTGCAGTGTCCAAAACTAGGCCAGCCCTTGTTAGGGCTGAGGAGAGTGGGGAGGTTTCTTTGTGTTATCTTAAATCTGACATCTCTTTTATGCAGGCCAGCATAATTCTGTTCAAGCCTCTTCAGTTTTGGCTCAGTGATTGTCCCAGATCTTTTCCTGCAAAACTGCTTTCTTGGCACTTATTTCCCAGCTCACATTTGTGTGGTTGATTATTCCTTCACAAGTTTGGAATTTAGCATTCATCTTTATTATCTTACTGCTTTCAGATTATTGCTCTTTCTGAATTCAAACCCTGCTCTCTGAAGGGCTTGCAGATCTGTCCCTCTTCCCCATCTTGAAATCATCTGCACCTATGCTCTGTTCTGTTGCCTGAGTTATTAATAAAAAAATCAAATAGCATTGAATTCAGGAGCGGGAGTTCAGATGAAAATTGAGGACTAGTAGCACTTTGCAGGATCAAGCCTTCTGTTTCAATCACATAAATATTTACAGATACCAGAACTGTTGCAACGCTGAGCATGTACTGTGCTCTTGGAGGTCATGTCTCTGGCTTGCTGTGCATGACACACATTTACCTTCCTCCAGTACAGCCACTGGGAATGGCTTCTCCCTGCACTACAAACAGGCTTTTTTTTTTCTTTTTTGCTTATCAGAGTTCGTGAACTGTTCCCTGGGCTGGACCCACAATGGGGCCTGAGCCAGAGGAAGGGGCTGGAGCAGAGACCTTAAGAATGGCCCTTACTCATCAATAACTGCTCCCTGACAGGGCTGAAGGATACACAAAGTGGCTTGTCCGTTGTGCTGTCACTCCAGCTGGGGCACAGTCCACAGTGGGGCCCTTGCTCACTGGACTTTGCTATCCAAAGCACCAGAGAAATCTTTTCACTCGCCTTTTGAATGTTTAAACTCCTGTATTTCTCAGGGGTTTTGTCATGGGGGAACATGACGTTGCCAGTCACCTCTTGAGTTTTATTAGGATTATCTGTACCACTGGAACATGAGGGCATTGGCAGGCTCAGTTATGCTATGGACTCAGAGCAGGTACAGCCTTCAGATGATGGACTGAAGCTCTGTTTAAGTCAGCAAAGCAATGCTGATTTACGCCAGCGGAAGAGCTGGCCACCAGGGATTGTGACCACCAGCTGCATCCAGAGCTCTGTAGGATGGGTAGATGGGAGATGGCAAATTCCCTCCTGCGGTTCACATCCAAACACTCCCTTTCTTCTTTGAAGCAAATCTTTTCTCCTGCCCGACTTCATGTGGTGTAAATGAGGAATAATTTGACTGAAAACTCTGTAGTGAAGTCAGAGTTGGCAGAGAGAGGACTAGACACATGATTTTGTTGTTTATTATGAAGTTCGAAAACTGTTACTGGAAAAGTCAGTTAACCTGGGAAATGTCATAAGCTTCAATGTCCAATTCAATACAATGACTGGGACAGAAAGGAAGCTTCAGTGTCTGCTCTGTGGGAGAGTTTATTCGGCAGCAACTTCAAAGCTATGCTTTGAGGAGGTAGTTACTGTTTCTAAATCCCAGATCTTTTATAACTTTAAACATTGGAAATCAAAAGTAACTCAAGTAAAATCAGGATAAAGGTGAGAAAACCAGGTCTGATTCCTGAAAACTAAATTTGATACCATCCTGTATGAATGTACATGGAGTTAAATCCTAAAATTCACATTCAGACCTTATTCCAAGCAAAACTCCCATGGCACTCAATAGTGGATCCTGCAGTCAGCGAACAGTGTACCTGACACCCTAAGGTTTGATTGTCTTATTTTACTAATGCAGCTCTACAGACTGTACAGAGGTGTTCAATATTTCCCCAAGCATGGCAGGAATCAGGCTATAATGTTTACAGGCTGTTTTTCATTAAGTGCACATGTACGTGTTAAAAGAAAAACGAAGTATAGCCATTTGAATGTATCACAGTAGTACCTAAGAACTCCCATTAGAAAGTGGTCTCTGTTACAACAAGCACTGGGAAATACAGGAGGAAAAACCATTGCTGTGCACGGAGTTTACAGTGTGGACAGGTTCTGTCCTTGTTAAATTAAAAGCCTTTTGCTGCTGACTACAAGAAGAGCAGGTTCAGCCTTAAGAAACTTTAATAAATGGAGGGAAAGAATCAATTAAAAAATGGGAACTGATATCTGTAATTATATGACATTAAATCATGCAAAAAAATGTTGTCTCAAATATCACACTGGCAGGGCATGGATTTTTTACCCTGAGCTTTGCTAATTTCCATTGATTTATTTTTCCTTGGAAGCATTTATTTTCTGCAGCAAGGGTGACGGCTCTAGCTAAGGATTAGATGTTTATCCTTTACTGTGGGCACGGAGCCTAAGTGGATGGGAGAGATTTCACAGCTGAAAAGGATATTTTGCTTTTTTAGTGTTTCCTGTGTTTTGAGAATATATAATTCCAGCAGAAAAGCAGAGAACAGGCAAGTGAGCTCTGAATGGAACACCATCCTCTTACTCTGAAGACTTCTTAAGTTTAAAAACCAAGTGTTTTCAGTACTTCTCTTCATAGGCTTGCTCATAATGTTTTGTGGGTGGTGATACGAGGTGGAATAATTGCTAAGACTGTATTTCCCTCTCAAACTCTTCTCTGAGGCAGACAGAGGATGACCAAATCCCTTTGGTGGCTCATCCCTTGGGGCTGGATGGCTGTTGCTGGGATCTCTGGAGTCTGTGGTCTGTTGGTGAGCACAGGGACTGGCTTTTGGAGCCTGTAAGTCATGTCTGCTGAGGCCTTATCTTTCTGCCATAATGACGCATGGGCAAGGTCTTTGTCTGCCAGGATTAATACAGAGAGGTTAAAGGTCCTCGGAACCAGTGGTGTTTAAAACCTGTCTATAAAGAGTTCCTTTCTTGGGTGCTACTCGGCAGTAAAAAAGGCTTGTGCTGTTTCTATGGAAGGATTTTTTTTTCATTTTTGAATATATCCTATAAAAGTCAATGCAGTTCAATGTGAGGCTTAAGGCAAGCAGTGTTTTGGAACAGGAATCAAGCCAACCTGCCTCTTCTCAAAGGGAGGGATCCAGAGGAGCTGTGTTTCTTGTAACCCCTTCACCTCTCAATTATTTGCTGACACATGCACACCACATCACGTCTGTAACTCCTAAGGGCTGAGGGGTTAAGTATCTTGTCACTCCGGTATAGACACCTCACTTGCAAATCCCAGACTTTTTACCAACCTTGCCCAGCAGGAGTAGGGGATCCCTGCAGTCAAGCCAGAGTGAAAGCTGAGGGCTCTCTCTCAGCACCCCAGAATAGTCTCTGAATGCCAGTGTAGTCTAGGGGGAAAGCGGAGTGGGGGAGCACTGAGCAGGGGGTCCAAAGAGTCGGGGTCTACTCCAGCTTCTGGCCCTGACCTGCTGGATGATAGTGGGCAAGTCAGTCACTTCCTTTCTCTGTGCCTCAGTTTCTCCATTTGTTAAAAAGATGGGAGTGATGCTGACCTCCTTTATGAAGGGTTTTATGGCCAAGGTGACCAAAACCAGTCTGTAAGAGCTGGGATTGCAGCAAAATGTGTAGAAAAGCTGCAGACTTGAGATTCTGTTGCAACTTTCCCTCCACAGAGTGGTTCTTCCTGCCCCGTGTTCAGTTGCCCTGGCCATGCACGCGTGCTGCACACACACCTAGAAGTGATGAATAACAGCTAAATTGCAGAGCTACGTGATAAATTGTTTGCATCGTGCACTTTTGACCACCTCACCTGTGCACTCTGCACACTCGTTTGACAATGTCTGGGCAGCAAGTGTGCTGACAGTGTGGCCTTACCCTGCTGACCAGCGTTGTCTCATCATTTTCTTAGGTTCTCCCGTCTATCTGTATCCACCTGCTCTCTTTTGTATCCTTTGATTGTGAGCACTTTGGGGTATGGACTGTCTGTGTTTGTTTGTAATCATGAACAAATACGAGCATTAGCAACTCATAACAATCCACAGGCTGGGATTTGAAATACATCAACAGTGAGAATAATGGCACAGAATTCACATAACGCTCATTGCCCCCAGCTTTAGAATACTTTCAAGCTGACCACATGGCACGTACCAAAACCAGATTCCTTCAGTGGGGGGCCTTATTCCTAGAAACTGAAAAATTGCAGATGGTTTGTAGAAAGCTTTGGATGAGCAGCCACCAGGGTGGCTTGAAGCTCTTAATTTCTGGCTTTGCTTCGCCTCACAGCCACCACTGACATCAGGATCTCAGTGCCGGGAACACTCTTCCCATCCTTTTCTGTTGTTGACCTCCCCTCTGGGACATGCGATCTGACTGATTTGACCCATTCAAATCAGTGGTAGATTTGATGAGTTGAATGTGAGCAGAGTTCAGACCACTCATCTTGTGTTCCTTTGTCTCTCTGTTTTCTCGTAGCCAGCAGCTTGCTCTTTATTGTCTTAATCCTAGACTACCTATAATGGTGCTTATTAACGATCTAAACCAAATTGCACCAAAATCAATGGGAAGATGCTCATTAGCACTGATAGTTTTGGATCAGCCCCTAAAATAAAAGCTTTCCATTGCCCTCATGCAGTGCTAACATTAACTACTTCGTTTCCACAAAGCTTGCAGGTGGATGAGCTGAGAGGCAGGGGAGACCCTCAGCCCTTGCGCAGGAGAGTGTGGTGATGAAGAGAAGGGGAGCTTCTGTTTTCAGATCCATCAGTCCTCCCTCCAGCCCTTTTTCCTCCTGCCCCAGACACAGCCTTGGCTGCTTTGCAGTTGTTCATAAACACCATCTACATCTGTCCTGAGCCACGAGATGTATTAATCAATTTGATGAGGATGTTAAAGCTTTCTCTTTGCGCCTAATTATGGGCTGATTTATAGTACTGGCCTTGTGTTTGATGGAGATCTCCCCTTGGCAGTGATTTACATGGCACTGGCACCAACCTCTCCATCTCTGCAATACTCTGTCATTTTGTCTGCCCCTCTTTCTCTTTCTTTCTCTCTCCCCTCGCCATCTCCCCCCTCCTCCCCACACCCCTCTGCTCTACGTTCCCCCATGAGAGCCTAATGACATGTTGACAGACTAGTGAAACATTGCTCCCTCTTCACTGCATCTGTCTCTAGCTCAGTGGCTCCCCAGTGCTCTCTGACACATCCAGATGGAAGGCCTGGCAGGCGAGGCAAAGGCTCTGGCCATTGCCCCAGTGCAAGCCCTGCAGCTCCACAGATTTCCTTCTGGAAGTTGTTGATGCAGAGCTCTAGATTCTCCATGCTGGCAGGGATCTGGGGACCCCCCCATCCCAGTTCTCCGGACTCCACTGAAATTCTCTAATGAAGTAATGAAGTAATTAAATAGCAGTGATTCAGACTTCCACACTGTGACTCACCTGAGGATCTCCAAAATTTCCGGGGGGTGGGGGGCAAGTTCTGTTTCCTTTTAGTACCAGTGAGGAAACCGAATCACAGAGGCATTAGGGGGTTGCGTTTCTGAAAGGTGGAACTGATAAACTGATATAGTCATCCCACTCTAGTTATTACCTAGAGGTTCCTCTCTTGAAGTTATTGGGGAAAGTGGGAGGAGAATGAAGCAATTACACCAGTTTCACTCACCTCTGTGAGATTAACTCTGGCCCAGAGCAGAACCTGTTCAATATGTTTCAGTCTTACCCTTCTTTTCTCTTTTCTTTTCTCTTCTTCTTTTTCTTTTTTCTCTTTCTCTTTCTCTTTTTCTTTTTCTTTTTCTTTTTCTTTTTTCTCTTTCTCTTTTTCTTTTTTCTCTTTCTCTTTTTCTTTTTCTTTTTCTTTTTTTTCTTTTTCTTTTTCTTTTTCTTTTTCTTTTTCTTTTTCTTTTTTCTCTTTCTCTTTCTTTTTCTTTTTCTTTTTCTTTTTCTTTTTCTTTTTCTTTTTCTTTTTCTTTCTCTTTTTCTTTTTCTTTTTCTTCTTTATATTTTCAGACCTGGGATTCTTAAAAGAAAGTCAAAGAAGTCTCAGGATATTTGGAGACATACCAAAAGAAAGATGTGTTTCACATAGGTCATATATTATACTGGATCAAGTGTTCATGACTACTGGTACTAATGCAACTCCAACCTCATCCCCCACCTTCTTTTGTGCCTGGAAATTGCAAAATTCACTTTTCTAGGGGAAATACTGTTACCTTCCCTGTGTTAGCGAAGATAACAGGCTGAGGGTGGAGGGGATTCAGAAAAGTTGTTGTTTGCTAACTCTGAATTGCGTAACTTTGGCTGCTTTCAATTAGGAGGTCTAATGCCTGGGGAAGTGAAAACAGTGATGCGTTCTTGAGCTAAGGAAATGTGCTTAAAATCTCCGAAAACAGTGAGGTATTAGATGGCACGTACTGACCCTGAATCCATCCTCCGGTTTACATGTGCACTCACTCCTCTTTGGGACGTACACCCCCGTTCCCTACATGCAGCTGCCACTTTGCACAGCAGGTGGTTGGTTTTCCAGCTGCCAGATGTGCCCATGAGACCAGATGTTTTTTGTGTTCAAAATCAGCTGCACGTCCACAATGTCTAGATGAATTCAGTGGCGTGTGCTGAAATGAGCACACCAGTATAGAAGGTGAAATCTTCTCCTATTGCATTACTAATACTGTAATGACAATAGAACTTCTAGTTTCTGCCAGGAAATTACAGGTAAAGCACTTCTTGCTTTGCCATGATAAAACTGAAGCCTGTTTCCGCTTTCTGGGATTGCGTCATCAAAATTGAACTCACAACCAGACTAATGACTTTACAAATCTGAACTTTGGAGTTACACCAGAGATAAACTTGGCCAGTTGTAACATCTACCAAAACAAGTCAAGAGTTCGAATATGGATGTTAGGATATATTCATATGTGTACCATATTCACATGTCACTGCAGTTCATGAAACCACGTCCATCTTCTGAAGACCAAGATCTTGGCCTGACAAGATGCCCTTTGCATGCAGGTGTGCATATGTGCAAAACTATACAGACGCCTTAGCCTGCAGATAGCACATGTGTTCCATTGCACTCCATAAAGTGCATATTAATGGTGCTGAAGTTGGAGTCCTGTCCAGAGAAGCAGATGCTTGTCGACGGTGAAGCTGGCTGCGCTGAACAGATGAAAAGACATCTCTGCTGCTGAGTGAATTCCATCAGACCAGGAGCAGCTGCTCTAAAGCTTCTGAAAGCAAAAATCCTCATGAATAAATATTAGGAGGGAAAAAATGAGGCTTCCAGAGAACAAAAGGAAGCAGAGGAAGTTACTGAGAGATGCTGAGACCTTTCATCTCAGCAAAACATGCAATTAACACAACACACACATCTCCCCCAGAAAGGCCTTGCGTTTGTTCAGGGTGACTATAGGATCAGAGATAAGGTTTCTTTTGGTGAACAAGGAAGACCATAAACTGCTGTTCCTCTGCCTGTCAACACAGGAGCGCTTGGCGTTAGTGATTTCACAAAGTTACTGAGTCAGCCTCCTGGAAATGCTCAGCAACCATTTGATCTAAAGGGAAGCTGCTGGGGTTTCAGGTTCAGAAATGCTCGGCATTCCCTTGAAAAAACAGTGCCCATTTTCGAGGATGGTCATACCTTGGAGCAGACTTGCATTCCTCTATGTGTCATTGCTTCCAGGTACCAAAGCAAAGCTGCAGGACCTGCTTTCTAGTGGCACAGTTTACATCTGCGTGATGCAGGTGTAAAATGCTGCTGGACCAGTATGCTGCACAAAGGACTGGCGATGTGAGGTGCAATGCAAAGCAGGACTTGCAGCTTCAGCATTCTCCATCTTTACAAGGTATCTGGTGATAAGGTGAGGCAGAAGTGGCTTCATCTCTTCTGGGAAATTAAGGATGGGCTTGAGACCAGATGTGACTCGCGTGCTTTCTGTCCACACAGCCATTTGTTAGGCCAGCTTTCACTCAGACGCAGAGATCTGCAGCGTATGCAGAGCTGACCTTAGACTATCTGCTGACGGTTTGGGCTATGGGACAGTTGGCTTCATCTGAGGTATCTGATCCCTTTGTGCTACATGAATGAGAACCTGGATGCATGCTAAGCTGGGGCTTTCCCCTTCCCCTGAGCCATAGAGCCCAGGTTCAGGCAGCCTCCCAGCATGACCTTGAGGACTTACACTACAGCTAACACGCACGGCCAGCCTTGAGAAAGGCCCAGAGCTGTGCTGGACTGGCAGTACAACAGGCCCAGTGGAACATGGAATCTACTCTGTAGCTAAAAGCTGAAATATCATTTCTCCCAATTACTTTCAAATCCATTTCTCGCTTATTAATTCTTATGTTCACACTGGTGCAAATTCTTAATTTCCACCAGCTCTGCTCGTTAGTGTCAACAGCCAAGAAACAGGCCACCAGGGCCGCATGAGAACACTGGCATACCGAGGTGGCTAGGCTGAATTCAATCCCATTTGATTCAGGAGCCAGAAGTGGATGCCTAGAGGAGTATGTAAAACCTTCCAGGAGGCAGATGTTTCTCCTACACCCTCGTCTTCACACCCTGCATGTACACATATTCACTGGAGCCTGTTGGCTCCAGACTTGCAGAAACTGCTTTCAAATGTATCTCTTTTCCTGTCCCCCTCCCCATAGCTCATATTGCTACCAGGAAATGACATGTCACTGCCTCATTGCCGTATGACTTGTTACGATGGCTGTCAGGAGTAGCCAGCTTCCTCCTTTCTCATTTGATCCATTTGAACCACTTCTTGATGGCAACCTAGAAAGCTGTTTCTCTGCCTTGCAGTGTGCTCACCCCTTGGAGCTATCAATTTATTACAGATAAAAAAAAAATTAGAGATAACTACAGATGGCTCGCAGCTGGAGGAAAAAACAGACACAAATTTCTGCTGGCTGCAGTTTCAGTTGAGCCCAGGATAATTCCCTCCTTCTGTTTCTTCCGGGTGAAGAGATGCAATTCTTTCTCTTCTGTAAGCAGTAATAGGTAGGCTGAGTTGGTGCAAAAACGGTAACGGACTGAAGCAATCAAAAAAGTCCAGAATGACTTTGCAGAATAGAATAACTCTTTTGCCTTTCTTTTAGTCTTCTCTTTCTTCCTCCTTTCCTTTCCTTTCCTTTCCTTTCCTTTCCTTTCCTTTCCTTTCCTTTCCTTTCCTTTCCTTTCCTTTCCTTTCCTTTCCTTTCCTTTCCTTTCCTTTCCTTTCCTTTCCTTTCCTTTCCTTTCCTTTCCTTTCCTTTCCTTTCCTTTCCTTTCCTTTCCTTTCCTTTCCTTTCCTTTCCTCTCCTCTCCTCTCCTCTCCTCTCCTCTCCTCTCCTCTCCTCTCCTCTCCTCTCCTCTCCTCTCCTCTCCTCTCCTCTCCTCTCCTCTCCTCTCCTCTCCTCTCCTTTCTTCTCCTTCCCTTCCCTTCCCTTCCCTTCCCTTCCCTTCCCTTCCCTTCCCTTCCCTTCCCTTCCCTTCCCTTCCCTTCCCTTCCCTTCCCTTCCCTTCCCTTCCCTTTCCCCCACAATGAGCAGGTGCAATTCAGTACTTACAGAGCTCCATGTATCCTATCTCCATGAAATACCTCCCATTGATCATTCTCATGTCTGTCTCTCTTCTCCCCTTCCCTTTATTTTTCTATCAGATATGTGGCTTCTGGTCAAAAATAATCTGATATAGGATGCTGTGTTTAAAAAACAACAATTAACAAGCCCCAAAACACTGGTATCTTCCACTAGTCAAGGATCCAGATTTCATGCATGTGGAATCTCTAACATTATCTCCTATGCTTTCTTGGTGAGTCTGGTGCATCTGGACTCACTCACTTATCTGTTAGATATGAGGAGTTATCTGATTTACAAATTCTGGAGAAGGTACAAAGAAGAGCTATAAATTGATCAAAGGTATGGAGGGTCTTAGCAATGCTGATAGACCAAAGTGTTTAATCTCATGCAGTTTGGAGAAACTGAGATTACAGGATGGGATGCTGGGTGTAGAGAAAGATATGGGGGAGAAAGGACTGCTCTTGCTCTCCCTGAAAGCAGATCTGAGAGACAAGGATAAGAATGTGTTCAAACTGAGCAGGAACAGAGAAATATGCAGCTGCTTTGAGAGGTTAAAGTGATGCTGTCAAATATTTTTACTCAGAATGTAGGTTTGCTAATGCATTGTTTTCTGCCCTTGGGGAAGATGGAAGGTAACTCTAATTATCCAGTGTGTCAGAGGGAATCCCAGGCCTGTTTGTATTATACAGACAGTAGTAGTACTGTAACCATGACAGTCTAGTGGTTTTGGATTTTTCATCCATCATCCAACGCTATGAAAGCGGCACTGCGGCTGATCCCCTCCACCAGTGAAAACAGCCTTTCTGCCTGAAAAAAGATCTAATTTAATAGTGCTTTTTTTTCCCTTGAAAGAAGAGCTGACAGTCTAGACTCCTTCCTGGTAGTGCCACAAGAACTACTGTTTGACAGTGACCCTAATACAAGAGGCGAGAGGAAACCTTTCTTCCAGCACTTGCTCCTGGGAGTTGGACCTCTCTCTAAGCATCCTTGTGGTTGTGGCTAAGCCTCTGAAACAGTTTCCCCTTATCCAGAAAGAAAATATAATACCTGTGAGCCCTTCTATTCTTGGCCTCTCTGCTGTGAGTATCTCCAACATTGACTTTTGCCAGCGGGCTTTGGGGACCGTTCCTGACGGGGCAGGATTAGGGATATTGGCACAGAGGTGATTCAGACAGTTGGGAATTAGAACCAGCCTGGCTTTAATTTGAATTAGGTTGCTCTTGATGAGAAGAGCTCATGAGCAGCTTCATACACCTCTCCATTATTGCTCTTCTGAGCACCTGTTCTGATGATGCAAAATTTTTCTGATCACCCATAGTTTCTGGCCTCATTCCTTTCATGCTGATTCTCTAAGCACAGTCAGCTGCATTTAACTGGTGTTCAAGTTCTCTGCCACCTTAGCTACCCAAATTGAAAGGGTTTGCTCAAGCTACTCAGGGAGAGGTGGTTTCTTACAAAATGATCTGATTTTGTATTTTCAAGTGCTTTTAATATCTGCTATAATAATGCTTTAGCAGCAAGCTGTGTTGACAGTGCAGCCTAGTGGATCGAGCACTGGGCTGGGACTCAGCAGATCTGAATTTTGTTCCCAGGTCAGCTTGCTAGATAGTTATGAGCAACTCACTTTGCCTGACCCTACATTCCCAATTATAAACTCATAAAAATGCTGACATCATTTCTGAAATCTTCCAGAGAAAACCAGGACTGGTCTTTTGCTTATCTTCTGATTGCATTTTATCTTTGTATAATGTGGTATTTGCTGACGAAGGTAGTTAAGTAAACATTATTTATGACCAGAGTCACGTGAGAAAGGGCTTTCCAATGCTAGCAGTGTGGCAGGGAATATAGGAAAAATGGCAGTAGAGAAGGTAGAGGGATGAAGAGTGTGGACATGGCAGAGTTTTTTTATCACACTATTTTTATAACGGCATATTTCTATCCTGGCACATCTTCAGCTGGTGCAGCTGGGGCAATTTTATTTCCTTCAGTGGCATTCTGATTATTTGCAATAGCTGAGAAGAGAGTCCAGTTCCTACAGTGAATTCTTGCCACAACAAGAGCAAGAGGAAAATCAGGTCCCAGAAGGAATTTTTAAAGAGTGGTTTCTGCTCTATGTGTCTCCCTAGATTGACGCTGAGGCCCATACAGCTGGAGTTTTTCTGCTGCTGAATCGTCAGCTGCCATGATGCTTCCGTATCCTATTTATTCCTAGACAGTAGGTAGAGCTCCTTCTAGTGTGGATTTTTACTCCATCTGTATAAACTTCAGTGTGATGGAGAACTAAAACAAAACCCAAACCCTATAGGACAACCAGCAATTACAGAAGACATTATCCTTTCTTAGCTGAAACAGGAGGATAAGATCCCTTAGGCTGGTAAACACAGCAAAACCCAGGAAAAATGCAGCATCAGTCAGTATCAAAAACAAAGTCATGGGGAGCACTTTTGCTGCTCGAGTAGGATCTCATGCTAGTGACGGGGCAAGATTTCTTTGCCAGCACGCTGTGGATCTGCAATTCCTCAGCAGGACTGAGATGGCTCTGTTGCTTTTGATTTGGTTTCCCTGCTGCTTTTGATCTGATTTCCCTTTCAGAAGGCGAGGCAGAGAAGGGGTAGGTCAGCTGGATCCAGGAAGAGCTGGAAGCGTTGATCCACCAGGGTGCATCTGTAGGCTGGGTGTCTGAAGGGTGCTGTTTTCTGATGCCAGCTATTAGGCTTTGGGGTTGTTTCTACTGTAACTATAATTAGGAAGGGGGGCTCTTTGTTTATTTAGGCTGAGAGCTTTAAGATAAATGACAGCTCCGAAGATGCTTTTCAGCACTTCATAAATCAACTGCCAGCTGGCCAGTTTCACCTCTGAAATGTCTCCTGCTTTTTTTCTTTGCTTTTGTTTTTTTTTTGTCCCAACTTTGGAAAGATGGTATATCCAAAAGGAAAAAAATCTTCCGAGAAATAACTGTGATGAGGAATATGTGCATTTGGGAAAGGGGGAGGGGAAATTACTTCATCCTTGAAAGACTCAAGGTGTTCGAAATCCTAGCCCATTGCCCCATTGCAATTTCTGAACTCAGAGCCATTCATTAGAAGGCATCTTCACTGAGAATTTGCAAAGAGCAGAGATACCCAGCAGACTGTCTGACACATCCTCAGCTGCCATGACAGACATTTTTCTGATTTCATTTAATGCTTCTTTTTGCTGTCTCACTCAACACATCCGGAGATTTACTGGTGTTCTTTTTTGTTAGCTGAGTTGCTTTGATTCCTGCACAGCTCGTGGGATTGTTTGTGCCAAGGACCCAACATCCCCCTTCTCCAGAGTGAGGCAAGATTCCTGCCGAGAGGTTGTTGACAGCCATGCAGTCTCTGCAGGCAGAAGTGAACAGCATTTGAACTCGAACACTTAGAAAAGCTCTGGACTGTTCTCCAACCTCTTGCCAAGCTTGGAATCACATTTTGTCCATGTACGAGGGCGGGGTACAGTGCAAAATGTGACTGAGGCCTTTGGATTCTCAGAAAAGTGCTGACAAAATCTGTGGTGCTTGAATTTTAGGATCCCAGATTATAGGTCTGTGCAACCTGAAGGGAGAGAGTTGTTCTTTCATTCTGGAACTGAATTACAGACTAAACTCTATTCTTACAGCAGAGGAAGACAACATTGTCAGCCTAGTCCTGTTTTACAGGGGCATCTGAGCACAATTAACTGAAACGTGGATTCTACCCCGGTGGGTGATACAGATACCTAGACAATCAGAGGGACACAACAGGAGGGGCATTGGCCCTAGCTATTGGAACAGGGAAGAGGGCAATTTTGCCTACAGCAGTCACAAAAAAACAGCCTGAATGGAGTCCTGCCTTAGATACCTCCTTCCAAGAGTCCCTTCCCATGGTCACCATGGCTCCATCCAGTGATGGCACATGGGCCCGTGGAAGTAAATACCAAAAATGATGCAGCAGACAAGACTTGCCAGCTGTCCAGTTAAACCAGGGTCTTCAGGATGGCCTGGGGAGTTGAGGTGGGAGAGCATATATGGATATATACTACATGACTGGGGAATGGCACTCTGTTGGCAGCAGCATTAGCAGTATAACCCTGCCCCCCTGATCTCCAAACGCTCACTGGGGGGAATGTCAAAGGACTGTGGATAGGGGCCTAAATTAGTCTGACGGACATTTGGATGGAGGCAAGGAAAGGGAATGAGCAATCTGCCTGTGAAAGATCCTGCTAAAATAGGCCCTAGATTTCTTTCTAGATGGGTGGTAAACCTACTACGGCTGGGGGGCATGTTCCTCCTCTTCCCAGCATGTTCTTCTGGGCATCTAAACTTAGCCATGGATGGAGCAGCCAGCAGCTCTGACTACAGACCAACATAAAAGCAGCAGTGACAAAAGGAAGAAACGGAATGAGAAGGAAATCACGTAAAGAGGAGACAAAGGACTAACAAAGGTGCATATAACTTTTTAGACAGATCTTCAGAGACTATAAAACTGCGTGAATCTCAGGTGCGTGTCACAATATTGCTGAGAAAACGGCACTTAAATTAACTAGATTCTGAGCTTGTGTAAATTGCCGCAGCTCCACCGACCTCTTGTAAACCACGGAGAATAATGGGGAAAAGTTTCTTTTCAAAGAAGAAGTGGAAAGACTGAGATGTTTAACAAAGGGGCCTAGAAAAGCTCCAAGCACTGGACAGTCTCCACCTGGTTACATTAAACCAGTCTCTACATTTTTCAAAATCCACCCGTGCTTTAATCTCTGTTCCATTTCACATTTCCTTGTGATGTTGTCCAAAGAAATGCACTCATTGGCAATAAGCTTAACAGTCACCACAAAGCTCAACAGGACCTTGATGTGGCTTTTAAAAAACCCCAAACCCTTAACTGCTGAGGCTCACGAATTTTTTCTCCTTAGCAGATGTTATAGGGGGACTGAAGCTTGGCAAACATTTGCAGACATGGATAATGTTCATACTGATGGCCTGATTCTCATTTACGTGAAACTCCCTTTACAATTCTCTGGCTTGGAAAAAAGTGACTCTAAAGTGTGCGCGAAAGCAATTTATGTAGAGGGACCTTAGCAGGAATGAAAATCAGACTGCCAGTCTCTCCAGGCAGATGAGGATTATAAATATAGTTAGCTTAGCTGTCTTGATTGTAGCCCAAAACCGCTGATATTAACTTATCTGTATAAGTCTGTTATAAATGTCAAATTCTTTCACCAATAGCCCTTGTGACAGCCACAGACTCTGTCTCCAGATTCCTGATTATCCTGATTGTTAACGTGTGCTGTGATAGCATCTAGAAGTTGTTTTCCTGAGTCAGGACTTCATGTCAAGCACAGAAGAGCAAAAAGATGTTTAGCCCAGAATGTTCCTTATTTTGCAGGGCAGTACAAACTTGTCACCCAAAGACCAGGTTTGGGATTTTCGTCTTCCCTTTGATCTATGGTGAAACAGCAGCTGTGACAGCAGCAGCTTCAAGCTTCAAGACTCATGAAGCAGGAGGTGGTGTAGGATGCATGACATTTTCAAGCCCATCTTGTCTCTCCTTGTGTGGAAGCGGTGATTCAAGCACATTTTTACATATACTGCTCTCAGACTTCTGTGGATTGATTTAAAAATGTCTAACTCACTTGAGGCATAACGGTTCTCTTTGCAGATGCTTATAATAGTAAACTTCCAACATACCACCCTTATGTATACAGTCTGATGTCCAGGAGTCCCAGAGATTGGTAAGCCAGGAACTGTAAACTACTTGGCTGATCTTAGAGCTGACCTACACTTCCAGAAACTGCAATAATTTAGAACCCGTGCATCTTAAACATACATGGGAAGATTAGGTGGAAGCAACCTCTTCATCTCTACTTTGTTCAAAAAACATCATAGACAACTACTTCCGTGGTTTCTAACTTTGGGAAGAGGGGAATGTGTTTTTACAAGCTTTGAGGCATTTCCTTCTCTGGTGATACTGAAGCTAGGCACGACATAAGTGGTGACAGTTTATCTGGAGATGCTGCTGT
The DNA here is from genome assembly GCF_030936135.1 of Gavia stellata. Classification (NCBI taxonomy): domain Eukaryota; kingdom Metazoa; phylum Chordata; class Aves; order Gaviiformes; family Gaviidae; genus Gavia; species Gavia stellata. Next base: position 2,656,071 of record NC_082621.1, read on the forward strand.
GTTCATTAAGAGGGGCTGTTGCTGTTTATCTGCACCTTGTCTGCAAAATCAAGTGTTCAGAAAACAAATTCTCAATGTTGTCAGCATGCTGTAGTGTTAGTGTGGAAAGGGGTAGATTTTCAGAGGCGCTCACCTAAACTCTGAAGCCGGCTATTTCTGGGAGATGCTGCTCCTCCTTACAAAAGCTTTGGTGGTATAAGGGAAACCGTCACAACTATGAAATAAAATCTCCTTTTTCACCCAAAACTCCATCCAGGAAAAATAAGAAAATATTTAAAGCCTTATAGCAACTTTTAAAATATTGCCTTAGGCAGACTGATACATCCATATGGGGAGGAATATGAACAATACTACAGGTGAGTCATCATGGATGTGGTCGATGTCTGCCTCTGAGCTGGTGGTTTATGCTTTCTTTATAACTCGAGGGCAGCGGGCACTTCTAAGGTGCGGCTCATCTCCTCCCGAGCCAGAGTTTAGCTGAACTGTGTGGGCAAAGTGCCAGTTGCTCTCCAACAGCTATAAAAGGAGTCTGGATGGCTGGATTGGATGAACACATACACATTGTAAGCATCTAAAGTTAGCAGAGATGAGTCCCTCTGGTGAAATCTGCTGGTCAATTTGCTATTGCTGCTTCTTCTTATGTAAAAGGCATTCAGCTATTACTATGATAGGCAGCAATTTAAAATCCTAAACCAATATATGATCACCCTGTTGCTTTTCCCTCTTTAGGTATGCCACAGAAGGAATAAGCGGGCACTAAAGATAGAATAGCAGGTGGACCAAACAGCCCCATGGCTAAATGATTTTTTTAAATCTTTTGAATTATGTTTTTGACTTGGAGAAATGAGTTCTAACTAAAAATAGAAATGAGGAGATTTAACCTCCACAAAACTCCACCTCTCTAGCTGGCAGAATACTTTGTCCTTTGCCTGCAGCCATGCGAGAACACGGTGCAGCCCTTCAGTTGTGACTGCTGCTCAGGTGGCTCTCAGGTTTTCTCTGCAGCTGCCAGGGCGACTGCAGCTGAACCTGCAGCAATCCCGGCCACTCCAGCCATCTCGCAACCCCGATCTGACAATGGCAATGACCTTTTTCTGCAGAACTCTCTGCTGTCCCCACCTGTGTCTACAGCCAAGTCTGCCAGCTATCAGCAGTCCTTCCTCACACCAGTAACTCTGATTCAGCCCTTCTTCTTTCCAGCTCTCTTAACCCTCGTAAATCCTGCTCTGCCCCTTCATACAACTGAAGCCCGATAGGCTGTGCCCAACTGTTCAATGCTTTGTGAAGTGACCCAACAGCTGGTCGAAACCATAACATTCATCTTTATCAACCAGATGAGCCTGCATTTTTGGGATAGAAGGGTGACCATGTTTGTCATCCTACTGACACAGCTTCTTTTTGTCAATCTAAGCAAACAGTCTGGGCTTGCTTTCCTGATTTGCCATTTTTCTCTCTATGAAATGCTGCAAACTGACACAATATATTAGTTACTCAGAGATTTCAAAGCCTCAGCCAGCTTCTCAGCAGCCAAGAGCACTTGTTGAGAAAAGGGAAATCAATATGATGAGAGAAGCAGGCATGTGTGATTTAAAATAGACCATTTTAAAGTCATTGAGCCTAGTTCTCTGTTGCCTTGTTCTTTCTATGTGACCTGCATGTTCTATGTTTTCACAATGGTGAATGAGGCTTGCACACGTAAAAATGCTGTCAGAGAGGAAAAGACAGCAGAGGGCTGAGTCCTAAATTGTATGTGAGTGGGTTTTATTGCTAAAAAGTTATCACACCCTCTCCACCCCATTCCAACCCGTGTATTGGCTTTGGATAATTGTCCCTTGTACAGACATAGTGCTGCCGCCCCTGCCTCATAACAAACAGTGATTTAAAATAGGTGTATCTGAGGCTGGCACCCTATTGTGTGGCTGCAAATCCATGCAATACCCTGGACAATATCCCACAGAACAAACCTTCAGTTTAAATTGGGCTTTTCCACCACCATCCGTTCACTGGCTTTCTTATGACAGAACATAGAAAAGAGCAAACATCTTGTCTGAAGTGATGTACAGGGTTTACAGTGTCATAAAACTGGAACTGGATCAGATCACTGTTTCTTCCGGTTTGAGACTCTCTCCAGGCGACACAGCACCAGCTGCTGTGCTGGAAGGTACAAGAAACCTCTGCAAATGCAATTATCAAATCACCTACCCACAAGCAAACTTTCTCCCTGAAACCCATTAGTTGGAGGTTAGTTTATACCCCTCAGCGTGAAGATTTATAAACTTTACAAAAGTCTGTGTCTGAACATTTTCTTCCTCTCTCCCTCCTTTCCTGTATTATCAAATATGGATGGCATTTCCTATTCAGACTGTTTCTAACAGCAATCACTTTAAATGTCCATATTAAAAAAGTTGACCCATATATTTGCCCATTTGCTTTTGAAACCCTAAGCCTTGAAAAAGCAAAGGACGCCTTCTCTTGGGGTTACGCCAGGGTTTAAATCAGCCTCAAGGCATGAACAATTTCCCATCATTCTCTGAGCCTTTTTCCTAGGATGGGTGGAAAGAAAAGAAAAAAAAAAAAAAGAAATCCCCCTATTTAGTATCTATTGGTCCCTTGAAGACAAGAACCACTTGACCCTTTTGCATAAACTCCTGTTAGCCCCTGCCAGCTGGATCCCATGTCCTGCAGCACTCTGTTCACGGGGGGGGGGTATCAAGCAAAGCACAGATCATCTGCTGACTGCTGGGCGGCTACTCGCCCACCGGAGAGCAGAGCGTGCTTATCAGGATGCTGCACCTCCAGACACCACCAGCACAATGACAGCAGGACCTGCCTGTGAAATGAGGCCAAGATAAATGATGTATTGCCCTCATCCCTAACAGTGTGGCCCAGACAGAAACCAGGTGGAGGAGAGGGAGCCAGCACCTTCTGTAAACAATCCCCTGTCTCAGCTGAAACAGCTTTAGGCTGAGATGCTGGATTAAGAAAGTGATTCTTGCCCTGGACAGAAAGTTAAAGGGCAGGGGTGATAACGCACTGATGGCCAAAGGTGGTTGGGGGATCTTAGCCATTACTCAGCAGTGGTTCATTTGGCCTGGCAGGAGAACATCTGATATCTAAACAGTCCCACTCATCCTGAAGCACTCAGAAACCTCTACACTAAATATTTGATGCCCTTGTTTGATAATGTTTATTTTGCTTTCTCCCCACCTGTGTGAGGCTAATATGCTGTGAGTGGGGAAAACATGGGGTACCACATACCAGAGATAAAACACTAACGTGTGATCTTTTTTAAACAGAGATTTATGAGACATACTATGAAGCTGACTGGGCAAAAAAGTAGGGAATTTACTGTAGGGACCAGTTCTGCATTGGTCCAAATGCATCAGCAGTATGTGATCTCCCAGATCTTCCCTTTGTAAGAAACTTGTGCAAATTATGACACACTCAGTTGACTCATGATTTAGTACCAGGATTTTGATCGGCCTCGTCTGGGTATCAGTTTCTCCACTTCCGCGTGGATGGAAGGGGAGGGGGAAAAGGTGAATTTAAGTCATCTCATTTCCCTGTAACTGAGATAGTTCTATACCCTCTCACCACTCCACTGTAAGCTAAAACAGTTGTGATACAGTCATGGTTTCTGGGTTGTCCACTGAAGACTGTGCTCTCTCCTTTGTAGTTGATCGGTTGATGCCAACTTGCACCAAGAATCAGGGCACCCCAGTTTCCAAGGGGGAACTACTGCCTAAGTTGTAGCCATCTTCATCTAAGCTGTTTGTCCAGAAACTCTTTACAGCCAGCAGAGATCTGTTCAATACAGTCAGTGAAATGTAGAGGGTGATTCACCTGAGCAGGCATGACCTTCTCTAGAAAGAGATGGCTGGTGCCCTGGGCTCTGCTCTTGCTACGCACTCCAGTTCCGGTGATTAGAAAAGGAAGCCAGCCCAGACAGAGGTGATGTTGTTACAAACACCCACATTTAATGAAGTGAGACCTGCCCTCGCTGTCCGAGGCTGCTAGGGACAACAGTGCAAAGGATAGGTTTGCCACTGGGTTTGTAAGTTGATTAGTTCTTAATTCAAGAGGCCCTTACAGACCCGTTCCTGGAGGCTTTTTCACCCTACCAGCTCTAAGATCAGTTTGAAGAGCAAGGCCTCCAGTCTTCTAAAGTGCTCCAAAATCCTACAAAGCCTACCCAGCATTTAAATGAGAACTACAGCTTTCTCTTCGGTGTTCCTTTACACACCAAGGCCCTCCCTTCCAGTTTTTAATATCAAGGCATTTACCACACATAAGGAGAAAATAACATGTGAGCTGGTTTCTTTCTCTACCTCATTTAAAAAAACCCTTTGGCCTTTTTAGCTTTCATTTACCTATTTTGACAGGAAGTCTTGGCCTCTGGGCTGATGTGTTTCCTTTCCAGATAGAATGAACTATGGTCTTCGAAGAATTGATGTTGTCTAGTGGATACTTCTGAGAACTAGAAATCCTGGATTTTCTTTCTGATTTTGCCCCTGTGCAGGAAAGAGAAAGCCACATTCATGTCTTTTGCCTCCATTTCCTTGTTTGTCAGAGATACAGTAAAACCCCTGCTACACAGGTTGCCCTGTTACCATTGGCCAGTAGTTTCACATTCTCAGATGCAGGCTTAAAAACTCTTCATTAAAAGAAAGAGCTGACTGACGCTTTCTAACAAAAAGTAAATAACAGAGGTGATCACGGTGCTGGTTCTATGGCTCTTGATCTGAGATAAACCCTTTTTTATCTGCTGGGTTATTAGAAGCACACCTTTACTTGTGAAAGTTCAGGTGAAATTGGGATAAAAGCTGGAAAGGATGTGGGCTATAAGTATGTTTAAAATGTTATCTGTTCTTTCTCAAACATGTCTTTCCAGCTCAGGTATTTACACGCTGATAACCTTTTGGTCCCAATGGTGCTAGAGACTTCGTGCCTTGTATTTCAAAACTGATAAGAAATTGAAAGATGTGGAGCCTCCAAGAAATATTATGAAAAACAATCCTCCTCCTTTTCCCCAAGTTCCTTGGGTTACTGTGCTACTTGAAACACTGAATTTCTGAAAATTATTTACTGTAGGAAATAGTTTGTCCCAAAGAACATAGGAAGGAGATGCAACTTTGAGGACTGATGGAGAAGAGGAGACATAACTGCTTTTGTTATTCAAAGGTTTGGCCTTTGTTCTCCCTTTGATCTGCCACTCTTGTAGATTCTTTCCTATCAGCAGATCAAGGAGAATTTTTATCTTGCTGGGAGCCTTTGCGTGTGTGCTGTTATTTTTTATTAAAGTCCTTTTGCAGTAATATCAGGAGAAGTTTTGCAACCATCTCTGTCTGTTTTGTCTTATAGGAACTGAACAGACCAAAAACCTCCATGTTTTTGATGTTTTAAATAAGCTAGTGAGTAAATGTCCTTGGAATACTTCCTGCCACCCCGTATATGCAGTAATGTGGCCACACCATAGAAGAAGATTTAGCCAAAAAGTAGAAACTTAGCGATGTTGGACATATCTGAGAACAGGAAAGCAGGGGAAGCTCATGCTACTGCTTGACTTTCACCGAGCTGGTAGATATTGAGAATAAACTTTCTCTGATGTTGTATAAAATGAGTTCAGCAGACCTAAGGCCAAGCAGAAGTGCGGTTTTGCTGTAAAAAAAATATAAACAAACAGATAAGCAAACCCCGTTGCAAGTGATACTGCCTAGCACAGACGGGAGATCAAGTGAATGACTGACACTGGATTCCCACTCCTCGAGGTCAGGAAGGGAAGGAACCTTGGCAGGGTGGAACTTCCCCTGCCATTCCCCACCTTACGAATAAACACAAGGGCTTGTTCTCCCAGGCCCTCTCACTGGCACCTTTCACAAGCTCTCCATTTAGTGAACAAGAACGAGGAAATTACGGGGAGATACGCAGCTCTGAATTTACTGGCAGAAACACCAGCAGTTTTGGCTTGATGCTGTTGACCTCTGATCACTGAGTTAAGTTTTTATGTTCAAGTAGTTGGTACGAGGCCAATTTTATGAATTGAATTTTAAACTTGTACAAAGGTCTTCAGAAGGAACAAAATTTAGACTGCTAAGCTGTTGAAATGACGCTGATACTGACCTAAAATACTCTGATGTTGCAGAGACAGAGCCCAAAAGGCACTCAGATGCTGAGCAGATACTTTGCACACATCGAATGCATCAGTTTAATGACATGTATCCTTTTCTTGTGCTTCCATGAATGTTTCTCCTCACTGAGAGATGATGACCACCAAAGGCAGTTAATATAACATGCTTCATCTGGAATACAGTCCAGCACAGCAGGGTACTGAGGCCTTGGCACAGAGACAGTTAAGCAAGCCAGATGAGGTTCCAGTCATACCTTTCATAGCCAAGACTGTGCAGTTGATTTATGTCCAGTGCTGATGATGACAGAAAAGTGCAGGCTAGTTAAAACAGGGCTCTTGGTGTATTTCATGTACGACTGGACAAAGCTTAACACAGCAGGTCAAAGACATCGCAAAAATTCAGGTCCTTAATAAGAGTCACCCTCCCTGGAGGTATTCAAGGAGCGTGTGGATGTGGCATTGTGGGATGTGGCTTGATGGGCATGGTGCTGTGTGGTGTTGGGTGGGTTGGTTTTTGGTGTGGTGGTGGTTTGGTTTTTTTTTTTTTTAGGTTGGACTTGATGATCTTACAGGTCTTTTCCAACCTTAGTGATTCTGTGATTCTGTAAATATCCTCTTCTGCATCTCAGAGGAAGGCTGTAGAGGGTATCACCCTCATGAGCCTGGCACTGCCTGCACGCAGCAGATTCCTGCCCTCGGGCTCTGTCCACACTGTGTACAGCATCAGCCAGCTGACCTCAGGCCGCCTTCATCAGCTGTTCAAATGGACCTCGCTCAAACTGACCTCGGGGAGAGCTCAGACCACCCTTCCTGCAGGCAAAACTTGCTGCACGCTCTCTTCCAGTACCAGCGTGCTCGCAGGCAGCTGACAGTCGGTCAACTCGTCTGTCCTGTCCTCAGGAACAGTTAGAGGGGCCTGGTCCAGCACACCTGAGGAATGCCACTTCCCTCCCCACTGCAGCAGTTACAGCAAAGGGCAGAAGCCGCTTGAGGCAGCCCAGCCAACCCTGGTACCTCTGATGTCTTCCACCGTAAGGTGCACGAAGCAGAACCTGTCTCCCCTTCACAGCACCTAGCAGAGCGAGAGCCTCACCCTCCTGGGAAATAGTGTGCACAGCACAAAACCTTATCTCAGTCTTCCCCTGCTTTCTTCCCCTTATTATCTTGAGAGAAAGCAAAGATTTTGTGTTTGGATTGTATTATTTGTGGGGGTTTTTTGATGGAGCAGCAGAAACAATATTAAAGTCACAAAGAATGCCTGCTGATTTTCATGGCACTATCAATTTCCTCTCCAGCATGGAGGAGAGGCAGGGTATGGGTCAAGGGAAAGAAGATTTACTTTTCCTTGATATGCACAGCCTTGGCAACACAGTTGTGAATGTACTGAATTTGTAATAAGCCATTCAAAAAAAGCTGCCCTGAAAGACTTTATAACTTTGTAGGCAACCAGCCTCCATAATCAAGTCTTACAACATAGCTCGCTACTTCATAAATTTGAAATAAATCATAGAAGGGGCATACTAAAATAATTTGTATCAGTAGGAACTGATTTAAAGCCCAGCTCCTCATCCATCAATGAGATGCTTTCATTTACTAGCATATTCCTCCAAACTGCAGGAAAAGCTTCGCCAAATCCATTAATAATAAAGAGAGCCTTCACGGAGCAAACAGACAAGGCGAAAGCGGAGACTGATTCTCATAAAGTTCTTTTTCTTTACAAGATCCCCTCCAAAAATAATTATGGGAGACAAATGCTGCCGCGACTTTTGATCTTTTATTGAAGAATGATTTAGGACAATTTCTAATGCACGAAAAGAACTTTTCTTTTTTTTTTTTTTTTTTTTGCCATTCGGCTCAGAGGGGATAATACATTAAAGGGGAGAGCGGCTGGGAAAAAAAACCTGGAAGGCAGTAAAGCCATCCGCTTCACTGGGGGAAGCCTAGCGAGGCAATGGAAACCGCTGAAGAAATGGAGACCGGCGACGCAGAGGGAAGCACTTCCACTTTCTTTCCGCTCCGCCCGTCGGGTCGGCTGAGCCGCCCGGAGAACGGCGGGGCGGGCCGGGGCGGGCGGCGGGGCCGGCGCGGAGGAGCGGGGGGGCCCCGCGGGGCCGGGCCGCACCCCAGCGCGGAGGGAAGCCCCGGCTTCGGCCGGCTCCGCGGCGGGGGCTCTGCCAACCGCGGCGGGCGGACGGCGGCTCTGGCCTGTCCCGCGGATGAGCTGCGGCTTTAGAAGCATCGCTCCAAAACCGTGCTGCCTGCGCACGCTGGCGTGGTTTGTCAAGCCGCCTCGGCATTGCCTTTGAAATACGAGAGCCTTAAAGCATCCCCGGCTGCTAGAAGGAGCTATATCTTCTTCACTCCGTCAATCCGCCTTTAAATGTGAACTATCTCGAACCCTTCCGTAGCAAACACAGTTAAAGTGTCATTAAGAAAGCATTTTCCCCGTATCCTTTTCCGTAATAAAGGAGCCGGGCTCAGTGTTCCCGCGGTGTGCCGGAACACACGGTGAATCCGTGGCCGTTTGCCACACTGATTGGAGCCAACGGGATTCCAATCGGGAGCGGGGTTTCAAGTACTGCTCCTTGTCATGCCAGCGATGCCAATACTTTCAGGTGTGTCACGTTCCGATAACTCATACAGAGAAATACTTTGCAGTAGTAACTAAAAAAAAAGTCCTTCCTTTCTCCGAGACATATCAATAATATAAGCGAGGTTAAAAGCCACTGTCTTGTTTGACGGAAAATGTTCTCACCTAAATGACGGAAGTTCTTTGGGACAGGCGTTTTGCCGGTGGTTTTCATCTTTTAGCTTGGCGACAACGGGGACTCTTTGAACTCTTAGCAAAAGTTAGAGACTTTTGGTTTTAGACGAGAAACAGTTTGCTTTACCGTCTTTTCGCAGCGCCAGCTTCTCTATGTGAAATAAGCGGCGTGTTGTTTTCTTTCTGGTGACGCCGTGTTCTTGCTGTCTTCCCAGGTGTAGCTCCGCGCCTTGCTGTCTCCAGCGACGGGATTGTGAGGACGTGGACAAAAACCACGGGGGACTCCAAGCACCCGCTGCTGAGCTGGGAGAGGGAAATGCAAAGGAAATGATTCGGGCAGAGTTGATGAATGCAGAAATTAAATAAAGACAGGCTGAGGTAAGATTTCCACGAGGTAATGTTTCCACTGAACTAACTCCCGGGGGAAGGACCAGGAGAATCGTGTGAGGTTCCCCACCCTCCCTTTTTTTTTTGTTCCCTGCAACCGAAACGCTTGTGTTTTGTCACCTCACCAGGTTGTTTAATCAACAGGGACTGTGATAACCTCCAGAATTTTATAGCCATTGACAAATCCGTTAAATCTCACCGGATGAGTGTCGTGGCCACTAAAAGGGCGCTCACCTTCCTCGTGTCTGGTTTTAAGGGATACTTCACGCACGGTCGTTTGGCAATCCTGTGTGACAGGGCTGTAGATTCGCAATACAGACCTCAAATTCCCCTTCTTCTCAGAGGTGCTCTGCCAAGGTATTACAAGGGTGCAAATATTCCGCAGGGCTGTAGATCCTCAAGCAGTTCTTGCCGCGGGCTCGGGGGACAAACCCTGCCCTCCCTGGGACCCTTCAGCTCTCGGGTAGGAGCCCCTTCCCCAGGGTCTGACCCCAAACCCTCTGGAAACTCGCACGGGCTTTTTGCCAAGCCCCCAGAGAGACAGCGGGTCTCCCCAAAAAACCTCTCCCCGCCTTTAGCAGAGACCCAGCGCTCCGGACAGGGGCAGATTCGGCTCCCACCGTATCCCCGAGACATCCCAGGTCTCTGGGACCGTCCCCAGGTGACCCCCGGTCCCTCCGTCCCCTCAGAGGCGCGGCCGCGGAGCTGCCCTAGGTATCCACCCAGCTGTGACTTCCTCTGGGGCCGTTCCGGATTTGCCTTGTGGTTCTGCCTTCCTTCTTTTTAATGGGAACACGTACGGGTTTTGCAATAAGCCCCTTTGCAATATTTCTGGTTTGCATCAAATTCTGGTTTGCTCTTCTGACGAAAGGCTTTCGGAAAAGTCTTTTGTTATTGTTGCTGAGGCAGATTTCAGCTTGCTGTTGCCTAAAGCCATCTCCCCTGTCATGGCTTTAGGCAGAAACAAGTCAGCCTTAATTTCGCTCATTTTAGCTTTTAATCCCTTGCCGCCAGGTATACTTTTACATCTAAAAATATAGATTAATATATAATATGTAATATATATGTGTGCATTTTGTACTTTATATAAATGGGGCGTGTTATTTTATATATATATTTTTATATATATATCTCCCTTTTTCCCCCCTGTTGCAGTTTTTATGGTTGCACTGCGTTTGCAGGATTATACCCTGTCACACAGGCCCCCCGGGGCAGAGCAAACGTCCGTGAACTATCCACCCTCCCGGAAGGGCTGACCTGTGCTCTCTGCACTGAAAAGCAGCTCCTGCCTTTCTTGGTGTGTCCTCCCTGGCCCAGTGCTTTTTCGTTTTTAACCCCAAATAATTTTTCAAAGCAGCCTCCTGGCCGGGAGTGCTGAGTGCTGGGCCTTCATGAGGGCTGGCTGGGATGCAGAGACCCAGGCTTGACCCCAGCTCTGGTCCTCAGGCCAAGCTGGGCCCATCTTTGGGTGAATTCATTTCAGGCTGAACTTTGTGTGAACCTGGGCCCGAGGGGAAGGGAACCCGACAGAGCAAGGCTGACGGAGGCAAGTTCTGAGCAAACCCATCAGCCTGAGTAAATATTGAACAAGTCCATGTGAAGGCTGGGGTTGAAATGGAGCTGTCAGACCAGAGTAAACTGAAAGGATAGGTGAGGCCTCTGAAGAGCAAGGAAACATTTTGTACACTCACTTCTACAATTGTTCCTTCCACCCGAACCCTTTGCCCCAGACCTCATTTCACCTGCCTGAGAGGCTAAAGCAGCCCTGAAGCTGATCGGCGCTGAAATATCTGTGTTGGTGGAAGCAAATGGCTGAGGGGCAGAGGGGTGAGCAAGGGGACGACACCGCGGGGTGGCCCTTTCAGTGTAATGAGCTGGGGTCGGACATGAGACAGCAGATTGGAGGTCCCCCGCCGTAAATCCAGGTGACCTATGCAGCATCAATCCTGAAAAATAAACGTACTATATACTTGATACAAATACAAGTGAAATACATTGTCTATACATATATATAATCCAAATAAACACATATATGCCTAGCTCCCAGAACCTAGCCCCACAGTGCTGCCGGGACTGTGGGGCAGGGGAAGTCCCCAGGGATGGGGCAGGGCGGTTGGGGGTGCAGGCTCTGCTACCCAAGGGGATCTGAGGGCAGCTGCGGTCACCCAGCACTTCCCATGGCTGCAGGCCTTTTGCCCGGTTCTCTGGGGATTTTAGTGACACCTGAAAACTTGTTCATGTCAAAATGCTGAGAAAACTTAGCAGGCATGAAAACCCCTCCTGGTTTACCTGATGTGGGGTGTATCAACTCCCTTGGCAACGTTAGCGTGTAAGCAGCTGTGCGGCCACCTTGCTGCCTTGGGGCCGCTCGCAGCAGATGGATCAAACTCTTTTTCAGTCCTGACTCGCTCGCTGCATCGTGGAAACATCTCGTCCTGCTCTGGTTTTGCCGAGAGCTGGGGAAGAGGTGGCCCCTGATTAATTTTTCTGTGTGAAATGAGTTTGGAGAAACCCAGAAGGCTTCCTCCCCTCTTCTCCTCCACTTCAAGGCATCAAAGTCTTTCAGGGGCCGGCAATAGCCCAACCCCACCACAGCACAGTCACTGAGAGGAGATTTTATCCCCAGACAGAGACCCCTGGGAAGGCCTCACACCTTCAGTGCAAAGAGGCTCCGGGAGCAGAGGTAATTGCAGTCAGCAAAGAGGAGTTGAAAGTAAGGAAGTCTTCAGGGTATTATTATTATTATTTTTTAATAGAATGTCCTCTTCTGAGATCAAAAGGGCCTCACATTGTGAGAACAAATGCTTTAGGGAGAGGAGAAACATTTCACACCAAGGGGTAAGGAACAGATGGCTCTGGAGTAGCTGCCACGCCAGGCCGGAGCGCCGAGTGTGCTCCTTGAGCCTCTGCCCTGGGAGCAGAGCCAGCGGAGAGGGACGCTGGGCGTCCCTTCCCCGTCCCCTCCTCCCGCAGAGGGAAAACAGCTCCAACACGGCAACTGCCGTTGATAATTTATACACTTACGTTTCTTTAACTGGGAATTTCCCCTTCCTTTGGGATATTAAAAGAATAAATCTCCATTAAGACGTGGCTTTGTGTGTGAGTGCACAGGGGGACCTGGCTAATTTTCTTGCTCATGAAAAATGCAGTACCAGGGACCCACGGACAGACACGCATGGAGATATGGGAATATACCCGATTATAAACAACCACATCGTTGTGTGTCATTTATATAAAACAAAGGAGTGTGTGTAGACCTCGCATTTGTGATAAAGCCCAACTGTGGTGATAGGGCTGAGTCTCAATAGAGACTTCTGCACGCAGGTCTGCAGAGACTCGTGTGTGCCTCTTTCTGTCTAGTCCGCGCCAATGTGGTGTGGGAAAGGAGCACGCGTTCGTGTCCCGTATGGCTACGTAGGTACCTGTGTGGGTCCTGAAGTACCACTGCCCGCTCTTTATCTGCTTCTCCAGGCGTGGGGCAGACACGGGTGTCCCTCACCACCTCACAGGAGCATCTGTTAGCGGCCGAGGGACCCCCAGCCGCGGGTGTCCTGGCGTGGCCTTTCCAGCCGGCTCCTGCTGCACAGCAGTGGGTTTCGGGCTCTTGAGACAAAAGGGAGCGTGAGAAACTTGGAGGGAGAGCAGGGAGGGGAAAAGAGATTAGCTGTGTGCCGTGGTCGTTAGAGAAACACGGCGTGACAGCGAGGGGGGCAAAGGGAGTGGGGCGAGGGGGGAGCCCGGAGGGGGTTACATATGTAAGGGCTCATCGGCACCGTCTCTGCGGACTCTTCCGGAGACTCCCTTTGAGTTTCAAATGGGCGCTGGGAGCCTTTGTTGTGCCCGACGCAGCGGCACATCGGCACCCTCCTTCCTGGCCCGGCCTTCCCGCTCTCCCCCGGCTCCGGCGGGGCCGGCCGGCCCGGTGCTGCCCGCCTCACCCGGGAGCGAGCGGGGCCCCGGCCCCTCCCGGGCGGCGCCGGAGCAGAGCAGGGCCCAGGGACATAACCGAGGGCGAAAATCGTCCCGGTGGAAACCCACGAGCTTCCTGAAGCACGACGCCCTGATTCCATGAGACAGCTTAAACCACACGGGTTCAACAAAACCTTCAGTGGCGCTGGTTCAACGAATAGGTTAAACCAAGCTGACTCACACCCAACAGGTTGTAAAGTCAATCGGGCTGCCCATGCTTTTTTTTTTTTTTTTCTCCTTCTCCTGATATTTTGCAAACTGCTATGTAACAAAATCCTCTTTTCACCTTTTCCCCCTCTTTTTTTTTTTTCCTCTCTTATCTCTGAGCTAATTGGACACTCAAAAATCTTTTCTTTCAAGCCAGAGAGGTGTATTAGGTGGGGGAAGATTGTATCGCCGGGGAAGAGCGATGCTCTGTCGCCCAGGGACCTCCAGATGAGCCGGGCCGGGGCCGAGCGGCGCTGCGGGGCAGGGTGCCCGGGCTCCGCCGCAGTTGCAGCAGGTACTGTGCTCATTCCTCGCCCCCACCGAAAAGGTTTGCAAATTTGCCGAAGCCAGAACAATAGTTTCTCCTGGCAGCCCCTCTGTTTACTTGTTTAGAAATCCCAGAGGCGTTTCGAGGTAAAAAGGTCAGAGCTATACCCGGGCCCGCCGCCTCCTCCCTCCCCGCCCGGCCCCAGGGCGGCTCTGCCCCACCGCTGCCGGTACCCGCGGCGGCCGCGGGCTCCATCCCCCCGCGAACGGGTCTCGTGTGTTACTTATACTGTGGAAAACACCCTTTCAGGGTCGCCTTGGGACGCTGAAGGGAGGAAACCAAATTGACGCTTCCTTTTGGTTTTGAGTTGGCTCACCCTGTATAAATGAGAAACTCGCTTTGCCCCCACCCCGGACCCCAAGTCCGTTCCAGTTAATGTTGCTGCTTCAGTAATGCAGATCTCCCTCCGTGCCGGGATGCTTACACGGAGGAGGAGCATTTTCTGCTCTCCTCAGGCCTCGTTGCACTGTGGAATGACTCCACGTGGGGAGCGCCGCGTTTCTCTGCGGACCCGTCTGGGCCACTCGCTTTGGACGCTCCCGAAGCGGAGGCGAGCGCCGGGCCCGATCCTGCCGCTGCCAAGGGAGGGTACCCGCGGGAAGCAGGATCGGGCGTTTTGTTTGGCAGCTTTGGCAGCAGCCGGAGACCTTTTCCTTCCTCCTTCTCCTCCTCCCTCCGAGCCCGGGCTCCCCCCGCCCCGTGTCGCGCATTTCCCTGGGCGGCAGAGATTTCCATTTCGCTTAGAGTCGAGAGGACTTGCGTGTGGAAAAAGTAAACTTTATTAGACTGAGGTAGTTTCATTTCGAGATACAGAGCACGGGGAAGGGAGTGGAGGGGAAATAGGAGATTCCGATTAAGAAACCGCTACTTTTTCTCGATAACGTTTTTCCCTTTAAAACAATCTTTAACAAAAGTTGCGGTGGTTTTCAGTTCGTCCTACCCTAAAGTTTCTCGTGGGGAACGGAAACAATTTAGCCGTGGTTAAATAATGTCTTTATCGGACTCCGATAAGCCTAAGAGGGTGGGGGTACAAGGAACCGTGCTACTTCGCTCCAAGCCTTCAGCCTATCGAGCCGTACAATAAATAGCAGCCAGTGCATCAGTGCCTGGGGGAGCCAAGCCCCGCGGCCCCCCCGCAGCCTTGTTCCCGTCCCCCTTCACACCTCCTACGACAGCGACCGTTGCCCAAAGTACCCCGAGGTCAGCCTTCGCCTCATCTCGTTTTCTCTGCGAGCCCGCCCCCCCCTCCCCCAGGATCCGTAACAGTCAGAGTCGCAGAGCGTGTAGAAAACCCTGTAAAGCAGCAATAGTGCAAAATGGTAGCAGAGGTTTCGCATATTTTGTTTGGTGTTTGGGTCTTTGCGGAGGCCTCTGGCATCTCGAGCGCCTCAGATCTCATTCCAAGATATACATACAGTAAATAAAAGGGAAACAAACAACAACAAAAAAAAATACCCAGAACTTTTTTACAATCTCGCGGGGAGAAAAAAGACATCAAACGTAGGATTCTTGCAGGCAAAAGCCGTTGTGCACATTTTGAAAACGGGAGAAAACTAAATTCGTTTTAAAGTTTCTGTGGTTGAAAGTGCAGTTCCTATAGGGGCGGGAGAAGGGAGGGGGAGAAACGTCCCTGAGACAAACGCCTATTGCTAAGGACATGCGGGGACACGGCTGCTCCCGTGGAGTCCAGTGTTTTACAGAGGGTCTATAAATTAGGAGAGAGAAATTCAAGCGGGAGAATTGGTACCACGCGTGTGGAGACGGCCGGAGCCAAAGGGACCGCTCGGAGGGAAGCGTGGCCTTGCTTCCACACGCGTGTGCGGACGGGGCTGTGCGTGGGAGGTGCGTGTGTGTCTGGTGGGGTCTGCAGGGAGCAGCTGCCCCCCGAGGGCAGCCCCGGGCTGATCTCTGCGCCCCTGCGGGGACGCGTTTCAGGAGGACACCGAGCTGGGGGAGGCCTCAGGTGAGGTGCAGTTGGACTGATCCGAGGCTTCACCCGCTTCCCTCGCAGACCTGCCGGCAGCAGCCGGGGCGAGACCTTCCTTTTCCCTCTTCTTCTGCTTCATCCGCCTGTTCTGGAACCAGATCTTGACCTGGGTTTCGTTGAGCTCCAGGGTGGCGGCGATCTCCACCCTCCGGGCCCGGGTGAGGTACTTGTTAAAGTGAAACTCCTTCTCCAGCTCCGTCAGCTGCTTGGTGGTGAAGTTGGTGCGGATGGTGTTGGGCTGGCCCAGCAGCCCGTACTCCGACACTTTAGCTGTTAAGGAGCAAACACCAACAGGGCAGGAGCAGCCAGAGCAACCCCCTCGCTGGGACGGGGGGGCTGTGGGCGCGGGCTCTCCCCCACTCCCCTCCTCTCCGGGGCAGTGGGTCCCTCGGCCGCCCGCAGCTTCGCGCTCCCTCCCGGATCCTCAGCTCCCCCCGGCTTCCCAGCCCGGGGATACAACCTGGAGGGACAGACCTCCCCGGGCTCTGCAGAGCTGCCCCCCTTCCCTTGCAACCGCTCCCCCCAGTTCCCTGCAAACTGCCATGAGACTTGAACGTGCGTGGGCAGGAGTGGAAGGGGAGGGTGATGTTGGGGGGAAGAGGAGGGAAGACTGCGATTTAAGGAAGATTGTGGAGAAGGAAGTTGAACAATAGGGGAGATGGAAGCCACGACTGTGGAAGAAGCAGGAAGCCCGGAGCGTTTCCTATTCCGAGCTGGGCTTAAATGGCATTGGGCCTGCGGGAAACTGAGCTCAGGGACCCTCCATCAGATGTGTCTGGAAAATCTCTAGCTGGCTTTTCCGCAGCGCTGAGCTGGTGTTCCAAAAAAAAAAAAAAAAAAAAAAAAAGAAAAAGAAAACCAAAAACCCCAAGCAGGACAAGTCCGCGTTCCCCTGGAAGATGAGCCCAGTTACCTGGGGTGCGAACCCCGGGGAAGGCCACCTCGCCTTGCAGGGCTGGGGAGCTGCCCCTCGCCTGCCCCGGGTGGGGACCGTCCTCGCCCAGCTCTGCGCTCCCCAAACTCACCTGTCTTGGGCGGGTTCCTCTTCACTTTCATCCAGTCGAAGGTCTGCGTGGCGCTGGCGTTGGGGCACGGCTCGGAGGGGCACGCAGGGTCTTTGTCCTCGTTTAAAGAAGGCGAGAGGTTGCTGTAAAGGCCGGGCAAGTAGCTGGGCTGCTCCTGCCCGTAAAGGTGGTGTTGCTGGTACTGCCCAGCGGCCGCCACCGCCCCGCAGTAGCTCTCTGCTAAGGAGCTGAGGTTGGATCCCGCGTTGGCGGAGTACCCGGCCGCTTGGAAGTACACACCGTCCGCGTCCGGCTGGCCGAGGTAGAGCTGGTGGTGGCCGTAGCTGGGGCTGCAGGTTTGGGCTGGGTACCCGGCGGCGGGGGCAGCGCCCGCGAAGGGGATGGGGCGCCCGGAGGAGGGAGGGGGGTAGCCGGGGCTCTGCTGGGGGAGGTGGGCGGCCGCGGCCGCGCTCCCTCCCACGCCAAAGCGCCCGTCTCCGTTAAACGTGTCACTGGCGGGGCTACCTGAGCAAGAGGGGAAGGAAGGGGAGCTTTGCTCTAAATGGTGGTAGGCGCCCGTCCCACGGTTACAAATTGCATACTCTAAGAAGGAGTTCATCCTAGTATTGTCCATCTGCCACTGATGGAGGAGGGTCAGCCTGTTTTGGGGGGGATTCCGCCTGCCCTACAACCTTTAGATAGTATGTCAAAGCTGTAAAACTTCCTTCCATGCATCGCTGGCCCTCGAACCCCGCAGCCTTCGGCGGGGCCGGGGGGGGCCCGGGGGAGGCGGCCACGTGGTCCGCCCCCAGCCCAATGAGCGAGGGGCTCCTGAAGTTTGTCACATCTCTGAGCTCATCCATCAAGGCCCTGACATTTGCATGACAAAGGGGTTTCAATCAAACCCTGCCCATCAATCTGATAACAACACGAATACGTCAAAATCTTTCCTCAAAGACTTTAGAAGAGAGGAGGGAGGTGGGGTGCGGGGAGGTAGAGGGGAAGAGGGGCTGGGGGGAGAATTGGAATTATCCGCGACTGTTTTAAGTGCTAAAAAGGCCCCGGAGTTATGCGATCAGCCAATTTGAGCAGAACTTCCCCCTGCCCCAACTTCAAAAGAAGGTTTTCCCCAACCCTAGCTCCACGTGAGAAAAAGAAAGACAGAGGGGAAAGAGGTAGGAAGGTCTGACTACTCTCCCCCCCGAGCACAAAGGGATGCTCTTTCCCTCGTTTCGAAACTTTTCCCCAGAAAGTGGCTTGAACGTGTTTGGCGTTTTCTGGGCTGAGTCGTCTAATAAAAGCTGCGAAGACAAATTCGCTCCATGTGTTTTAATTTTGCCACACCGGCTTTGTGTCTAGGGCCAGTGCGGGTAAAAGCGATGTAATTAAATCAATATTCTAATGAGGCGATGAAATAAAGTTAGGAAGACAGAATGTCTTTTGTTGGAGAAATACCATGCCCGGCTTAGCAGTTGGAGGAACGGAACTAAAAATGATCCTTGTGTCTGTCTGCGTATCTTTCCCTCCATCCGCTCAGCCATGCACCTCCCTATCTGCACAGTTACTGCTGAAAGGGTTTAAGGGCTTTAACCAGTGCTGGAACTTTAAGCTCTGCTTTTCCCTGGCAAACCTGGTTCGATCTTTCCCCGAATCTGTTGTCAGACTGGCGCTTTCCCCCAGCAGAGTCCAGCTGATGAGTAGGTGGGAAGACCCTGACTTCAGGCCGGCCACTCCACTGCTCAGAGAATGGAAACATAGGTAGGCAACATTTATTTACTTGTTAGCAGAAGGGAGACAAGAGCACCCAACAATATGACGCCCACAGTCATTTGTTACTTGTCAGGATATTTACTGGTTATTCAGCCTCTAAGAAGAACCAGGAGGGTTCTTTTTTTTTTTTTTTTTTTTCCCCAGGCCAAAAGTTCACTTTGAAAGGCATAAACACGTCCTTTAGTGGGTAAGTTTGGCTGATGCAACACGTTGGGGTAACATTTGTTAAGAAACTGCGACACAGGCAGCCATGGCATCAACCTTCCTCCCTCCCTCCCTTAAATCCCCCCGAGAGAAAACGTGAGTTTTAGCCAATTACAACTCTCGTCCTTCAATAAAAAGAATAAGGAGAAAACCATTTCCAGAGCTGCGTTCCTATTTATTCATTTATTCTGCCGACTTTGCTGATGCTGAGATATTCAAGACGAAAGTCTTTTAGGTTACAAATGTTCTCTGAAACTCGCTACCTCCTTTTTTTTTTGCATAAAACAACCGAAAGCGATTATAAAGATTCAAAGCAACTCTCATGTCATTCCCCTTGCAAGAGAAATCGGTTTCTAATTTGATTCCAGGAGTGCTTTTCAGATTATGTTGCACTCGCGTTTAAATTGAATGTATTATATTTAAACGATGCTTACAATAGATGATTTATGGGTGTAAAATGAAAAAAGAAAAGGATAGATGTTTATTTCATCCTTGAATCAATTGTTTCGTATTGTCTGATAATTTTCCACCGTCATCTCACTCCACTGCTACATTAAGGGGATGCTTTATGCCATTAAAATACAGCTGTCTTCTGGAGTTGCAGAATTAGCTCCGAGAGAGCTCAGTGCTGCGGAGTTACGGAGGAAAAAGTTTTGCGGCGCATCTCCTCTCAGCGAAGGCTGAACCAAAGTCTAGACCCGAGGCAGTTCTGAGGCGAAAGCACAGTGTTTCTTTGGTAGATGGGAAAAATGGGATAGGACGGGATCAAAATTTTAGCCATGGAATGCAGCAAGCATCCCGACCCGAGCAGGTCCGACCTCGGGCTCCTGGGAGCCACCCCAGCCCCGGCTTGGGGGGAGAGCGAAGGTACTGGTGAGACGGCTGTGTGCCCCCCGGCTTGGGGGGAGAGCGAAGGTACTGGTGAGACGGCTGTGTGCCCCCCGGCTTGGGGGGAGAGCGAAGGTACTGGTGAGACGGCTGTGTGCCCCCCGGCTTGGGGGGAGAGCGAAGGTACTGGTGAGACGGCTGTGTGCCCCCCGGCTTGGGGGGAGAGCGAAGGTACTGGTGAGACGGCTGTGTGCCCCCCGGCTTGGGGGGAGAGCGAAGGTACTGGTGAGACGGCTGTGTGCCCCCCGGCTTGGGGGGAGAGCGAAGGTACTGGTGAGACGGCTGTGTGCCCCCCGGCTTGGGGGGAGAGCGAAGGTACTGGTGAGACGGCTGTGTGCCCCCCGGCTTGGGGGGAGAGCGAAGGTACTGGTGAGACGGCTGTGTGCCCCCCGGCTTGGGGGGAGAGCGAAGGTACTGGTGAGACGGCTGTGTGCCCCCCGGCTTGGGGGGAGAGCGAAGGTACTGGTGAGACGGCTCTGTGCCCCCCGGCTTGGGGGGAGAGCGAAGGTACTGGTGAGACGGCTGTGTGCCCCCCGGCTTGGGGGGAGAGCGAAGGTACTGGTGAGACGGCTGTGTGCCAGTGGGGTGGGGCCCAGGAGGGGATGTGCGGAGCTGAGGTCGCTTTGGCAAAGGCTTTTTTCGTCCCTCTCTGGAGGTAACTGTCAGATCGCGAAAGATGGGGTGTTGGAGCCGGTTTCCTCCCAGAAAGGGGCCGCCGCCTCCCCGCTCCTCCCTGCCCCCGGGCACTGCGCGGCCGCTCGCCATCTGCTCCTCTCCGCAGCCTGCTCAGGCCCCTCACTTCGTACCTGCGGTGGGAGCCCGGGCAGCAAAACACCGGGCAGATTTCGGGGTGCGGCGGGACGGAAGGTGCTGGGTTCCCACCCCCTGCCCGGGACCGGCACCCCCGGCGCTCCCCTGGGCCCCCCTTCCCGGAGCTGCCAGGCTGACGGCCCCGGGCAGGGCGAGCAGGAGAGCTGTGCTCCAGCCCGCGCTGCCCTCCGGCTTTCTTCCCCAAAGCGAGATGGTCTTCCCCAAAATGCATGGCTTGTGGCGACTGCGCGGTATTTTTGAAAGGCGCAGCGTCAACGGGCGTGCAGGCACACTGGGAATCGCTTGGGAACCGTTTTTCCAAATTTCCTTCGCAGCCCCTTGCCCTGGGTCCGATATCGAATCACTGCTGCTATTATTATTGGGTTTCATTTCCCTTGTGGGGAAGGTGTGAGACCCAGTTTCGGTACAAACCTTCCTAACCTGCAGGAGAAAGAAATACCAGGTTATTGTTAACAACCAGTCGCCGGGTGAGCCTAATTCTATCACTTACACATCTGTTTCTTTAAAACCTCCTTTACAGGGAGCTGGGAGAGGGAAGGCGGTCAAAGACAAGGTGTTAGGTGGAGATTCTCAAATGATCAGAGCTCAGCCCTAACCCGTCCCAAATAGTTACTTAGCCTTTCATTATATTTATTACTTGATTTTCACTTTCGTGTTGAGGGGGGCAGTAATTATTCCTAACCCCTAAACCACAGTCGGCACCGCTTTGGGGATGCTGCTGCCTGTCACTCAACAGGATTAAAATAAAATACCTGGAGATGGGTGAGGGTAGAGGGTGAGCGGGGAATTTTTAGCTCGTTGATTCCTGGGAAAATAAACTGCTGTCCCGGAGGGGTCGGCTGGCCCCCGGGAGGCAGAGGAGGTGGCTTCCTTGCCCGTTCCCCGGATTTCTGTCAGGGCACCGCGTGTCAGAGACAGAGCTGCTTCCCGCGGGCCGGTGCGGGCCTAAAGCACTGCTCCCGCCCCAAAACCCCAGGCTTTATTGGATGAACGGGTGAGAAATGAGGGGGTCGTCAGCAGAATAGCATGGGTTTTCCGCGGAGCCCTTGGGGCGGGGGCCCTCTCATGCCCACCGAAGGCACCCCGTGCCCCTGGCCCCTCCACCCACCCCCAGGCAGAGGGACTCGGTGTGACAAAACCTGGGGCAGCCCATCGGCTCGCTGTCCTGGGGCAGGAGCACACCAGCACCCCCTCACTGTTAAATTAGCAAGATGGGGCTTTTGGCCCCCTAGGCAAAACCACGCCTTTTGTTCCAACCCGATGAAGACGTCTTCTGAAAATAAACCTTTCCCTGCCAGCGGTTTCTCCCTTTCAGCGGCATAAAGCGGCTCCACGAAACCGGGGGCCGCGGCAGCCCGGGGAGCGGGGGGAGATTTCGCCCTTCCCTGATGGTTTGTTTGCTTTGAAACAGCTCTCCTGACACGGAGGATAGGGCCCTTCCGAAGGCGGTTTGTGGGAACACCTCCTGTAAGGAATCTTTGCCCGAGACAGGGGAGTTTTCTGCGCAGGAGACACAGAAGGAATGATGCATTTCCAAAGGCTCCAGAGTGCTCGGAGTCTTCAGATGCTTCGTTTTGGAGTTAAATATAACTCTCTGCGGAAAAAGTTTGTGTCGTGCGTAAGAAATGTCACTTCTGGCTCCTGGCGGGGTGATTTATAAGAAGCACTGCTGACGCTGGGGGTGCGTGTTAGGCGGCGGGCTTCGTTATCACCAAAAAGGACTTGTCCCTAGAAATTGTCAGAGAAATTTATAGCCCCGACATGTGTCTTGGTTAGATCATAGCCTGCTAAGCTATATTTGGGGCTAAAAACTGAAGAGGGAAAATATAACAGTATACGGAAAAATGCTTCAGGGTTTGGGAGTCCAAAGAAATGCAGAAGGAATCTTTTTAATGAGTTACAAGCACCGGGCGATCTCCGAGCTGCAGAATAAATACGAGACAATTAAGATAAGGTATCATAGCTCTTATCTGCCGCTCCCGGGAGCGGGGCGGGCGCAGCGGCGGGGACCGGCCGGTCCGTGGCCCCCGGCGGAGGGCGGCTCGGGGCGGGGACCGGCACTGAGACCGGCTCCGGCGCGATGTCGTGAGGCTCCCTGGGCGGGGACGGTCCACAGGTGGTCGGTGTCCCCGGAGGGGGTGGCAGCCCTCTTAGCCAGAGAGAGGGACACGTTTTGTGTTCTCCGTCTCCTGACCAACACTTTGAGGGGAAGATTTGGGTGAGAAATGCCTCTTTCGATGTTTTTTCCTTTTCAGGGTGGCACAAACCCCTCAAATCCCGCCTCTTCCTGCGCCAGAAGACCTCATTCCTCCTCCGGTGGCTCTGGGGAACCTGTCCTGTTTCCTCGTGAATCGCATCGGCTATCTCTGTGTGGTCCCCAGGGCAGAGGTGTGTCTGTAAGCCGGGTCGTCTCACTAATGAGGTTGATTTAAGCCTTTCTACTCGGTGGGAGTGGAGAGCAGAGGTCTGTATCTGCTGCTCCTCTGTACAGCCGTGCTCTTCCTCGGAGCGGGCAGACCCTACGGGCTCCCCAGCCCGGCCGAGCCCCGCTCCAGGCGGTCCCTGCCTGCCCCCGGGACAGCTCGGCCACCCCGAGGGACCCCTGCCCGGGCCCGGCTGGGTCTGGGCTCAGGGCCGGCCTCGGGCTGCTCCAGGGGGGTACAGGGACGGGGCTGAACCCGGGGTGTCCCAAAGCTTTCGGGTTTCGCCCAGATCCAGCACGGGGCAGGCCCGGCGTGGGCCAGCTCCACCTAAACCCGCCCTTTAGTGAGCGCAGGTAATTATAACAACTTCACCAGTGTCACTAATATTAGTAGGTCAGCATTATTCATATCAACCGGCGTTAGTTTGAACCGTATCCCGCTGGGGGAGCGGGCTATATTCACCCGGCCGAACTGCAGCCGTTCCTAAGCTAGTTTCTCCGAACCCGACACTGTGTATTTTCCCCTTCTATGTATATAAACAGGGGAAAAAAAAAAACAAACAAAGACGGCAAAGCTGGGGCAGATGCGGGCGGTGCCAGGATGGCGAGCAGAAGGCGGTCCCCTCGGCCAGCTCCTTCCTTTGAGGGTGGTGGAGCATTAGGAGCGTTCCCCAAGCTCCGGGCGCGGAGGCCTGGGATGCGGTTAAGCGCTGGCAAAAGGATGCTACGGCTCCGCTGAGAAACCGGTGACTGGAGGGATCTTCCCGGAGAGCCGGAGTCCGGCACCGGCAGCGCAGGAGGAAAGTCGGGGTGATTCCCCAGGAGAAGTTCCCTCTCCCCACCTCACCCCTCGAAGGCTCAACTCCTTCCGACGGTTCTCCGCCTTGAGCCTTCCCACGGCTCTAACGCGTTGGTTCCGCGTCTTCGGGGCCTCGAGTAGCTCTTTAGCAAACACATCCCCAGACTAGATCAGCACAAGATAAATATTACTTTAGCATGCCTGCAACACGTGCGAGCGTATCTCATTTGCATATTTCTAGGTTAATAATCGTGAGGCAATTGCAGTGTTTTGACAACGATCAAGAGCTGAATACGCTTAATATGCTTAATATATGCCCTCCAGTTGCACAGAACAGAAGGGCAGGGTTGCAAATACGCATTCCCCATTTGTTTGACATTTTGAAGAAGGTAAAGAATGGCTGAACTAATGGCGAAATCTTACAGTCATTCAATAATTTAGATTTTATTGAATATTCCCCTTCTTTCCTCCGACATTTCAGTCTTGCTAATTAGGACAAATAAGAAGGGGCCTGCTGTTAGCAAGGATAATAACTGGCGAGGTTCCATTTATTAAGTCACTTTCCGTGGGTGTAGAATTGATCTGTGGCTGTGACTGGCATGCTTTCTAGACCTGCAGCAACTTTGAGAAGTCATTATGATCTGCAGAAGGGCCCTCGTTAGAGGTTTGTATTGATAAGGTGTCAGGGTTTACGTTGGGGGGTCCCTGGAAACCCCTTCCCCGCCCCCGTCCCACCCCGGCGCTGCCTCCTCCGTGGGGCGGGGGGGAGGCCGCCCCCTCCCAGCCCCCTGCAAGGGGGGACCCTGCAGAGGACGGTGTCCCTCTTGTCCCCTCCCCTCCGCCTCTCCCTTCCCCTCCTCCCTTCCCCACGGAAAGGGCGTGTGTGTTTGTGGAAATCCGCTGCAGGATCCATTTGCCGAGAGCTCTGTCTCTGTGCGCGGGTTTTGAAGCTGAGTGAGACGCTCCCTTCTCTGGAGAGGCCGAGGGGATGTGCGGATCCGGGATCCGAACCAGAACGGCGCGGAGCGGCCCCGGGGGACCGGGCAGGGCTGGGCGGCCCCCGCCGCTGCGGGCCCGGGGCTGCCCGGCGGCGCTCGGGGCTCTCGGCGTGGGCCAGCCCCGACCATCTGATTCCCTGCTCCCGCCGTCCCCCAACAAGCCTGTATTCAGGATTGCGAGGGGGAGGAGGCGAGAGGGGAGGATGTAAAGCACTGGAACAAATGGCGCTTTGATAGACAACGTCTGGCAGTGCCAACGCTGCCGCTGAGTATGTTCCAGAAGCTGGAGATATTAAATAAACTTAAAGATAATGAATAGCCTTCTGTGGTCCTTGGGCTGTGCCTGGGCTTTCTTTCCCCCCGCCTGGCTCTGGGACTTCCAGAGCGGAGAGGAATCGGAGAGAGGGGGCAGCGCGGCGGGGGAGGGCTGTGATGACTCCCAGGCTCGGCTGCGAAGGCAAGGCGTCCGCAGGCAGCGCAAACCGCGCGCTGCGCGCTTCCTTTTATCGATGGGAAGGCGTTAAGTAATGCTCACTGGCATATTCTAATTGCGGTCTACTTCGATTTTCCAGATAAACCTACTCCTTCCCGGAGTGAGCTGCAAGCAGGTTTGAAACGTCTGCTCGTTTGGTAGGGAAAGAAGCTGGCAGTATTATTAAGAATAAAAAGGTAGCCGTAAAATCAACCCCCCTTTGTTACAGCGGGAAGAGATAATCCAGATCCGCGAAGAGCAATTTCGAAAACATCTGTCGAGGCCTTTCTTTGTTTCATTTTATTTCTTTTTACAGCCCGAAGTAGAAAACAAGCCCGGCTCTGCTGCTCTTAATCCGCAATCAAATCTCGGGCGACCACGCGGAAGTTTCCGGGGGGGACTCCGGGGGGAGGATGACACCACCCAGGCAAGCTCCGGGCACCCAGCAAACCAGCCCAGCTCCCTCCGGGGGGAGACGGCAGCCCGCGGGGAGAGCCCCCCAAGGCCGGGGCCCCGCCGGGCGCGGCTGGCTCCCCGCGGCAGCCCGCGGGCCGGAGGAGCCGGGCGGGCGGCGCGGGCTGCGCCTTCCCCTCCCCTGAGCCTAAAGAACAAGGCTGGCGGCAACGCCGCTTGTCATGGCTGCTCCGCTCCTCTCCGCGGCTCCCTGCGCCATTTTAAGGCCGCCTCCGCGGTTGCCCCCCGCCCCGGCCGCTCGCCCCCTGCCCCCCGCCGCGCCCCCCCCCCCGGCCCGAGCTCGCCTTTCCGCGCTGCTTCCGCACAAACCCCGCTTGAACGCCTACCAAATTTCTGCCGTGTCTGAGGAAACACCAATGACTTAGCAAAGACGTAATACGATTTATTTTGGGTGTCACCGCGATTGATTCCTGCGCTGACCCCTTTTCATTCATAAGCCTCCCCACCCCCTCCGCCTCACCCTCCCTCCTTGATATATGAGTTTTGTATTTAAAATTACATGTTGCGAGAAAGCTTCCAGAAAGGGATCCGCGAGCCGGGACGGAGCAGCATAAATTGCCGTGGAAGGAGAGCGCAGATTTATAAGGCCGGGGGGTGTTCTGGTTTGTACCGCTAAAAAAGAGGAGAGGGAGAAAGAAAGGCCTCTTTCAGGCTAATCTCTTACCCCTCTTTCCTCCACAGCATTTATTTGTTGACTAGAAGGCCGGCACGCACCACCCTCCCAGGGTGGGTTTTTTGCACTTACTCAAAATCCTCCCTTTCCGCCTTTTTTTTTCCTTTTTCTTTTTCCTTTTTTTCCCCCCCCTTTTTTTTTTTTTTTTTTTTACTCCGGGATGTTTAAAACACCCGTGATTGCGCTACGGCCCCTCTGTACTTTCTGCTGAAGAGGCGAGAGGAGGAGGAGCAGCGCTCCCCGGGCCGGGCCGGGCTGCGGGAGAAGGGGGCATCGCCGCGGGGACCTGCGCGGCCCCTCCGCCCCCAGCGCGGGCCGCGGAATGTGCGGGGGCTCCGCGGAGCGGCCGCGGCCCCCGGCGCGGCCCCAGCACCTCTGCGAGCGCTGCCTTTGTGTTGCTTTCCAGCCCTTTATCCGGCGATGAACAGGAGGGATTTTCAGTCACGAAAATATAACCGCAAATGTTAAAACTGGAAAGCGACGTCCTGCTTTGATTTAGTAAAAAATCAAATAACTAAAAACCAAGCTCAAGGAAAGCGCAGGCGGAACTGCATACAGCAAATCTTCCTGACTCCCGAAGCCTCTTGAAATGTTAGTTGGGAGCAATTCCTTTTGTCTCCTCTCTCAATGCACACAAGGAGATTATTAGGACATCATTTCTGCAGAGCGGGAAAGAGGAAGGCGAACGGTTTAGGCAGAAAAATAGCCCATTTTCCAATGAAATATGTAGCAACACACGTTTCTTGGTTTTATAAAGACATTTATTTACTCTATGAAAATAATGTACAATAAATAATTTGCCATTTACTATTAAAGGATTTGAATAAATAGTCTACATCTAAAACTTAAAAAGAGGAAGGAAAATTCCTCTGGTTTTTTTTAATTTTATTTTATTAAGAAATCTAAAAGTCTCGTTCTGATTCCTGAGAAAGTCGCTTGAAGGATTTACAAATGTTTTCTCTTGGGGGCTGACATCTCTGATGTGCGTGAGAGCTATCGGGTGCTTTCTTTAAAATAAATAAGGAAAAAAAACCCTATAATTAAATACCTGCATTTAGCAAAACTCGGGCTGTTCTTTCATGTGAGCCTTCTAGAATAAATATTGGGAGGGTGATTCGGCTCCCACAGCGTGAGGAGCTTTAAAAGAAAGTGTTGGGGGGCGGGATGGGGTGATTGAATGAGAGGTTTGGTTTTGGGGGTGCTCCCCTCCTTACAGGAGGCCGGGGGGAGCTGGCGGTGCCTCGGGACGGGGCTGCTGCGCCTGGAAGGGGCAGAAACGGCGAGGCGGGCGGGGAGCGGGGCTCGCTATTGGAAATGTAAATGTTGCAAATCTATAGTACAAAGTGCGCTGGTAAAAAAGTCCAGGTCTTCCTCGGAGAAGGGGACGGGGCTCTCCAGGGAGCCCTGGAGACCGGGGGAAAGCCCCTCCGAGAGCTGCAGGCAGGACTCTGCCGAGAAGATGCCCAGCTCCGGCAACAAAGGCGAGTCCCGGCTCTCGGGGTAGGCTCGGTCCGAGGGGCCGCCGGCGGTGCCGGGCTCCCCCGCGGCCGCCCGCCCCGGCCCGGCCGCCGCCAGCCGCGGGCTCCCGGGCTCCCCGCTCCCCGGCTCCTCGCTCGGGTAGGGCCCGGCGGGCTCCGGAGCCGGCCCGAAAGCGGAGCCCTCCTCAGCCTCCTCCGCGGGGTCGCTGCCCTCGTCCAGGTTGGGGTAGGCGAGGTCCCCGTCGGGGGGCTCTTTGTACTGGGTTTGCCTCTTGTGCTTCATCCGGCGGTTCTGGAACCAGACCTTGACTTGCCGCTCGGTGAGGTCGAGCAGAGCCGCGATCTCCACCCGCCGGGGCCTGCAGAGGTATTTGTTGAAGTGAAATTCCTTCTCCAGCTCCAGCAGCTGCGTGTTGGTGTACGCGGTCCGGAGCCTCCTGGAGCCGCCGGTGTCCGCCAGCCCCTGGATGTCTGCAACGCACAGAAAACCGCACGTTGCCAAGAGCGGGAGCAAGTGGAGGGTCTGGATCCGTCCCCTCCCTGTTGCGGAGCCGTGCCCCGCACTAACGAGCATGGGGCGGGGGGGGGATCCGCTACGGGAGAAAATAAATGTTTAATTAAACTCTTCCCACTGTGGAAGAGGGTTGGGAATCACTCTCCGGTCCCCTTGCCTCAAGGAGGAGAAAGGCTTTTGCTCCCTGACCTCTCCCTTTAGAGACCTACCATCGGGAATGGGAATTTCGACCCATTCCTTCCTTTTTTTTTTTTTTTTTTTTCTTTATTCCTTTTGGCAGCAGTTCGGGGCCGGACGCTGCGGGGCTTTGGTTCCATTATTCCTCTCTTATGTGGCCAATGAGCTCCGGTGTCCGCCCTTCTCCTGCCCCAGCCTTTACCTGAACGGTGCCATTAAACCACCGAAACAGTGAATTGTGCCTTAAACATTTTATCCCAGGGGAAGGAGGGTCCCTGGCCAGGGCTGCTGAGCTCCCCAACCAAGGGGCGTCTTAGGGAGAGGCTATTGCTTTATTGGGGGGCGGGGGAGGGGGGGGTTGGGGGTGTATTTATTTTATTTTGCGATGGGGAGCTGGCTCTCCCCACCACGCTGGACGCTGAGGGTCCAGCTCTCGCTCTTTCTGCCTCCCCACCCTGCTGGGAGCAGCCCCCGCGTTACCCACCCCTCTTTCTTCCCCCCCTCCGTTCTTCTTTCGGCGTTTTTGATTTTGTTTTTTTTTTTCCCTGTAGGCTGTAAAAAAAAAAAAAATCAGGGCTGGGAGAGAGACTCAAGCAAATGGAGCTGGGGCTCGGC
This sequence comes from Gavia stellata, assembly GCF_030936135.1. Lineage (NCBI taxonomy): Eukaryota > Metazoa > Chordata > Aves > Gaviiformes > Gaviidae > Gavia > Gavia stellata. The sequence continues at coordinate 2,685,159 of NC_082621.1, forward strand.
GGCCGGGTGCCCCCCCGCTGGAGCTACCCCCGAGCCCGGCTCCCCCGGACCCCTCTCCGCTTTCGCAGGAGTTACAGCAATTTGCTCTTTTATTTGCGGGGGGAGGAGGCAGGAGAAATCCCCCCCCCCCCCCCCCCGCCCCGTTCCCCCGGCTGTGTACATTGCTGCGGTGTATTTTATTGCGTGACACAGTTTCGGGGGAGGTGCGGGGCAAAGTCTGTTGGGGGGGGCCCTGGGGTAGGGCTGCTCGGGGGGGGGGGGGGGGCATTGTTTATTATTCGGATCCTCTCCGATTTCAGCAAACACCCCCTCACCCCCTCATTATACGAACCTGCAGGAGATCCTGCGGCAGGGACCGGCACCGAGGCAGATGATGGGGGGGAAGAGGAGGAAGAAGAGGATGGAGCCTGGGTAGCTTTCTTGGACGATTTCTTCTCCTTCATCCAGGGGAATTCGGCGGCCAAGGGGCCGGGCTGTGCCGGAGGCCGGGGCTGGAGCTGGAGCAGGCCATGGGATGCTCTTTTTTGGCTCCTCGGTCTTGCCTGGCTGCTGGAACAAGGATTCAGGCTGAGGACGGTTTGCTCAAAAGGAGGAGGAATTAATGTCGAGTCCTTGATTGATGAAGTTTGAAATGTCTCCAGGACAGCGGGAAGAGACGTCAGGCACTCTGCGAGCGAAGGCTGGCTATTTATAAACCCGATCTCCCTCTCAAATTCAAAATTCATGGCTTTTCCAGGGCCCAGGGTTTAAAAAGCGGGAGGGGGGAGAGGGAGGAGGAGGGGGAGAGGGAAAGAAAGCTGAGGGCCTCAGTTTTTATGGCAGTGATGATGATGGTTCTCGGGCTTTTTATAATTGTTATATTGCTGATAATACAGGCGTATGGGGACCTTGCTCTATTAAACTCGAGACTGGGGCGAAATTGCAGCCAATTCCTGGTCACGTGGCCAGCCCTGGCCAATGGCAGGCGGGGCCTGGTGGCAAAGAGAAAGCATTATTTTCTTTAATTGATTAAAAAAAAAAAAAAAAAAAAAGGCGAGAGAAGATCCCCAGAAAAGCCTCTTCCCCCCCCCCACCCCGCCACCCGCCGCCATCCCTCCTCGGCCGGCCGGCGGGCTGCGGGAAGGAGCCTCTGCCTGCCCTGCCTGCCCTGCCTGCCCTGCCTGCCCTGCCTGCTCTGCCCTGCCTGCGCTGCCTCCCTGCCTGCCCTGCTGCCTGCCCTGCCTTGCTGCCTCCCTGCCTGCCCTGCCTGCCCTGCCTGCCCTGCCTGCTCTGCCCTGCTGCCTGCCCTGCTGCCTCCCTGCCTGCCCTGCCTGCTCTGCCTGCCCTGCCTGCCCTGCCTGCCCTGCCTGCTCTGCCCTGCTGCCTCCCTGCCTGCCCTGCTGCCTGCCCTGCCTGCTCTGCCCTGCCTGCGCTGCCTGCCCTGCCTGCGCTGCTGCCTGCCCTGCCTTGCTGCCTGCCCTGCCTGCCCTGCCTGCCCTGCTGCCCCCCTGCCTGCCCTGCCTGCCCTGCCTGCTCTGCCCTGCTGCCTGCCCTGCTGCCTGCCCTGCCTGCCCTGCCTTGCTGCCTGCCCTGCTGCCTGCCCTGCCTGCTCTGCCCTGCCTGATCTACCTTGCTGCCCTCCCTGCCCTGCTGCCTGCCCTGCCTGCCCTGCCTTGCTGCCTGCCCTGCCTGCTCTGCCCTGCTGCCTGCCCTGCCTGCCCTGCCTGCCCTGCCTGTGCCGAGCAGCTCCAGACGCGCTCGCTGAGTTCGTACCCCCGGGGAGGAGGGGGGGGGACGGGGACCAGGCGTGGGAAAAGGGGCTGTGCCCCCCCGAGGTGCCCGCCGGCAGGCAGGGCGATGCAGCCTAAGCCGCAGGCGAGCTGGGCTCTCGGGTCTGGCAAGCGAGGCCGGGGCTGCCTGGCTGTGTTTGCATATCATAGGGATAGACACAGTCCAGAGCTTGGGAAGTTGGAGCCCGCAACAGGGTTTGGTCCGGAGGTTTGTGTCTTCGGAAATCAAGGCAGCTTTCAAGTCAAGTACAGTTAGACCGGCCTGATTTACCTGATTAAATGACTTTTAAAGAAACAGCGTGATCCTTCTGCTCCTCAAGCCAGGCTTAATGGACCCTTTACACTCTCCTTAAAGGCCAAACATGTTTTAAGGTCACGGATATCTTTGAAATCACATTTCTTCCTTCCCCTTTTTTCCCCCTTTACAGCCAATAAACAGCTCCACTTCCAGAGTTTACAAAATAAATAAATAAAATGAAAACTCATTTCCCAGGAAGAATTTTTTTCTTTTTCCTTTTAAAGTGCCCGGGTGCGCACAAACCGAAAAGAAGAGAGAAACGATCAATCTTTTTCTCGAAAGACTTTTGACAGCTCGGCCTAACTCACTCAGCGAAGAAATTTGGCTTTTGCTAAAGAGTTACTTAAACCAAGAAAGATTTAAAAAGTTTAACCCAAGGGTCTCAATTCGGGAAGTCTGGAAAGTAAAAATTTCGGGGGTGGGGGGGAGAAATAAGCTGCCTCCTGCAGAAAGGAGCTGTGGCTGGTTTCTAGTTTGTTTGTTCAAGCTCCAGTTCTCCCATTTTGCAGCAGAGAGGGACTGGCAGGCTGCATTCACGCAGGGAGAAGCCTAGAAACTTTTGTCAGTTCAAGCATCTGTGTGGGTGGTAAGGGTTTCTGAGAAGCACATAATAAATCTCAAGCTGCAGCCGAGGCCGAAGCGCAGTTTAGCGAAGGGGCGAAGAAAATAAAAAAGCGTTTGCAAAACGCGGCTCGATTGAAGGGAGAATTTCCCGAAATATTTCGTATTTGTGAACGCGCTTATCGAAATCACCATAAATCTCCTCAATCTCGACAGATCAGCACTGATGTAAAAATTATTAGTTAAGTTTCCGATCATTTCTTGCTTGTTCGGAATACAGGGGCATTTTGGGGGTGCCGGGCTTTGCCATGAGGCTGCCGGTGCCTCCCTGAGGGACGGTGCGGTTCACTGGGGAGCTGGGGTGCAGAGAAAGACTTTGGGGTGCGAAAGGAAACTCTTTCCAGCCGCTCCCAACTGTTCTTTCTGCTTTTGCTAACACTGAAGTTGCAAGGAAAAAAAAAGGGGGGGGGGGGGGAGGAGAAAAAAAAAAAAGAAAAAAGAACCTCTTGGGGAAAGAGGGATTTTTCCCACGCACCAGGCAGAGGCACAAGGAAAAAAAAATCTCCCTGCTCAAGGGGAAAGGCATAAAGGCATCACCTTATGAAAATAAATTCACGTGGTTAGTGAACGATAGAGAAACGCGATAATTGTAAGGGAAATCCGGGCCTGCTGCTTTCATGCAGGGGCGCAAATGAAACCGTGGGTGCGAGGAGCTGTAGGAGAGGGAGCCCGCCGCGCCACCCAGGAGGGGTGCCTCGCTCCGAGCCTCCGCATTGGCCCCTTTTCCCCGATTTTCACCAGATCCTGGGAATCCCGGCCACAAACCCCAGCAACATGGCGACCGGGATGCGAGACCGGGAAAATTATATTCAAGGAGGGGCGGGGGGGGGGGGAAAGCCGGCGGCAAAGCCAAGCCCAAGCCAAGCCCCGGCTCTTCCAGCCCGTCCCCGCCAGAGCCCCACCGCTTTTCTGCCTTGAAATGACACCGTCCCGAAGGGGGAATTGCTCTCTGCGTGGCCGGGCAGAGCCCAGCCCGGCCCGGGGAGAAGAACCGGCCCCGTCTCCCCCTTACCCCGGTATTTCTTACTGCGGGAGGGTTATCATTATGAACCTGGAGCTCTATTTATGAAGAGAGATCAGAGATAGAAAGAAGCAGGAGATCATTTCTCATGTCAAGCTTTCTCCGCTCGACCTTTTCACACCGGCGGCTCTGCCCCGGCCCCTGCGGATGTCCCTGCCTGCGCACGCAGGTGTACGGAACACAGGCACACACACGCCTGCTCTGTTTCTACAGCCCAGCCCCTTTCTCGGTACCTTCTACAGCCCTCTCACCCGGCAGCGATCAAAATCCCCCTCTCCTTTCCTCCGGAGGGGACCGTCCCCTCTTCATCAGCCGCAGAAATGGAGCGTTTCGAGCCTGACAAGCAGTTCACCCCCTTTCCAGAACCGTAAAACCTTTATGGGCCCTCGCTGCTTCAATATAAGTTTTCTTAGGGCTTTAGAGCATAAAAAGCAAATTATTCACGGTATTAGCCCATCTGCTTTTGCTGCTGGCGAAGGGTTATTCTCCCTTTCGCTTGCACCGATAATGTAACCTTTGGCGGCCCCGTTTTCCCCTCTTAGTGACGATTTTAGGCGCCTGTGTTGGGGGGGGGGCGGGGAGTGTGCGGGTGTGTGCGGGTGTGTACGTCTGTGCCTGTGTGCACACGTGTGTGCGGGTCTGTTCATGTCTGTGCCTGTGCGCACATGTCTGTGCGTGTGTGCACACGTGTGTGCGGGTGTGTACGTCTGTGCGTGTGTGCACACGTGTGTGCGGGTGTGCACATGCCTGTGCCTCTGTGCACACGTGTGTGCACATGCCTGTGCCTGTACGCACGTCTGTGCCTGTGTGCACATGTCTGCGCCTGTGCGCACATGTCTGTGCATGTGTGCACACGTGTGTGCGGGTGTGTACGTCTGTGCCTGTGTGCACACGTCTGTGCCTGTGCGCACATGTCTGTGCCTGCGCGCACATGCCTGTGCCTGTGCGCACACGCGCGGGTGTTGCAATCATAATTAATTAAAACACGTAATTTAATTTCTCTTCACTTGTAAGGTCCCCGCATGGAAACTCTCGGCCTTTTTTTTTTTTTTGGGGGGGGGGATTAATCCTTTTCCTTTGTTTTCATTCGCGGCCCAATGGCAGCGCGGCCCCGGCGCCACGTGACCCCCCTTTGTGGCCGCGGGCGCGGGCCGGGCCGCGGAGGGGCCGCGGAGGGAGCGCGGAGGGGGCGGCCCGGCCGCTGGTGGCCCGAACCCGCGGGGTTTCACCGCAGGAGGGGCCGCGGGCGCGAGCCCCGCGGCTGGAGCGGGGGGAGAGGGCCCTTTCCGCGCTCCCGCGGCGGTTCTCACGCTCGCACCGCTCGGGTGTGCCTTGAAACGCGACTGATAGGACAAGGTGAAATTGATAACAGAAAGTTTATTCAAGAATTGTTCGACAGACAACCCTTAAGCAAGGAAATAAAATAACTACCGTAAGAACAAAGAAAGCTCTCCGAAGAGGAGGGGTGAGGTGGGAGGGAGGGATTAGCTATAGTTCTTCTAATTCAGGACTATACAATTACAGTCTGGTTCTGCTCTCATGCCCCCAGTAGAACTAATTACATTATTCATAAGTACGAAGGTAACATAAAACTACTGGTCTTTCTAAATTACGATAACTAAAATAAGCTTGTTGTACAATGACAAGGAAACACAATGTCCTTTGTAACAAGTAAATACTAAAAAAGTACAATTTGATTCTTTTTTCCTCATATAAATACATAATATTGGGGATAAATAATACAAAAAAAGGAAAATATTTTAAACTGGCTATAACCAATAAATATATATGAATGTTCACCAGAACACACACCTATTGAAGGCCGTCTCGACTGAGTTGGACGAACGCCCTTCAAAGTTGTTTTTATACCCATTATATGTAAACTCTAAGTGCAACAAAGATGTCCAGACAAGAAAGCATTAGCAAATACTAGAGATCCATTCACTTCTGCTTCGATTGGAGGACATTCCGTTTGTTCAAATATACCCTGTTTTCACGTAAGGTCAAGAGAAGAGGAGGAAAGAAGCGTAGGACTTCTACGTCTTAAGATTGCTTTTCTGTTAATGAACCCTAAGAAAAATACCCCCAAAACAAAAAACCCCGGCGTCGTCGAAGGGAGACTTCATGTCATCAGTGGCAAAGGTGGGAAAATATTCAGACCTGTCAACTCTTTCTTCCTCTCTTTGGACTGCTGTTACTGTTGGTGGGGTTTTTTTAGGCATTTCCAAAACTTGTCTCCCGAACCTTTTGCAATTCTTAGACCTCTCTTATTCTATTTTCTTTATTATTATTATTGTTGTTGTTATTTTTGAGAGGGGAGGCAGGGGCCGGAGGGAAAGAGCGTGAATCCCACGCGTTGGCAGGTATGTATATTTGCAGTTTATGTGGGGACTGGTGGGAAGTTACTCAGCGACAAAGGATGCCCTTCCTCCGAAGGCTGGAAAGGAAAGCGCGAGGTTCCTCTTGAGAAGGAACTGGAGAGGAGGGTAGTTTTCTTGCAAATCCCTTTTGATTGCATATGCATACACGTGTGCGTGTTTACGCAGATGCAGAGAGACCAACTGTAAAGACTTGGCTGGCTGACTGTTCTCCTTTCCAGTGTCCGAGAATTATCAGTGACGAGCTGTACTTGGTTTGGAAATGAAGGATGCTGCTGCTAAAATTCTGCTAGATTCCCACAAAACTACCCCAAACCCATTTCAGAAGCATTTGTGTTGAAACACAGGAGGTATATCTCTTCAGAGAGAGAGCTGCTCTTGGCAGTAAATACTGAAATGGTTGGAAATTGTGCCTAATAAAACCCAGAAATAAGAACAGCAAGCACAACAACCTGGTAGAAATTGCCCTGTCAAAGAAAGAAAGAAAACAGCTCAACACAAATGTTCCTGAAGCCGATCCTGCCCTCTTCCCCTCTCCCATGCCCCGTGGCGAGGTCCCAGCCGCCTTGCCTGAGCCTGTCCCTGCTCCCTATCACAGGTGGGTCAGCTTGGGCGCCTCTTGGATTCTGCCCTGAGAAGAAGCGTGGTGCGTGGAAAGGTCTGTGTAGGTGGGGTGGGTCTCGCATGGTCCGTGGTGCTGGCTCGGGGGCATCTGCGGAGGCCCGTTGTAGTCCATGTTGGCAGCCTGGTGATGGGGCAGGTGATTGAGACCGTAAAGGGACGGGCCAGAGGTGGGCATAGAATCCACATAGTTACCTCCAACGTAGACGGGGCTTCCCTGCATACTGGGAGTCCCGTAGGCCACCCCGTTCCCTTGTAAGACGTGGGGGTCGTACTCGGGGGCCGTGTTGGCGTATTTCTGTTGGGAGGGGCAGCCTTTGATGGGGTTTTGGTAGTTAGTTGACATGGCATAGGCATTTTGGTGGGGTTTATTGAAGGAAGGCGGCGAGGGGGCATCATAGTTACTGCTCATGGTGTGCAAGGCGTTCATAAATCCGGCGGAGGATTGCATGGGCTGGGGCGGGCTGCCGGTGGGGGAAGGCCCTCCAGAGGAAGAACCCATGCCTTTCGACTTCTGATCTTTCTTATACTTCATCCTCCTGTTCTGGAACCAGATCTTGATCTGCCTCTCGCTGAGGTTCAGCAGGTTGGCCATCTCCACGCGCCGGGGCCTGCACAGGTAGCGGTTGAAGTGGAATTCCTTCTCCAGCTCCACCAGCTGAGCGCTGGTGTAGGCTGTGCGGGCTCTCTTGGAGGCCGAGGAGCCTGGAGGGCTTTTCTCGCCGCTGCAGGTTTCTGCTGGCCGCAAAATGAAATAAAAGATAATTACTTACACGCAGAAATTGAATGTATCGTTTCTTAATAAATCCTGGAACAGGCACAGGAGTTCGACCCCCCCCCCTTTCCTCACCCCTTTGCATTAGCCTGCACTCCATAATCATGTCATTTATTAAGAGTTCTGTTCTCCAAAGCTGCCCCTGGTTTATGAAAATTTGATCATGTCATGTAGAAAAGGATTCCAGGGCCATTTATTTAGGAGTCGATTATTTCCAACAGATAATTTTGAGAAAATAATATTTGGCAGGGGGGCAGTCACTGCAAAGCCAATTAATACTAACACGGGTCAGTGTTGGGAGGTATTTTGTTTGCCGAGGTACGAATGCACACGCACATGCACATCTTGTGTGTGTCTTGTATTTGTGTAACACAAATATTTGCACGTACATTGTTAAACACCGAATTGCATTTGCACCCACCTTTTTGTGAGATAAACATGTATATAACAGGGAAGTTATATTAATGTAGAGTGAAGTGTGGGCAGCAAAGTTTATATGAATCTATTTGTCAGAACGGTGATATTCCCATACTGATTTTTTTTTCTTGATCGCGTTAGAGATGTGCATCTATGCATGCAAGAACATCCGTGTGTTTATGCATAAGCTCTGTATATGCACACATACGCTCAGAGAGCACCATGTTCACTGCTGTGTCTGGAGGCAGGGAGGTGGGAAGAGAACAAGCGCTCCGCTTTAGCATCGCTAGGTTGAGCGGTGGGCGTACGTTTTCATGTATCTGTATCTACACAGTCAGACGTCGGCTGTGTACAACCGCCTGGCTGTATTTCCCTGTGGTGCTCTGGATGTGTTTAAAATAAACCAAGTGTGCGCAGCCGGTGCTGCAGGATGGGCCAAGGCTCGCTCAGCCTGGCCGGGGCACGTGGCTGGCAGCCTTGGGATCGTGGCCAGCACCAGGATCCTCGCTGGCTCCTCTCCCCCTCTCCCCTCCCTCCAAACAAGACCACTCTGGCCGGTGGCTTTGTTACCTGGCTGTTTAGGGAAGTGAGGGGTTACAAAAGCAGAGCGGTGTACCTGTGCTAGGGGAGCTGTTTTTCTGTTTGGAGTTTTGCCTCGATTCTTTCATCCAGGGGAAAATCTGCTTGGTGAGACTGGCGTTTGCACTGAGGTTGGCTTTGCTGGGGGCAGTTTTACTGCTCCCCGACTGGTTATTGCTGTTGCTACTGGTGCTGTTGGTGGCAGGGTTCGGGGGCGGCGAGACGGGGGGAGGCGGATGGTGCTCCTGGGGCAAACTTGGACGCATGCAGCTCCCGTTCAGGTCTTTACTTTTTGCGTGCGGCGTTGCGTTGCCAAGAGACTGGAGGGAGCAGGCGGACCTCTGGTAGTCGTTCTCCACGTGAGAGGCTGGCTGGAAGGGCTGCTGGGGACCCTCGTAGCCGAACCCATTGGCATTCCCGTAGGAGTAACCCCCAAAGAGCGTGGAGCTGTCGTAGTAGGTTGTCTTCTGCATCTCTGGGACTCCCCAAAATGATTTTTCCGGCTACCAGGGTCTTGACACCCCTATGGCAGAACATTGGCACCCCAAGGCCACGTGACAGGCCGTTTCCAGCTGTCTATTGGAAGCTGACCTGAAAGGTTAGGAGAAAACACACAATAATAGTACCCGGCCTATGAATCCATCTTGGGGCCTGAAAGGCTCATGACATGAATAGGGTCCCGCAGAACAGGGCGAACAGATGCTTTGAGCAGATTTTGTCCTGTGTGCAGCCTAAGGAGGCTCAACAAATGTTACAGTGCAAAAGTGTTGAGCTGATTTGGGGGGGGGGGAGTTTTCCTGGTCGGCCAGTTGGTTGTTTGCACCTTTTTTCCCTTAGAGGATAGCACCTAAGATATATAACTACACGCATGCTCTACCAGTACACGTGGTTTCATCTGTATACATTTATTTACTTCTATATTTATCTATATACATATATACGCACACCCATGCATACACATATACTCCCATATAAACGTGTGTGTATATGCATGTAGATGCATGCGTCGGGTGTACGTATACACATCCATGTCCAGACAGCACGCACATTAACGTAAATATAAGAATACAGAATGGATAATTGCTAGCTACAAGCGTGAAAGGAATGAAAGTCTCGCTTTCTTACCCCTGACCTATTCAAACCAGCCATTCGCACGCATAAAAACCAGCAAGACGTCGTATCATCAGATATTAAAAGTCTGCTAAGTTTATTGCAGGCCCTCCGCCCAGTATATTTATTTTTAACCTGAAAACAGCAAACAGTCAATATGTTTTATGCAGGTAACGGTGTCCTGACACAGCTGGCTTGATTTGCTGTTTACACAGGGATTCACAATGTCTTTGGAACTCAGTGCAAATATTTTAAGCAGATTTAGGAGGGGGCATGAATTCAAGAATGTGCTTCCTTTGGCCTGTTTGTTAGTCTCTGCCTCTTGCTCTGGTAGCACAGGTTGTATTTAGAAAACGTACCCCTTCCTTGCCTGCGCTGCTTTGTGCTCATCGGTCTTGAATCTGGAGCTACCATTGGCAAGATGTGATTCCAAAAACAGTTCTATTGCTGTTGTTTTTTTTTTTTCCTTGGAAAACAAACGCGTCACCAGGCCATTTGCTCTTAACTTTCTGCCCCTTTGATTTTTCGTCGTTCCTCCCTCCCTCAATCCAAGCTCAGAAAGTCTAAAAACTCAGTCCAAACCCTCAAATTACAAAATGAAACCTTCCTCTTTTATTTTTCCCTCTGGTCTTTTTCTTTTTCCTTCTCTATTTCTTTCTTTCTTTCCCTTTCTTTTCTCAAAGCATAAACTTTCTCTCCCATAAAGACAGAGTAGAAATACCCTTAGAAATATAAAAACTATCTTGACCTGAAAACAATCTGATGAGTGAGGCTCAATCAAGCAGCAAACGTATTTAAAAAGGCAGGGACTTCTCTCTGCAGCCCAGAGTTTGCGAGGAGCCACTGTGCATTTTGTTTTGAAATTGATATCCATTGTATATTTAATTGTATCTATTGTATATTTAATTTTATCTGGGCTCTTTCATTCTCTAAAATAAAACAAAATAAACTCTGTGGAGATAAGGTCTAATGCGATATTTCTAAGTACCGGGGTTTAACAGAAGCCACAGCTCGACAATAAATAACATCTTTTTTCCCCTTCCCTGACTGCTGTCTTCTTATGTCATGTCACACGAACCCTCCGTATACTTCTAACGCAGCCTCGGACAACGTGCCCACGAAGGGACTGCTTCGCTTTTTTACGCTGATTAAATCCTTTCTGCATTCCCAAATCTGTATTCTGTCTTCCACGGAGATGTATTATTGTCTACGGAGAGGCTGATATCCTTGCTGGGAGTTATTCTCCGTCGCTTTCCTCGCCATGATAAATACGTCTTATTAAAAAGTAGGCTCGGCTCCCCGAGCCGAGGAGCTGTGCATTAATTAACAAAGAGCAGCGCCTTTATTAGGAGCCCGTTTGCTGAAAATATCTACGAGGGCAGAGGTGGGAATTTCTCCAAGGCCTTCCCGTCTGGTTTTTTAAGAAACCGAACCAAACCCCGACCAGAACCGAGCGGAGAGGCTCGGCCAAAGCAGCTACAAATAGCAGCGGCCAGGTCGGGTTTGGGTTGTTTTTTTTTTTAAACGTCCATAAAATAAATTTACAATCCCCTTCGCCCAAAAGCTCGCTCGCTTGTGGCTTCCACAGAAGATTTGCTTTGTACCTCATCTCTCAGCGCCTCACAAACGCCGCTCATTTATCTTCGCCGAGGACGGCCGCAATCCTAATTATTTACTCCAAGGAATTGTTTAAAAAAAAAAAAATCTCAGGCAGAATAATAAATATTCGATTATCTCCCGTTCCAATTAAACCCGGGCAGGATCCGCGCCGGCTGTTTCATCACGCTCCAAGTTTCACTTTGCGAGCGGTAACATTTAACCACAAACTCTTTGCCTGCAACTTTTGAGTGCGAGGATTTAGAGACATTAAAAAAAAATATATAAAGTAAAATCAAATAAAAATGGGGAGAAGGTGCGAGAGGAAGAGTGCTGCGGGGAGGAGGGGAAAAAAAAAATCAGGCAGTCGGGGGAAAAAGAGAAAAGAAAGCTAAGGCGGAGGTATTCTCCTGTAAAGCCACCCCCTCCATGTTGGGAATCCTAAATTCACAACCTGCCCGTGGTATGAAGAAGAGCAGCGCCTTTCCCCTCCCCCCGCCCCCTCCCAAGGTATATTCCCCACAGCCAGGAAAGCGGCATATCCCCGCTTTTAATTCAAATTATTATTAATAATACATAGTCCAAACATGCCCTTAACAATAGGTCGGCTGCTCAGAAAGGGCTCAAATCCCAGCGACCGCCTCGCGGTGGATATGCCTGGAAAATAGAGCCACATTCCTAAAATTTCCCTCTTCCCTCCCCCCCCCAGCCGAGCTTCACCCCAACCAGCACCCCCCGGTTGTAAAGCGGGGGGGGAAAAAGGGCCCTGGATGAGGGGCTGCAAAAGAGGCTCTGCGTGGAAGGAAGCTTAAAGCTTGTGAACTCTTCTTGAACCGAGATTGGAGTCATATGGTCATAAATCATTGGGACATATACTCCGCCATTCACAAAGTGATAGCCTATTTGAGTCCGGCTTACCTTAGTCTCTGACGAGCAAAGCACAGGCAGACATAATATATTTTCACATCCAGCATCCACGCAATCAATAAGCAAGGAATGACCCCCTTCCTTGAAAAACGTTAAAGGAATATACGAGAGAGAGGAAAAAAAAAAATCCAGCGTATGCATGTATATATGTATAAAAAAAAAAAAAAGCCAAAACAGAGGGGGAGGGGGCTCAGCCAGTGGAGCTTTCGGTTACGGCAGCTCAAATTGTCTCTCTGTCTCCGTTTGGGGAAGAGGAAAGGAAAAAAAAAAAAAATCAAGATGCTTTCCAGCTTCCAAGATGTGCAGAAAAGCTGAGGGCTTTGAATGGACAAACCCTGGGATTCTAGTTGCCCTATAGCCTGGTACGCGCTGCTCACTGATAACAATGGCCTCTGCTTTAGCACAGCAAAGGGGAAGAAGGGAAAGGAGAAGGGAAAAAAAAAAAGAAAGAAAGAAAAGCTGAACACAACACCCCCCCCCCCCCTTTTAACTATGCAATGCTTGGCTGGGATTAAAATAATAACGAAAGGAATCCAGGCTACATGGGGGGGGCGAGGGGGGGAATAAAGCGAAGGGGATATTTAAAAATAAAGATTGGGTTTGGATTGCCGGGCAAAGCCAACGAGCCTCCCAAACAGCGTCACTAGTGAAAAATTATGCTAATTGCAGACGTGGTGGACAGAGGCCTAGGCAGCCAGCGAGCAAAGCTTGCCTTTGCTTCACGTGTTTAACAATTAGGTGTCAATTTATGCTAATAAAGCCTTTCAACATAGTCATAGTCTCCCCCTCCCCTCCCGCGGCTCTCCCCATAGCGGGGCTTTTCCTCCCCCGGCCCCCCGGCTGCCCTGGCCCCCTCGCAGAGCCCCCCCCCATGAACCCCCATTTCTGGGGCCCGGGGGGAGCCGCCGGCCCCGGGGTTTGCGAGGGGGCGGGGGGGGGGGAATCCCTTGTGTCGATGCGACTCCGCAGCCCCGCGGAACTTCGGCGTAAAGTTTGCGCGTCCCAACGGCTGAGAGCTCCTCTCGGCCTCAGCCGGGGAGTAGGTGCGGGCGGGGGGCGGGGGGGGGTTCAGGGCGCAAAGCACCCCCGGGGGAGGCCGAGGCAGCGAGGTGTTGGACAATAAAGATGATTATTATTGCTATTATTAATACCGCCGTCACCGCGCTGCGAGGCGCTGCTGCTGTCGCCACGGGAGATTTATGCCTTTCCCCGCTCCCACGCGGCTGCCGAAAGCAGAAACTCGCCAAGATGCGTTGTGGGGCAAGTCCGTGACGAGGAGGGGCTGGCGAGTGGGAGGAAGGCAGGGCGAGGAATTTAGGTGTCTGCACTTTTTTTTTTTTAAGTGCTACTTTTGTTTCGCATCGCAATTCTCTTCCCCCTCCAACCCCGGCGCTCCTCCTCGGGGTTCCGCGCTGACGGGGGGGGAATTCCCGTTCAGCAAAGCGGGAAAAAGAGGGACCACAAAGGCTCTTTGGACTTCGCTGGGAAGGTATGACCCGCCGGGGGGGTCGCATCGCCCTTTTTTGTGTGGGGGGGTGCACCTTTAGGCTGGTGACTCTGGAAAGAAAAAGAAGGGTGTCCGAGTAACCGTCTGACTTCTGAGAGGACTTACTCTGGCTTGGACAGCCAAGGTTTTCTAGGTGATGGATAAAGTCTTATCCCAAGGACTACGGTGTTCCCAGCCATTGTTCTGGCTGCAGCGTCCAGATCCCAGGCGTGAGGGTTTCGACCATTATTGCCATTTTTTAAAATTTGTTGTTGTTGTTCCCCCCCATCTGACTTTTTATGAACTGCTCCAACAGAAATCTTCTGCTACAAGATAGTTCCTATTTCGGAGCCCCGGCGTTGAAATTCCAGGGAAGGAAAGAGGGAAAATAGTCGTGGACTATTCTTTTAAAGACTTCTCTGTAGGTGAAGCACTCTATAGGTTCCTGAATATGGATCTCCACTGACTTATTTGGAGTACCCAGGCAAGCAGAAGTACCTCGGATTCTGCAAGTAGCTCCTCTGAAGTGCAAAATTTTGTTTTAACCTTAACTGGCGGCCGAAAAAAACCCAACCCAACCCTGTTCAGAAGGTCGCTGCACGTTTATATGTTGAGTTCCTGTAAGTAGTTTTTTTAGGCTCCCTGTGTATTGCCATCTCTGCTTTGGTTGCAGCTTATTTTTCTTTAAAATGTACCTCCCTCGCACTCGTCACGAAATCAGCAGCAAATGTTGCAATCTGAGCGGGTTTCCCTTCAAAGGGAGCACAGGAAATATCTTCCATTTAAAACACTCCCTCAAAGTTACGGCCATAAATCACAAAGTTTAAAGACAAGCCAGTAGCAAAATGAAAATACTCAGCTGAAATCCAGGGCAGCCGTGCTTATCCTGGGGTTGGTGGAGGGGGGGGAAAGTCACGTTGGGTGACTTTAGCGAAGGAATGGCTTCCGAGCCTGATGGAGAGGAGACACGGAGACACACACAGACAGGGGACCAGGTAGGGGATTCCGCAAAACTCACCGATTCTCGGATGTCTGGTCCAGCAAATCCGAGGCAGCGGTGGACTTTGAGAAAGGAGAAGAACTGGGAGGGTGGGGAAAAAGGGGGGGAAAAAAAAGTATGAAACTTCGGTCAGCAAAGCGTGGACAAGCGGATTCATCATAGAGAGAAACCTGTGGGTGGAAATGGGGAGAAGACAGGCTGGAAGGAACAAAAGCCCCAGCGTTTCCTCTGGGATTATCCCCCACCCCGGTAGCCGCAGCCTTTCCAGGGGCTGCACCCGTCTCCGGCCGCTGATAAGCCCCGGTCCTCCTCGGAGGCGGCGGACACCCGGCTCAGCCCTGTCACCCGAGGCCAGCCCTGTCACCCGAGGCCAGCCCCGTCTCCCGGCGCTTCCTCCCACCTTCCCCCGTGGAAACCCCCCGGCGAGGGAAGCGCTTTCCCCGTTCTGGGCTTCGCGTTGGGGATGGAAAGGGTTTGGCGTGAACGGGGGGCGGCTTGTCCGCGGCTGGTGGTCAGCTCTGTGATCTGAAAAAATATATATGTGTATATCGGGAAGGGTTTTGGTGAAATTCCGGGGGTCTAAGAGATTAAATACAGGCGGTTAATTAGCTGGGGGTTCAACAACAGGGTAACAGTAGGGAAAATAGGAGGCCGTTTTCCTGAAGGGCAGAAAAGCCTTAAGGATGCAGAATATGGTTCTTCGCGTTTCTCCAATGTGCTGGGAGGGTGGCCACGAAGGTGGGGTTGGGGGGGGACACACGGAGATGCTTTATCGCGTGCGAGGACGGTGATTTGGTACCAGAATTAACGGTATCGAGCCCCTAAACAGTTTTAAAGCCGCGCCGAGATTTATCACCGCAACTTTGGCACGAAGGACTCGGAAAGGGAGAAAGGAGGGGAGAAAGAGAAAGCAATCTCATTTAAAAATATTTTCGTTTTGGGAAACATTCAGTCGCTTTAATAATCCTGTTTCCGTTCTGTATGTTGATGTTATTAATCTCAAATAAAAATGTTCCCCTCACACCCCTACTCTGCTTGTGACAACATCCCCGAGTCCATAAATCACCCGCGGATGCTTCGTGACCTTCTCTAGTCGGCGGCCTATAGCTGTATTTTTTATTAGTATTATTATTACATGCGCGCACACTTTAATACACAGCTTTGGCAATATTCCACTTACATCACAGCCTTCCCCGCTTAACTGGGGCTTTTCAGTTCCCTCTGTAGAGTACACACAGAGATTTATAAAGAGGAAAAAAAAAAAAAAAAGGAAGGAAAGAGAACACCCTTTCTGCGCTGTCAGCTCAGCAAACCCGGGCTGAGTCTCGGCAAGTTCCTCCCACGCCGGGCCCGGGGAGGAAGGGGAGAAGTGGGCAGCCCGAGAGGAGGTGGGGAAAAGAGGGAAAAAATCGCGTTTATTTGGGGTGGATGCGGGAGGGAGGAGGGGAAAAGAGAAACAAACAAACAACCAAAAAGAAGCTGGCATAAAGAACGGCTCCAGCAAGCAGGGCGCGGGGGGGGGTGTGTTTTTCTTTGTTTTTCATTTATTCCCTCGCAGTACAGGCAGAAGAGGGATGGAGCGAGGTGTGTCCCCCCCCCTCCCCGAGACGTTCTTTGTTTTGATTTGGGAGTTTTTGCTCTATTTGGTTTGCATTATTTTTTCTCTTAGAGGCGGCGCGGGTCCAGCCCGGCCCCTGCGCGTCCCGCACCGCCGACGGGCTCCTGCCCCCGGGCAGGGCGGGGAGCCCCGCAGCTCCCACCGCCTCCTCCCGCCCGGCTGCTCACCCTCCCCTGGCCCTGGTTTTTGGTTTTGGTTTTGGGGTTTTTTTTGTCTGAAGAGAAGGAATTTGGGTTTTCCCACTCCACAAACAGAGAGCCCGAGGGAGGGGAGAGCTCCGAGGAGGAAGGGGGAGTTATGGAGGGTCCAGGACCTCCTGAAACCCCAAACAGAAGCCAGCCCGGAGGAGAAATCAAAATGAAACTGAGTGAGCAGTGCCTTTGCCTTGACAGATTAGACCTTTTTCTCCCCCTGACCTTTGCTTAGGAGAGCAATAACTCACCAGGTTAATGATCAATCAGCGGAAGTGCTTTGGAATTGTCTCCAAAAAAAAAAAAACCCCAACCACCAGCCCAACCCAAACCCGAAGCACGGAGCGGGCGGACACCCGGCTCCCGGGCCGGCTCCTCCCGACCCCCCCAGCACCCCTCGCCCGGGGGTCCGCCGTCGCCAAAAGCCTCAGCGGGGGGTGAGGTGCGGCTGGAGGGGCTGGGGGCGGCATGGGGGGTGCGAGGAGACGGCAGTTTGCGGTATCGGCGTGCCACAAACAGCTATTTTGGGAGCAGCTCACCAGAGGCGGGCTGGGAATCCCCATCCCCACTTTTCTTCTCTCCCCCCCCCCCCCCGCAAATGCCAAAATAATAGCTTGAATTATGCGCTCACGTGACTGGGACACGTCAACCTTTTGCCCATTTTATACCGAATTGGCAAATGACCGTCTCCCCCCTCCACTCCCACTAATCCCCCCCCGCAAATGCCCCGAACTTTGCGGGCAGCCGATGCCCCTCGCTCCCTCCCGCCGCAGCTGGGGCTGCCCTGGCCCTGGGGGCGTTTCGGGGCTGCTCCTTCTTTTTTTCCTTTCAGTTTTCCTTTCTATCTTTTAACCCGAAGGCGAAGGAGGCGAACAAACACTAAGGAGGAAAGCGACGGCAGCACCCACCGCTCCCCAAAGCCTCGGCGTCCAGCCGAACGGCAAGGACGACGGAAACGCGGGGAGAAAAATAACGGGTTTGGGGGACAGGAAAAACGGAGAGGGACTTCTCTGCCTCCCCGGCGGGGGGCAGCGCCCGGAGGCCCTGGGGACGGGCTGCTCGCCCCCCGGAGCCGCACCCGGGCTGGCCCCGGCACCGAGGACGCGGCTCCTCTGCTCCCTACGCTGCCGCCCAGGCTCCGCGCTTCTTCCCACTGCACCCCCCTCCTCCTCCGCCGCAAAAAAAATAAAAGCGAGAGAGGGAGAAAGTGAAGAGTCAGAGCTTTCCCCCTGCCCTCCCTTCGCCTCCCGGGAGGACCAGGCACCCACGCTGCCGCCGTGGCCGTTTCTGTGAGAAAAGGAAGGAATTCGGTTATTTTTTGCAGTGATACTCGCCTGGATGCGGGACCCGGCTGGCGCTGGAGAACGAGCTGGGCATGGGGGAGAAGGGACCTGGGAGAAGAAATGAGTTCCATTTTACCTGCTTCCTTCTGATAACTCATAAAGACTAACAATTTCTGAGGAGGAAGTCTCAGGAGAGGGAGAAAGAAGGGGTGTCAGAGCAATTGTGTTTCTCTGGTTTGGGATGTTTACACCGAACATTTACCGTCTGTAGGGAACCGTGCGGACACCACCGAGTCCTGCGCCCTCCCCGCACTCCGCGACCCCCCCCAAACGCAGACACCCCCCCCGCGCCGCTGCCGAAACCCTCTCCCACTGTCAGGGCGTTCGGCCTGTCCTCCTCATCACCATATCAAAGGGCTCCCGCCCATCCCGGGCTCTTAGTTAATTTTTAATTAGGCGGGGAAGCTTTGGGAACGCTCCCGTTGAAGGCGGCAGAGGACACGCCGATGGAAGCGGGGGTTTTAAATCCCATCCCGATTTGGAACGGGGGGGGCGAGCCAGGCGGTGCTGGCGCTGGCCGAGCCGGGACCCACCTCGCTGCCACACGCGTGGTTTTGCCAGAGCCGTCCCATCCCCACGCCCACCAAACCCCGGACAGAGGGGGTGACCCCCCCGGGGGGAGAACCCGAGGAAACCCAACCGTTCGGTGCTCCTCCACCCCAAAAAGCCGCAGCTTTGCATTTACCCGCTGCTGCGGTGCCACAAAGAGGAGCCGAGCCCTCAGATCCCCCCTCCACACCCGGGATCACATTCCCCGGGCTGGGAAAAAAAAGAAATAAAGTCGTTTTTTAGGGAGGGTGGGAGAAACGGAAACTGGAAGGGTGGAAAAATACCTCCCCCCCCCTAAAATCTCCCGTCCCAAAAGAGCAGAAGTGGGAGCACAGCCACCGTATAGATCTATACGGTTAAATTTCAGAAAGTGTCCATTAATATCAATTTACTTCAATGAAAACTTTGGTTCTTCATGAAGTTGATGATTTATGATAAAATCAATTAAATTACGGCCACTTAGGGCCTGCGGTTTCTTCTCAGATTTCATTCGCCAACAGATCAAGCGCTCGGTAAAAAATTTCAAGTTTAGCTGGAGGCGAGTAAAGATAATTCTGAAGCTGAGGAAATTTAATGCAAAGCAATTTTCAGCAAAAAAACCCAGACGCTTGTGTATCCGAGCTCCTGCTCTCTGCCAATATACCAGTTCGCCTCGGGAAATATTAGACACTGAGTCAAAACTTTTCCAGTTTCACAATGTATGAGGACGTTTTTAGAACTGGCAACTTGTCCCGGGGACTGAGTTATTCTCTCTCTGAAGGGAAAGGAACCAAAGGAGAGGAGAGAGCACAAATATATATATATTTAGAAAAACTTTCCAGGTTTAATTCGATTTCTCGGAGGGTTTTTTCCTCCGTACAAACGATTTTCCTGTCTCGCTCTTAAAATACACACCGGGCGTGCACGGGGGAGGATGGAGGGGGGGATTTTTTCTGAGCCGGAGATGAACAGCACAAGTCCGTAGAAAATAACGCATCCGACATTCCCACGCGAAATCTCGCCCTCCCGGCCCTTTCCCTGTCAGTCCCAGAAACTGCATTTGAGCGAAATGACCCATTTTCGAGGAGACACACCGCCCCCCCCCAGCAACCCCAAATAAACCTGGAACCTTTTTCAAAGCCTGCTATTTCCAGGCTCGGACTCCCCCCACAGCCACCGCTTTTATGCCAAACGTTGTGGAGTTTCAGTCTTACCCATTTCGGTCAAATGCACTGGCCGGCTAAAAGGAAAAGCAGCTCAGCTAACCAGATGTTTGGGAGTCACATCTGGCCACTACACCCGACCTGGGGAGGGAAAACCCGCTACGGACATACGCACAGCTTGGGAAATTCTTTTTTTTTTTTTTTTTTTTAGAAGCCCTTGTAATTAGGGTCTGCTTCAAGTAAACAAAAAACTTTGTAGGGCCATAAATCACCATCACATACATTCTTCAGTTTAACACCCCGCTTTTCCAACGGGCTTTTGTAGTTTCTTTTTCAAACGAGAGAGAGAGGTGCTAAACCTTTAACAAATGCCTCCCAGACAAGCTTGGCGGGGAAACGCGCCCGCGGAAAGCCGCGGTTTGCGGCCGGTCGCCCTTATGGACCCTGCGGGACAGTTTGTGCTCGGCTCCGGCTCCCCCGGTCCCGCTGCCGGGGCCCCGCTCCTCACCCGGTGCCGGGAGAAAGGCACCGGCGGAGGAGCCTGAGGGAGCTTTCGGAGCCGGGAATGGCACCGCCGGCGCCGAGCTGGGGGGGGGCAGAGCGGCATCACTCCGTCATTTATCCTTTGGAACTTCTTACCTGTGGTACTGTCCGACCCAGGACTTCGGGAAGAAGGAGCGAAGCCGGATCGGGGTGGTGCGAGTTCGCAAGTGGAGCAGGCAAATTAAGGAGAAGAAACTACTTTATTGCACCCCGGAGGATCTTGCTGACAGCTTTCTCGGACGGTTTGCATTTTTTTTTTTCCCCCCCAAGGATGCTTTGATTTTTTTGGACTCGCTCGATTCAAACGGAACTGACTTGACGTGGAGAAAAAAAATAGAAACTCTTCCAAAAGAGCTTAAAGTACTGCAAGGACGCGGCCCCCTTTGCAGAGCGATACCGAGCGGAGGGGGATGAGCCGGGGGTGTCGGGAGGGGGGTGCGCGCACCTTCCCCTTTAAAAAAAAAAAAAAAGAAAGCCCCCCAAAACCTCCCCCACTCCCGAATCCTTGGTATCTATCTGGAAAGCTGTTTCTCTTTATAAAGACTTAAAATGTTGCAAGACGGTTGTAATGCTGAGTGACAAGGGGTGCTGGAGAGAAGGGAACCAAATGGATTCTGGTTTTTAGAGCCAGTAGGAATTGGCCAGCCTTCAATGTCAGGATTGAAAATTGATTCCATATGTCTCGTCCCGGGGAAAGGGGAAAAAACGAAGGAAGGAAAGAAAGAAAGAAGGAAAGAGAGAGAAAGAAAGGAGGGGGGAATAAAAGTTATGCACAGCCCACCGCGTTTCTCTCTTTCTTTCACCCCCACCCTTCCCCGTAGCCCCTGTCATTAAATCTTGCCCTTTTTCAGGGAATATTTTTGGACTCTGGCGCTTGGAGCACAGAGAGGGAGAGGTACCGGTAGCAACAACCCAGATCCTGGAGGTTATTTTTAGACTCGGCTTTGCTGGAGCTGACCTCAGCGCGGGGAGAAGAAATATGGATCTGGATGCTGGTGAAAGGGCGAAGCGTGCCATGGCGCGGCGTCGGCTCCCAAAAACCGGGGAGGGGGGGCAAACCCGGCCCCCCAACCCCCCCCAACCCCCCGACCCCCCCGCGCTGGGCAGGGCGAGCGGCCGGAGAGCTGGACCCGGAGGCAGGTGATGGGCTCACAGGCTCCGGGGCGCAGCGCTGGTACCGGCGCCCCCGGGGCGGTGGGAGAAGGGGTCGGGGGGGTGGGGGGTGTCCCTCTCCCCGGGGGGGGGGTGGGGGATGTCCCTCTCCCCGTGCTGCCCCCCCTCCCAGAGGCTGCGGACTGCCGTTCCCTATTGATTTCACCAGGACATGCTCGGAGAGAATTTGACCCGAAGTTTTTCAGGCTTCTCTCCTGACCTCTAGATACCGCTGCCAATAAAGCACTGATATATTTCGCATTGAGTCGGACATCAAAAGGAGACGAAACAGCAACGAGTGGGGATTTCGGCGTAACCCCTCCCCTCCCAGCTACGCTAAAAAAAAAAAATAAGGAGTCAAATCTCCACCATCGCCTCTGATTTATAGCCTTCCTTTTCAACTGGGACGGTTACGCGCAGGGAAGTGTTGAAACGTGGTGATTACCTTTTATTTCTTTCGTCTCCCCCCTCCTCCAGACCAAAAAAAAAAAAAAAGGAGCAAACTTCAAAGAAACCCGTCACCGTTTCCAAACTTTTGCCTATTTCACTGAAAAGCCACCGAGCTCTTCCCTTTTGTCTTGTCTGCCTGCGACTCGTGTTCCCCTCCCTTTTCAAACGTGCAAACGAAGCGGCAGACTCGGGATCGGCTCCCCGTCCGTCCCCCCCCCCGGTCCTGGGGCCCGCAGCGGGGCAGATTTGGGGTGACGGCGGGTCCCCTCCGGCCTGAGCTGCCCGGGGGTGATGCTGGGGGCCGGGCAGGCAAACACCGCCTGAACCCCCCTTCCAGGGAACAAAACAGAATTAAAGGCGGGGGGGGGGAAGCTGCTGCCACGTCCTGCCCGCCCTGCCGCCGCTCCGCGCCTCTCCGCGCCTAAGTCGCAGGTCTCCGCGTTATCCTCCTTCACCGCGCTGCTCCGCTCCCTGGTCTCCACGCCTTGCAGCTCTCGCCCTCCGCGGTGCTTTGATCTTAAATAACTCTCTCCTACCGCCTGCAATAAATTATGAATTAAGGTGCTGTTGACTCATATTTACAACGCTAATAGCTTCCTCTTCGGGAAAAGATGGGCTATGTCTGGCCGGGAGGGGAAGGGAGGGAGATTTCTTTGGGGATGAGATGTGCCAAACACGGATTCGCAGCGCTGATAGACCAGGAACTTCAGACGAGATGACAGGCAAGGAGGAAGAATTGCACAGAAATTAATGAAATAGCACTTGCTCGAGCTACTAGAAATAGCTTATTATCTCCTCCCGCCTCTTGAACGTTGTTTCTGCCATTTGTAACTCTAAGGCGCAATAGCTGGTTTCTCGAAAAACTCGGTTGCAACGAGTTATTAAAGAAACACAGCTTAAATGGTAAGGAACTATTTGCTCGTGATTTTTAGCGGGTCTGGGAGAGCAGCGGAGCTGCGCTGGGAGAGGCGGTGGTGAGCGGCGGCGGCGGGGCTGCGCGGGGGCTGCGCAGGGGCTGCGCGGGGGCTGCGCGGGGCAGGGGCTTCTGCTCCCGGCTTCCCTTCCCAGCTCTGGCCGAAACCAAGCCTTTTCCCTCGGGTCACGGCTAACCGTGGTTTTTGGGGAGGATGGAGCTGACCCGGGTGGGGGGGAGCAGAGCCCTGAGGATCTGAGGCAGGAACAGCGACCGAGGGGGTGCTCCGGGGGTAACGGAGCCCTCCCGGCCCGGATCCTGCACGGAGGGAAGTTTTGCATCACCCAAGCGCCTCTCTGCCCCGGCCCCTTCCCACAGCCCCCGGCCAGGGACGGAGCAGGGCGGGGAGCGCTCTGCCCTCCGCCACCCGGCCCGGCTGCCAGCCTGGGTCTGGGTCCCCTCCCGGGCCTGGGGTCCCCTCCCGGGTCTGGGGTCCCCTCCCGGCTCTGGGGTCCCCTCCCGGCTCTGGGTCCTATCCTGTGTCTGGGTCCCCTCCCGGGCCTGGGGTCCCCTCCTGGGTCTGGGGTCCCCTCCCGGCTCTGGGGTCCCCTCCCGGCTCTGGGTCCTATCCTGGGTCTGGGTCCCCTCCCGGGCCTGGGGTCCCCTCCCGGCTCTGTGTCCTATTCTGGGTCTGGGGTCCCCTCCTGGGCCTGGGGTCCCTTTCTGAGTCTGGGTCTTATCCTGGGTCTGGGGTCCCCTCTCAGGTCTGGGGTCCGCCCCAAGGTTGGAGGCTCTTCTCCCGAGTTTTGGGGTCCTACCCCTGTGAGGGGGTGCCCTCCAGGGTCTGGAGATCCTAATCGGGGTCTGGGTCTCCTAATGGGGGTGTGGGGCTCTTATGCAGGGTCTGAGATCCTATCCCGGCTCCGAGTCTCTTAATCGGGGTCTGGGGCTCTTATCCAGGGTCGTATGTGGGGTCCGGAGCCCCAGACCGGGTCCGGGCTCCCCTCCCGGCCCGGGAAGGCAGTGCCCCGGGGTCGGGGCAGTGTCCCCAGCACGAAGGCTCGGCCAGAGCGAGCCGACCACCCCACCTCCTCCTGACAGCTGATTATGAAAGGACGACACTCGCACAAAGGCGTCTGGACCGGGGATAAATAAAGCCCCGGTATTGATTTAAAGGGGGCTGCCGCCCGGGGCGGGGGCTGCGGGGTGGCTCCCCCGCACCGAGCCCGCAGCCGCCCCCCGCCGCCAAGGGCCAATTTCTCACGCTCGACGTCGCAAGCCGACAGGAAACAAAAATAAGAATGCAACAAAATAAAACAAAATACCACCGAATAAGATAAAGGGGGGGGGTGGAGAGGGGAGGGGGTCTGCATCCCCTTGAAGGCGACAGCTCAGATTAACACGGGGCTTGACAGAGAATGATGCTGTATTTCTGGCTCAGTCACCGTCCCTGGATCTGCCTTAATATTTAATGAAAGTGGCTGAGTTGCTCTAGTTTCGCTACATAAAGGTTTACGCCGGCGGGCAGAGTTAAATCTCCCGCTCGGGCGGCGGGAGCTCGGCGGGCGAGCGGAGGGGAGGGGAGGGGGAAAGCGGTGAAGTCTCGTCCGAGAATCCGGTGCGAACATTTAATCTTTGCTCCTGTTGTCAGTTTTATTGACTCCTCGCATGTCGGAGCTTGTAAAATATTTAAAAACGCGATCTCCCACTTCCTCCTTCCCTTTCAACACTCCCGGTTAGGACCAATTTGGTCCAGTTTGGAGACGGGAGGGGAGGGCAGCGCCTGACTCCTGACCTCCCGTTCTCCGCGGAGGATGCGCTCCCCGCGCTGGCATTAAAGCAGGTAGCCGTGCCCCCCGTTTGGGACCCCGAAGCTCCAGCTTCGCTGCCCTCCCTCAGCGGCTTGGAAGAGCTCTCCCTATCACGGCTGAGCGGTATTTTACACGGGAATCACTGCAAAGGTACCGGCTGCCGGCCGGCTCCTGCTGCAGCTTAAGCCCATTTGCAGTGCTATTTCTCCTCGGAGCTCTGCTTTTCCCGAGGTAAATAACAGGCCCGGGCTCCTCAAGGGAAAGGCATTCCTTCCAGCACCTTCTCCAGCCTTCCCCCCCAGGACATCACCCTCTCCCCCTCCAACCATCGCAGCCTCAGCCGGATCCGGGCGCTGGAAAGCCGCACCAAGCGATCCCCCCCCCGCGCTGGAAAAGCACGACGAATTACCCGCAACGAGTTTCTTCCCCTTTCTGTCGCTGCCGGTGGCTGTGGGGACAGCCCGCGCTGCCGGGGTCCCTCGGCAGCGCCCCACGTCCCGCAGCTCCCCGTTGTCCCGGTTTGGAGGGGAGAACTCCCCTCCCCGCCCGGGACCGGGTCGGTGCCTCTCCCAGAGACCTCCACCTTCCAGCCCTCCCGCTGCAACCTCGGGTTATTATTATTTTTTTTTAATTTTGGGGGGCATTTGAGGTCCGATTGCTGTGCCTGGTTTGAAACAGGGCTCCCGCAGAAATCGCCTGCCTGTGCTGATCAACCTGCGCCTGGTCTCCAGCGAGGAGTCTGCCGGGGCTGGGAGCTGGGGAGAAAACGAGTTCTCGGTGCTAAAGGGATGCTGCAGCGCCGGACTCCGAGCTGTGATTTTTCTACTAAGGTCGTGCTCTTTTACTAGGTTTATATGCCAACGAGGCGTTCCCGATTTACCAAATTTATACAAATCTCTCCTTAATTGGTAATCACAGATGCTGTAATTTAAGACCCCCAGCTACAGAGCTTTCATATTAGCTGCTGATCTATTACTGTAAATCGTCTGAAATAATCAACTCCAGGGAGTGGGGTAGAGAGAGATCCTCGCTCTAAAATATCATCGCTTGCACATCATTTTCACTCGAGAAATGATTTATCTTGGACACCGCTATAAACAACACAACTCTCTCACAAACACACACACAATGGCAGCCGCACTGCTGCTGACATGTTTATTGTAATAAATCAAGAAAGGGGGGAAGGAGGGAAAAAAAAAAGGTTGCGAGGAGAGAGAGGGAGAGGGAGAGAGAGGAATATTCCTAAAAATATCAATGAAATGCCTCGATGGGTATAAACACACATACCACCGTGTGAAGAGGAATGGGAGGAAATGAAGACGGCTATTTGTCACATTTTACGACAATAACATTAATAACAAACAATAAATTTACATGGACATATAGACACGCTAGGAATTGGGAAGCCCCTGCTACTTACAATAATCCAGCCCTCGGCGTGGCTTCGTGGTTCCTGAGAATTGTTTTATTGCCGACTCCTCTCCCTCTCCCTCTCCCTCTCTCCTCCTCGCCCCCTCTCTCTCGCTCCCTCTCGCTCTTTCTCTCTTTTTTCCCCTCAGCTATAGGCTTGTTTTTTAAAGGACAGTTGAATTTCACGTCAGACACAAGGAGACCATGTCTGCGATTTTCCTGACGAATACATATCTATTCTGCAACCTCTGCATTAATTATTTAATGAATCACGTGATGGGGAAGGGGGAAGGGGGTCTCTCCGTTTCATACTCAAAGGACCACTGTGACCTTCCACCGGAACAGTATTTTTTTAAAGAAGTTTCCGACTGAAGGAAGCTTTTCTGGGCGGCCAGAGCCCCCCCCGGCCCGGGGCTGCCCGGCGCGGCCGCGCCAGCGTGGGTGCGCGGAGGGCACCCACCTCTCGGCCCCTCCGCCACGCGGGGCGCGGGCCCGGGCTTATTCCCCCATCCCCTCTCCTGCCCGGTGCTGAGAGCCTTTCAACCCCTCTCTAAGCCTTTCCTGGAGGCTGGCTTTGCTGGACTCGGTTCAGCTAAGCCACATCGGGCTTTCCCCCCCACCCCTTTTTTTGTTTCTCTCCACACTGAGATTTTTATTACAATCGTGCACTGAATAGCACAACTGTTTTAGAGTCCAAACCAGCTGAGAGTATTTATACTCCCGGTTTTGAAGACCTCAGCCCTCCCTTCGCCTCACTTCCAGGCCTTTTCTCCCCGCTGCCGTTATTGTTTGGCCAGCCTTTATTGCATTAAAATAAAAAAAAATAATAATCCAATGTTGGCCCTGCAGAGAGCTGCCAAGTACAAGGATCCTGAATAAAAAAAAAGGAAACAAACAAAAAAAAGACTCGGCAACAAAGGGAGCGGCTGTGAAAGGCCGCGGAGCAGGCGCGGAGCAGGCGCGGAGCAGGCAGCCGGGCGCGCTGCCCTGGCACAGCACTGCCTGCACCCCACGGGCAGCCGAGGCGCGGCCCCGCCGGCTCCCCACGGCCACGGGGGAAAAGCTGTCACCCGAGAAAAGGCAGCGAGTAGAGCCCGAAAGCCTCGGGACCCTGTCCCAGCGCCCGCGGGTCTCCCGGTGCTGGGGGGGGACACCCCAGGGCTGAGCCCCCCCCGTTACAGGACATCGGTCCCCCAGCAGCCCCACACCCCCACCCGGGCGGCCACACCGGGAACCGAAATCGCCCCCCCCCGGGGGTAAAGCCTGGAGGCAGCTCGTATTAAACGTAAAAAATAATTTTAAAAGGCTAAAAGCGGGGGTTCCCCCCCCCTTTAAGGCGATCCTAGGGGGCTGGGGGGGGGCTCCCCCCGGCCAGGAAGGAGCGAGCGGGGAAGCGCTTCGGTTTCAAAAGCCCTCGATTATTTCGGAATCGATTTTATCGAGTGGAAGTGGTTGTGGGCAGAGAGACGTTTGGTCCAGGTGAGGTGTGGGAGGAAGCGAGGGAAAAATCCTGGGAAAAGGGGGTCCCGTCGCTGGGGAGGGGTGTCCCACGGGGGAGGAAACTTCGGGGGGGCTTTTATGGGAACTTCAGGTCAATTCAGAAGCCGCAACTTTCGCTTCACACAACCACTTCTTTTTTTTTTTTTTTTTTTTTATCCTTAGTCATAAAACGCAGTGTCCCTGTGAGTGGAGGCGGGTAAATAAATAATAAAGAAAGATTAGAAAGAAAAAAAAGGATGAGCCATCCCAGGCAGCAAACGGGGCCGATCCCCCCCTCTGCACCTCCGCCGGCATCTTTGGGTTTGTTCCATGCAAAAGAAGCGCCTGTTTCGGGGTGGGGTGGTTTTTTTTTAAGCCCCCAGTTCAAAGGGTCGGAAACGCGGCCATAAACGGCGCTTTCCCCGGCCGAGGTGCCGCGATCAAAGCCCTTCGCTTTCTAAAGAGAAAATGAACGTTTACACAGTGAGAAAGCCAGATTGATTTACGGATTGAAACACGCCGTTCTTATTGCGGATCATAAATCTGTCACCGGGGCTGAGAAACTCCCAGCCCGCTCGCCCGGCCGAGCCGCCTTTAAAGCGCTATAGCGGGGCGGCAGGACCCCCCCCCCGGGCCCCTATACCGGGCAGACCCCCCCCCCATATCCACGCATATGTAGGTAGATATACACATCTATATTTATTTTTACTTCCTTTATAGCCCTTCCCTCTACGTCTCAGGGGGGTTGGGCCACGCGATTTTTCTCACACAAGAACCCTTTTTTTTGGCCAATTTGGGGACCAAGAGGAAACAAAGGGGTTCAGCAGCCCGGGCGGGCCCGCTGCTTGGGGGGGGGGGGCCTGGGATGGGGGTCCCGGCTCGGGGGTCCCGGGGAGAGGCCGCCCCAGCGTCCCTCGGCCCGGCGGGATCCACCGCGCCGCTCCGCGCCCTTCCGCGCCGCTCCGCGCTGGCAGCAGGCAGCCGGGCACAGAGAGGCTTTTGAGAGCGCCGTGGGCAGGGGCGAAGTGGGAGGAGGTGGGGGGGGGGAGGGCGGGGGAGGGGGGAGAGGGACTCTCGGAAACAAAGGAATTTCTGAAAATCGGAGGCGCGGTGAGGCGCGGACTGAGGGAAGCGGCGGGTCGGGGGTTGCGCTCCCGCCGTCGGGGTTTGCTTTTCCCCCCGTTATTTTTGTAAAGCCAACAGCAACCCGTCTGCTCCGCAAAGCCGAAGCGCTGCAGCCCCCCCCGCGCCCCCCCCCCGCTCTCCTCCCCTCCTTCCTTCTTACAAAGAGGCGACCGAACAAGCAAACACCGCCGGCTTTGAAGGGAAACCGGAGGGGAAAGCGTCTGCCGGGCCCGGCCTCGCACACAGGACGGCTAAAAGCAGAAAGAACCCCACTCCTGAGTCCCTCCTCCGTCCGTTCTCCCCCCACCTTTTCCTCCCGCGGCTGGTTCCCCGCTCCCACGGCCCGAGGCCGCGGTGAGGGCCGGGGCCGGCGGGACCCCGCACACGCAAAGTTTTGCTGACCCGCGGGCCGAGCTGTTGCCCAGCACAATGTCCAGCCGCGGAGGGGTCAAGGGGTTCGGGAGGTCACTCCCGGCTGTAAGACACAGCTAATCGCCTAGAAAACGTGTCCTCTGCGTGAACTCTCTCCCCCGATCGGGGCTTGCCAGCGCTGGGGTTTGTCTCCCCGATTTGCACCCTTTTCCTTCGCCACGGTATTCCCGCAGCGCTCCCGGGATGGGGCAGCAACTCCCCGCACCGCCAGCACCCCCAGGACACGGACACTCGTGGGACACAGACACCCCCTGGGCACCCGCACCCTCCAGGACCCCCTCACTCCGGGACATCCGCACCCCGGGACATCCGCACCCCGGGTCACCCGCACCCAGGGAGACCCGCACCCCGGGTCACCCGCACCCAGGGAGACCCGCACCCAGGGACATCCGCACCCCGGGTCACTCGCACGCCGGGCCACCCGCACCCAGGGACATCCGCACCCCCCGGGACATCCGCACCCCCCGGGCCACCCGCACCCCCGGCGCTCTGTCCCCTTTGGGACACCCTGCCAAGCCCTCCCCAAACCGGCCCGTGCCACGGGCAGGGAGAACTTACTCGGAAAATAATTTAAAAAAAGGGAAAAAAAAAAGAAAGAGAATGAATTTAAAAAAAGGAACCGAGGGGGGGGAACCCCCCAGGCCCCACTCGAGGGGTCCCGCCGCCGCCCCGCGTGGGCTCCCGCAGCAAAGCTCCGCAGGGCCGAGCCCCAGACACGCACAGCCCCAAACCGAGGGGGGAAAAACACCCCCCGGGCCCCCGTAACCCGCCTGCAAACACTCCCACCCGCTCCCCTCGCTCCAAACCGAACGAGAAACCAGAAGGAAAACCCCGCACAAGAATTCCCGTCTTGTTTTTCTTTCGGCCTCTTTTTTTTTTTAAACTCCTTTTTTCTTTTGCTTTCCCCCAGCTTTCTCGTGAAAGGAGGCAATAAACCGATCAGAAAGGCATGCCAAGAGAGCAGCTCTGTTACCTGGTTCGCTCCCACATCCTTTTTCCAGCGCCCCAGAGACGGCCCTCATGGTTTGGGTGGTTTCTTCCAAAGTGAGAGGTCTGGGGGAGGGGGTGGCTTGGGGGGGGTGTGTGTTTTGGTTTGGTTTTTCTCCCCCAAAAATAAAGCTTTCACCTTTACGATCCAGATTTTATTATTAATATTATTATTTCCCCTGAAGATTCTTGTAGGACTCCGGGTGCTTTTTTCCCAACAGACGGTCTGCGGAGATTTGCTGTTGAATAACAATGGGAAAAGGATAAGTATTTAAAGAAAAGAAGTGATTAATGATTTTCTGTATAATTCTCGCATTTTTCTTGGCTTCTGTCTGCTTATAATGGCTGTGAACTTTTAGGTCCTATAGAAATCTTCTTTTCTCCCCCTTCTATTCTATTCATACTTTCCAGCTTTGATTTGCCTCTATAGACCCCGCATTCCTGGAAGCATATGCTTTTTTTTTTTTTTTTAAAGAACGATTTTTTTTTTTGCCGTTCTTAGAAGCACCATCTTGAAAATAACACCCTCCTCACAAGCCCGGCAGATCAAAGAGAGAAACAGCAAAATAAAATGCAACAACAACAAGAAAACACCCCAACCTCAGCCATTACAATAAAATACAGCCCTTGCCACCCTCCCCGGGGGGACAACGAAAAAAAGCAACTTTCAAGGTTTGCTGTTGCTACCTCGAAAAACGCGATAGTTAACCCAAAATACAGCCATAAAACCAGTTCTTCCCCATCAGGGCGTGCAACAGCTCTACCGCGGGACTGCATTATTATGATTTTAAAGCACTGAGGTGTCCACAGAGAGCAAACTGGGGGGGCCCTTTGCCCGGGCGGGGGGCAGGGAGGCCTGCGGGGACACTGGCCGGGCAAGGTGGCCGGGCGGCGACTTGTCGCCACTGCCGGGGTACCGCACGCCCGCGCTCCGGCTTTGGCGATGTCGAGCCCTGTCTTTGTTTCGGAATAACGCGGGGGGAGATTTCGGTCCTGCTGGGGGGGGGGCTCGGAGAATTCCGCGGACATCGAACAAATAAGCAAAAGCCTTTTTTTTTTTTTGAGAGGCAAATATAAGAAAATTATTATTTTCTTCAGCTGGCGCGGAGCCTTCCTCCCCCTGCGGACCCCCTGCGCACAATACTCTTTTTTTTTTTTCTTTTTATATTTGTAACTTAGAACTGGAATGTTATTTCGTCCTGAACAGTGTTTTCGATACTTTCTATGAGAAAGAAAATGAAAATTAATACAAGAGCTGCGGCTCACAAAAGAAGCCATTTGTCTTCTTGATTATCTATTTGCTTGTCAGGCTATGAGCTATCGCAGGAGCCAGCTCCTTTGTAATATAAAAATACACAGAAAACCTGCAAACACCGAGAAACATCTGTGCAAAAATTAGACTCATTAATGCATTAACTACCTTGGAAAAGGAGTTTGGTTGTTGGGGGTTTTTTTGTGTTTTTTTTTTTTTAAAGCGAGAAGTCTCTCTGGAGAAATACAAGGCTACATCCACTCCTCCCAGCAAAGCAAAGCGCTAATGACCACCTCTGTTTTGTCTGAGACCAGTTTGGGAAGAGCATATTAATATATGCTTAGAACAAATAAATCATAATATGTAAGGCTTAGCAGTACTTAAGGCTGATGTACCCTATAGTCAAACATCTTTTGTTTTCATTAGGGAGTTGAGGCTGTGCCACAGACAACAGAAATCCCTGTGAAAAAGAAACGTGCTGTTTAATTAATGTCTTTAAAATAGATATTTTCTGATCACCAGAACAAAAGGACAACACCCCCCCCCCCGAAAAAAAAACACCACACGGGGTCAGAGTCACAATGAAAAAATTTATTTCCAATTGCGCTTTTTTTTGGGTGTTTCGTCCCTTTTCTCTGCTATTTACAGGTAACCCTGGACACGGCGAAGGACAAAGGGAGGGGGGGAGGTGGCCGGGCCGGGGGGTGGCGGGGGGGCCCCGCCAGACCCCTGCCCCCCCCGCCGCACCCCGAGAGCGGCGAGCCCTCACCCCCCCCCCCCCCAATTCACATTTTCAGTACAAAACCGGGCTAGACAGCGGGAGAGGATCTCCCCCCCCACCCCTCACCCCGGGCTGCGGGGTGAATCCAGGAGCCACTTCGCCCCTTTTCTAACCTACCCCCCCCCCCCGACTCCCCATTAACCTGCTGGACTCAAGAAAAATGGCGGGGGGGGTGTCCTACATCACTCTCCATCCTCTCGCTTTCTTTGTCCACTTGACCTCCTTTTCCTTTTTTTTTTTCCTTTTTGTTTTTTTTTCCAGGGGTCCCCGCACCCCCCACTCCCACGCACGACCGGCGCAGTGCCCGGGACCCCCCCCGCTCCCACGGCCCGTGCCCGGCGGGGATTTTGGTTGTGTTTATTGGGGTTTTTTTTGTTCCCCATGGCAGGACTGTGCCAGACCCGCCGCGGCTTTGGGATGGCGGGACAGAAACTTTCCGTTTGTGGCTGGTAGGCGAGAAAAGAAAAAGAGGAGGGGAAAAAAAAAAGGGGGGGGGGAGAGAAAATCCAGTTCGTCTTGAAGAAACTGAGCCTCATTTATTAAAGTGAGCGCTGGTTGTCGAGGTAATAGCAGACATAAGGTCCATCCTTTGTACGGGAGAGTAAACATGACAAATGGGGCAGAGCTTGGCGTGATTAAAGATGAAACAAGGATCCATCTTAGCCAAATCTGAAAACTACTATCTACAGCCTTCTTTTAATGGAAGAGAGGCGCAGCAGCACAGCTCTGCTTTGTTGCAGCTGAGTCTCCCTCTGTTCCCCCTATAAATAAAGAGTACCCCTCCTTCCCTTGCTTCTTGGAGCATTAAAAAAAAAAACCCAACCAAACAATTATCATGTGTTCCCTACACACGCACAAACGCACACCCACAAACGCGCACACTCATCCATCCGTCCATCCATCCATCCACCCATCCATCCATCCAAGGAATAGTTATAGGCTGGTGGCTGGTCCATGGGATCGGGTTTGAGATCCTCCTTGTGGGATCTGCAGGCTGGCAGAGGAGCTGGAAGAATTAGACCTGATCTTGGTATTTGGTAACTTGTGATCTTTTTTCCATTTCATCCTCCTGTTCTGGAACCAGATTTTGATCTGGCGCTCGGAGAGGCAGAGGGAGTGGGCGATCTCGACCCTGCGCCTCCGGGTGAGATAGCGGTTATAGTGAAATTCCTTCTCCAGCTCCAGGACTTGCTGCCTGGTGTAGGCTGTGCGGGAGCGTTTCGGTTCCCCTCCTGAGTAATTGGGGTTTACTGAACAAACACAAAGGAGGAAAAGGAAAAAGGGGGGAAAGGAAAAAAAAAGGGGGAGGGGGAAAAAAAAAAAGAGCAGAAGAAGAATTACTGAGCTGTTCCTTTAACGGGTCCTTTCCCCCCAAAAAAAGCATCACACATTCTTTTGGTGGGGGGATATACTCAAAAAAATACATGGCAAACCTTCTAAAAATACACCCAGAACCTATCTCCAAATCTCCACCTCCATCCTCGCCGCTTGACGTGTATTCCTGTCTAAACGTTTTTATAAGGTCCCCTGGACGCATTTTCCATGCCCTCCGCGTGTGGATGCACATCGCTATACCCCCCTCTACTTGAGCACCGCTCTATTATCCCCCGGTCTTTAAAGTTCCCCCTACACACATGCAAACAGGCAAACACAGACACTCCTTTTTATTAAATATCGCACTAAAAAAAAAAAAAGGTGGGGGAGGGAAAATAGTAAAAGTTTACTCAACCCGCCACTTAAATACAAATTACGAAAACATAAAACTTAACTTATGAAGATTCAACAGCCATAAAAAAAGTAGCCTGCAAGAAATTGGAGGAGGATGGTAACAGAGACTTCAAAGGCACATGGCCAAGCAGAGCAATAAAAATTTATGGAGGATGTAATTATACCGCTCTGCAAACAGGCGATCGTAAATCTCCAGGAATGGTTATTTTACAACTGGTGCAATAAGATTTCTACAAGACTTTGAGGTGCTACTTAGTATAAAGCAAAGCCACTTTAGTCCACTTACCCGTGCTTACATGGACTTTTTTCATCCAGGGGTAAACTACCGGCTCCTTGCAGGAGGAATCGGAAGGGCTTTGGTGGAGGGAGTTCTGGCTGCAGGAGGGCGGTGGGCTGGGGGTGAGCGGCTCGCAGGGGTGGCTCGGCTCCGAGAGGCGGCTCTGCGGTCCGGCCGGAGGATGGACACGACCCCGGGGGGACAAGACGGCTGCTGGGGGGCCGGAGCTCTGACAGGACGAGTAGAGCTGCTCCTTGCAGGCTGACCGCGGCTGGTACATCGCTTCATGGTGGAAAGTGCTCTCTCGCCGCTGGCTGCTGTAATATTCCGGCGAGTGATTGGGAAGGTAATCGCTGTGGGAATACTCTTCACAGGGTGGGAACTTGGGGTCCACATAGTTGGAGTTGATCAAAAACGAGCTCATGGCCATTAATTTCTTAGAATTGCACACACGAAAAAAAAAAATAATATATCTCTCTCTCTCTCCTAAAATTTATTCCTGTCCCCCCCTTTACTCGTTTTCCTGTTTCGCGAAACCCTCCTACTTACTGTCAAGTGAACAAAGTTGGAGTCCATGTGACAGCGCGGGCCAATGGCGAGGTGCCCTGCCAGCCCCGGATAAGGAAATCTGCCCAGCCCGGGCTCCCCCGGGGCCCCCGGCACCCCCGGGGAGGCGGCCGGGGGCGCCCGCTCCCCTCCGGCCGCCCCCCGGCCCCGGCCCCGCCGGGCCCCGCCGGCCCCGGGCTCCGCAGCGCCCCGTGGGCGAGAACCGGGACCCCCCCCCCCGCCCCGCTCCTCTCCGCCACCCCGGCCCACACCCCTCGGGGGTGTGTCCTGGCGAGGGGCGAGGGGGGGGGAACCGGGGGAATACCCACCCACCCCCCCCCCCCGCAAAAAAATTAATTACAAAAGAGGGAAAAAATGATTTTCGCGGGGGTTGGGGGCCGCGGCGCAGAGCCGCTGCCACTGCACATCCTCCATGGCGGTCCCTCCGGGGGGGGGGGGGCGGCTGCATCTCATTCCCCGCTAAGGTGCTACGGGAAGGGACATTGCGCCCCGAGCCTGGCAGAGATGAATAGGGCTTCTTTGGGATCGATAAGAAATTCATCAGCTAATTCGGGGTACCCGCTCTCCTCAATCACGTTTGGCCGCGCTGAGATTGACCGTTTTCCCACGCAGCGCTGGAAAAAGGAGCCCGTCCTCCGAGCCCGAAATCAAGGACTTGATGAACAATTACAAAAGCGAATTAGCCCAAGTCCTAATGCATCTTCGCCTCGCCCTCCTTGTCATAAAGACGCTTTAAAAGCCAGAGCGAACCAGCAGCCTTTCAAAAGCCACCCCTAATCCCTCAAATTCGTCTTTAAACCTGAAACGCGCAATAAGCTCCTCACAAACGGCAGGGAAAAAAAAAAGCAATAACCCCCTTTTCTTTTTTTTTTTTTTTTTTCCGGTGTCAGTGCCGAGATTACACAAACTAGAGCGATAGTGGGATCCTGGCTCTCAAATGGCAGTAATAACGCCCCTGACACACCACAACCCCCCCCCCCCCAGCCTTCGCAGCTCAGATTTTATCTCGGAGTGATGATAAAGTTTATCGCAGGAGCGCTGGAGTTGAGCTAAGGTCAAATCCAAAGTATTTCTTTTCAGCTATAAACCGGTTTTCTGGTTAAGACCTTGTTTTCACCCTTTTATTTAGGGTTCGTGGGGGGGCTTTTTTTTTGTTTTGTTTGGTTTTTAGTGCCTTCTGGGATTGTGACCTGTAGTGTTTGTGTCAACTACATATTCCCCTAGATACGAATTTGTGACCCAACTTCCTTTACACAAATTCGGATCTACAGGGTACATATAGAAGACAGATGCGTCCTCCTCGGTCAGAGATCTTCGCCTACCGCCATAATTATCTTCTGGGGAAGGGGGGCGCGGGGGGGGTAAAGTTTTGTGACTCGAGAGATCAAGAATTAATCTAGAGATGGTTGAAAGATTCACCCTTCAGAGGAAAGACGATTAATTAAAGCACCAGCTCAGCATCCGAATAGCTGATACCAGATTAGACAAACGAGCGCTTTTCCACCTTCTTCTGCATTAGTTTACCGCGGGGCTAAAAAAAAAATCAGCTCCTGGACTGAAAATATAAGTATAGACGCACGACGGGACCGGAATCCAAATAATAAAAGCAAAAAGCCACGGCTCGGTCCCCCCCCCGGCCCGGACCCCCCCCAATGAGCCCCTGATGCGCAGCGCCAGGATTTCATCCGTTTTTCGTTCTCGGAGGTCAACCGAGGTTTGGGTTTATACGGGCGTGTGCGGGGAAATGAGGAAAAAAAGGAAAGAAGCAGATGAAAAGAAATACAGAATGTAAAGGCAGATGGGACGACAGGTTTTTTTTTTAATGACAGGCAATTCTTTTTACAACCCGAGAAAAAGATCAAAGGCGTTTCATTTCCGAAAAAGGGATATAAAGCAATAAAATATTCATACTGTCTAGGTAATGAACCTTCATTCGGAACTAATGAGGGTAGCATCATGTTGAGATTTCGTTTAAAATTACAGTTGCCCAAGAGATTAAAAGTATAGCATCCTCCTCCCCCCCCTTTTTTTTTTGTATTTCAAAAGGCAGAACATTTTTTGGTCAAGCATCTCCCCAATTAATTGCATTTAAATGCCACAGCAGAGAGGCGAACAGAGAAAAGGCGCGTTTCCCCCACATTAAAATTCCTGAAAAAATATCTTAAATATATTGCACGAACGCCTGCATTTTTTTCTACCAAAAATAGTTACGGCCAAGAACGAATGTCCCGCAGTTTTCCCGGACACACGATGCCCTGGGATTTTTCAGGTAGTTGAAGGTGAATAGTCGCTTTTCCTGATAAAACGCATAATTCCCGGATAAACAGAAAAACGAAGATGTATTTTAAGAAATAAACCCAAACGCGCTTGGGACAATCCCCAAACCATTTGACACGCCTAAACAAACCCCCGGGGTCCCGCAAGAGCCGCGGAGCACAGCGCGGCCGCCCCTTGCCCGGAGCAGGGAGTCTCCCACCCCCCCAGCCCCGCACCCCCACTTTGCTGGGGAGCGGGCAGCAGCTCTAAAATTCACCTTCCTCTCTAAAACCTGCCGTAAAAGTAAGAAGCCAAATCAAATCCACTTCTACAACGCCTAGATGGATGCCGTAAAATAATTCTACAGAACCAATCCCATTAGAGCTCTTTTTTTTTTTCTTCTCTTTTAAATTTTATTCCTCCTTTCCAATCCCCTCTCTGATTTATTTTCGTGTATTTCCTCGCAGCCGGTGCCGCGGCCATCTCCTCACCGGGGAGCAGAACGATAACTAGGCCCACGCCGTATTTTACCCCCCTCCCACCCCCTTTAAACCCAAATAATAAAGAAATGGGGTTTAATTCCCGGTGACACGAGGGCTCGGCGCGAGCGGAGCAGCACCCCTAGCGTTTACCAGAAATGTCCCCCCCCCCAGTCTCCCCCTCGCCGCCTCTGAGCCCAAATTAAAGGCAGCCCCTCGCTGCCCCCCCCCCCCCCCCGCACACCTTTCGCTGAGAAACCGCCCCGCGCCGCGGAAGTTCCTCGCAGCAAATTTCACCCGCGCTCTTCCCCATTTCAAAGCAACCTCAGTCGGGGGGGGGTCACTAGGGCCCCCGGGCTGCCCCCCCCACCAAAGGGGGGTCGGGGGAGCCCCCAACCCTCCCCAAAAACCTCCCAAAGGCACCTGCCAGCGCGCGGGGGGGTGGAGTGGTATTAAACGGCTCCTGATGCTGAGCGCCTCTTTGGGGGCCCCCAAAGAGGGGGTGCTGAGCGGGGGGGTGCCCCCCCGCCCGGTCGCACCGCCCAGGTGTCACGCCGGCAGCGGTACCTACCTCGGCAAAACGCGGGTGCTCTCCCCGGAGCGACCCCCGAGGGGTCGGGGCTCTCCCTCCAAACTTGGTGCGGGTCTGCGGGCGGAATCCTCCCGAAACCCCCTCGCCCCCCCCGGCCCCCCCGCCTGGGCTAGCCTCTCTCGCCCCCGTGTTGCTTTTCCAATGAGATTATTTCTCGATAAGACACTAATTTCTCTCTCTCCTTCCCCTTGTTTGCCTTTGGTGGGGTCTGCCGGTGCCCCCCCCCCGCGGAACCCCCCATTGTCCTTAAAGGCGAGCGGAACTGCTGCCGGCAGCGCCGGGAGGCCCTCTGAGCATTTTGGGGTGGGAAACCCGCAAGTTTTGGTATTAATCTCATAGTTTGTCAGTCTTTGTTAAACAGCGAGGCGTGTCCGCAGCGCGGCGGCCGCCGAGAGCCGCGCTGACCCGCGGTTCACCCCGCGCCGCGTTCCCTGCGCGCCGCTCCGCGCCCCCCCCCCTTTAATTTTTACGGCTTTTTTTTATTTTTTATTTTTTTTCCCCTGTATATTCCCCCTCCCCCGGAGATCTCCCTCTCGAGTCTGGCAGCAGTGAGGATGGGGATATTTTTTATTTCAATTTTTTTTTTTTGTTGCCCCCCTTTCGGAAGCGCAACCCTTTCGCATTTGTGTATTAAAGTGGGATTTTCCGCGGCCCCCCCCCGCAGCCAACGGGGCGCGCCGGAGCTCTGAGGTGCTTCTGTAGGACAGGACTTTCCCTAAGGAGCAACGGGCGCCTCACCCCCTCCGCGTAAAGGTGCGGGGGGCGGCTGCAGGGTGGGGTGGAAACGAGCCCACACCTGCTCTGCAAGAGGGGACACGAAGGTTTAAGCCGTGCGTGGATTCCCAGCCAGCCTTGGGCAGCCTTTTCATTTCTAATTTTAAAAAATAATAATCCTCTTTTGACCCGAAGCCCGCGCAGCAGCAGCCGGGCCGGGCTGCGCACCCCTGCGCGGGGGGCTGCGCGTTCAGCCCTTATCCCCGCGTTTACAGCGCCAGCTCCAGCCCCGCCTTTCTCCCCGCCGTAAAGAGGTCATTTGGAAAATAAATCGGGATTAAAAAGCGCATTCAATTGATTGTCCAGTAGGGAAAAAAAAAAAAAAAACAACAACAACACAAAACCAACAACAACTTCCAAGGAAAACCCACCCTGAAGCGGGTGGGCAGCGCCTGGAGACCCCCAGCCCGGGGCCGAGGCGAGTCCGAGGGAGATAAATTAGAAATATCCCTGCAAATGCTACCTTTACTTCCCTCCCTCCTCCTCCTCCCCTCCCTCCCTCCCTCCATCCCGCGGAGGAACCCACCGCCCGGGAACACGCAGCTCACCTCCCTAAATTGAAAGTTAAACGTTACGAGGGGGGAGTGGAGATTAGGAGGGAAGTTGGGAGGTGGGTTTTTGGTTGTGGGATTTTTTTTAGTTTATTTTTTTTTATTGCCGTGAAATTATACCTGCTTGTTTTAATATCCCGAAAACAAATGGCCTTTATTATCCATTACCTGTTCTATAAACCCGGAGTAGAAATGACTGTTCTGGAGAGATAAGTGTAGTAATTACAGGGGCGAAGAGATGGATCACCCAAGTTACAACTAAACGGTAGCCCTTATATAGCGATATTTTATAAATACCAAGCAAATTCATGGCAATTAATTAAACCCGAGCCTTATCACGCCAAACAAAACGCTTTAGGTTCTCTTGAATTTCACCTACTCCATGAATACACCCGCATCGGGAAAGCAAATGGATTTTCCAGAATGCCTTTCCCAGGGCTCTAATATTCTCTCTTTCTCTTCCAAGAAAAATGACCCTTGTTACAAGTATTTAGTCACTGAAAATATTTAAAAGCCGAGGGGGGAAAAAAAAAGCAAATTTGCAGGGCTTCCCCCCCCCCTTTTTTTTTTCCAGAAGAGTTTGCCTTGCTACGACTGTTTGCTTAAGGAGCTATTGAAAAGATCTTCCCCAGTCCCAGTGCAAATAATATTTGGAGTTTGGAGGGTTCAAAGTCTGGCAGTGTAGAAATAACTTTGAAATGCCAAGGGAAATATTTATTATATCAGTTCATTAAACTGTTGCAACGGCCAGAGCGGAGTCACATTTCAAGCAAGAAATAGAAAACATTTCATTCAAATTCCGACGGAACGCGTGCTGCAAAACAAAATTAGCTCCTTTCACCGGAGCGAGCCACGAAACGGGCGCTTAAAAGCGCCTTTAAACGCGCACATGGACTTTTTTCAAGCCGCAGCCCCTTGACTTTGCCTCTGTAGCATTATTCTAGATTTCCTGCCGTTAAGGGAGAAATGCAAACAGTGAATCGCGGACGTTATTTCGTGGAATTCTTTTATTTGGGGGGTGAGTATTTGCACTCATAGCCAGCACGTATTCAAGAATGCTTGGCGCGGGGGCCCGGCGCCGGGGGGGCGGCAGGCAGGCACCCCTCCAAGGGCTTGGGAGCCTTTCCAAGGAAAGATGTTAGAACACATTTTCACCAACCGTGTCAGGCTTTTTTTTTTTTTTTTCCCCCCGTATAATTTAAACCCTATCCAAACAAAATTGACGCTGGAATGAAAATTATTTTTTAACTGCTCGCGTTAATATCCTAGAGGGACCTGCACGTAATTGGATTTAATAAATGCATTTCCCCCTCTATTCTGTTAATTCGACTCCAAATAGCGTTTCAGAGGTTATCTTAGAAAAATACTAAGAAGTCGCTCGGCGTTTCCTCACGGGAGACCCAAATCAATCTACCCTATTTTCTACCGACATCCCACCCCAAACCCTGCAGCCCCCCCCCCCCCCCCCCCTCTCCGGCTTGCG
The DNA here is from genome assembly GCF_030936135.1 of Gavia stellata. Classification (NCBI taxonomy): domain Eukaryota; kingdom Metazoa; phylum Chordata; class Aves; order Gaviiformes; family Gaviidae; genus Gavia; species Gavia stellata. The sequence goes on from NC_082621.1 coordinate 2,725,642, forward strand.
GCTGAGCTCGCTCCCACCTCGCTATCACCCTCTCCCATCTCTGCCCATAAGCCGATACTCTTCCTCCCACCTCGCCCCCCCTCCCCGCTTTCTTTCTCTCTCTCCCCCTTTTTTTTTTTTCCCACTGACATCAGTCTATCAGGGTTATACACAAGACTGAGTCACGCACAGCGTAAACTTTTGACCCTCAACTTTTTGACCCCTCGAGCTATAATGCTGTACTAACAAGCCCCCCAAGACCAGAGTTACCGTCTACGTCTCTAGAAACTAGTGCGGCGCTGATTTCCCTATTTTCTTTATTTTACTTTAAAAAGAAAAGAAAAAAAAAAAAACGAAACTGGACATTTTTCCGTGACTTTTTTTTTTTTTCTTCCCAGGGGAGAACAAAAAAAATCAGAGCTTTGCAAACATCAGATGTTTATCTCCGGCTCACCCACTGCTGTCTCAGGCGGCTGATTTTTTTTTTTTTTTCCTTTTGCTCCCCCCCCTCTTTTATATTTAAAAGAACAGGAGGGGGGAAAAAATGCCTTAAACCACAGCTGCGTTGCATTATTTCTCTTTTAGCTGGGATTTCACCCAGGTGAGCTGTGCGGTCATCACCCTGCTCTGATTTTTTTTGTTGGTGGTTTGGCTTTCCCCTGTTTTTGGGGGGGGGGGATAAGGAGGAGGGGTGTTCCTCCGGTTATTTTTGGAGCACCGCCGCTCGGCCACCAGCGGAGCGGGGGGGGACCGGAGCTCGGGGGGGACGCGGGGCGGCCGGTCCCGCTGCCGCTCCGCCGCCGCCCCAGCCCGGCCCGGCCCGGCCCGGCCCCGCTGGCCGTGAACTTGGTCTGAAGCGGGCTCTGCTGGCTGCTCGGGGGCGTTACAGGCCGGGCGGCAGCGCCGAGTCCCCCTGCCCGGGGTCGCCTGACCCCCCGCTCCGTCCCCAGTCCCCCCCCCCCCCCCGCAAAGTCCCCCCGCAGAAACGAGACCCCGAAGTGCCACCAAACCCAACCACCCCCCGCGGGACAGCCCCGGCGCTGCCGCTTGTTTTGACTCGAAGGACACACATCCATAGCTGTGCGCCTGTATACATACACGTGTTAAAAAGAGATAAATCAAAGTGGAAAAACCCCTCGCGCTAGTCGTATTCTTTCAACGCTGGCTGTCAAAATAGTTTCTTTTTAAAGCTATTTAGGGTAACAGAACACGGAAAAACCACGCGGGGTGGACACCTCTCGAGTTAAGTTATCAACCTCCTTCCAAATACCATTTGTTTAACGTTAGGAGAGGAAAGAATGGGAAAAAGCAGCTCAGAGCCACGCTCGGAAAGAAAATTTCACTCTGAAATCCATTGCGGGACTGGAAAGAGATCCCCGGAGGAGCAGCCCAACCCCAGAAAAGCCCTTTTCGGGTTCCCTGGCCGAGGAGAGACCCTTACCAAGGGGAGTTTAAATAATCCCGGCAGCTCCTTCCCTTCGGGTCGGACGGGGGGTAAACAGGGGAAGGGGCTGGGGGGAAGAAAGAGCAATTTCAATTTCTCCGCCTGAAATTCAGCCGTGGGGGAGGGAAGGGGGCTCGGGGAGCGGGGCTGGAGGGAGGGGCTGCCGTCCTTCGAAAGCTCTCCCTTCCCGGGGAGGGCACGGTGCCCGTGTGTAGGCTGGAGTAATTTACAGGACTATGGCAAAGAAATAGGTGAATAATCGGATTCTTCCTTTAAATAGAGCGAAACAGGAGAATTACAGCCCGAGCAGTGCCACTTCCAGCCCCCGCCGCCAGCCCTTCCCCGCCAAGGCAGATAAGGAGCCGCAGCCGCCCGACCTTCATTTCTGTGGCCAAGAAAAAGAGAAAAAAAAAAAAAAAACACG